>NC_133408.1:24222500-24847500 GCF_049350105.2 Macaca mulatta | reverse complement strand
AAGCAATTTTGGACCACAGCTGTTTGCATATGTTTCCAGAGAATTTAAAACAATAACTGTGGATGACAGAACAACCATAGTAAAAAATCTAATGAAAATTTACAATTGACAGGAAAATTTAGGTGTATGTGTGGATATAAATATTTACCATAATCATAATCATTGAACATAATAATCATAATCTGATAACATATCACAAAATACCAGAATTTTAGAAATGTCATACAGTTTCAGAATGCATTTTAATAATGCATTACAGAAATATAATCTAAAAGAAATAAAAAATTATTTCTTATTTGACAATGCTTATTGTATTACTTACCACATAAACCTCATCATTTAATATATTTACAAGATGAGGGATACATTCTTTGAAGTTTCCATGGGCACAACTGGAGAACCTCAAAGTTATTTTTAGGTCAAAAAGACAATATAAGATTTTAAACCCAGGAAAACATACAAAATACATCAAAAGTTTTGAAATATTTTATCAACAGAACTATAGGTCACTGCTAAATATCAATTATTCATTTAACCAGAGTGATAAGACTTCAAAAGCAATACAGAAAGTTATAAGTATTTAAAATGCTTATCAATTTTAAAACTTAAACTTAATTTTCCTAAGTAACTGAAAACCTAATAAAGACAACACAAACTGTAGGAAGTTATCATGGTAGAAGACAGCACATTTATTTCCTCAGCCAGTTACCATAAAGGCAAAGAAAAAAATAAACAAGAAAAAGAAAAACCCTGTAGTGTGATTGCTTCTCCTTACGGAAAGCCCATGTACATATTATGAAAGTTAAATCTGATAAAAAAAGATGGCTGAATTAAATCAGGAACAAGAGCGTGCATTCAGGGTTATGAGTGTATATGATCTTATAGAGGAATGTAGTAAACAGGAAAACTAGTACCTTGAGAAGGAGAGTCCTTGTTACATGACACAACGCAAACATGTCAAGAAAATCTAAGAGTACAGAATCAAGTTAAACTAGGAGTAACATTGCTTATCCAGATTTTCAAGACATAAATAAATACTTTAGCATCAGGCTATAACAGCAGAGTTAGAAACAGAAAAAGTTACAGAACTGACGGAAAGGTTGAAGGCTGAAGGAGAGTCATCTCTAACTGCAGGAGATGGCTAGAACATTTCTGCATCCAAAGGCCCTCTTGTTTAAAATACATACTCCAGGCCTTCTCAAGGGGATAAAAAAGCTGAAAGCAGTGAGATACAGTAAAAATTGAACTTCTGAGATATAAATATGATAAGTTTTAAAAAGAAACAAAATAGAGAATTAAAATAAAAATTTCTTACAATTCTATAAAGAGCCAATCAGTATTTTAAGAAAAACCTGTTTTAACCAAAATTTTTGTTTTTTATTAGTATATATATATTGAAATGGAGTTTCACTCTTGTTGCTCAGGCTAGATTGCAACGGCGCGATCTCTCAGCTCACCACAACCTCTGCCACCCGGATTCAAGTGATTCTCCTTCCTCAGCCTCCCAAGTAGTTGGAATTACAGGCATGTGTCACCACACCTGGCTAATTTTGTATTTTTAGTAGAGATGGGGTTTCTCCATGTTGGTCAGGCTGGTCTCAAACTCCTGACCTTAGGTGATCTGCCCGCCTCCCCTCCCAAAATGCTGGGATTACAATATTTTTAATGTGAAATCTCAATATTTATGGGCTGTTATAATTTATATTAATTATTGCCAACTAAGTCACACAGCAAATTTCACAAATTCCCTTTCACAGTTCTTATCATGACTTACATAGATCATTTATGACATGCTTTGACTTCCTACTTTGTACTATACTTCTTTCTTGAAGAACTAGTCATTTTACTCTGACAGAAATTTACCACACAAGATTCTTTCTCACATAAAATTATTATCTTTTATTCTTAACTTTTCTTACCAAAAATACATCTTTACATCCATGTATTATCCCAAACCAATTTTTCATTACTGCTTGCCAGGCAAATATCCACAGCCATTCCCAGCAAATCAACAACACATTAGACTAGTCCCATCCACCAAAACATTTATAACTTATGTGAACTTGAAAAGCAGTTGGCTTATTTGCTTAATGTATAAGTACTTATTTATTTATAAGCCACTTTGGTACCAGAGACAATACACAAACAGATGTGTATACAGACAGACACAAAGATTTTATCCTTGTGGGAAACATCAATGGAGCTAATGAAACATGGAAGAACCCCCAGGTCGCATCATTCCTGGTCACTGTCTGCAAACTGACATTTGGTGGGGTGACTGGCAGGGTTCCTTCTCTACATGCAAGGTATGTTTAGAACATTTCTACTTCCAAAGGCCTTCTTGTTTACAGTAAGCACATTATTGTAGCCGAAAGGGGGGTAACTTTTTTGCCTGGGCAGTTGAACCCTGGGGATCTTACATATGCCCATTTGTTTTCTTCCACAAACAGCTTTTTGTGTCCTGGCAAGGACTGGTCATGACCAAGAGCTGTGGAGAGGAACATACTTTGTTGTCTCATGTCACATTATTTTTGCCTTTCCTGGATTTGGTTATGGCTGTTAAGTATCTTAAAGGCAATCTTGGCCTAGTGAGACATTGGGATTCCCAATTCCCTTTCTACTCTTTGCAGCATGATTTTTTCTTATATCAAGGGTACTCTAACTGATAGAGGTTATATTAAGCAGTCTCTTGTTACCTCAGTATTCAGGGTTAATGTCAGTATATTGACTTAGACTTCAAAGACTCTCAAGAAAGGCAGAGGGATTTATTTTGGCTCCTGTTGTACTTGTATAGCTAGTGCCACTCAAATCCTGCTAAAATTAATGCTCACCATTTTGTATGGAGACTTATTTGAGACAGCTGGAGAAAGGCCCTGCACTAGGGAGGTGTTTTGGGTCTGTGGTGTGGTGTTTATGGGAATTCCGTTCCATAGAATCACCAATGGGCCACATATCTCTTCTTATGCATCTCACAGGGTCCCTAACATCAGATGGTGTGGGGTTGCTTAAGATGCCAGGGTGACAGGTCATCTTATATGCACCTTCCTGATAAGCAGTTTAAAAAGTTCTCTCTGACTCAGGAATGGGGTATGTTCTGGTGGGACTTCCTAAAGGACCACTTTATATCACAGGCCATAAAACCTCAACATGTTACTAGTGGAAGGTATCCCAGTTACCAGCAGTGAATCCATATATATCTGCAGCAACTTAAATTCTTGCCTCCTCAGAAGAAAGAATTTGACTGAGGGGCATACGGCAGAAGAAGAGACCAAGGCGAGTTTCAGAACAAAGGTGCAAGTTTATTACAAAGACTTTAGAACAGGAAAGAAAGGAAGATTCACTTGGAAGGGACCCAAGCAGGCACCTGAAGGTCAAGAGCATTTGAACGTGATCCTAGGACTTTATAGACTCACCTCTTTCCCACGATTATTTCCTTAGAGTCAGCTTCCCGCATGCACAGTGCTCTTTTTGTGGTTGGGTAGTGAGTACGTGCAATGTGCTGAGGAAGTTGTATGCATGGCCATCTGAGGTTTTCTTCCCTTTTCCAGTGGAGTATCCCCAGAAGGTCATACTTTGCCATTTTGCCTCTTAGCGCACATGGCCAGGAAGCTGCTTCCCCCTGGCATCTGCATTCAATTAACACTTTAATGTTAACACCTGTGGATCATCAGGAGATTGTCTCTTCCTGGCACCCTGGCCCCAGTGGCCACTGCTGAATCACCGTGGTTAGGGAGGCAGTGTGATAATTGTTGAACCATCACCTGACATTTCTAGTGGGTGGGAAATAAGAGCCCTCTGCTGCCACACCCATGCCTATCTAACTGCCTGTAATAAACACTTTGCTAGGCTCCTAGTCACCTAGGAACAGCCTAAAAGCGCCCAGGGGAGCAGGGCAATGTCTCTCAGGAGTCTAACGACCCTCACCTAGATAATTTTTTAATCAGGCTGTTACAACGAACACCAAGGTTTTAACCATTGTTAAGTCAAATATAGTTATACTTACCAAACACACAAACACAGATAAGCAGAAATCAAAATTAAACAAAGTGAGTACCTCGGTGATTATAGCATTTTATTATCGGTCTTATTCTTTGGGAATCTAACCCCAAACAGATTCAGGATTCTAACCCGACCAGGATCCCAATAGGGTGGGACTAGAACCCAAAATTCTTATGATGAAACCTCGGACAATTTATGATATAGGCACATATTAGAGAAGTACTCATCCCCAAGACATCTAAGCCAGAAGCAGTTTCTTTTTCCCAAATGAGAAAGTAGTACAACTGCTGAGCCTGAACTGTCGCAGCAGAGAATCAGTGATGTCTCAGCCAAGCCCCTAGACAAAACTGTTCTAGGTGGCCATTCTGTCAGTGAAGGGGACCTACAACCCTTCAAGGGGCTACATGGCCACAGGCAGATTTTTGTACCATTTGGGTTGCAAAAATTGTTACCAAGAATGGGCTTGCTGCCTAACACTTGGAAGCCAATACTGTGGTGTTGGCTTTTGAGAAAAGAAAAAAGCTTTATTGGGGAGTCAACTGGCAACAAGACAGGAGGCAATGCTCACATCACTCTCCTTGAGCTGGGATCTAGGGGCAAATTTATAGACAGTAACAATGGAAGAGATTTTAAAAAATGCAATGAGGCATGATCTATGCAAAAAGGCAATGTCAGGTCCTTGGCTCTTAAGTATCTCCGCAACAAAACAGGGTACACCTTGGTTTTTGACTTCGGTCCCCTTTCCTCGATCCAAGATCTTAGGTTCCACCTGTGCTTAACTTTTTTGTTCCAGCTGCCCTTGGGGTCAGAGATTGGGTCTGCTTGTTTCATCCAGGCATGCTCAGGTTACTTGATCTGCAACCTGGGGATCCACTGCATTCAATAAAACTCATCATTCTGGCTAGGCATGGTAGCTCACGCCTGTAATCCTAGCACTTTGGGAGGCCCAGATGGGTGGACTGCCTGAGCTCAGGAGATCGAGACCAGCCTGGGCAACACAGTGAAACCCTGTCTCTACTAAAATACAAAAAATTAGCTGGGCGTGGTGGTGTACGCCTGTAGTACCAGCTACTCGGGAGGCTGAGGCAAGAGAATAGCTTGAATCCAGGAGCTATTCTCCTCCAGGAGATGGAGGTTGCAGTGAGCCAAAATAGCACCACTGCACTCTAGCCTGGGCAATACAGCGAGACTCCAATTCCAAACAAACAAACAAACAAACAAACATTATTCATCATTCTGTTACTTTGGTTATTGACAAAGTTGAACTAAATTGAGTTGATTCTGGCATTAAAACAGTACAGTGTAATATTTAAGAGATGTTCAGATCATATCTTGGTTGAGCCATCAGAATAATTATAGAGATAAAAATGTGCTCTAATGAAGACAGATAAATGCTACTTACAGAGGGTATATAGCAAGGGAATGATTTTCCTTCACTTGTGTTTTGCCAAGATTCCAAAGCAGGCAGGGTGTGGGAACATTTTACAGTGAGGAAAAGGGAAGGTTTTAGTGTGCTCTGATTGGAATTTTTAGCAGTTGTGGAACTGAAGACCACAAAAATAAGAACAAAGCCTGCCTATGTATTCAGAGGTTGCTATAACAAGGGAGTTAGTCAACATCACTTCCCTTTATCAGAGAGTCAATATCAGGCAAGAGAGCAGAAAAGCTTTATAAATGAAAAGAAAGGGAAGGCTTCAGGAATTCTCTCCTGAGAGTATGCAGGCACAGAGAAACTGGAGGTGGGCTAAATAGAAGTGGCCATTTTACGTGCTTGATTTGGGAGGCATATTTGACTTTCTCTTGTTGGTCTAGGGATGAAAGTGGGAGGAAAACAAATAAAAAACAAAGTGATACGGCGGTCATTAAAACATTAAAATTCTAGCCACTGTCTCTCTAGGCCAACGGCTGCACAGGTTGTGGTTTGGTTTCCTGAACTTGTGACAGAAGAGGTTGGGAAATAGACTTTCGTTGTCAGCACTTTAGGAGGCTGAGGTGGGCAGATCACTTGAGGTCAGGAGTTCAAGACCAGCTTGGCTAACATGGTGAAACCCCATCTCTACCAAAAATTAAATATATATATAAATAAATAAATATATATATATATATATAGAGAGAGAGAGAGCCAAGTGTCATGGTGCATGCCGGTAGTCCCAGCTACTCAGAAGGCTGAGGCTGTCTTTACCAAAAATATATAAAAAAAATTAAGTGTGGCGGTGCATGCCTGTAGTCCCAGCTACTCAGGAGGCTGAGGCAGGAGAGTTGCTTGCTTGAACCCAGGAGGCAGAGGTTGCAGTGAACTGGGATCATGCCACTGAACTTCAGCCTGGGTGACAGAGTGACTCTGTCTCAAAAAAAAAAAAAAAAAAAAAAGAATTTCATTGTGATATACCATCTTACTATTTATTTATATTCAGCCTCTCACTTGTGGTGCATTACACTGCCTACATCCTCCCTCCAAAACCGCAGAAACTAACCTCTGTGCTTCTGGAATTGTCCTCTATCATATCTAAATTCATGTCTCATTTCTGAGAAGCAGCCTTCATCCAATTACTGGTGGATATGTAGTTTTTAAAAGCCCAAATGAATCTCTCCGACAAACAGAATATATGAAGGGATATCCCAGCTCCTGAGTGCTCCTACGGTTTCACAAAGGTCTTGCTATAATTAAAATATATCACTACTTTTCTTCGGCCCAGTTATACTTGTTATTTTCTTTCACAAATGTTGATCATAAGGCCATTCCCTAGTAAATTTCCTTCAAACTTATGTATCCAGGGAACCTGATCTGCAACATTAAATAATATTTGTATGTATGAAGGCTGTACATCTCAGCTAGAGATAAGATGGTCTCTGTGACCACGCCTGCAAAAACATTTACTATTACAAAGCTTATTTTAAAATATGGTTCATAATTTTAATTACATTTAAATCAGATAGATAGATAGATAGATAGATAGATAGATAGATAGATAGATAGCTCTTTTTAAATTTAGACCAAATAACTGGTTTGGAAGATAGTGAATTCTACTAAGCAGGTGTTGATGAATCTTCCCTATGAGGTTCTAAACTTCTAAGACAATTTGATCAGTTACACTTTGTTTCTACTCCCCTATTTATGTTTTTTTCCAAGCTGTGATACCCAAACTTTGTTAATTTATCAGTTTCTACCTCACGTTATACCTTTCAATTGTGATGCATTGATATCTGCTTATTTTTTCTTTTAATGAAGTTGTGCTACTTCAATATGCCATCTTTCCTGTTCTAGTAATTCATATTTATTTTTATTCTAACCAATAGATTCTATGCACTAAAGGCAGTAAGCAATCAATGTTTATTAAAATAAGTGTTTATATATGTGTAAAATGTTTGCAGACATTTTCCTGAAATGTTCATAGAATTGATGCTTACATTTATACAACTTTGAATCAACAGAAATGAGACACCATGCCCAAGGAAATAAAAAATATTCTTAAAGTTACAGAGCTCATTGGAAGCAGGATTAAAAGTGATATTCGAATATATAAATAATTACTATACAATACATGATAAACCCATTTTTTCTCACGTATGGATTATTTGCTTACTATGAAATATACTTTATGATAATAGAAAACGCTTAAGATTAAATCGTGCACTTTATTTTTTATATTTTATCTGAGCTTGCTTCCTACCGTTTATGGGCTTAACATACCATTTGTCAAATACTTCATGCACAGTACTTCATTTACATAAACTACCTTGAGCATCAGGCACATATCATTTTATATTTTTGCAAATGCAGTAACCAAGAAGCAGAGATTCACCTAGTTGTCATGAAATCACCTAGGGGGTAAAACAAGATTTCTCTATTGGCAAGGCCTATGCTCTTTATCATTTCTACTACATTGCTTCTCAATGTATTCTTGGAAATTTTTACGTATTGGCCACATTTTTGTCCTACTATTCTTTTGCTTCTCAAATAAAAATCTAGAAATGAATGACATTTATAAGGATGCATTATTTTTTACTGTACTGAGGAGTGTGTCCCTAAGATTCTCACTGCCATTTCTCACTCATTTCACTGACGCCAAGCAATGAATTTCACTTGAGTTCTTTTGAATTGGTTTCAAAATGTAGTAGCTTTTAATTAATCTCTTCTTTACTAGTTTTTCTTTACTTTAAAATCCCCATTAACTTTAAATAATGTGTCCCGGGTAATCAACTTTTATGCTTTTGTTTTGTTTTAAGAGTTTGAATAAATTTAATTACTGAGTGATTTCCTAAGGGTTTACAACTTTGATGGATACATTTTCCTTAATGTTTTTCATCACAAGTCACATTGAAGACTGTAATTTTTAAGATATTAACCATATTATTATGCTAGCCCTCATGTGATGTGTAAAAACAGATGTCACTCTTCCCAGCAAGTAAAAACAGTATAAACATAAAAGTATTCATAGACACAGATTCATTCATTTTGTTCATGTATAAGCTTACTTATATGCATATGTTCTGCTAAACTTCCAGTTTACCAGAAATAATGAAAGCTTCATTATTTACATATATAAATATTACATATATATTTCATTATTTACATATATAAATATTTTACTTATTTTACTTAAAGAAAAATGAAAATAAAATGTTAAAAAGGAGATGAAAAAAGAGATACAAATAGACAGTAGTTGTTGCTCCTATTCACAAGAGTAATTCATAATTTGCAAAGCCACAAATCTGAACCGAACTTACATTCAAAACTTACATTTCAAAAGCCGTTGTTTAAAGAACAGCTTTTTAATTTGCACACACATATGAAAGCCTACCCACCAGAAAACTTAAACGCTTTTGAACTAGAAATCAAATATAGGCGAAAGAAAACTTCCTGAGTAATCTGAGCACCTAGAAACAGAGCCAGCAGCATGAACGATGTAACTTACAAAATAGCACACATTGAGATATCCATTTCTCTGATCACAATCCTCTACAATTATTTAATTTTTATTCTCTCACTATAATTACGCTTTGATGACACAAACATGTCCAGTCCCTGAACATGTCATTCACTCTCCCTCATGTCTATTTTTAATTTCTTCTCTATTAAGCTAACATTCCACATGGGTGATTGAAACTCTTCACAAACAAAAAATGTGTAATATATTTGCCTCATTGGTCTTTAATTACATCTGCCTGTGAAACACAAATCTTATGCAGTCCAAAATTTACCTTTAGTATTTGCAACAACAACAAAAAACAAACTTAGACCGCAAGGAAAAGGATACAAACTTTCCAAGCAATACTACTCTTACTAAGTTTATGGTCTCAAAGCAGCACTAAGTTGCTAAGAATACAAATAAATACTTTTCTTCTTCCAATTCAGTTCTTTTTCAAATCATTACCTTACTGCATTCATTGAAATGCTAGATTGTTTCAATTCATTTTTCATGAAGCTGTAAGAAGGAAACGAATTATCAAATATCAAAAGTTACTCTCTGCATCAGTTGTTATTCTTACACTTACAATGAGATGCCACTCATTTTGAGAGGTGACAATGTGCCAGCAGCCCTCGCTCGCTCTCGGCGCCTCCTCGGCCTCGGCGTCCGCTCTGGCCACACTTGAGGAGCCCTTCAGCCCGCCGCTGCACCGCTGGAGCCGCTCTCTGGGCTGGCCAAGGCCGGAGCCGGCTCCCTCTACTTGCGGGGAGGTGGGGAGGGAGAGGCCCAGGCGGGGACCCGGGGCTGCGCTTGGCGCTCGCGGGCCAGCGAGAGTTCCTTGTGGGAGCGAGCTTGGCGGGCCACGCACTCGGACCTGCCCGCCGGCCCGCGCCGCTGGCCCCGGGCAGTGAGGGGCTTAGCACCCGGGCCAGCAGCTGCGGAGGGTGGGCCGGGTCCCCCAGCACTGCCGACCAGCCCGCGACAAGCTCGAATTCTCGCCAGGCCTCCGCCGCCTACCCGCGGGGCAGGGCTGGGGACCTACAGCCCGCCATGCCCAAGCCCCCGCCCCACTCCCCGTGGGCTCCCCTGCGGCTGAGCCTCCCGGAGGGGCGCTGCCCCCTGCTCTGCAGCGTCGTGTACCATCGACCGCCCAAGGGCTGAGGAGTGTGGGCTGCGAGCAGAACTGGCTGGCAGCTCCCATCCGCGCGCCAGGTGCGGGATCTACCAGGGGAAGCCAACTGTGCTCCTGAGTCCGGTGGCGACCTGGAGAACTTTTATATCTAGCTAAAGGATAGTAAATGCACCAATCAGCAACCTGTCAAAACGGACCAATCAGCTCTCTGTAAAATGAGCCAATCAGCTATCTGTAAAATGGACCAATCAGCAGGATGTGGGTGGGGTCAGATAAGGGAATAAAAGGAGGCTGCCGCGGCTAGCAGGACCAAGCGGTTCGGGTTCCTTTCTGTGTTCTGGGAGGTTTGTTTTTTTCGTTCTTTGCAGTAGTTCTTACTGCTGTTCACTCTGTGGGTCCGTGCCACATTTATGAGCTGTAACACTACCACAAAGGTGAGCAGCTTCACTTCCGAAGTCAGGGAGACCACGAATCCTTCAGGAGGAACAAACAACTCCGGAGGCGCTGCCTTTAAGAGCTGTAACACTCACAGCAGGGTCTGCAGCTTCACTCCTGAAGCCAGCAAGACTACAAACTAATCAGAAGAAAGAAACTCTGCACATGTCTGACCGTCTAAAGGAACAAACTCCAGGTATGCCATCTTGAACTGTAACATTCACTGCGAGGGTTCGTGGCTTCGTTCTTGAAGTCAGCAAGACCAAGAACACACCAATTCTGGATACAATGTCTAAATAAACGTCTTGTTAGGGTCTTTACTTTGCTTAGGGTCTTTACTTTGCTTAGGCTCTTTGCAGAAATTAACTCTACTGAACATCACCGCTTCATATTTTATTTTATTTTTTATTTTTTTTCCTGAAACGGAGTCTTGCTGTTTCCCAGGCTGTAGTGCAGTGGCGTGATCTTGGCTCACTGCAACCTCTGCCTCCCGGGTTCACACCATGCTCCTGCCTCAGCCTCCAGCCTAGCTGGGACTACGGGTGCCTGCCACCACACCTGGCTAATTTTTTATTTTTTTTAGTAGAGAGTTTCAATGTGTTAGCCAGGATGGTCTCAATCTGCTGACCTCGTGACCCACCTCTCTCAGACTCCCCAAGTGCTGGGATTACAGGTGTGAGCCACCATGCCCAGCTCGCTTCATAAAATTTTGTGTTCCTTCAGTTTTATAACACCATGACATCTTGATTTGGGGTTGCTCCTTTGGGCATTCCTACAACCAATTGCCTGCCTGCCTTAATATTTTACAAAGTTCTCTCAAAGGTGGTGGTTTGGTTTTGTTTTCTCTATACCTTAACTCTTAAGCAATGACCCACATTTTTATTATAGTTTCACAATATTGAAATTAATATTTTCAGGGTAGATTTATCTAATTTGCATATGTTTAATCCCAATTACAAGTAACTCAGTAGATGAATAGACAGATAAGAGCTTATTTTTGCCCATTCTGTAGGATATCTTTTTACTTACTTAATGTTCTTTAATGCACAGCAGTTTTTAATTTTGGTGAAATCAAAATTTGTCTATGTTTTCCCCTGTTGCTCACGTGTTTGATGTCATAGCCACTGGCAAATCCAAAGTCATGAGAATGTACCCCTATATTGTCTCCTAAGAGTTTTATAGATTTAGCCCATTGATTGATTTTGAATTAATTTTTGTAGTTAGTCTGATGTGGGAATTCTTGCATATCCATTTGTCTCAACATCATTTGTTGAAGAGATGATTCCTTCTCCAGGGAATGGCCTGAGAACCCTTGCTAAAAATCAGTTGGTTATAGATATATGAACTCATTTCTGGGCTCCTGATTCTGTTCCATTGGTCTGTGTGTCTGGCATTGTGCTAGTGTCATGCTGTTTTGATTACTGTAGTTTTGTGGGAAGTTTAGAAATTGGAAATGAGTCCTTTTGCTTTGTTGTTTTACAGTATAATTTTGGAAATTAAAAAAAAGCTAACTAGCTAACAGATAAATCACTCTGACCACTTCCACCGAACATGTATCTGGGTGTCACTTTAATTTAGCTCTTCAGGTCAGATTCTTGAGAGTTATTCCTGAATCTTACTCTTTCCCATAAGGACATACAAAGAAGTTACCAAATTCTATACACCATATGATCTATTTTTATTTATTGTTTATGCCAGTTTCTTCTCCAAGACACCATTATCTTTCTATTTAATTGTGCTAATTGTATTTATTTATTTATTTATTTATTTATTTATTTATTTTTTGAGATGGACTCTTGCTCTGTCACCCAGGCTGGAGTGCAGTGGCTCAATCTCGGCTTGCTGCAAGCTCTGCCTCCCGGGTTCATGCCATTCTACTGCCTCAGCCTCCCAAGTAGCTGGGACTACAGTCACCCGCCACTATCCCTGGCTAATTTTTTTGTATTTTTACTAGAGGCAGGGTTTCACCATGTTAGCCAGGATGGTCTCAATCTCCTGACCTCATGATTCACCTGTCTTGGCCTCCCAAAGTGCTGGGATTACAGGCGTGAGGCACCGCGCCCAGCCTCTAATTGTTTCTTAAATTTTCTCCTCACCTCCAGGTTTTCTACCCTGCAATTCAATTCACCCTAATCAATTTTGCACATTGCAGCTATTATCTTTTTTTGTCATTTTGTATCTTATAAGTCATAAAACATTTTTGATTTTAGAATAACGTCCAAAGTTGTTTTATTCTTTTTTTTTTTTTTTTTTGGTAACATTCAAAGTTTTCTAACCCACATGACTTCTCGAGATATATCACATTTTTATGGTTAATTTTATCCCCTAAAAATTCATATGTTAAAGTTCTAATCCCCAGTATCCTGAAATATGATCTTATTTGGAAATAGGGTCATTGTAGATGTCGTTAGTTAAATTAAAATGAGGTCATATTGGAATAGATGAGTACCTAATAGAATATGTCTGGTGTTCTTGTGTAAAGTAGAAATATAGAGACAGACACACCCAGAGGGACAACAACATATTAAGATAAAGGCAGATATTGGGGTGATGCAACAGAAACAAAGGAACACTGATAATTATCAACAAACCACCAATGCATAGAAGAGAAGCATGAAACACATTTCTCTTTCACAGGCATTATAAGGAATCAGTGCCTCCAAAACCCTGATCAATTTCTGTTCTACACCACGCACTTTGTGGTACTTTGTTATAGCAGTCCTAACAAACAAATATGTAGGTCATACATGCCCTAACACTGAAGCTGCAACCTTGCTTAATTATTATAATTTTCTTAACTATTATATGCTGTCTTATCTCCATTCCAGTTTTACTGTCTACTACAGTTATCTTCATCATTCAGCTATTTCTTATTCTATGTCAAATACATCAATAATGTTGGTCTCAGTGTAAATGGTTTACTCTGGAATGTCTTTCAAAATGTCTCTTGTGAGATTGGGGATGGGAAATCATAGCTACGAAGTTCTAAGGGCAGACAATGCTCTCTTATGGAGTTTCAGATCTGAGGAGCTGAATAAATGCCAAGATCAATTAAAAACCTGGGAGGTTTATGTCCCAGGAACACCATGGTGGAATGAATCTTATTAGGTTGTTTCCTAGACTCAACCTAGCACACTTTTTAATTAGTTAGGTATTGTCGACTTCTCATCCTATACACCTTACACAGAAAAAGAGAAAATATTTTCCGATGTAATATAATGTTATTTACAGTCTTAATGGGCTCTTTCTAAAATATCCCATAAAATGATTACTATGTATAGAAAGATGAATGAAAATATGACTGATAATCCTAGGAAAAGAAACCTTACTCATGGTTGATCCAGATATTATAGTTGAACAAGAAATCTTTAAAATTCTATTCTTAATATGACAAAGAATATAGACTATGTGTTAAAAAATAGAGATGGAACATTTTCATTACAGAGAATTGTTATCTGCAAAGTAAAGGAAAACAATGGAGAACTTTATTTTCTGAAAATAAACAAATGAAATCTGTAGATCCAGGGAAACAGCCTCTGATGTAAACTAAAAGTGTGCTCTACAAAACAAAGACTGAGTCTGGCTTAAAGAAAGTTCCTGCCCCAGTCTTCAATCAGGTCCATATATGCAAATGTGAGGAATTCAGATTTGTTTAGTCCTGATTGGTTGGAAATACTTGAGTATAATTGGGTAATTTCCAGGCCCAAACCAGAAGTGTCTGTTGGATGGCCCTCTCAGGTGGCTGGCCAGTGTCTCAGCTCAGGTTACAAGAACAATCCTAGCTCAGAGGCGTGAGCAGCATGCTTGTCTGGAGCCTTCCTTGTATGGAACAAAGAGGGCATCATTGCCCTTTTCTCATTCACCATGGCCACTGGGTAAGTTTCCTTTCACAAGTGGAAGACACAGCACTAGAAGTCACCTCAAATAAAGCACAGTGGAAAAAAATGAAATAAAATGCATGGGATAGGCTCAAAAATCTAGTATACAGACAATTGGAGTGCCCCAGGAGGAGAGTGGCAATGTTTTAGAAGATAATAGCTGAGAATTTACCAAACCCTTCACAAATTAACTCATAGTATTAAGACTATCAACCAATTCTAAGTTTAAACACTGTTGCTTACCTCATCTACCAACTCGCCCTCATGCACTTACATGAACTCAGACACATCACAATCATACTACTTAAAAGCGAACTATCAAGATAATAAAAGTAGTTAACTTTGGAGAAAAACCGCTACTCTCAAAGGGCATAATGGTAGGGTAAAAGCTAACATTTTAAGAGAAATAATAGAAACTAGAGGGGGAGAAAAGATATTCCAAAAGACTGAGAAAATAACAGGCGGATTGGATTCTACAGCCAATTGAAACATCTCTCAAAAATGGAAGTGAAATAAATGTTTGAACGTAAAAGAGGGAAAGTTATTGTCCATCTGCCTATTCTAAAAGAAAACATGAAAGTTAATGAAAAAACTGAATATTATGCATATTAATGTTTAACCAAAACCGTGTACAAGAACACATAGCACCGTTATTTCCAAGATCCCCACACAGGGAAACTAACCAAAAGTATATCAACACAAAATAGATATATTAATTTTATTACATTTATACAGTAGATTATTATACAGCAATTAGCATACATAAAATAATTGTATATGCAAAAGTGTAGGTGAATCTATAGATACAAGGTATAATAAAAAAACTAGTTATAGAAGGGTTCGTATTGTATGATCATGTTTATTGTAAGTTTCCCTCAGGAAAATGTACTAATAGGTATTAGTACTGAGGATATTGGTTACACTTGAGGGTAGTGGTTCCCAGGGGGAAAAATCAGAATTCTGAAGTATTGCAACATTCTGTTTCTTGACTAGGAGTCATGTCATACTTTTGATTTGTGAAATTAAAAGCAATTGCATACTTCTACGTTTATATAAATAAGATAACAAATATTAAAAACAAATGCCAAAATGAGAGTTAATGTAAGTTTCACTGTAGGCTGTAATGACTAAATGAATAGAACTTGACATAATTCAGAAAAGTAAAATGGTGTATAAACTTAAATAAATTTGTGTTAACTTGATACAATATTAACAAGGATCCACAGAACTCAGTTTCGCCTCGTGGGTTTATTGTAAATATATGCCCTCAAAAGTATTGGAAAATATTTTCTTTAGCTTTAAACTTCAAGATAATTAAAGTTGGGGACTTTATTAGAATACATTTTCTTTAAAAACTTCAAATAAAACTTTTAAAATCTGACCTTCATGAATATAAATGTCTGGTTTGTTAACTTTGTGGAAGACCAGGGGTAGACAATAGAGAAATGAACAGTCATCCTCAAGAGCAGCGGAAATAGGAATACAAAAAGTGTCTTTCTGACCTGTGATAAGAGAGAGAGAACCATCATAGTAAGGCAATGAGCACGGATTAGTTTCTGTGAGAATTGAAAAAAAAATTCCCTTTTGTTTTATGGGATTAAAATTTTTAAAAAGTACTTCCTCTTGTGGGACCAAGAAAAAAAGGTGCCCTTCTTCTGAGGAGACACTGCCCAGTGACTGGGAACCCAGTTGTGAAGGCAGAGGGCGAGCTGGTTTTCATCTTCTCTTGTGTCATTTCTTTTATGCTCTATTTTAACAGCCATAAGGGTTCCTTTTGAGGATAGCAGAATAAGAGAGAAGGAAACATGGTTCCTCACACAATGACACCACTCTGTCTTCTAGGACTGCTAAATATTAGATAGCTACGAAATAGAGAATAAAAATATATAATTAATTTAGTTTGCTATTTATGTTTTGACTGTTTCATACTGCAGCCAAGCCTATGTCCAAAAAAGAAAGAAAGAAAAACAAGTAAATGGTAGCTGAAGATAAACTCTCAATAAAAATTATAAAATAGGAAGAAATGTAAGCTAGGGAGATCGGGTTCCCTGTCGCCTATGGAGTTAGTCTGTGTTTTGGTTTTGGTTTGGTTTTGGTTTTGATAGGGTCTCTCACTTTCTCCCAGGCTGGAGTGCATTGGAGCTATCATAGTTCACTACTGGCTCAAACTCCTGATCTCAAGTGATCCTCCCGCTTCAGCCTCCCAAGTAATTAGGACTACAGACATGCACCACCATGCCTCGCTAATTTTTATTTTTTATTTTTTATTTTTATTTTTATTTTTATTTTTGGTAGAGACAAGGTTTGGTTCAGTTGTCCAGGCTAGTCTCAAAGTTCTGGCCTCAAGCAGTCCTTCCATTTGGGCCTCCCAAAGTGCTGGGAGTACAGGCCTGACCACAGCCATTGGTTCTTTTTCAAAAGAATATTTCCAAAGATGTTCTCTCTGGTTACGCTTAGTGAGTTTAACATCTCCCTGACAATCTCAAAGCAAAACAACCAATATATCTGAATGTACAGATAAGAAGACCAGCTTGACTTTAATTATGACCACTTTGACACATAATAATATGGTGAAATTTTCATATTTAGAGATTAAAGGTCAACATTTTTTGAAAGAATGGATGAGCCCTATTTATGGAGTTGATAATGATTGTTGAACAGTAGAAGGGTAAAGTAAGTAAGTAAAGAATCTTCACTAAAAACAGCATAAAATGTGGGTGGACATTAATGAGTTAATTAGAAAATCTGAAATCAGTGTATACACTTTGATTATTTTCTCTTCCTCTGGGGAATAAAACAACTTCCTTTAAAACTGTTTGTTTTAAATTTTGCTGGGCATAGTGGTGGGAGCCTGTTGTCCTAGCTACTTGGAAGGCTGAGGCAGGAGAATGGCATGAACCTGGGAGGCAGAGGCTGCAGTGAGCCGAGATTGCACCACTGCACTCCAGTCTGGGCGACACAGCAAGACTCCTTCTCAAAACAAACAAACAACAACAGCAAAAACAAAAAACTGTTTTTCTTCGAATATTGGTTATGAGACTGTCACATCCTCCAAGGTCATGACAAAGCTTGCCAGGTATCTCATCAGCATTTCTGAAACAAGCTGAAAATTCACTAATGCCTAATCTTATGGTGAAGGCAAGTTACCAACTTACTACATGCCAAAGAGTGAGCTTTAAAAAACAGATGAAAACTTATTTCCCTATAATTACCTTATAAGGATTTAAGAAATAAAAACAGTAGGTCAGAACAAAAAAAAAAAGGAAAGGAACTTAAAAATGGAGAAACAATCTATCAAACACAGCAGATTACTTAAAATGTTAGATTTAGGTGCTGACTTACATTCACAAAGCTTCTGCTCATTTGTGTCAGGTTTAATGAGTTTTCTAATTGCACTTCTTCCTTGAAAGGCTTGAGATCTCCCGTAACTGTATCAAGTTTAATTAATTTTTAATTAATTATATATTACCAACAAATGGTATTGTTTGTGCTCTTGTAAACTTCAGGTGCCAGCCTGGACACTTGAAGTGCTTTCTGTAGAAACAGTGAACTGGTGATTTTTAAATAAATTTAATATGTTTGTTGTACTTTCTTGAGGCCCCTATATCCCGCACTGCTCTGTTCTTTTTCATAAGAAATGGTAGTGTGCATATCCCACAGAGCACGAGCTGTAACCTAATTAGACAGATATGGGATCAAGAAGTCATTTAAGAGATGAATGTGTTTGCTAATTTTTCAATGATAGTATAGAATCTAAAAATTATCTCATTTAAGTTTCAAATGAAGAATTGTTTTGCCTCATAAAGAGATTTAGATGCAGTCTGAGTTACTCTATCTGATGTATTTTTTAAAACCCAGCTAATGAGGTTTAGTGGGGAAGAAATGGCTCTCTGCCGAAACTGATAAAGCTACAGGAAAGCAGGAGAATGTCAGAAGCTTGGCAATACACTAAAAAGCATTTCTGAAATTGTTTCCTGCTTGATTTTCTGATACTGTAGCAGAATCCAAAGTGGCAACAAAGAAGAGGGACAGATGGTAGGAAGCAAAGGTGGCAGATAAGAGTGCTAATAAATTTCAGTGTTATCCCTATTACATGCTTATGTCCCCTCAAAATTCATATGTGAAGCCCCTAATGCCCAGTATTTCAGAATATGACCATTTTTTTGGAGATAGGGTCTTTAAAGGGGTAAGTAACTTAAATGAGGTCGTTAGGCTGGGCCCTAATCCAAGGTAATTGGTTCCTTAAAAGAAAAGGATATTAAGACATATAAAGAGACACACACACACAACTGACAGGGCCAGCTTGCAGAGTGAAGACCATATGAACACAGCAAGAAGGAACTGAGTGCAAGCCAAATAAAAAAGACCTTAGAAGAAACAAAATCTGCTGACAGCTTGATCTCATACTTAAAGCCTCCAGAACTGTGAGAAAATATATTTGCTTTTTTTTTTTTTTTTTTTGAGACGGAGTTTCGCTCTTGTTGCCCAAGCTGGAGTGCAGTGGCACAATCTCGGCTCACTGCAATGTCCGCCTCCTGGGTTGAAGCGATTCTCCTGCCTCAGCCTCCAGAGTAGCTGGGATTACAGGCGCGTGCCACCACACCCAGCTAATTTTTTGTATTTTTAATAGAGACAGGGTTTCATTGTGTTAGCCAGCATGGTCTCAATATCCTGACCTCATGATCTGCCCGCCTCGGCCTCCCAAAATGCTGGGATTATAGGCATGAGCCACTGCACCCAGCCCTATGTTATTTTATTCCTCCCGTCTGTGGCATTTTGTTATGGTAGCCTGAGCAGACTAATTAATATACTTTTCCCTTTCCGTAGAGGATACAGTCATTCAAGAATCCACTCACCCTGCCTAGAACAGATGAATGGCAGACTAGAAGACACTGGATTGGATCAAGAAATTGGAGGGATCAATTCCATCATTGATCAAAAAAGAAAAGAAAAGGTAAGAAGTAAAAGCAACTCCTTTTGCACATACTGTCTGAATTGGTCCATTTTTACAGTGCTGTAAAGAACTGCCTGAGACTGGGTAATTTAAAAGGAAAGAGTTTTGATTGACTCACAGTTCAGCATGGCTGGGAAGGCCTTAGGAAACTTACAGAATCATGGCAGAAGGCTAAGAGGAAGCAAGGCACCTTCTTTACAAGGTGGTGGGAGGGAGAATGAATGCAAGATGAACTACCAAACACTTACAAAGCCACCAAATCTTGTGAGAACTCCCTCACTATCATGAGAACAGCATGGGGGAAACTGTACCCATGATTCAATTACCTCCACCTGGCCTCTCTCTTGACACGTGGGGATAATTGGCATTATAGGGATTAAAATTCAAAATGAGATTTTGGGTGGGGACACAGCAAAACCATATCACTGTCCTAGATATGAATCTTATTATCACTTTATTCACATAATTTCTAATTGTCTTTTTATACCACCTAGTAATTCTCACTTGATGTTAGCTTTTATTAAAAATGCAGAAACATCAGAAGAATTTTAGGTATGGCAGCATTGGATTTGAGTCTGAGTGCACTAAGAATCATGTTAACAGCTGTAAAAACTTGGAACAGCTCTGATCAATACCGTCATAGTCAACTAGTAAATACGGCGAGGCTATTCAGTGGTTATTCTTTGTAGCCACGGGATTAATGTGGTTGTTTCTCAAAATTCACTCTGAGCATTTTATACCCCCAGCAGTGAAATAATCACTAGGTATAAAAATGGCCTATGTGAAGTTTTCTAGGTTTGTTCTCTTCTACTTTGACTTATTTCATATGTGATGATTGTCCAATATAAATAAAGATTATTCATTCTTTAAAAATGTACATTACTGTTAGTAAATTGATTTGAAATACATAAGAATTTGAAATTTACCTTGAATTTTCAAATGCTATATTTTATACATCTTTTTATGATTGAGTCTAAACTACTTCACAAAACTTGCTCACAAGAAAAGAAATTATGTTAACAAGATAACCTATTTACTACAAAAGAATATGGAGAAAGTAGGGGAAATAAACAGAAGAAAATAATCAAGTTCATAGTTATCCATAAATAGAATACAAGTCCACATAATATGATTTGAAAATGTTAGATTGTGCAAGTTTTAGTAAAAGCTAAGACCAATTAAATACTCGAAAATTAGAATAAGACAGTGGGAAGGGGATCTTTTTAAGAATGAATTATTGCTTATCTGTAATGGATTAGTCAGCTGTTCAGATGCTTATTTTAGTTGCATAAAAGAGATGTGGAGATACATGTGAACATCTAATACCACAAAAATGTAAAACTAAGCTATTGTAAGACTAAAAACCATATAGTTATTTTGAGGTAATTTAATTATTTTGAGGTAATACATATTACACGTCCCCAGTAGCACACTGTCTTGATTATAGTGCTTTATAGAATGTCTTGAAGTGACATAGTATCAGTCTTCAGACTGTTCTTCAGTATCATGTTGGTTAGGGCTTTTCCATATAAACTTGAAAATCAGTTTGTTAACATCAACAAAATAATTTGCTAAGATTTTGATACGGATTGTGTTGATTTATGCATTATGTTGGAAAGAGCTGACATCTTGACAATATCATCCATGAACATGGAATATATTTAGATGATCTGTGACATCTGTCAGAAGTTTTATAGCTTTCTTCATATAAATTTTACACACTTTCATATCTAGACCTAAGTGTATTTTTCAGTTGTGCTATTGTAAATAGTATTTTAAATTTTGAGCTCTAATTGTTCACAGCTGTTATATGTGGAATAAATTATTTTTTGAATATGTGTATATAACATATCCTGCAATAATCTATTATCTTGCAATAATCTATTACTGGTTTCAGTCAGGGTTTTCTTCTTGTTGTTAATTCTTTGAAATTTCTACACAATGTTATATATAAATAAAGAAAACTTCTTCCCTCCTAATCCATATATATTTTATTTCCTTTTTTGTTTTATTGCATTAGCTGGAACTTTTAGTATAATATTAAATAGATTTTGAGAGAGGCATCTTGTGCCTGTCTCTGATCTCTGATTTTTCCAGGAAAGCATTTGGTTTCACACCACTAAGTAAGTTACTGTAGGTTTTTTGTGGATGTTCTTTATGAAGTTGAGAATGTTTGCCTTTATTGGATTAAATTTTAAAAGCATAACTTACTTAATTTAGGGCTGTCATGTAAATAAATCCAGAATTTACATCTTCGTGCAATGGAGACAACTTCTTAGAAATAATCTTTGGTTATTCTTGTTTTCATGGTTATTTTTTCACTTTGAAACACCTAGCTGCAGGTTATCCAAGATAATTCTTTATGGTAATGCATATTCAAGAAAGATAAAGAAGATGTCAGTATAACCCAGGACTCTAAGGGACTTTTGTCATTTGATATCCCTAAATTGAGATCTATTTACTATGTTTTAATATTTTTCCATCTTGTGAATCTTGGCCAGTGAAAGAGGCTACTCTCACTGTAGAAACTGAAAAAATAGAGATTTAATTTTTGTAGTTGCCGTTGAGCTAGAATGTTAAAACTGGATTAAGGCTCAGACAGCCAGCAATAACACCTTATACTCTGAATTCATAGCTAATATAACAGCAATAGCCAGGCATGGTGGCTCATGCCTATAATCCCAGAACTTTGGGAGGTCAAGGCAGGCAGATCACAAGTCCCAGAGTTCGAGATCAGCCTGGCCAACTTGGTGAAACCCCATCTCTACTAAAAATATGAAAATTAGCCCGGCATTATGGTGCATGCCTGTAATTCCGCTACTCAGGAGGCTGAGGCAGGAGAATTGCTTGAACCTGGGAGGTGGAGGCTGCAGTGAGCTGAGATCGTGCCATTACACTCCAGCCTGGGTGACAGGGCAAGATTCCATCTCGGAAAAATATATATATGTGTGTGTGTGTGTGTGTGTGTGTATATGTGTGTATAAATACATATATGTGTATATATACATGTGTGTATATATGCACATGTGTGTACATATATATACACACATACACATCTTTTGTTACATACACACACGTGTATATATACATATATACACACGTGTATATACACACATATATATGTGTATATATAATTACAGCAAAAAAGATGCACAAACATTATTTACAGCAACAGCATCCAACTCATATGAGTAACAGTGGCTATGGCAACAGTATTGATGTTTTTTGCCCACTGCCACTGGGCATGCCCACTTGATAAAGCTTAAACTCCCAGAGCTTTCTTTCAGTTTCCTCCAAATTGTGGATTCACCTTACGTGTTGGTGTTTGTACTCAACGTCCGCCTCCTGAGTTGAGTGTTGGTGCAGTTATGTTTTCTGGTACTCAGAGCAGTTTTTGAGATAAATTTTAACTTCAGCTCTTTGTCCTTTTTGGTTCGTTTACTTTGCTTTTCCAAGCTTTGATCTAAAACTACCCACTGAAGTATTAACCCATGCAATATTCGTATAAAAATTTAGTTTTATGCTTCAATAAGAGAGCATTTTATATTGCTTACAACTAAGATTCATGCCTAAAACATAGCATTGACAATTTGCTATGCGTAAGATTTTATGACATAATTGTTTTTAGACTATGAAGAGGTATGTAATTCTTGATCTTAATAACCTTGTGATTTGGATGGGGAGATCAAATAAAATGGCTTGGACATTTAATCAAAATCTAACAAAGATACAATTAAAAAAACATATGTTTCATATTTATTCCTAACACATGGAAAGTATAAGCTATACTTACAGTGAACTCACAGGAGATGTCTTTTTAGTTGTGACTGCATGTGAGAACTTTAATAAAGATAGACTTGAGGTATGTAGGTAGAGAGGGTGTGAGGAGGCCGAGTTCTGTCAGGGAATTTTTAATATCTTACTCATGTTTTATGATTAATGTATATGATATATTCATATTTAGTAGATACTTGCTATATGAATGAATGGATAAATGAATAGGTAGATGAAATAATGGGACTGATTTAACAATGGTGAAAATATAAAACCACTAAAATGCATTTTATTTTCTCAATAGACAGTAGACTAGTCTTTTATATATATATTTAAATATATGAATACATAATGGTTGAAAAAATTTATGGGGCACATGTGGTATTTTGATACAAATGTACAATGATTAATGATCAAATCAGGAGACTTAGAATATCCATCACCACAAAAAGTTATCATTTCTTTGTGTTAGGAGCATTCCAATTCCAATCCTCTATTAATATATTGAAATATACAATAACTTATTTGCAACGAGAGCTGCCTTATTTTTCTACTAAACAGTAAATCTTATTTATTCTATCTAATCGTGTCTCAGTACTTGTTAACTGACCCCACTTTATCCCTCCCCTACTACCATTTCCAGCCTCTGGTAATGATCATTCTACTACCTCCATAATATTAATTTTTTGGCTACTATATAGAAATGAGATCGCGTGAATATTTGTCTTTCTGTGTCTGGCTTATTTCGCTCAACATAATATCCTCAAAGTCCATCTCTGTTCTTGAAAAATGATAGGATTATTTATGGCTGAATAACTTTCCATTGTGTACTACAATATGTACCACATTTTATTTATTTATTTATTTATCTATATATCCACTCATGGACACTTAGATTAATTCCATATCTTGGCTTTTGTAAACAGTGCTGGCAACAAACATAGGGGTTCAGATATCTTTTTATACAGTGATTTATTTTGTTTTGGATACATACCCAGCAGTGGGAATGCTGGATCCTATAGTAGTTCTGTTTTTAGTTTTTGGAGGGACATCCCTTCATACTGTTTTCCATAGTGGCTGCACTAATTTACACTCCCACCAACAGCACACTAATCTGTTTGGATTAAACATTAGTAGATGAATACTGAGTGCTAATGTCAAAATTGTAAGATGCAGCCATAGATGGAACTGAAGAAAAGATGTAGGGATTTTTAGCTATATCAAATTGGCATCAGAGAGTATTTGAAGGTAGTTAACCTACTTTCCATTGAAAACTAGACTTCAATCTTCAAGTAATGGAAGTCCATTGAGATGTTATTGCATAACCTATTTATAGTATATGCTAAATAATGATTTTGAATACAAACCTATGATTTAAAGTCTTCCATATGATGCGGTTTTGACACATTCAGAAAATTCACATAATTTTCTCAGATAAATTACTCCTTTCAACAGAGTTTTAAAACTTTATAAAATTAGATGAGTTTCCAACATTAGGAAGGTAACTTTCAACAGGCATTGATAGTAACTAATAATTTACACTAACTCTTCAAACTTACTTCAAATGACTGATGTATTCCAATTACCTTTCCTCTGACTGTCTTAAGCTGTATACATTCATATATATAGATACACACACGTCACAATAATCAACATGGTTGATCTCATGCACAAACACATACACAAATTTTCTTTTTCCTGTTTTGTGAGTTTGTATTTTTCTGATTTTTCTTCTTTGTCTTTTTAAAACATGTTTTATATTTTGAAAGCCCATTACTATTACTATTTTATTACTTTTTATAGATGCTACGTTGTCATTTTAGTCATCTCTTTGATAGTTAATATTATTCACATCTAACGACAGATCATTTGAAAATATTGATCATTAATGATGGCATGTTTAGTATAACTAACTACGTTAAGTATATTGATTTCTATACCTCTAGTGTTATTTTCAAAATGTAGAAACATTCTATAGTTGCACATTAAAAAAGCTTAAGTAGACTTTAGGGCTTGAAGTTATATGATCTTCAGTTTTGTGTAAGTTGTTTTTTTTTTCTTCTCACCATTTAAACTCTTTCATTTATTTTGAGTTTTATGATTTTATATTTCACAAGTACATTCTCCTCAATACATAGGCATGGAAATGTGTGCCAATCAGAAAGCAGGAACAAACGTATATAACTGATGATGACTTTAGTGCTATGCATGCAGTACTCCACTAGACAAAAATGAAAATACATTGAATACCAGATGACAAGGTAAGTTAACGGAGGTCCTTCTCAGTGGGAAGGGATTAACTTTTTCTTCTGAAGACCCAGAGTGATGACTGTTTTGACTCCTGGTATCAAAACAAACAAACTGAATAAAAGGGTCAAAGTATTAAATATGTACTCATTTCACATTCTCTAAACTGTTAAGTTCATGTAAGAGAACTTTGGCCATAATTTGAATCTGAAGGACACTACTGCAGTTTAAATATTTTTCAATCCTTCAGTAAATGATAATATTCAAGTAATTACGTGCCTTTCTTTTCAAAGATAGTGCTTGCACTTTGTAAGTGTCCAACGGTATGATTTCCTATGAGATACACAAGAGATTATCATTACTATTAACAGACACCATCCTCATATGTAGGTGCATAGAGCCACACTTTGATGTTTGACCTGAAGGAGAACAAAAAAATGAATAAATAAATTTTAGAATGTTTATTTTGTCTTCAAAATTTATGTAAAGCTGTTTTGGTGGGATGTTGTTTGAAGCATCACAAGATCTCTTCTGCTCTAGTTTGCCATTTTCCTACCTCCAACACTTATATTTGCTTATTCATACAGTGAAATTTTTATAAATTTAAGAGTAGCCAAAACACAATGGCAAATATTTCCAAGGTAACTTGTCTGGTTTTCTCATAAAGGTATATTACTATGAAGTCTTCACATTACAACCATACTGCCACTGAATATAGCATTTAAAGTGAAATATATAAAAAGAGATTGCCATTCTAATTTCAATAAAATTGATATATAAGAAATAAATATAAAAGAAGCTTTTGACAAAGCTGAATAAATAAAAGATTTTGAAGAACACTGTTTCTATGTAATATAAAATTAATTATGAAGCCGTTTCATAAACATATCTCATAATAGCAGCCACGTGGCTTCTTAATTAGAATATAAAACATTAACATATTAATAATTTTAAAAATTATTAGCTCTCTAATTGCAAAAACTGTAAATAAAGATCGGCATTTTTATGTTTCACATTGTTTTTAAAACGCTGATAAACATTATATTTTAACAGAAAGGTCTGTATACAAAATATCTTAAAACATGCAAAGTTTGCATATTGAAATAACTTTTCAGGAAATACATTTTGTATTCAAATCATGAATGCCTTCTGTGGCCTTAGTGTCAATATCTTTAAGCATTTCTTGAGTTGATTTATATTTTTAACACAAATTTATTCTGAAACATATATAATACTTGTATAAAATTTTGAACAACTTACTTGAAAACACTCTTGTCGCATCACTTACTTCCAGCTGTTAACAAAATAAGTAATGAACTTGAAATTGCATCAGCCAGTATAATAAATGTACTATACCGAAAAGGTTACCTTGTTTGAATAAAAAAAATTGTTATAAAATATGTTGGTGCACAATTCTGGACCTAAATTTGTACATACAAATATTAATGGTAATGATTTTAAGTGCAAAAAGACAAAGCTCGTAACAGAAGTTGATGAAGGACATAAGACATTTCATGTAATGATTTTCATAATAAAGTCTTATTTTTACGCTGATTTACTAATTTATCATACAAATTTGGAAAAATCTTACACTGTGCACATGTGTCATTTATTTTAAAAA
Source organism: Macaca mulatta (assembly GCF_049350105.2). NCBI lineage: Eukaryota > Metazoa > Chordata > Mammalia > Primates > Cercopithecidae > Macaca > Macaca mulatta. The sequence continues at coordinate 24,820,550 of NC_133408.1, read as the reverse complement.
TGAATAAAAACTGCTGAAGAAAATTTAATTAGGGTAATGACATATTGACACCTAAATTCTCACACATTCAATATTAAATCTTAATTACTATTGTTAAATTATGAAATAAATACTGTGTTTTTTGCTAATATTTGATTTTCCTTTATATATTTTCCTTATTTATTCAATGTTGTGTTTCCTCAGAAGATAATTTAAGAATGTAAAATTCAACACATTTTGTGACAGGGAATTGTTTGGTTTATTCTACACTGTAAGCTGCATGTATACTTGATAGTTATATAAAATTATACCTTTTGAGATGGAGGAATCAAAATATCTTATTTTTTAACACTTAAAATAAAACACACATAATTGATCCCTATAAAAGAAACACTAGAGCAATGAATAATCAATGTTTTCTTGTTTTTGGAAAACAAGAAAATAAGGTTAAACATCTTTTTAATCCTTGCACAAATATTTTCATTTCATTTGATACATAGTATAGTGTTAAACTCATTTGTTAACACAATGATTTTTTCCTCTAATTCAAAAATGATTTTTCATATATACAGAAGTAATATCTGCTTTAAAAATGTATATTACTAAATATAATATAATGTTGAAATATCAGTATATTTAATATACACTGGAACCTCAAAACCTGAGACATATTTCAGTCTTCATATGTTTTCTTGTCAACTTATGGGACACCTTTCCAGTTATATAATTTTTATTATAAGATGCTTCTAAATATAATAACTTATTTGATATAGCTTATATATATATCAAAGCATATTTATAATGTAAACAAATTAAAACAAGCATATAAATATGTAATATATCATAAAACACTTCAAAGAGGCAAATTCTAATAACACATAAGATTAATATGGTTATAAAATATTACACTGATGATAAAGGACTTTTTTGAGAAATCAATAATTGTCTAATGAGAATCAAGAATTGAAATATGTCATCAATGGTTTTTCTAAAAACATACTTTCTGAAACTTATTTGCCAAACATTATGTTAACTGCTAAGCAGCAACTAAAAATATATATTGTCTGCTCCTCAGGAGCATAAAAACAAAGGGACTAAGTATTTACAGGCATACACAAGCATTTTGAAAGGGCCATGCTACATACCAAAAGCATCATAAATGCGTTTTGTTGAAGAATTATGATAGTAATGCTATTGTGTTTGAAAACATAATCTAATGATTAAACCACAATTTGATTTAGCAAAAGAATAAATAAATAAAATAAATGGACGATTCATTGTCTAGAAACACATACAGTATTTTTTCAATTATTTAAGCATGTTTTTCATTTTGTTGAAAGGTAATTTACATAGCATCAATGTCTTAAACCAATTTGAAGAAATATTAAACAGAACATTTTATTTTTTGACCATATTAAATTAGAAAATTAGATTTGTAGCTTATATTTCTAATATTCTTAATTAAATATACCTGATTTAGATATTAAACTTACTAGATTAGAAAACAGTGTGCAATAAAATACTGTCAAAATTTATACTACAACGATTAAAATAGTTCAATGATGTACACATTCCAATTTTTTTTCAATTTAACTGAGAAAATTATTCCTTATATTCTCTGAAGAGGTTTCGTTGTAAATTCCACATTTTTGCTTCTGAAGAAAAGATAATTTCTTCACTGAATAAATGCTTTAGGCTCTGATTTTGAATAAGATGAAGTAACTTACAGCAGATCAAGAACAACTAAAAATGCAGATGAAAATTCAAGAATAGTCTCTCTTTAAAAATAAGATAGCCGCCCAGGTAACCAGAGACTGAGGGGCCAAGTTGCTGATGAGTAGGAAGCTTCAGAGTAAAGAATTGATTTTATTGGGCTCATTTTCTCTTGAATCTTCTCCAAACTTGGTGGAAAAACCACTGAACATCCACACAAAGGATTGCACATAGGAGGGAGCTGCTTTTACAATATTAATGAGCTAGAAAGACAAATTGACAATCAGACCTGTAAAGCAACCAGGATTTAAGTAGGCAAAATATTGGAAGAAGAAATGAACTGAAGACTTACAAGTGATTGGGACATTGCAGAGCGATGGGAAGATTAGCTTCTTTAACACCAATGCAAATGGGAATTGAAATTGTTAAAATTCAGTATCTGGAACAAATAATTTTAAATAATAAAAATTAACAATTATAGCATATAAATTAAATCAATGTACAAGCGTCAAAATTGCTTTGTTTAAGTATTTCTGCAATTATGCATGAGGTTTGAAATCCTGTATATAAAATCAACAACCAAGAAACGTTCATAATTCAGTTTTAAAGACACAATGTGTTTGTGTATTTTAATACTATAACAGCATGTTTTTAGACTGTCCTGACTTTTTCTGTTTGAAATTATTTTTAAAACTTTTAAAAGACTATCATAACTTGCTATTTGATGTAGTTTGGCTTTATCCCCACCCAAACATCATCTTTAATTGTAGTTACAATAGTGCCTAATAGTGGGAGGGATGCAGTGAAAGGTAATTAAATCATAGGGGCAGTTACCCTTACGCTCTTCTCGTGATACTGAGTGACTTCTCAAGAGAATTGATGGTTTTATAAGGGCCTTTTCCCCCTTTTCTGAGTCTCATTTTCTCTCCTGCCACCCTGTAAAGAGGTGCCTTCCACCATGATTGTAAGTTTCCTGAGGCCTCCCCAGCAATGTGGCACTGAGAGTCAATACAACCTCTTTTCTTTTTGAATTACCCAGTCTTGGGTACTTCTTCAAAGCAGTGTGAGAACGGACTAATACATTATTTGCATACATAATAATAATTTTTGTCTTATCATTATTTACTATTAAATAAATAAATATATATGGTCCTTCAGGCGTTTCTGAGCCTTCACTTGGAAGCTCCTGACTGAGATCTTGGATGAGGAAAGAAATATCTGAAATATACTATAACCACCTTAAATGAAAAAACACTTGCTGAGGCTCCTTCTATATGGGATAGTCTTGTAATTTATCAAAGAAAACAGGATGAGAGTAAAAGAATGGCTATTTATTATTGTGCCAAGAAATCAGGAAATCAAGCATATACTGAACTGTCACAGAAAACATGGATGTATAATAAGCTTTCACATAATCCTCTGTGACAATAGAACATTAAGTTCACAATATATTGGTCCATAAAGATTGATTAAAGCTGATTCTGAAAGTAAGTGGAAAAAACTGATGGGGAACTAAGACCTTCGTCTTGAAACTGCAGAAAGCACAATTACGAATCTGTAGAAGAAATGTTCTTATGTATGTTCCCTCTGTGGTGACATTTTTGTCATTAAAGTCCTTTTTGTAAATGGAGCAATTAATAGTATGTGCTTTAAAGAATTAGACTCAAATAATATCTTTCAATGAATGTTATCAAATTTCTCTCTGTTACTTCATTTTTGTGTAAATCTTAATATAAATCAGTAACACATCATAAAGCATTAATGGGTCATACACAAAAATGTTATTGCCTCTCATTTTATGATAATTGACATACAAAATAGTATGTTTTCTTCAGTAAGTACCCAGATTACAATTTTGTTCAAAATATAAAAACAGTGACTATTAATTAGACAATATACTTAGCATTACAAAATATTTATAAAATAACGTTGGGAAATTTGTCAAAATTAGACATAAAATTCTAAAAGTCATTTTAAGGAAATCATGGACCATTAAAATACTTGGACACCTTTCACATTTTAGAGACCTGCACCACAGTAAGTCAAGCAGATTTCTAACTCTGCCTGCCTTAAATTCTGCCCTGCTGAGCTGAGGATACCAGAAGTTGACAACTGTAGCCTCATCGTTCAGCATCTGTGCTAAGTCAGTGGAAGCTTTGCTTGGCAAGACTGGCAACAACACCATCTGTAGGAATGCTGTTACTCTCACTCTAGAATGTCTAGTGGAATTGTAGAATTACATGCTATGATGATATAAAACTTACCCTCGTGTGGGTTGGCAATATCAAGAAATTTCAAGGACAGTCCCCAAAATCAATTAAATTGAATGCAATATTTGATCTCTTACAAATTTCTCAATTTTGTCTTGGCTGGAAAGTACATCACAAAGAACATCAAAAATTTCATTGTGCTTAAAAATAATATTTATCCATGTCAAAATCATAATTATTTTAATTAAGTGTGTGAAAATGAAGAAATTTATTACCTGTTCTTCCATTTTATGCACACAACATACATTATCCTACAGTTTGGGATACACATAAATTTTAATGTAATAATATCCTAGACCTGTTAAATGAATCCTAATTACTCCACATTCTCATGAAATGTACAGGTCATTTAAATAAACATCCTAAATTCTATAATAAAGATTGAGAATTAAGGAGGAACTGATGAATTTCATAATCAATTGAAAACTATTCCCTCTCTGATTTATAGTCATGAATGTGTTGTTAAATTTTTAATGATTAGTCCTCTTGAGGGTGAGGGAAAAGCCCTCATTTCAGGGATTTGTTGATTCCTGTGGGGCAAATACTTCTGTCATAACCTAATATAAACTATGTAAAAGTTAAACCATTTACTCCTGTATCAGTCTGTTCTCACACTGCTAATAAAGACAAACCCGACACTGGGTAATTTATGAAGGAAAGAGGTTTAATTGACTTACAATTCATCATAGCTGGGGAGGTGTCAGGAAACATACCATCAAGGCAGAAGGCGAAGCAAGCACATCCTTCTTCACAGCGACTGGAAGGAGAAGTGCCGAGAAAAGGGAGCAAAGCCCCTTATAAAACCATTAGATTTCATGAGAACTTACTATCATGAGAATATTGTTACTATCATGAGAACATCATGAGGGTAATAATTCAATTGCCTCCCACTAGGTCCCTCCTCTGCCACGTGAGGATGACAGGAGTTACAATTTAAGATGAGATTTGGGCGGCTTCCTTTTTCTATTGTCATGCCCCCCAATAGTTATTAATTGTCAATATATTTTTTCTTTATATTTTTATTTTTATACAATATTGGATGTTCCTTCAAGGAAATAACCATATGCTTGACATTTTTTGCATTTTTTCCAACATCTTCATTACTATACAGTGTGAGTTGTAACATCACAAGTGCTGATGGTGATAATTACCAAATGAGAATAAGGGTCTACTTGTTCTATATTGAAAATCTACAGACTGTACTTTTAGCAAATGTCTTGTCTTGCACGACTTCGTGGAAATTGTCCAAATGCTCACTACTTACAATATTCTCTTCTAGTCCAACTCTAGGATTAGGCATAAATACACTGATTATTCCAGGAGAAGAGTAGATGCTTCCTTAACCACAGATAGTGAACTGGTAAAAGAAGGTGGTGTGTAGCTTCTACCATGTCATATTGCTGTTATATCTAGACACTAAACCCTCCAGTCAGGAGACCAGTGCTTGTTAATCTTGCAGCTCAAATGTCCCACCAGCCTAGTGATTGTTGTCTTACTCCTTGATTCAACCTGATTCAGAGGGCTTACCTTGCGATATGACTGTATATATAAACAGTGGGGTGTACATCACCCCATCTCCCCAGGGTGATGGAGCGAAAAGAATCCTGAACATCTCTTGGTGACTGTTGGTTTATATGAGTTTCCCCTTTGTGTACTGTTCCACAAGTCTTGATACAGGTTTGATCATTATCCATGTTTTAAGAACCCTAGTACAGTGCTCTGGGAAGAATTTTATCTATCATTTTGTATGGGAAGAAATCCTTATGTGTGTTACCTAGAGGCTTTATTAAGCTTTGATTTGGAAAAAAAGTTAAACTTATACAATTAATTTAACACACTTTACATAGCCATATTAAGCAGAAATATTTCTAGAGAATGCATATTAGAGAATGTATTGGATTTAAATTGCCTGTTTTTTTTTAAATTAAAATCAAATGTGTGCTGATACTAGCCATTAACCTTCAGAATTAGGCACAGAACTAAAAGACGTCTAAAACAGCAACCAGCCTAATTGTCCATTTACCTTGCCATCTTCACATTAACTTTGCAAAAGTAGCTTATTAATTGTCAGACAGTACAGAGCAGTGCTCATGAAATGACATGCTCTTTCAGTTTATTCCCTTGTTTCTGAAGTTTATTCTGTCTGCCTTCGTGGTTTATTACTTTCTCCCAAAGAATTAAACAAATATGCATCAATTGGCATAATTTGACACTTGTTTAAAAAAAGACCTTCTTGGAATGGAGTATGATACCATTTTTTCACCTCAGATTGGCTTTAGTGTATACCCAACTTTGTAATATTGTTAAAAAGTTGTTTCTTAAATGAGCACATTATCCTTGGTTTTGTCCTGTGAGTAAAGTCCTCTGGTTGGAATGTGTACTGTGATTTGACCTAAAACCATATTTCCTTAATTGCTCCATTTCTATTATAACATATTTCTGTTTCTTTGGTCCACAGGATATATTTACATGTCCTGAATTACTGTAATTACTCAGCCACTTCCAGCTAACCTTTTCCATGCACACTCTGCACCTGGATAGTTTCTTTGCATTTTAGGTACACCTTTCCCTCCCCTGCTGCTGTAAATTGGGAGAAATAGGACTTGTTATCACCAGGGAAAAGAGTCATTCTCTTTTTCCCCACATTAAACACTGTTCCCTTAAATACTTCCGTGGAAACCCTGTCTCTACAGAAATGATATTTTTCACAATTATTTGAAAAATGTGTTTTTCTGTGGTTGGCACTATTACTTGCTTGTGGCTTTCATCCAGGTAAATGGGAAAATAATAGAAAGATTGACAGAGAGAGAGAGAGAGAAGACAGAGGCAGAGAGAATATTTAACCCTAATGAATTTATATATAGCCACTGTAAATATGTTTCTTAACATAAAGAGGAGATCTCCAAGGATTTATTTTGCTAGATTGAATCTTGGTTTAATATTTATTTTTGAGGGAAATAGGTTTTAAACATACTGATTTTAAAAAGCTCACTTTAGATTTTGTCTTCAAAGTAATTTGTAGACTTTTCCATTTAGATGTGTCCTGATGGTTGAGAAAGCTGTGAAGATACAAACAAACAAAATTTCGTAACTTATTTTTATTATCACTATTAAAAATTGGCTCATTTTGTTCTGAGATTACATTTACTTTCAGTAGATATATTTTCTATATTATGGATAAATGAGGTAAATAAATTAAGAACCCAGTTGTTGTCTTTCTCTCCATTTAGAATGTCTTCTGTATACCTACCTAAATCATACTCAAACTTGGAAGACACTGTTCCAATTAGACTTTCTCCATACAATTATTCCTCACTGTTGATTGCTACTTTAACCTTCCCTTTAGCTGGGGTCCCATACCATATCAGGCTTCCGGTTGCTTAATGACACTGATATTTATGTTTTAGTGTGAAGGAATCATCAGTGTGATACAATAACTGATATGGTTGGGCTTTGTGTCCCCCCTCAAATCTCATCTTGAATTCAAATCCCCATAATTCTCATGTGTCATGGGAGAGACCCAGGGAAGGGTAATTGAATTATGGGGGCAGTCTCTCTCATGCTATTCTCGTGATAGTGAGTGAGTTCTCACAAGATCTGATGTTTTATAAGCATGTGGCATTTCCCCTTCTGGCATTCATTCTCTCTTCTGCTGCCCTGTGAAGAGGTGTCTCCCACCATGATTATAAGACTCCTAAGGCCTCTCCAGTCATGTGGAACTGAGAGTAAATTAAAACTCTTCTCTATGAATTACCCAGTCTTGGATATTTCTTCATAGCAGCATGAGAAAGGATAATACAATAACTGATCAAAGACCTCAGAATCAGAAGACTCTGACTCTTGAAATCTGCCTTTGAACTGTTTTGACATTCACTACCTACATAGCCTTAGTCACGATTACATTTTTTTCTCTCATTTAAAACTTATTCAACAATAATAAGTAAAACAAATGAAAACAACTTGTTGACCATCAAATAATCCTGGATATAAAGATAATGAAGACACAGTCTTTGTCTTCAGGGAGAAAATAGGGTGGAGTACTGTCTTTAGAAATAGGCAAGAAAAGGGCTTGAGCTGGGTTCCAGTTTAGTGAAGGCCTCCTAACTCTGTCTCTCCTCTGTCAATTCCTTACCTTCATGACTATAGCCTGGGGGCCAAGGAGATGTGTCCTGTCAACATCCTTCTTCTAAACTGCTCTTCAGGTACTCATGATTACACAACTTTTTGTAAACAGCCCCAAGGCCACGTGCAGGGCATGCATAATCCTCTATTTCTGTCAGTTTTCTTAGGGGCAAAATGTACTGTTAATGTGTACCCTAAAGATCTGAGCAGTGACTGAGAGACAAATTGTCAGGCTGGCTGCTCATCCACATGGATGCACACTAAGCCTCTCCTAAGTGAGAAGAATAAAAGAGATGAGCCATGGGCCTGGAAATTTGAGGCTTAAAAAATTCTAAACTTGAAAAGAGTTATAGTCGTTACAAAGGTATAGTTGCCAAGGCCAGACACAATGTTTCAGGCCTGTAATTACAGCACTTTGGGAGGCCAAGGTGAACAGATCAGAAGTTGGAGACCCAGCCTGGCAAACATGGTGAAACCCATCTCCACTAAAAATACAAATAGTAGCCTGGTGTGGTGGCACGTGCCTGTAATCCCAGCTACTCAGAAGCGTAAGGCAAGAGAATCACTTGAATCTGGGAGGCAGAGGTTGCAGTGCGCTGAGATCAGGCCACTGCACTTCAGCCTGGGCAACAGATCAAGACTCTGTGTCCAGATGGATGGATGGATGGATGGATGGATGGATGGATGGATGGATGGATGGATATAGGTAATAGTTTTCAAGATAGATGAACAGAATATGATGTGAGCAGTTGTGAGCTTGATTTAACTTTTACATATTGAAATATATGAAACACAGAGATCTCCAATGAATTCATGTCCCATATTAATATCTAAACCCCAACTGAACTCTCACAAATACTAAATAGGGTCTGATTTAAAAAGAGGACATTTACTGTAATTTGACCTAAGTTGTCAGAGAGGCCACTTTTTTAGCAGAAAGGATAGGTCATCTTGATTTAGGCAGAGAAATAGAAAGTACCTAATCAAAGTGTAGAAAGTCAGACATTCTACATAGATCCTAATGCTTGCATGATGCTCTTTGGGAAGAAAGCCAAGTTGACCTGGGGAGAGACCCTTGGTTCAACAAAGCCAAGCCATAGGTTTTAAAGAGGATTTGGCATTTAGTTTACTTAAAATGTTAGAAAGCATTATGTACTATGGTATTTATTTCCCTTGGTTTGGCTGTACCATTTTGGTTTTTTGTCCTTCAAAGACGAGAAAGAGGAGAACCAGTTTTGTTACAAATCTATATTGCTGAATTTCAATTGCTTTGTAATTACTTCTGGCAAGATTCTATAAAGCTTACATATCCCCTAAAGTAGCCACTTTAAAAGTCTATCAGGTGGTGAAGCTAAAGGGCTAAACAAACAAATGCTTTTATTAATTCAATTTTCAATGTGGCTGAAATGTGACATCTCAATTTCTGTGCAATTGGATTAAAGTCATAAATCCGAGTTTGTCACACTGCCTTGAAATTTCAGTATGAGGACAACAAATAAGAAAGTTAAATACATCAAAGTCCAAATAGAAATTTCAAAGAGCAGATTTTCATTATGAATCTATGCAATAGTACAGGAAGAAGACATAGAAAACATGGCTAAATATTCTCCAGACTCATTGGCCCGATGGAAGACAAAGGTTTACTCTCAGGCTACTTGATCAGGCACTGAAATCCAATGGATTTCTCAGTTTGAAATGAAGGCCAAAACCAGTAAATAAAATGTGAGAGATAAACTACATTTTACTGCTGAAAGTTTAATTTAAGCAATATTTGAGTGTGTGTGAAATACAAGCTTTTAGATCTCTTCTCCTTTAACAGATTTTATGAATTGCCCATTCCATCTCTATCTCATGAACATTTCATCTATTTTGGATAAAATATGGCTTAAAACATTAGTACTAACTCTACAGTTAGTATTTTGTTTAAAATGTAGCACAAAACAAATATTCAAAATCAAGGAAACAAAAAACAAATGTTCTCTCAATTCCTAACAATTGAGAGTAGGAAGAATAAAACAAAATATTCTGCTTTTTACTTTCCCTATGAGTAATTTTCTTTAAAATCCCAAGTAGATCTCTGAACTTAAAATCATTCTGCAGCAAATTTCAGAATTTTGTTCTGAACTTTTTTCAGTATACAGAATTTTTCTGTATTGTCCTTCTTGTCACTGTATTAAGTTCAGTTACATTAACTTATACCCTCAATGTAGAGTAACCTCATACTTAGATCTGAGCCAATAACATATGCAATATATGACACCAACATAAAAGAAAGCAAGGAATTGTTTATCATAAAAATGAGAAGAATAGTTAACTTTAGGGAAGAGAGCATTGTGATTGCAAAAAGGCATATCGCACTCTTCCAAGATTTTGGAAATGATTTTTGCCTCAGTTGCATGACTATTTGTTTTATAATTAATGCATAAAATGCATATTTGTGTTTTAAGCACTTTTATGTATATATTTGATCTATTATAAGAATGTTAAAATGCATTTTGTCTATTACTGGTAAAGTTTTTTCAACAGGATTATAGTCGGACTCTATTAGATAGATTACAGACTAGAAGGTATATTTAACCTACATCTTGAATTTATGTAAATTTTGAAGAGATATTATTTTATCACTTCGTGAATTTCCCGAGGATGTTCACTCCATCAAGAATAACTGCCAATCAGCTAAAGTTTAAAAGAAGTGGTTTTGTACCACATCCAAAGAATCTTTCAGAAAACATCTAGTCTCACAGTACTGATGCAGGACATCTAATTATGATGTGAAAAATTTTTTGACCATGATAGAAGGAACATCATATAGTGACTGAACAAAAGTGTCATTAAAATACAAACCCTGGCTGGGCATGGTGACTCAGACCTGTAATCCCAGCACTTCGGGAGGCCAAGGCAGGCGGATCACCTGAGGTCGAGAGTTCAATACCACTCTGACCAACATGGAGAAACGCCTTCTCAACTAAAAATACAAAAACTAGTGGGACGTGATGGCGCATGCCTGTAATCCCAGCTACTCGGGAGGCTAAGGCAGGAGAATCACTTGAACTTGGGAGGTGGAGGTTACGGTGAGCCAAGATTGTGCCATTGTACGCCAGCCTGGGCAACAAGAGCAAAACTTCGTCTCAAAAACAAAACGAAACAAAACAAACAATAAAAACTTCTTAGCCCAGCATGGTGGCGCATACCTGTAGTCCCAGCTACTTGGGAAACTGAGGTTAAAGGGTCACTTGAGCCAGGAATTTTGAGGCCACAGTGAGCCAAAATTGCACCACTGCACTCCAGCCTAGACAACAAAGTGAGACTCTATTTCAAAAAAAATTTAAAAAAGGAAAAAAGAAAAGAAAAAAAAAACTTTTAAGAATAAAATATTCCATAAAATATTTTATTACAGCTAATCTCATCCTTACAGCTCACCTTATTTTGGTACAAATTGAGATGTTTATATAGTCAGTTTGATCAATATTGCAGTCGATGAAATAAAAGATGCTGACTAAGCTGCTTTGGAGGATTAATTTTGTAGTGCAAGTTCAATAAGTGGTTAAATTAATTATTGTTTGGACATATTTACCTTGAAGGAAATCAGTACATACAAAGGAATAAAGTGCTTTTCTCTGCAACATCTTCTAGGACATTTGCATTGATAATTATATCAGCATCAGTTTCTCTCAATGTATTTATGGCAGGAAATGGGCATGGATTTATTGAGTAGACAAAATTATGAACTGTAGTATCAGTCAGAAATATCTAGATAAAACATAACTGAACATCTTTACTAGTTGAAGGTGAGTCTTCTAATTACGTATGCTCAACAAAAAGATGGATCTGTTTTCCTCACTCTCTAGTATTTAAGCTGTAGGCAGGTATCTAAGACTTGGGGAATGGATATTTCATGTGATATTTAATTGTTGAGAAAGTAACACAAAAGCACAGAGGCAGTTGGAGGTTAAAAGTCAACAGTAGCTCACTTGAGATTGACTCTCACTGTTCTGAGAGAAAGTACTCAGAATAAAAGAGGTGTCTGACATTACTGAATGTCTAGGAACAATAGTGATAACCTCAGCTTCTGAACCAGAGAGTTCTTGAGGTTTGAGACTTGATATGTTCTGTATCTCACTTAGTTCCTGAGTATTTTGTAAGTATTAACCACATTCTTTTGAAATGTCTGCTTTTCCTTCAGTTCTGTAGATTGACTTTCTATTGATATCAACAGAAGACTCTGATTTATAAAGCAATAAATCAAATTCTTAGCACTGCATTTTACTGTGTTATATTGTATTATCTGTTACTGCTATAGGTACTTATTCCTTTGCCTGAAAGAAAATGGTAATAGTCACCTCAGTTCCATTGTTATCTCTTTGTACATAGCTTCTGTTTTGTTTGTGTTTATCTTTAAGGCAGAACTCACATTTGCTAGGTTACTGGCATGTTATTCATTGACCTTGAATCATTTTAGTAATCCAAATTGAGGAAAGCTCTTGAGCAAAGAAGACATGAGAAGGCCCCAAGAGTCACTGTTACTCACTTGCAGTTGACGAAACCTACAGAGGGTAGCTTTCACTGGCCTTTTATCCACAAGGATATGGGACATGATATTTGACTCATCCCCAGCACATCAAATTATATTCCTGCTTCTTACAGAGTAGGACTAAAGCAGAACAAATTAGAATGTGATTACATAATAGCTAGATTAATTTCTTAATAATTGAATGTAGCAATTAAATTTGTTTAATGTGAGCAGGTTTTTGCCATAAGTGTGTGTGTCTGTATACACACACACACACACACACACATATATATATATATAGAGAGAGAGAGAGAGAGAGGGAGGGTCTGGGTCTGTCACCCAGACTGAAATGTGGTGGTATAATCACAGCTAACTGCAGCCTTGACCTCCCTGGGCTCAAGCAATCCTCCCAAGTAGCTGGAACTAGAGGTGCACACCACCATGTACAGCTAAACATTTTTGTATTTGTAGAAATGGGGTTTTGCCATGTTGCTCAGGCTGGTCTTAAAATCCTGGGCTAAAGAAATCTGCCAGTTTGTGGCCGGGCGTGGTGGCTCATGCGTGTGATCCCAGCACTTTGGGAGGCTGAGGCAGCGGGAGAATCACAAGGTCAGGAGATCGAGACCATCCTGGCTAACATGGTGAAACCCCGTCTCTATTAAAAATACGAAAAAAAGTAGCCGGGCGTGGTGGTGGGAGCGTGTAGTCCCAGTTACTGGGGGGAGGCTGAGACAGGAGAATAGTGTGAACCCGGGAGGCAGAGCTTGCAGTGAGCCGAGATTGCACCACTGCACTCCAGCCTGGGCGACTGAGCGAGACTCCATCTCAGAAAAAAAAAAAGGAAATCCCAGCCCTCTGGGATTACAAGTGTGAGCCACTATGCCTGACCCATGCATATTTTGAGGTAGCTCTTGCATTGTCAAGTACTTTCTCTCTTTATACTTGTGATTATCTGTATAGGGGTTAACTTGCAAAATCTATTTACTATATTCAATTACTTAGAAAATGATTTAATAACTATCAGAGAGATTAGAGAAAACCTTCTTTGGACCTATACTAGCTCTGAAATTGGACTATTTATTTTCTTCATTGTATTCATTTTTAGATTCATGTGCACCAGAAGGCCCTTAATTGACAGCACAACTATACGTGGATCTAGATGGAGAAGTATAAAGTATTTCTCCTTTTGACCAAAATGAACCTAAAAATTCTATATTCAGTATTTTATTAAAACTATGAACAAATTAAACATGCAAACTCTTAAAGGACTTTACACATTCAGCAGAGAAGATAAAGTATGGCTAATAAATAAATGTATTTTTAACTTTGTCAGTGTGAAATTGTTATTATCTAGATGAGTAATTGTAAAGTCATTTTAAAAATGGGTACAGTGTAATAGGTCTAACAAATAAGAGGTATATTTGAGCAATCTATAGGAAAAAATTAGATTACATCTTTAGCCACTCTAGTATTAGTTGATGCTATTGCTGATATTTAAGCATATCTATTAAAACAAATAAAAATCAAGGATGAGAAAAGCGAGAGATTTTGTTTTAGGTACTTTATTCTCAGTTTATTTTTATGACAGTATGGTTTTCTCATATGACATTGAATATGATCATGCATAATTGTGATTCGAATTACTTATTATGCTTGTTAAAATTGAACTTATGGCATTGCTAACCACATACATACCTTCAGTAAGAATACAATAATCATGTAGCAGCTTCGTATATGTCATTATACTTCACTACTTCAGGCATATATATATATGATATATATATAATATCAAGTAATGAACTCTATAAACTGTGTATATAAATATATGTATGTGTATGTATATATATGGTTACCTGTGCTTGATTTACTATGCATTATTTTATTTGTATTATTACTTGTCATGGCTTATCTTCACTGGTTAAAAAAAAAGTGTTTATCTGACAAAATGTGAATCCAGCTTTTCCAATAGTTCCATGAAAAATCTAACATCCTTTGAAATATAAATTGCTAATGGTATTGATTTTCACTTTATAAATCCTTATTGATCCACAGTGAATTAAACATGTAAATTACAGTGCCTTGGAAACAAGCAGTATCTTTCTTTCTAAAACAAATCTGTAGAACTTTTAATTTTTTAAATGAATTGCCACAGAAGGATTGTATGTTTTCATGTAAAAGTTTTCAATTGTTCTATTATGCACTAAAAATACGTATTTTTAGAACCTGTTTTAGAATACAAAAATACTATATTTACAAGAGTATGACTATAATTGTTCTACTTTTTCAATAAGGGGATTGGATTAAATCCTTTGCCTTGCTATGATTTAAGCTACCTCTTTGACTAATGTTATGGTAGTAGGGTTTGTAATTTGTCAAGAAAATAAAAAGACAAAAATTATTAGATGGCACTGTCATACATTCCCATCTATCACAACAATTTCTATTAAATTGCATAATAACAGTAATGCATAAAAAGCTGTACCAGTTATACACTATGACAAATTTAAAAGATTATGCTATATACATTCTTTGCATTTCCTATTTTTAGGAAATATGTTCACATTTTCCTCCTCTAGTTTAAGTTTTTAAATTTATTTGGTAATTAAAAACAATTATTAGTCAAAGTCCATACATTAATCCAATTTCCATAATATTTACATTTTTTTATTTCAATATTCTATACAGAGTGCCACTATGCAATGTACTAAATGTACCTCACATGTACCATTACATTGGAAAGCTCAGAATTTCAACATACAGAATTTGGAGGGACAGGTGAAGATGAAGCTTTTCAAAGTTGATGTGGTTATAAGGGTGGAACCCTCATTAATGGAATTAGTGCCATTATACAAGAAAACCCAGAGAGCTCTCTTATCCTCTTTCTGTCTGTGAAGACACAATGAAAGCCTGTAAACTGGAAGAGGGCCCTTGCCAGCACCTGACCATGCTAGCACACTGATCTTGGACTCCCCAGCCTCCAGAACTGATCATTTTTTCTTGTTTGTAGCAGACTTAGTCTACGGTACTTTGTTATAGCAGCCCAAGATAATTAAGACACACATTGCTTCTACTTGTTATGTCCCTCTAGATGTCTCTGCCTCTTGACTGGAGCAGTTTTGCAAACTTTTCTTATTTTTGACTGATAGTTTTAGGGGGGACTAGTCAGACATTTTGTAGAATGAGAGTTTTCATGATCTTTTCTCATTATTAGATTTGGTTTCTGTCTTTTGGAGTGGAACGTCATGGAGGAAAAGCATCATTTTCATCATATCACAAGGCTGTGTTTTATCAGTATGATTTAATCCGCATTGATATTAACCTGGAAAACTTAGCTGAGATGGTGTTGTGTGCCTTTTTAAGCAGATATATTTATGTCAGTAAAGTTGTATCTATTTCTATACACATGCACACTCACAAACACATACAAATCTATGTGTATATCAAGCTAAACAGGAGTATATTCTGATGCTTCCAAATTTATTCTATTACTACATGGGTCATTCCAGCATTTTCTCCTGGTTTGTCTATAATTTTCCACTCCAACACTGAGAATTTTGAATCCATCTACCAACCATTCATTTATTTTATTTTTAAAATCTCATCATAAATCTGTCTTGGTATAAGAATTGTCAACCTGTACCACCATGAGAACGTTTTAAACTACAGTACAGTGTTACATACAGTTCCTTTTGCAATGTGTTTTAAAGACTCAACTCATTTCCAGTATTACTTAGATCAGCACCTTTTTCACTAACCAGTTTGAGTTTCTTTCCAACATTGTTAATGCGGTTAGGTTCCTTTTTCAGAGCTGGAAATCTTTCCTGAGATCCATCAATCTGTAAAGATATGGACAAATATATAGATTTAAATTATTGTTTTAATTTGAATTTCTCCTGGTGATATTTAATTTTAAGTGTTATTTCCCATGTGCATTTGCTATCTATACCCTTTTTGATACAATTTTGATAAATTTTAAGGAACAAAAATTAAACTAGAAAAAGCAAACCCAGGTGTACTTAGATACAATATCACAAGTGAGCTGTTGATGTATAATACCATAAATGATTTTGGTAGAATTTCTGGTATCATATTAAAAAGGATAAAATATGAGTTAGTAGTTTCAGTTACATGAGACAACAAAAATGGTAGCCATGTTAATTTGGTGCCAAACTTTGGTACATTTATTCAAAATACTCTAATAGGAATAAACATTATAACTGTTGTAAGACACATTTTACAATACTGTATCTGGAGCTATTTCCGTAAGGTCAAATTATCATTCAGTTACTTTCCTAAGAGATGTTAAGTAGGACCAGGAAAAAGTACTTACTTTGATTGCAGCAGAGCCGTTCTCTGCCTTACTAATCTCTTTTTAACAAGAACTATTAAAAATTACTTGGCCTAGATTAAGTTAAATGGATGAGCATAATGGGAAGAAAACAGAAAAAGAAGAACCAAACTTACATAAAACATTTAAAGAAAGAGCTCATTATGAATTTTTAGCTGAGCTACTCATTCATATTTAGTTCAACAAAAATATTTTATTTCTATTTGGTTTCAGGTACAGTATATTTTTTGTTTGTTTGTTTTTTGTTTTGTTTTGAGACGGAGTCTCACTCTGTCGCCCAGGCTGGAGTGCCGTGGTGTGATCTCATCTCGCTGCCACCTCCGCCTCCCAGGTTCACGCCATTCTCCTGCCTCAGCCTCCCAAGTAGCTGGAACTACAGGCGCCCACCACCACACCTGGCTAATTTTTGTATTTTTAGTAGAAACGGAGTTTCACCGTGTTAGCCAGGATGGTCTCAATCTCCTGACCTTGTGATCTGCCCACCTTGGCCTCCCAAAGTGCTGGGATTACAGGCATGAGCCACCACACCCGGCCATACATTCATTTTCATAAGATATTAGTATACTTTGTTTTTGAAATAATAAATACTAGTTCCTTATTATGCATATTTATATATGCATACTTAACAATATGGTGAATAATGACTGTGTATCAGTCTCTGTTCTAGGCACTGGAAACTGTCAGTAAATAAAGGAGACCAAAATTCCTGCCTTAGAGACATACATTTTGGTCTCTAAAATAAGAGTCAGAAAATAAATAACATTAATACACAGAATACAAATCACATTAGATAATGATATATACTAGAGAGTGTGTGTTTTTTACATTGAATCTTTTGCCATATAAATATTTAAATTTTTACACGAGGTTATGAGGAGAGTTAATTCAAAAGGAGAACTCCAAAAGGAGGGATTTCATGAAAGGTTCCAGGGAGGCCACCACCTCTGCTGAGCTGCCACTCTGCGATGTGAGTATAGAGTGGAAGGAAAGAGAGGACAAGCTGGGCCCTAAATGCCATCTATATCTTTCCGTCATCAGCATATCTAATAACCAGAAACTTCTAAGAATGATAGTCACTGCTTCACTTTTTTTCTTTGAAAGCTCCTGCAAGCAACAAGAGTTGCAATGACCAAACTAAATCTATGCTGCACCATATAGAGATGAGAATTTAGTGAATATATCCAGTTTTATTCTTGAGCAATGAAGCAACAGTAAAAAGTCATCCATATTTAATCTTTTAACTCTATTTAACTTCCAAAGACAATAGCAATATTATGATTCCATAAATCATATGGGAATTATTGCTTACACAACAAGGACATACTAACCCTGTCTTCAAAACAGTAAAACATCCCACCTAGTTCATCTTGGTAATGAACTATAAATGATGTTCATTGTTTTAGCTGGCATATAATTCTCTTTTAAAAGTTAATATTTTGAAATTAAATATTGAGATATAGGATTAACTACTATTAACATTATTTTACTTAACACATTTTATTTTGATAGTAAAAGAGCCAATTCAAAAGCATCAGTTAATATTTACAAATGATTTTAAACCGTTCACATGGTCATAGTAGGTATTTATAAATTCTTTATTTTTACCACAGCACAGTCCATATCTGCTTTTTTCTCAACAAGCTTGTCAAATAATTGTGATTCCTTACTTGGCTCCTTACAGCAACCTTTATTCCTGCAGAATTTGTGTCATTAACAGTCCTGCTTTTAGCCTATTCTTGAATTTTCTATTAATTTTATCACAAGATTTAGAGTAGTAAGAAGTGTCCTTGATGATGTTCTAAGTGTATTTCTCCCTGCCTACATTGTGTATTGACAACTCATTTTTTCTTGATAGTAGTAATTCATTGTCTCAGTCGACTAAGGAAATGGACAAGCCTAATGATTGCCCCAATTTATTGCTTAGAGAATGTTAATAGACGACGACACAGGACTGGGAAATCCAGGAAATCTGCTCCAAGTGAGGAGACACAGCTAGAAGTTCAGAGAAGTCAAGACAGCTAGAGTTAATAAGAAGAGCACAGGAGAAGAGAAAATTGCAATAAATAAAACTCCAGAGATATGAAAAGATTCATCCACAATATTTAGTTGAGTAGAAATTAGTGCGTGTGTGTGAGGAAACTACTGAAATCCAGAGAAAACCACCTGAAAAGTTTAGAGAGAACAATGCTTGAGACTTACACAGGGCCGGAAACATGCCTGTTTTCCACAGCCAGAGACACATTCTTTCATATTTGAGAATTTGTCTCTCTTTTTCTCTTTTCTTGCTTTTGTTTTTGAAGACAGAGTTTTGCTATTACTGCCCAGGCTGGAGTGCAATGGTATGATCTTGGCTTACTGCAACCCCTGCCTCCTGGGTTCAAGTGATTCTCCTGCTTCAGTCTCCCGAGTAGTTGGGATTACAGGCACCTGCCACCACGCCTGGCAAATTTTTTGTGTTTTTAGTAGAGACGGGGATTTCACCATGTTGGCCAGGCTTGTCTCGAACTCCTGACCTCAGGTGATCCACCTTCTGCCTACATTTAGTAATTAATTTATTTTATTATAAAGTTGTAATGAATTGTAAATTATTTCAGCAAAATTCTACTTCTCTTTTCATCCCTTTGTGTAAACCTGTTAATAATGAACCCATCACTCATATCCTATTTAAAGATTAACATGAATTGATGGTAAATAATTGTGAATTTTTTCAAGTAAAAAAAAATGCTATATGGTGTACTTTTATTTTTCATTTCTTATGTTTTTCTTCTATTAGACATAAATAATTTTATTTCTGTGTTATTTATTATACTGGATAATATTATTTTGTCTTCCATATCACTTATTATTTTTCCAATTTCCTAGTCTCTTTTCTAATTTTTTTCCACATTAATTATAATAATATAAAAGTTCCCCTTCTTATCTTTGATTAGATTTTTTTTTTTTTTTTTTTTTGGTGTGTGCATGACAGAGACTCACTGTGTCACCCAGGTTGGAGTGAGGTATTGCAACCTTGGCTCACTGAAACCTCTGCCTCCAGGGTTCAAGCGATTCTCCTGCCTCAGCCTCCCAAGTAGCTGGGATCACAGGCATCCGCCACCATGCCCAGATAATTTTTGTATTTTTAGTAGAGGCAGAGTTTCACCATACTGGCCAAGCTGGTCTCGAATTCCTGACCTCAAGTGATTCACCCACCTCGGCCTCCCAAAGTGCTGGGGTTACAGGTATGAGCCACCATGCCCGGCCTGGTTAGATTTTCATCAGTGACTTCTGTGTGCCTCATGGTTTCTAATTACACTTCAATCTCTATTTTCATCTCATTTAGCTGCTTACTCATTACATCTTTGAGGTCTTGAGCTCATGTTAACAAAAGGTTCTAATTTTATCATATGAGACACTTCAGGGAATTTTTTGGTCACTTGTTTTTTGGAAGTATTACATTTTTAACCCTTCTTTTTCAAATTTACTTACCATTCTGTTATGAGATTTTATATTTGCCATATTATTTATTTCCAGTCGATTCATGTTTAATCCAAGATTTTTATTACAACATGCCCAGATATACTGTTTGCTTTAATATAGTGAACCTGTGTTAACCTTTCCCATGTAGAACTTGTGTTTTCCACCTTCAGAACGACACACTTTGGAAAGTAGTGTTGCTTTTTAATTCTCCTTTTGCTTGGAGGTGAAAATGAGCTTGGGAAGAACTCACTGGGAGTATCACGTATCATGTTTGCAAATAGGGCTCTATTTTTTCTCTTAAAAATGATATTAAATTTCCTATCCCGGAGCAATCAACAGGAAACTCACCTGATTTCCATGGCCTTTTACTTGCTTTCATACCCAAAATAGTGTTCTCTAAAAGAAAAAGTGCTGATTCTTTTTTCTGCTTTTGTAGGCTTTAAAGCTAGTGTGTATAATAAAAGAAAAAACTGGAGGCTCAAAACCAAAATTTATAAATAAATATGTAATATTTCTAACATTTGGTAATATGGAAAGGGATAAAATATTTATAACCGAATTATATAGTACAGATTGGAATCACTTGCCTCTAGGAAAGCCTTAGTCAAAGCAGACAACCAAATAAGATGGTTTATGCATGAAAGTAGAAAGGAATGAATGATACAGTTTTCATTAACAGAAACCCATGTAAATATAATTAAGCACTTATTTAGACATGAGTGCCAATGCATTTGTGTCTTCCCTTTGGGTTTTAATTGGGTGCTGATGCTGTGAACCATATGTACATATTTATAAATAGCAAACATTAACTTGCATGCTTTGCAGATAGTATCACCATAATGTTAAGTATAATTTTTATTAGCTCAGGCTCATTATCTTAACAATTTTATATTCTCCATGAGATGCTACAAGCCTACATTCTGTTAAAATCAAAACATTAAAAGAATTAACATATTGGCTGAGCAGTATTATTCTAGAAATTTATTGAGAATCATATCCTTAGAAATTCTATATATAGTGGAAGATGTAGTAGTCAAAGAGCATCTTTTTTTAATTCTCTAAATTCACTAATCAATTTAGTGTATGAGAGAAATAAATTTACATATTTCATGTTATCAAGAACATTTTGTAAAAATATATTTATCACTAAAGGCCAGTGTCCCATCTTTTTGAAGCCATCTGCAACTTTTTAATGTGTACAATCAGTATTAATTTAAAACTTATTTATTAAGATACATATGTGCACTCACATATATGCTGCATATAAAGCCCTGCATTTAGGAAGAGAAAATAAAACATAAAATCAGTTACTAATTTTTATGAATTTATCATCTAATTGAGGGGAGTAAGATAAACATATAAAGAGTTGAAGTTCATAAAAGCTAATTTGTGGTATAAAAGAGCAGCAAAAGAAATATGTCTGAGAAAAAGAATTATAATCAGTTGTGTATGTCATAATAAAGTGGGCAGTGTTTGAACTGAACATCAATATATGAAGAGAATGTTGTTACAGAGGTTAAATGGTAAGAGAATAAGCAGCTCCAGGTAGCTGGGCACTGACCTGACCCTCACTGCTAGACTTTGGTGTCCTCAGGAGCTGTCTGTAATGCACAGTCATCCTTCAATGACCTCCAGTTGAATGTAAACAATTTCACAGAAAACCAGTATTAGACAAGGTCACATTGTGCGCCACAAAGGAGACAAAAAGCTAAGCCTAGAGACAAAAAAAAAAAAAAAAAAAAAAAAAAAAGAAGATCACTGATCATACCCCAAAAGTATCAAACATTTCCTTTTCTCAGCTTCCTGCTGTTTCCTTCCAATGAAAACTTCAACTTCCTTTCAATTTTTCATCTTTCTAGATCTGATGAATAGGATACACAATCTTGGCCTTACTCCTTCTTCCTGAAAGGAAAAAAAAAAATCTTACTTTAAAGAACCATCCTCCAAATCACCAAACACAATCCCAGATTCTATAAGTATTTCCTAAAATTTTAGTGAAATGTCTCATAATTCTGGTTTATACTTTTCCTTGCAATGAACTACCATGCCCAACTTTGTTTAAATACAAATGTGCTTCTAGTGGTCTTTTGGCTGGCAGGCATTGGCAGTGTCTGAATAATATTATTACAGCGGGTAGGATGCTTCTGGTTTCATAAAGAGCTTAGTGTTGCCAGTTGCATCACGAAGGATGCTAAAAACAAAGGGTTGGCACAGTCAAGAATTAAAAAGGGTAAATAAAAGGATCATTTACAAATGTGTGAGAAGAGTTAAGAAAACAGAAGATCCTGAGGCATCCAGGAATAGTAACATCAGAAAGCATTCATCACCTCCAGTCTTGAAATGCAGAAGAAGCTATATTTTTTGTCATGTAGTGCTGGATATAAGAACTGCCTATCAGAAGCTGAGGTCTTCAGCAGATAAATACAGCTATTGGCAAGCAATTGAGACTTAAAAGTATTAACTATCTGGGGCACATAAAAGTTTAGACAAGGGTAAAGACTGTGGAGATTGGATCTGGAGGATAAATGGAGAATATTCGGAATTACACAAAAGGGGTTGATGTTTATCTATGTATAATTGTGATCATGCATTCAGAATAAAGTTCAGCATCAGAACCACTATTTTGAAAATAGTGGAAGAGAAATATATTCCTTAGAAAAAGAATTTCTTTTCATACTTATCTTGTCATAAAGTGTCTATCCACAGTACATTTAGGAAAGATGGGGTTGGAAAGCAAAGTAGAGGCCAAATTGTAGAAACTCTCAGAAGTTAAACTACGGAGATTAGGTATTCCCCAAAAAGGATTTGGAGATTTCAGCTGGGCGTGATGACTCATGCCTGTAATCCCAGCACTTTGGGAGTGCAAGGTGGGTGGATCCTCTGAGGTCAGGAGTTCGAGACCAGCCTGGCCAACATGGTGAAACTCTGTGTCTACTAAAAATACAAAAATTAGCCAGGCATGGTGGCAGGAGACTATAATCCCAGCTACTTGGGAGGCTGAGGCAGGAGAATTGCTTGAATCAGGAGGTGGAAGTTGCAGCGAACCAAGGTTGTGCCACTGCACTCCACCCTGGGCGACAGAGTGAGACTTTGTCTCAAAAATATAAATAAATAAATAAATAATTGGAGATTTCAATATTGCATTTAAAGCAATGTTTAAGGAGAGTTAATACGGTGTTAGGAATGGTAGAAATATGTCAGGTAGCAAGAGCCACAAGAGTAAAGTTTGAGAATTGGAGTTTACAGATTTTAATGATTTTGAGATGTGAAGGATTTAATATAAAATGATAGCATTATGTGATCCAAACAAATAATTACATATTAAACAATTTATCAATAAATTTACAGGTGACTGATTAGCACTAGCAGCCATGGAGAAGGATAGAATTAAATGTACTTGAAGTTTTCAGCTATGGTATTTGGGAAATGGCAGAATCTCTACATTGTAAAACCGAATTAAGAGAATTTTGTTGTGGACAAAACATCTCACTTTGAAGTCATGCCATTTATAAGTCAATGCCAGTAATAGTTGAACATATGACAGTGGTACAGAGAGGCTAGTTTAGGAATAAATGAGGATATATCTGTACGTCCATTTCAAGAGATTCAAAATGCTACAAAATTGAAATTACATCAGCAGACTACAGCAAGGAGAAGATTGAGACAAATAGGAACAGGAGGGGAAAAAAAAAAAAAAAGGAAATTGAGATCACAGGAGAGGGGCATGGTTCAGAAAAGATGCTTATAAATTCTAATGGGAAGCTTTTAAAGACAGGGTAGAAATTCACGCATGTGAAAGCTACATAGGAAAGAGGATTAACATTGGTACAATACAAGGGTTACAAATCATTTTCCCACGATAAGCAATAGGATGCTTTCATTTACAATGAGCAGAGGTATGCCAAAGTGGCGAGATATTAAAAAGACACCTAATTTTCTAGCAGAATATAGTAACCATATTAAGAGAAGAGTATGGCAGTCAGAAATTTAGCAAGAAATAAATCTACACACTGGCACAATTTTTTTTTCTTTTCTCCATTCATGTATTTGTGGTAAAAACATTTCTCCATGACTGTTTTTCCTGTGGTATCCATTTGTGGAAATTAAAGAAATTAATATACCTGGATTACACATATTTGCTGCCTTTAAATGGGCTATCCAAATTAAATTGGATAATTTCTGCAACTAATATAAAAATGTAAGAATGTGTATGGCATAAGTTTAGTAAATGCTTGATGCTTGGAGCCTCAGCCACAGTTTCTGAAGACATGTTTTTGAAGAAAATGAAATTAGAATCACAAAATATTGAGTCAACCATTTATTTTCTATAATCTCCCACTTTCTGTGGGAGGATAGTAGCTTAATGGAGGTGGAAACCTAATTCCAAGTTGCAAAACTACATCTTGCCATAAAAATGTGAGAAGTTTATTCTCCCTTTGAATTAAGCCATTTAGCTAAACACATAATTACTCCAATTGTCAAATGAATTTAGGATATGTGTGAAAACTGATGCCATCCCTTCCTTTTACTTGAGGACTAGTTATTATTCATCTTAGAATATATATTAATGGGCTGTTTCTGCATGGCTATGTAGAAGAGTGAGATACTCTTTTTACTTTGCCGTCTCCTAGTGAGTTTAGTATGGTGTACTTTACATTCTAGCTTAATGCTTATTCAGTAATAAAATTGTTTTAATAATGTATATTACTAATTATTAGTAGCAATAAATTATTACTAATTGTAATGCAAATTAAAATAATGAAAATACAGTAATCTAATGATAAAAGGTAAATTAGTAAGAAATAAATACTTTAAAATTAAAATATAATATTTTAATACTAAATTATTTTCTTTCGGTCTGCCTATGTGAAGAAGGTTTCTGGGTTGGGAGGATATTTTTTTAATTATATTTCCCAAATCATATGTATCATGTAACACACATACACACATATATTATTTATTTTTCTTCTGTAGATGAGTACTTGGAGTTGCACAGCCATATTCTAACAGAAGCATGGGAAAAAGGGATATGATAGTTCAAAACTTTATCTGAATGGAAATTGTCATTATTTCTCAATTTAAATTATGTTTATGTTACAGTGTAGAGTTTTTATTACAGGTAGTTAAAATGTAGGTAAGAACTCTTACAAATATGTTTAAAATATTAAGTATAATTAAGATTACAAGCACACTCATCTCTTCTGGCCACCTCCACTCTATCATCTCTCCTAAATTTCCCATTTTCTTTTGTAGTTTGTGTTCAAAGGCATTTGGTAATTTCAATTATTTTCGTTGGTGCCAAGCTTTTAGAGTAAAAAAAAGAAAATCTCTCTCTGTTTTTAGAAAGTTTATCTAATATATACACACAGAGATGCACACAACATTTAACTCTAAGAAATGAAATAATATTTTGCGTCTTTTATTTTTTTCTAATGCACTAATTACTATCCTTGTTGATCTTTTGGAGTTATTAGAGATTCCTCACAAGGAAAGTTCTGTGAGATTTTACTGTATTTAGCTATTTCTAAAGCAAAAGTTGCAGATCTAATGGTGCTACCTGACATGTCTTATGAAAGCGAACTCAACAGACCCTTACAGCTTCTTATTTATAGTTTTAGCCTGTCCCTCTTGAGAAGCCTTTCCAGGCATTGGAAAGGGTTTGGGCCCCAAGCCCAATATTACTGTAATTCTTGCAGACTTGTAGAGGTGCTGCTTGGTGGTCTTGGATAAGATCCAGAAGAATTCTCTGGATTACCAGACAGAGACTCTTGTTATTTTCCCTTACTGCCTCCCATACAAATGTAGTCTCTCTGTGCGCTGAGCCGCCTGGTACTGGGTCATACAAGCACCTCTGTGGCCACCACCCCTGGGAGTGCTAGGTCACACCTGAAGCCACCTATGTTTACTCAAGGACCTGTGCCTCTACAGTCGGCAGATGGTGAAGCCAGCCAAGTCTGTGTTCTTTCCTTCAGGGCTGCAAGCTCCCCGAGGGCCTGGGTAAGTCTGTGAATGCTTCTGGGAGCCAGAGATTAGAGTCAAAAACGTTACAAATGTGCCTGCTGTTCTATTCTGCTGTGGCTAAGCTGGCACTCAAAACACAATATAAAGTCATTCCTGTGCTTGTCTCCCCTTTCCATAGGCAGAGGAGCCTCTCCCTGTGGGTACCGCCTCACTGGCCCATGGCCTATGGTCACTTCAAACCCAAAGACTCTTCAGTCAGCTTGTGGTGAATGCTGCCAGGCCTGGGTCTCAGTCTTTTCAGGGAAGTGGACTGCCCTCTGGCCCAGTGCCGGTCCAGAAATGCTATCCAAGAGTCTACGCCTGGGCTCAGGGATCCCAAGAGCCTGCCTGTTGCTCTACCTTACTGTGGCCAAGCTGGTACCTAAGGTGCAAGACAAAGTCCCCTTTATTTTTCCCCCCTTTATTTTCTCCAACAGAAGGAATCCTTTTCCCCCTTTATTTTCTCCAACAGAAGGAGTTCCCACAGCTGGGAATGTGCTGGTTCACATCTGTAGTCAGCACAGCTCAGAGTCCAAGGTCCAAGGTATACGACCTGGTTATCGCTGCTGGTTATTCAAGTTCCAGGGACCCTTTAGTCAGCAGATGACAGGTTCTGCTAGGACTGCGTCCTTCCCACCAAGACTGCAGTTCTCCCATTGGCCTAGGATGTGTTTAGAAATGTCAGAGGTCTGGGAACCAGAATAGGAACCTCAAGACCCTTCCTGGTACCCTATCCTACTACAGCTGAGCTGCTATCCTAGATACAAGACAAAATCTTCTTTACTCTTCGCCCTCCTCCCCTTAAGAACAAAGGAGACACTGTCACTGATGTGAGCTGCACTGCCTGGGGTTGGGGGAGGATTGGCACGAGCTGCCTTTAGCTGTCCTGCTGGTGTCTTCCTAGGTCACATGCCACCCTAGTGCTCTATGAGCCCTGCCCAGCACTAGGAGTTACTTAGGAATTGCAGTCCTTCTGTCTCAGAATGCATTTCAGGTTTATATAGGATCCCGGAGCACGTCAACCCTGCAGTGGCAAGGCTTGCTGAGAAACTGTAGTTCCCACTGCTGGAATAATTCTCCTCTCCCGAGGAGAGAAATGATTTCTCTCTCACTAGGTCTGGTCCAAATGCTCCCTCCTTGTCCAAGCGCTGAATGAGCCCAGCATGGCTTTAGTCTCTGGTATGACAGGGCAGCACTGAGTTCAATGCAATGTCTGCCAGTCACTGGCTCTCCCTCCTGCAAGTACACAGGTTCTCTGCTCCACAGGGCCACTGCCCAGGGATAGGGGAGGGGTGACGCCCGCGATTCAACACTGTCTCTCCCACACTCCTCAATGAATTTTACCATGGCACAAAGTTAAAAGCAGGTACTGTGATTACTCACTTGAGTTTTGGCTCTTGTGATGATGCTTTTCTGCATGCAGATAGTTGTTAAAATTTGGTGTTTTTGTGGTGGCAGGTGGAGGATGAACCAAGGGCATAGCCTTGCTTCCCACCATCTTGATCTGCCCCATGGTAGTTTTAGGTTTCTACTTCTGCTTTGTTTCTAAGTACTTAATTATTGTTTAATCTATAAGGGCCACTTAACAAATGCAGAAAAATAGTATACTATTTAATGTTAATAATGATACAATACCGTTGCCCTTACTTTCTTGAGTGCTCAGAATTTACCTAGCACTCTGATAAACACTTTATCTACACTATTTCCCATGATCTGCATAACCTTCACCGCCCAATGAGGAATGTGTCATTATGACTTTTTAGAAGTATTAGAAGCTGTGATTCAGTCACATGTCAGAGTCAGTGATTCCACGGCCTGCCTACAGAGGCTGCACCCTTGACTACTATGTTCTAATAAAAATATTTGTAGCTAAATGACTCTGCTTCAGGTAAACAAATCCCTTCCACCTTTTGACATTATGTAACAAAACTCAGCATAAATGATATTTTTATTTTTCATCATGGTGTGTCAAAAATTAGGGTGTAGACAGTCGTGGAGTCATTATCGGTAATAGACTACAACCACAGAAAAACGATGGTAATGGCATAAGAGTGGCTGGGATTTGGACACAATATCCAGTGATGTTGTGAAAAACGAGGTAGAGAAGAGGGAAGCCATGCAAGCTGACTTCATCAACACATAAGATAATACAATAAGCACAAGAAAGAAGGATGAAAAAATTCGAACTTGCCATGTATTTAGTTTTGTGGTTGAGATATTCCGACAAAAATATACCTATATTCTTCTACTATTATCATTCAAATCACAATTGTTGTACATATGGTGTGTAAAAGTCTCACTATATGTTACGTATAAAAACATTTATCTAAAAATCTGTTCATGGATGCATGTTTTATTCCTGACTCAAAACCTCTAGTTCCAGCAAATTACTTGTCAAATTTGCATCACAGTTAGGTATCCCTGAATATATTGATGCTTCTAGCAGAATTTGAAGAAGATAATAACAAAAGTGGTAATATCATCAAAGTTTCAATAATAAAAATTTTATTTAAACTCTTTTTTTTTTTTTTTAACGATGAACAGGATTTTTCCAGGGAAATAATGGGTTTAGAGAGGAGTATTTCAGTTACAGGAGATGGAGATGATTGTAGTTTGGAAATGAGGGAGATCAGGATGTATAAAGTTTGATAAGAAATTTACTTAGGTAAGTACAGATGTATTTAATAACATTGTCTAAGACATTGTGAATGTTTCTGTAGTAGAGAAAAATCACAGGAGCATGTAAAATATAAAAACATGAAATCAGTTAAAAATTATTATGCATTTTTAATAACTAAACAGAACCTTGTGTTTTGTAAGATGTCAACTTGTATGTAGATTATGAGAAATTTTTTATAATAAATTCCTTCCACTATATAATTACCAACACAGAATAAATCTTGTCTGATAATCTCATACATCATGTAATAATTACTCTGATGATATTAGCGGGGTTTATCCACCATTTCATAATTTCTGTGGGAAAAATAAGATAAGGGAAGTGTTCATGCACTTAATTTTTGTCTCCTCAAAATTTGGCCTGACTGATTTTAATTTTTGTCTGACTTGTAAGTGATTTCTTTATGCTACATCAGAGCATGAATAATGATAGAGATCACTCTAGGAGGAAGTTAGCAAACCACAGTTTTAAAGTGGTTGACTGAACCTCTTCAATGTGGTTGAAAATAATAATGAAATATTGATCCAAACATCCCATTCGCATTTCTCTGGTTTCTTCCCTTTGTAGATAAATGTGTTATACATCATGATCAAGATACTAAATGATCTATGACATTTTGCAAAATGATTTTAAAATAGTAATTATTTAACTATTGCCACATAAAACAACACACCCTTTGATGGAATGCCATTATCCTTAGGGTGACTTAGAGCATCTATATTTGAGCCATATATTTGAGGTTCTTACGTGGTTGTATATTTAACTTTAGTGCATTAAATCTAGTTTATTTTGTATTCCCATTGGAGAATAAGTTTATGATATTAAGACAAGCCATCTGATCTTTCTGACTCTCAGTTTACTCATTTGAGGAATAGTGAACTGCCAGAGAATTAGCTTACTTTGAGTAAAATTAAGCTGTAAATTAAAACGCATACAGTCTTAAAATGCATGGTGTTTAAGACGACAGGTATTTTCCTTACAGGGATACATTGGTAAGTACTCTGGTCTGTACTTGAGGGGGAATTTCTGAATATCTCTGGAATTCTCTCTGTGCAACTGTCTCCTCTCTCCTACCCTACCCTGTGAAGTTTCACCTCTCTTGTTTCCAGGACACCCAGCTATTCCCCTTCAACCTAGGGATTCAGTGAACCTCCAATTTGACCCTTCTCACCTCTCCTGCGCTCGCCACCACTACCATCACCAAGTGCTGTTCCCTCAAGGTGTTAAGTGAGAGCAACCTTAGAGCTCATCTAGTTTGTATTACCAATTACTGTCATTCATTGCATGATGTCCATTGTCTTCTAAGCCATTGGTTCATGTATTTTATTTTAATTTTGTTTGTTTGATTGTTTTGATTTTGGTTGTTTCAGGCAGGAAGGCAAATCTGCTCTCTGTTACTCCATATTGCTCAAAAGTGAAAGTTATTTGCTACTATTTTAATTGGAATTGTGATGGATAAATAGATCAGTTTGGGGAAAACAGATATATCAATTGGCTTGTGTTCTCTAGTGCATAAACATGGTTTAATTTTATATTGATATAGGTCTCCATTAGTTTATCACAGTGATGCTCTCTGTGTTCCAAGGTAGAACTGTAATACATTATACGTTACATGTACTCATGGGTGTTATCTTAGTCTGTTCCTGCTGCTATAACAAAATACCTTAAATGGAGTCATTTATAAAAAGGACAAATGTATTGCTCAAAGTTATGGAAGCTAGGAAGTTCAAGATCAAGCCATCAGCAGGTCCAGAGCCTGGTGACAGCCAGGTCTAGTTTTGGTTTTCAAGAAGTCACCTTGCTGTGTCTTCACTTGGTGGAAGGACAGAAAGCCAAAAGGGCCTACCTAGTTTCCTCCAGCCCCTTCATAAGGGCATTCATGCCAGTTGTAGAGCCTCTGCCCTTGTGACTTAATCATCTCCTAAAGGCTCCTGCACTTAATACTATCACGTTGGTGATTAAGTATTGACATACAAATTTTGGGTAGAAACATTTAGACTACAGCAGGTATTTTATATCTTTGAAGCTGCGGTGAATGTTATATTTTTTAAAAAAACAATTTTTTATTGTTTATTGCCATTATACAAAGATGCTATTGAGTTTTGTTTCTGTGGCATTGTTATATTCTCTTGTTAATTCTACTTGTTTTTGAGCATTCATTAAGACCTCATAGCCGGGCGCGGTGGCTCACGCCTGTAATCCCAGCACTTTGGGAGGCCGAGGCGGGCGGATCACAAGGTCAGGAGATCGAGACCACGGTGAAACCCCGTCTCTACTAAAAATACAAAAAATTAGCCGGGCGCGGTTGTGGGCGCCTGTAGTCCCAGCTACTCGGGAGGCTGAGGCAGGAGAATGGCATGAACCCGGGAGGCGGAGCTTGCAGTGAGCCGAGATCGCGCCACTGCACTCCAGCCTGGGAGACAGAGCGAGACTCCGTCTCAAAAAAAAAAAAAAGACCTCATAAATTAATAATTGTATCTGTGAATGAATTAAGATACTGTAACTCTTGCTTTGCCAATGTTTATGAAATACTATTTTCTTCTTGCCTTACTCTACTGGCTAGAATTTACAGAACAATTGTTGACTAGAAACATTAATAATGGATATCTTTCCTTTTCTCATTTCTTTCTCTTTCTTTGGAGATGGGGTCTTGTACTGTCTCCCAGGCTGGAGTGCAGTGGCGCGATCTCACCTCACTGCAACCTCCACCTCTTGGGTTCAAGTGATTCCCCTGCCTCAGCCTCCCGAGTAGCTGCGGTCACAGGTGCATGCCACGGATCCCAGCTAGTTTTTGTATTTTTAGTAGACAGAGGGTTTTAGCATGTTGACCAGGCTGGTTTCGAACTCCTGGGCTTAAGTGATTCACCCACTTTGATCTCCCAAAGTGCTGGGATTACAGGTGTGAGCCACAATGCCCGGCCCCCTTTTCTCCTTTTCATAGGAAGATGCTATCTAGAGTTTCACCACAAACTAGGATATAACTGACATTTCTTTTCGTAGACTATTTTTTTATAGAATAAAGAAGTTCCGCTATGGATTGAATCATATTCTTCTAAAATACAGAAGTCCTAATCCCCAGTACCTCAGCATGTGACCTGATTCAAAAATATGGTAATTGCAGATAGAATTGATTAATATAAAATGAGGTCAGATGTATTAGGTTTGGCCCCTAATTTGTTTACAACTAATATATTTATAAAAAGGAAAATGTAGGCTGGGCACAGTGGCCCATGCCTGTAATCCCAGCACTTTGGGAGGCTGAGGTGGGTGGATCATGAGGTCAGGAGTTCGAGACCAGCCTGGCTAACATGGTGAAACCAACCCCATCTCTACTAAAAATACAAAAATTAGCCAGGTGTGGTGGCAGGCACCTTTAATCCCAGCTACTTGGGAGGCTGAGGCAGGAGAATCGCTTGAACCCAGGAGGCAGAGGTTGCAGTGAGCCGAGATCATGCCACTGCACTCCAGCCTGGGCAACAATCTTAAAAAAAAAAAAGGAAAATGTAGATAAGGATGGATACATAGGGAGAATACCATGTGAATACTGCAGTTATTCTCCCATAAGCCAAAAATCCACCAGAATTTAGGAGAGAGGACTGAAATAGATCCTTCTCTGATGTCTTCAGAGGGTCAGTGGCTGTACTGACACCTTGATTTCAGACCTCTGACTTCCAGAATTGTGAGAGAATAAATTACCTATGTTCCAAGCCTCCTAGTTTGTGATACCTTCCTAAGGCAGTCCTGGAAAATGAAAACAACTTCTAGTCTCAGTTTTCTGAGATCTTTTTAGAATCATTAATAGTGTGTGTATATATATATACACACACACATACACACACACACATAATTATATATAAGTAGACAATTATATATATATTTTAAATTTTTCCATTTCTATGAAGCATTGTTTTTATAGATTTTTATATTTAATGCCTTACTATTCATTTAAAGTGTTCATATTTTAGTTGGTAATATTTGTGCCGGATTCTAGTATCAGTGCTTTCTGGGCTTATAAAAGGAGCAGAGTGTTACTCTTATTACTGATTTCCTGAGATGATTATTTTAGTATTTCTTCTTATAATGTTTAATAGAATTAAGCAGTGATGTAAACTAGGTTTGAAATTTTCTTTGAGGAAAGGTAGTTTTGAATTATAAATTCTTTTTTAAGAAGCGAAGTGCTCAAATTTCATAATTCTTTTTGGGCTAGTATAAGTAAAGTGGTGTATTACAAGATATTGAGTGTATTATAAGATTTTTCTCCATTGCATTTATTTTGATAAACTTATTGGCATTGAATTGTTTATAATAATCTCTTATTTCCATGAATTTTCACACACAAGCATTGGTATATTCTATATGTCATTCTTATATTACCATTATAAAGTGTCATCACTATTATTAATCTTTTCCAAAAAACAAATTCTAATTGTTGTTGACTTTTTCTATTTTATTGATTTCTACTCTTACTATTTTCTTCCTTCTTTCTTCTCACTTTGGTTCACTTAGTGTTTCTTTTCCTTATTTCCTTAATGCAAATACTTAGATCATTGATATATACTATTTTCTATCATAGTCATGTGAAGATATAAATTTTCATCTATGCATTATGTTAGCTACATCTTCAAAGTGGATATTTCTTTTAAATTTTCTATCATTATAATATTTTCTAATTACCTTTATGTTTTCTTATCTATGTTATGGTTTACTAACAGGTTACTTAATTTTGGAATGTTAGGGATTTACAAATAACTTGCTACAATTGATTTCTCTTTTAATGCTGTTACAGTAGAACAAACTACGTGTTATTTTAAATTTACTGAGGCATTTCATGAATTAGAATATGGCATTATACAGACAATATTGGTGAATATTCGATGTACATTTAACAAGAACATCAACTAGGTCAAGCTCAGTCTAGTGTTTAGATATCCTAAATTCTCCCTGTTGTTCTTTCTGCATTCACTAGTAATTACTGCAAGTGTCATGTTAATATATCCAACTATAATTGTGGATTTATCTGCGTTTCTTCCTTTAGTTCTGTCAATATTTGTTTAACATAGTAAGACTTTTCCATTTATGTTCAAATAATGTGTGTTTATTGGATGTAAACATGCTTAAAAATTGTTTTCTTAAAAAAATTTATAATCTTTATAAAATAACTCTGGCAATACACCTAATCTTGAATTCTGCTTTGTGTTGTGTACTGAATCATGTTTCCTCCAAATTCATGTGTTGAAGTCAAGCCCCATTGTAACAGTGTTTAGAGATATGGTCTTTGAGAAGACAGTTAGGTTAAATGAAATCATAAAGGTGGAGTCCTAATCTGATGAGACTAGTGTTCTTGTAAGAGAAAGATACACCAGAACTAACTCTCTCTCTCAGCACATGCACAAAAAAAGGCCATGTGAGGACACAATGAGAAGGTGGCCATCTACAAGCCAGGAAGAGAAGTCTCACCAAACACTAACACTATGAGCATATTGAGCTTGAAGTTTCAGGCTCAGGAAATGTAAGGAAGTAAGTGTGTGTTGTTTAAGCCACCCAGTCTGTGGAATTTTGTTATGGCAGTCCAAGCAGACTAATATAGTCTGATATTAATAGAGCTTAACATATTAATGTATTAATATACCATTCTTAAGTTAAATATTTTTGTACTATTGATACATCTCATTTAATGTTTTTACATTTTATTTTCAATCTACCTGTTTCAAACTTTATATTTAAAGAACATTTTTGCAAAAAATACATACTTAGATTTTACATTCAAGTATAACCTGAAAATCTTTACCACTTAAGTGAAGTTTTTTATTTCTTTAACACAGTTGCACACTATATTTTAATTCAAATATCTTGATATTCATTTTCTGTTTATCATACCTGTTTCTTTTTTAGTTCTTTTCTGCTTTCATATACTTTTTTTTTTTTTGAGAGAATTAGGTCCACTGTTAAGCATTTCATCTGAGTGTTTGCTTTTATTATTATTATGTATGCTTTTTGTGTTTTACTGAGCCTCTTGACTATGCCTGTTATTTTTTATTAATTTCTAAAAATTCTAGCATTATTTTCTCAAATAATTATTCTGCTTCATTCTCTAATTTCACTTCTTATGGGACTCCAATTTTACAAATGTTATACCTTTTGATATTATCCCACATTTCTGGAGCATTTTGTTTAGTGTTGGTCAGTGTCTGTTAACTGTTTATGTTCTAAATTTTGGATACATTTTCTTTTATGAATTTTGAAATTTTTGGTAGCATATTGTAAATTACTTGTTAAAAATAGTAGAGACTGCAGTAGGCAATTTATCCCCAGAAAAGCCTACACATTATTTCTGTTTCCAGTCTGTTTTTATTGTAAGGTGGGGGGTTGGTGATGGTTGTATTAATTTTCTTTGTATTTGAGCAGAATCTGGGCTACATTGCAGTTTTATTTAGGCTCAGTTTATCATGGCTTCAAATACTTGTAAGACAGGTTAAGGCTTTCTTGGCATCTGAACATGAACTGACTTTGTAGATGTCTGTGTATTTTCCAATTCAGATACCACCTTTGTAACCTGTAGATGTTTCTCTTTGTAACCACTTTACAGCAAACCTATGAGATTTTGTTTTCACTGTGGTATTCACCTTGCTATCTTCACCTTCTATTTTTTGTGCCTCTAAAATTTCTGTCCATCCTGCTACCCTATGCCCAATATTAGTGGGGTACTATCATACAGTGAAAATAAACCATGCATAAGTGGTGATAGTTCTGATTTTATTTACCTTGCAGCAACCGTGTCATTGGTCAAGGCTTCATGAACCTCCAGGAGATTCCTGTTGTCCTCCTTAACTGTCCAGAGCCATCAGTGTGCTGCTGATGCACACGTAGTAACTGCTTCGTGGGATGGGAATGGTACTATGACTGAGAACACTAGAATTACACTCTTTCCCACCAATTCACATCTAGAGGTTAAAGTCCAGCTGTTCTCTTCTTACGCTCTTTTATGGCAGTTTGTTCCCCGTTTATCATAGCCCTGCAACCATGAGTCTCTTTTTTTAAAAAAAAAGAGTGTATCTCATATTTCCCTATTGCTATGAGGAATCAATCACCAATTAAATCATTCTGTATCTTAACAAAACATAAAAGTGGCTTAATGCAAATAATGCTTCTGTACTAGAAAAAAAGATATAAAA
Source organism: Macaca mulatta (assembly GCF_049350105.2). Classification (NCBI taxonomy): domain Eukaryota; kingdom Metazoa; phylum Chordata; class Mammalia; order Primates; family Cercopithecidae; genus Macaca; species Macaca mulatta. The sequence continues at coordinate 24,784,297 of NC_133408.1, read as the reverse complement.
TATTCTAAGCTACACAATAATATGATCATCATAATATTAAATTTGTTTCTAAATACTAACAAAGATCCCTTCACATGTATTTCATCTTCAACTTCCTTGCTATGGAGTTATTAACACTATGGTGAAAGACTAAGGTGAACTTTGTGGTAGTAAGACAAAGCAAAATAATTAAAACATTCTGAGTCATGAATGCCTTTAGTCCCTCGGTAATGTAGAATGATAATGGACGAATTCTTCTTTGGATACTCTATCTATAAACTTAACTTTTTGGCCCAAATTATTCTTTGCTTATTCTACTTATAAGCTTAACTTTATAACTCTTTATGTATATCTCTATATCTCTATCGATCCTAAACCTCCTGTGAGCATATCAGGAACACAGACCACTTGGTAAATCTTTGAGCTATGGTTCTAAGTTCTAGAACGTTTCACCTAGATATATCTGTCTCAATCTCTGCGCTTTGTCATTTTTCTTTTCTTTAATTCTATAGGGACCTGCTATCACTTCCTTTGTTTACAATGGCTCTGCTTCTCTTCAAGCTTTTGCAATAAAAGCAATATATACACTTTTCTTTTGCTGCTCTTCAAGAATAGGTATTTATACAAAGCAAATATTTATGTAGTACTGTGTGACTGATTACAAGCAAAATGTATGCATATGGTATTTTGTAGACCACAAGATTGTTCATAAAATACACGTTACATCACTAACTTTGGAAATTATAGGAAGTAAAAATAATCAAATCTAGATCTAAATATTTTAAACACTAATATTTGAATATTCAAATCTTCTTTGCCATCGGTTTTGGTACAGGAAATTTGGGGTGAGAGATGATTTAGCAGAATGGAGCTAAAGTTACTCATAAAACAGTAGATCAAGTTGTTTCAGTCCTGATTTAGTAACTGAAGTCAAGTGATTTATTAATGAGTTGTTAGAAGTTGTTTTGACAGAAAAGAGGGAAAGACAAAGAAATGAAGCACTTTCATTTAAATTGTCAGAACTTCCATGAAAAATATATGAATTACGATCAACTTGTTCTTCAGTAGAAATTTGTTTTTTATTTTTTTATTTTTTATTTTTTATTTTTTTTAGAGCCTTGCACTGCCACCCAGTCTGGAGTGCAGAGGTGTGATCTTGGCTTACTGCAAGCTCCGCCTCCCGGGTTCACGCCATTCTCCTGTCTCAGCCTCCCAAGTAGCTGGGACTACAGGCGCCCGCCACCACGCCTGGCTAATTTTTTGTATTTTTAGTAGAGACGGGTTTCACCATGTTAGCCAGGATGGTCCGATCTCCTGACCTCGTGATCCACCTGCCTCGGCCTCCCAAAGTGTTGGGATTACAGGTGTGAGCCACTGCGCCCAGCCAGAGATTTATTATAATTACTCCTGCATTCTGGGCACGGTGGCTCATGCCTGTAATCTCAGCACTTTGGGGGTCCAAGGTGGGTGGATGATGAGGTCAGGAGATTGAGACCATCCTGGCTAATATGGTGAAACCCCATTTCTACTAGAAATAAAAAAAAAAATTAGCTGGGCATGGTAGCACGCACCTATAGTTCCAACTACTAGGGAGGCCAAGGCAGGAGAATCGCTTGAAGCTAGGAGGTGGAGGTTGCAGTGAGCTGAGATCAAACCACTGCACTCAGCTACTCAGGAGACTGAGGCAGGAGAATTGCTTGAACCCGGGAAGCGAAGGTTGCAGGGTTGCAGGGAGCCGAGATCACACCACTGCACTCCAGCCTAGGTGAAAAAGTGAGACTCCATGTCAAAAAAAAAAAAAAAAAAAAAAATATTTACTTGTTTGCTGAACTCATATAAAATAAGCAGAGTTATTAAATATATATTTAAGTGTAAACCTTACTCCATTGTTAAATTCTGTGATGATTTATCTTTTTTTTACATTTTCAGTGGATTATAATTTCTAAGGAATTTATGTAATAAGAAGTTTTTAGTATTGACAAATGACATACTCATTTTGTTTCCTGTATATTTGACCATGAATTACTAACAGCTTTGTGCTGTTTTTAGCAAAAAGATAAAATGTGAAGGAAAAAGAATGAAGTCTTGAGGAAATAATCAGATGCTTTTGAAAAACAAATACTTAAGAGCTTGAGGAAGCTTCAGATAAATGAAAGCTATAAGAAAACTGTCGGTGATGGAAGGTAGACTATTAGAAAATGAAAAGTGAAGTTGCTCAGGGAAGAGAACAGGTGAGGCTTCAAGTGACATTCGTTCTGGAAAGTCAGTGGTAGCCTTGAAGACATATGATGACCATTTTACCCTTGGAGATCAAAATGCCTGGCTAGGACCATCCTGGTAATTCATCGTAATTTAAAAAGTGCACCAATTTCATCAGTACGGATAATTCAAGAACAAATTTTTAAAACGTGGAATGTTCTAGTGTAAGACAAGCGTAAAATCTCAGGGTTGGTTTTCATTCATTAAGTGAATTATAATAATTTATTGGGTACATACTATGTGCAGAAGTGCTGTGGGAGGCAGGATGGCCTTATTTCAGGGTGCTCTGCGTCCAAACACAATTCAGTATTTGCCTGTGATACAGGATAGGTGGGGCTGTGGTTTTATTTTATTTTATTTTTGTGTTTGTTTGTTTGTTTTTGAGACGGAGTCTTGCTCTGTTGCCCAGGCTGGAGTGCAGTGGCGTGATCCTGGCACACTGCAACTTCCACTTCCCAGGCTCAAGCAGTTCTCCTGCCTCAGCCTCCAAGTAGCTGGGATTACAGGCACCCGCTACTGTGCCCAGCTATTTTTTGTGTTTTAATAGAGATGGGGTTTCGCCATGTTGGTCAGACTGGTCTTGAACTCCTGACTTCAAAGGACCAACCCGCCTGGGACTCTCAAAGTTCTGGGATTACAGGCATGAGCCACCGCCCCCAGCCAGGGCTGTGGTTTTAACTTGGTATCTACTTCATCGATTATTTGAGTTTTAAACTAACTTTCAGAATATAAACGTCTTAATAAGGCAAAAATATATAAATGATTTTACCTTCCAAATGATTGAGCTTTAAACAGTACTTATACCTCTTGGTTCTTTTACTTTTAAACAAAGATTGCATTGGGAAGTATTTTCTCTTAAAATTCTTCTTCAAAATACTTGTGTTTGTGAAAATATTAAGGAACAAAACTCATCTCTGCATATGTGTGTATACAGACTTCTAATTAACAAGGGCAGTTTAAAGATACCCAAGTCTGTGGATAAAAAGCAACATTGGGCATTTGCCTTACAAAAAACGACTTTTTAGCAAAATCATTAATTATACTCCTAAAACAATCCAATGTCAGCTTTAGAGCACTTATTTTGAAAAATATTTCTTAGAAGTGTCACTGTTCTAAAACTATGATATGTATATATACATAAGTCATAGCTACTTGTAATATTCAGAAGTATCTTTCCTGGGACAACAAGGCCTCATTTTAAAATACTGCTTTACAAAAAATCAAACACGCTTTCACATATATCACAAACAGAGGTAACTCAAGTAATAATAAAGTCTATTTAAAAATGTAAATTAAAAACATCGAATTTTTACATTTGCTAATGACTGTTCTGTTTATTTGCAGTCCATGATTACAGTATGTATTTGATAATTAAATAGGGCTATGAGGTTTACAAAATTTTATTTTAAAAGCCATGTCAAATCAAAGTAAGAAAGTAATCTAGTAATTCCTTTAACAATAAGCTAGGACCATAGACTACTTCCTGGAAATACATTCCGAAATCTTTGCTGTACTATTTTACCTTTAACTGCAATTTCTCCTTTATACATGACTAACCATATTACCTTGATGAAAACTATGGTTTAAGCATAAGGATAATGGCATTGTAAAATAAGATGTGATATTTGTTTGATAAGTTTTTAATACTGTATTTATTAAAATAACTATTTTGACAGTAAACGTTAAGATTTTGGATCAAAGGAAGATTATTTTCTTGCATAATATCTTAATGACAGTCCTCATGCCCCAATATCTCAATAACATAATGAGATTCAGATGTTAGGTACATATCCGATATGGAGGTTTGCATCACAGGAAACTCCGAAATAACAAATCTCACATTTTAAGTAGGGCAGGCTGTACAACTCCCATTTTGTCCTCAGAAAAAGGAAAAATACCTTATCTTCCTTCCTGTGGATCAGAGGGGCAAATCTTTAAGTTCATTACTATTTGAAATGTAAGTATGTGGCTCCAGGGAAGGAAAAACGCTAAACCTCTACTAAGAAACACACAGTCTCTTAACTTCGAACTCACTTACTCATCCTTTAACCTTAGTTGCCAGTGATTTTTTTTTACTTAAAATCCAGAATGTGAAAAAAGAAAACAAAAATTCATGTGGCATTGCTTCTTGACACTGATTTTATGATTGAAAGAGTAACACGGCCTTAAATTACCCAAGCAATACAAACAACTATAAAAATAGACAAAATATAGAAAGCATCAATTTTTGACGTTGTAGAACAGGCAACACAGAACCGTACAAGTACAGGAGAAGGAAAACAAATCAGGTGGCTCGTGGGCTTTAAGATGTAGGGACCAGATATTCTGTAGTTCAGGAAGGGAGAAAGCCAAAAAGGGCCTGACATTCTCAATGAATTGATGAAACAAGGATCAGCAGATGAAAAGGCTGAGGCACTAATAATCTGTGGAATAGAGTTTCTTAGATGAGGTGACCAAGAGAAGGAATGTGGGAATATGAATAAGAATCCCCTTGGGGTTTTCAGCTGCCCACCTATTTGAGAATGCATCAGTGAAATACTATGAGGCCTAGACAGAGCATCTTTTAGGAAAAGAACAATTAATTCTCAGGAAGCTACAAGTTAAAAAAAAAAAAAAATTCCAAGAGTTCACACGAAGACAGTCAGTATTGAAAGACCATTTTAAATACACGGTGTGTTCATCAGAAATCTCTAACTAGCCATACCTAACAAGTGTGGTTAATTAACCCTAGAGGTAAAATCTACTCTGAACTTATCCTAAGAGCACTTACCAATATACATTTAAGGATTTGAACCGATGTTCGAGAACTTAACTTTCAGAAAAAATTTTAACACTATTTAAATGAGTAAAACAAAATCCAACACTCAACACTGTACAATTAACAATATCTGATACCCTGATACACATAAACAAGTGGAAAAAAATAACCAGGAGGATAATCACTCAATAGAAACAGAAACAGAACTGACAAATCAGTAGACAAGTATATTTAAAAAGCCAGTATATGTTTGCAATATATACTCATGCATATCTGCTCAATGTGCAAAACTAATTATAAATATATTGAGAAAGAAATTAAGGATATAAAAAGAACCAAATTGAACTTTCAAAGGTAAAATTACATCTAAATTTTAAGGAACTTTAGGCACTACTGAATATAAGATTTATTAAATAGAAGATATAAAAGCAGAAAATATCCAAAATGAAGAGAGAGAGGGGGAGAAAGAAAGACTGAAAGACTAAGCAGACTCTCCTCAACATACTGGAAAAATATCAAGCAGTCAATCTCATATATTACTTGAGTACCAGAAAGAGAAAGAGGTACAATAAATAGCAAAGTAGAAATTACTAAAATATTTATACATTTTACCAAATTTCTATACTCTCAGACCCTAAAGTCTCAACCCAAGGCAAGATAAACATATAAAGCACTACACCAAAGTACATAAAATCAAATAGCTGAAATCCTGTAATAAAAGAGAAGTCTTCAAATAGATATAAAAAAAATTAGGTACAGAGAAACAAATATATGAATAAAAATATGCTACTAATCTGAAATGATACAGGTTAAAAGAGACTGTGAGAATGTAATGACATTGTTACTATAGCCAAAACAATCCAACTGTCAACCTGTAACTCTGCACTCAGGCAAAATATATTTTTAAAATATAGACAGTAAAACATTTTCAAACAAATAAACCTGAGTAAATATATCACCAGCAGACCTATATTACCAGAAATTATAATAACTATGGGTGACAGACCACTTTTCCCCAAGGTTAGGGAGACAATAAGGATATCCATTCTATTCAACATTACGCTGAAAGTTGCAGTCAGCACAATGAAGCAGGAAAAATAAGTAAAACAAAAATAGAATGAAAAGAAAGAGACAAAACTATTTTCATGTGCAGACACAGGAACATTTACATGAAAAATTCAATAAATTTTCAAAAATACTGATAAGTGAGTTTAGTACTGTGTAAAGTACAAGGTCAATAACCCAAATCTTTTATGTTTCTCTACTTCAGCAGCAAAGGATTGAAAAGCAAAATTTAAAAGTACATATCATTTATAACAGCAACAGAAAATATGAAAGATATAAGAAAAAATGTAACAAATTATATCAACTAAAATATAAACATGTAATAAATCACTGATGAGATAAACTAAAAACAGAAGAAATGAAGAGATATGCTATGTTTAGGAGGCAGAAGATTCATTGTTGGTAAGGTGTTGGTTTTTCTCTAATTAATATATAAACTAATATATACATATATTTTTTCATTATATGCTTCTGTGTCTTATTAAATATTATTTGTATTATGAATAAATAAGAATATACATATGTAATATATAGATTAATATACACTTATTTAATAAGTAAAATTCATTCTAATATAAGTATTAATGGAAATTATTATTTTCTTTATTCCTTACTGCTTTTCTCTCCTCCTGTATCTGCTAAAGTTCAAGAATTTTGTGCACCTCCTCTGAGCTATAGCCTTCTGTCCATGACTTCTAGAGACGCTATAGAAAATTGAAAATAATTAGAAAAACTTATATTGCTAATATAATAAATAAATCATAATTAGAATTTTGCTTTACAGCCAGGAGGAGCTCAATAAGAACTCCTTAGTGATATGATTAAGAGGAAGACAGTTATAATGGAAAACAGTGTGGAGATGCCTTACAGAACCATCAACAAATGAGTGGATAAAGAGAATGTGGTATATATACACCATAGATACTACTCAGTCATAAAACGGAATCAAACAATGGCCTTTGCAGCAACTTGGTTGGAGTTGGAGGCTGTTATTCTAAATGAAGTAACTCAGGAATGGAAATATTTTATGTTCTCCCTTATAAGTGGGAGCTAAGCTATGAGGATGCAAAGGCATAAGAATGATATACTAGACTTTGGGGGTTTGTGGGAAAGGGTGGAAAGGGTATGAGGAATTAGACTATATATGGGGTACAATGCAAACTGCTCTGGTGACCGGTGCACCAAAATCTCAGAAAACACTGCTAAAGAACTTACCCATATAACCAAAAACCACCTGTATCCCAAAACCTACTGAAATAAAAGAAAAAAAATTAAATACAGAATGATAGTTATAACCCAGGAATATACATCTAAGCAACCATTTCCATACTTAATAGTTTAATGGAATTTGATTAATTTGATATATTTTAGGTTTCTGATTTGCTCTATGATATATTGACTAAAATCAAATATTTTATGAATAATGAAAAATGCAAATGAGCATTGACCTTACTGAAAATATCAAGAAATGCATTTTTCTTTATATATAATATGTACATACATTTGATAAAGAATTTTCAGCACTCCTATTTTCATTCAAGTAAGATTATTGTTAAATACTTTACTATATTAAAAAATCCAGAGGAGAATTTCTTTATATACTCCCCAGGGTAGCCCATTTTTACTCACTAGCCCGTGGAGTCCAGATTAGTTATCACAGCTATTATATAAATTATACCTCGTAAGTTTATAGAATTCAGTTGAAAACACTTTGTGAACTGTTCTACTACTAGTATTTATTTTCATTGTTTATATGTTTAAATTTGTTTTAAATTAAGAAATGGCAAGAAACACATGAAACCTTTTTCATTTCACATAATAATGAATAATATGTATTTGTAAATATTTTCATTAAAGTACACTTTGTATGTATTACTAATTTCTTGCACAAGTTTATACATTTAACATAAATATGGAATTTGAATATGGATCTATACTCTGGTGCTGCAAAACAGATTATTTTGCCTTAGTACATGGATTATGATATATATACAAATATAAATGTAGAAATATATACAGAATAAGGCACATGGCTTATCAGTTTTTTCTTACATACATGACTTGGATTCCAATATTATTTTTTACCTACCATTTTACTAAAGAATATAACATTTATTTTTTTCCATGTGAATTAATATAGAAACATATATTTGTTATTTAGTTTCCTATTATACGAGTTGTCAATGATTTTTAAATTGGATACTATTGTGTAGACAGTATCAAATTCTTCACTATTATGAATATTATAATAAACATCTTTGTAGCTTAATTGTGCATTTTCATAAATATATTTTCAAATACATTTCTAGAACTATGGTTTCCATGTCAATGATTATCTGTTTTACAAACCATTTTAAAAAAGGCTTTATGCCAACTTCGATCCCTAGTGATAGCATATGAGAAGGTCCAATTCTGTTTATTTGTAGCAGTTAGTAATCATCTTATTTGATGGGTAAATGTATTACGTTGGTGCAAAATTAATTGTACTTTGGGCCATTCGTTTATATAGTGAAAACCGCAATTACTTTTACACCAACCTATACCAATTACAAGTGGCAACACTTTCAAGCAGGTGCCTATATAAAATTTATGCTGATATTACCACAAACATTGAAAACCACATGTAGTTAACCTGCTCTTACAGGGTTACAATGGACTATTTGCGGGGAGCGGGGGACAAAGAAAAAAAGGAATTACTCAGTGGCATAACCTTTGAAACAACATATTATTTTTAATTGACCTTTCGGCTTTTCCGAGAGTTCTGAAGTACTGAATGAGAATAGCTTCCCATTAATACTGTATTTACAATAAAACAATTATATCCATAATTTTTGTGTGTGGATGGAGAGTATTTTCCTACAAAATAAAAGTTAAGTATTCAAAATATAGACTAACAGAAATAATATTTTAATATATGATGATAAAAAATACTTAAATTTGTCTTTATAAATTAAGAAACACTATTGCTATGTATTCTGAACAAAACCCTCAACAATAAAAATAATTGTAGCTTCCTATATTTATAAAATGGAAAATTGGAAAAACCCAAAATCAAAAAATGAAATAACAATACAAACATAAAACAGCACTAAACTTGTCTTTGCAAATAAAGTACTATCATTCTTTACCACTAAATATTTAAAAGAATAAATGGAAATGGTGACTATTTTTATTAAATAAGAAAGGATATGCTACCACCTAGTGGTTCATGGTGTGGCTCAAGGGCAATATTTTCTCCTCCAAGTATTCTTAGATCCTGCTGATCAAGGGAGGATGATGGCTGAATATTTTACAATTAAACCAGTTAAATAATTATCAAAAATTATTTAATTTTCATGAAATTACTCTTAACCACAATATACTTTATTACCTTCACTTTAAAAGATTAAAACCCTTAATGACAAAGCACAGATGGTTGTTCAGAAAATAAAATAATATTTCAATACAATAACTTCCATCAAAGCAGTGAACATGAAAATGAATGTTTTTGTGGAAAATATGGTGACTAACTTAAAGATCTTTCCATTTATGAATACTTCATTTAGACTACCTACTATTTGAGTAAAGTAATAAATTGAATATGTTCTCCATATTGTAACGTACATGATGGAAACTCAAAATTAGCTACATTAATAATAATGGATAATCAAATTGAATATTAAAAATGTAATGAATCTTTTAAAAGAAAGTATTTTTAAGATCATTAAGGCAAATATGAGAACAAAAAGAAACAAATAGAAAAATATTTTCAATGAATCTCTTTATATCTATGTTACGTTATCTGATAAATTATTGGTCTTTTTCACTTCTATTCTGTGTGTGGGTCTCTGTGTGTATGCCTGTGTGTGTGTGTGTGTGTGTGCGCGTGCATGTTCATTTTGTTTGTGTTACATGATAATGGACATAATTTTGTTTTTGTAGAATATCTTCAAGATATTTAAGCCGTATGTTGAGTGACTATCCTTTCTAATATCAAATGAATGATCTACTCATTTAAATAAAGTATTAGTTTAATGAAATAATTAGATTATATTTTATCAATTAGGAATGATCTGTATTCAGTTCTTAATCATTAAATATGAATCCTTTAATAGTGCAGGCAAGGCAAGAGATGATGAGGTTTTCTTTATTTAAAAATTTATACAAAAACTACATTATCAAAAATCAATATTCCCTTACAAAATAGCTGCAATACAAAGTTCATTGTGAGTGCAGTGACGTCATCATGGCTCACTGCAGCCTAGACATTCTGGGTTCAAGTAATCCTCCTGCCTTAGCCTCCCAAGGCACCAGGATTACAGGCATGAGTCACTGTACCCAGCGTCATCATTCTTTATAGCAAGTACAGAGCTTTTTGACTTACAATGGTGTTACTTTCCAATAAGCCCATCATAAGTTGAAAATACTGTTTAGTCAGAAATGCTTATAATACACCTAACCTACTGAAAATAGCTCAGCCTCGCCTACCTTAAACATGCTCACAACACTTCTATTAGTCTATTATTGGCCAAAATTATCTGGCAACATAGTAGACAGTACACTGGAGAGTATCAGTTTACCCTTATGATGGCATAACTGACTGAAAGTGTATCTGCCCAGCATCCTGAGGGAGTCCTGTATCACATAGCACTAGCTTTGGAAAAAATCAAAATGCAAAGTATGGTTTATCACTTTCACACCATCATAAAGGAGAAAATTATAAGTGAAACCATTGTGGTCAGGAACTGTCTGTACAGCTTTTAATCAGTACTAGAGTGATAGCATAAGAAAAGGAGACATCAAAGACACATTGATTTTCATATTAATTCACCAAATACATAGCAAGCATATTCTAAGGGCAATCTGGTGTGCTAGGAGCTGGGGGTGCCACAGTGAAAAGCTGGATCAAACTGGTAGTCTGTGTTCTCCTGAAATTAATTTTATTTGGAACACAGAGTCACACGTAAGAAGAGGAGAAAATAAAAATGGAAAGCCTTGGATTTGGGGAAAGAGACAATCATGAAATATCCATCTAGACAAAGGGAAAGTATGCAAGCATTAGAGAAAAAAGGCTTTCCAGGCTTCAGGTACTGTAAAGAGACAAGGGTCACATAAGTGAGCTGACAAATGGGCAGGAGAAAGGAAGTTAATGAGGAGAAGGAAACAGGGACCAGATTACGGAGGGACACACGGGGAAGATATGAAGTTTAAATTTAATTTGAAAGATCGTTTCCAAAATCCTGCTTTCATAAATGATGCAGAAATAAGATTTTAAAGAGATAAATATAGGAAAAGGAGCATATTTGAGTGAAAGGAAGAAAGAAAACGAATTTAGTGTAGCCAAGTTGAGGTTGAAGGTGTGTCTTTGTATCACATTAAGCTGAGGGATGACAGGTGGGAAGGGTAACGAGATTTCACTTCAGCTGCAGTGATCAAATAAAAAGATTATTTCTTAAAATGTCACTCTGACGAGACTTAGAAAATGACATTAAAAAACAGGAACAATACCTGTAGTGATTACAAAGCATCATTGTCCAAATTAATTAAAAGAATATAAGCCACACGTGGTGGCTCATACCTGTATCCCAGCACTTTGGGAGGGTGAGGTGGGCAGATCACTTGAGATCAGGAGTTGGAGACCAGCCTGGCTAACATGGTGAAACCCCATCTTTACTAAAATACAAAAATTAGCTGGGCGTGGTGGTGAGTGCCTGTAATCCCAGCTACTAGGGAGGCTGAGGCAGAAGAATTGCTTGAACCCAGGAGGCAGAGGTTGCAGTGAGCCGAGATTGCGTCACTGCACTCTAGCCTGGGTGAAAGAGTGAGACTCCATCAGGGAGAGAGAGAGAGAGAGAAAGAGAGAGAGAGAGAGAGAAATAAAGGAAAGGAAAGGAAAGAGAGAAAAGAAAAATAAAGATGTAAGTGTAACTTTACAATAGAGGAACAAGACCATTATCAACTTACGCAACTGAGGAAACTTATCACTGCCAACAGTGAAACAATTATACATTACACCCTTTAATGAATTTAATGTGTAAATTCACACATTACTTTAGTATTCTCACCACCTGCCCACCCCAAAAAAATCAGTTTGCTATGTGTGGAAATGATCACAACAATTTAAAATTATAGACTGATGTATGGTGAAACAGACCTGAATGTGTCAAAAGAGTCCTATGCCATGTAAATCAAACAATCAAGGAAACAGAGTGGTAGGGTTGAGGTTGGGGTGTGGTCTGGTTTAAAAGAAATCAAGATGAATAAATACTAATTGCTTCCTAAGCAAAGATAAAGTCAGAGGCATCACATTACCTGGCTTCAAACTATACTACAAGGCTATAGAAAGCAAAACAACATGGTACCGGTACTGAAATACCAGGCACGTAGATCCATGGAACAGAATAGAGAACCCAGAAATAAAATCAGACACCTACAACCAGCTGACCTTTGACGAAGTTGACAAAAATAAACAATGGGGAAAGGAAACCCTATCTAATAAATGGTCCTGGAAAAACTGGCTAGCCGCATGTAAAAAAATAAAGCTGGACTCCTATCTCTAATCATATACAAAAATTAACTCAAGATGGATTAAAATAAATACAAGACCTTAAACTATAAAAATTCTGGAAGGAAGCCTAGGGAAAACTTGTAGACATCAGCCTAGGCAGAGAATTTATGACTAAAATCTCAAAAAAGCAATGCAACAAAAACAAAAATGACAAATGAAACTTATTAAAATTAAAGAGCTTCTGCACAGGAAAAGAAACAGTCAACAGAGTAAATAGACAACCTAGGAGAATAATGAAACTGGAAAAGTTCCCTTGTCCCCTGCGCAGGGCATGCAATGGGAGTATGTCTTGCTGATGCTTCAGAGCCCCGCTGCTCAGGCTCCTAGGTGGAGTGTGCAGATGGGCAGTTTGTGGGGCTCGGACTCCACAGCAGTGTCGAGGGGTGAACGTGTACAGCTGAAGTCCCAGTGGCCGTGTGTTACAGTATGCTGTTTCATTTTAGCCTTCCGTAGGCAACTTGTGCTAGGCCACTCAATTAGCCCTCTGCCTTATGGCAAAGACAGAGGGCTTTCTGTATTCTAGAGTTTCTTCCATTGGTGCACTGGAAGAATCAGATCACACGTGGGCTTTGAGAATGAGTGCAAGGTTTTTCTGAGTGGAAGTAGCTCTCAGCAGATGGAAAGGCCAGAAGGGAGATGGAGTGGGAGGATGGTTTTTCCCTGGAGCTGGGCTGCTCAGCAGCCCCGGCTCCCCTCCTACCCAAACTTCCACGTCGTTCTGCTGGTCGATGGCCCGCTGGCCTGCCAGCCTCTATGCGTGTGCTCTTAGACTGGTGCAGCCGCTTGTGTCTTTTCCCACTGTCTTAGACCCAGCCCCTTGTGTCTTCTCCCACTGGTGTGTTCCTCTCAATGACCAGCAGCTGCTTCTTCCAGTCTAACTTCTGCCGTCTTCTTTGACGTCCGGTTGCTTATGTCTCTTCTCATTAGGGTCTGGGGATTTTATAGGCAGAGGATGCGGGGCGTAGTGGGCCAGGGTGGTCTTGGGAAATGCAACATTTGGGCAGGAAAACCGAAATGCTTGTTCTCACACAGGTTCATGGGCACAGGTGCAGGGGTGAAGCCCTAGCCAGAGGCCACAGACCATGCCCTTCCCTTCCCTGCCCTTCCTGTCACCCTCTTAAATTCTTAAATAGAAGAACTTTCTTTCTTTCTCTCTCTCTTTTCTTTCTTTCTTTCTTTCTCTTTCTTTCTTTTTCTTTCTTTCTTTCTTTCTTTTTCTCCTTCCTTCCTTCCTTTCTTTCCTCTTTCTTTCCCTTCCTTCCTTCCTTCCTTCCTTTATTTTGACAGAGTTTTGCTCTTGTCTGAAGAAACGAAATCAATATAATATTCACACATTTGTGCTAGGTTTCTTTTTTATTCACGACTTTACAAGTGATTTAGTATTCTTTCATCAATTTACAGAATTCCATTGTGTAGATATATCAAAATTAATTTGACTTTGTAATATTTAGTATTCTTTCATGAATGTACAGAATTCTTTTGTGCGGATATATCAAAATTAATTTGACATTGTAACATAAAACATTTATTATTTTTGGATTTTTATTATTATAAATGTTCTTGCTGTATCTAATGTCTTTTAGTAATGATAGCTCCAATTGTGTTTTTTATATATATATATATAAGATAGCAATAGAATTGCTGTGACATAAGATATATGTTGTTCATCATTCGCAGAGACAATTTTTCAAAGTAATTTAACAATTTAAAATTGAAGTCTCCCAAAGCAATATAAGAGGAATCTAGTCGTTCAAAGTCTTACCAACTCATGAATTTTACTTTATTTTAGGTCTTCCCGTGTGTATATATATGTATAATGATAATTTATAGTGGCCTTAATTTGCATAAATACTGATGTATATTATAGTTAAACAAATTTCAATGTTTTATAGGCTATTTGTTACACACTTTTTAAAGTAACTGTTAAAAGAGTTTGCAATTTTACTGTTGAACTTTCTTTTTCTAATTGATTTTATTTCTTGTGTATATACATGTGTGTGAACAAACACATATGATTTTAATAGAATTTCTTTGTCTTATATAACTTGTGGATATTTGCCTGACATTTTGGATTTTTATTTTATCTTATTTTTGACATTTTTGACAATAATTGTAATATTTAATGTTCATATTAAGGTCTGTAATTCACCAAGAATTGACATTTTTGTATGATATACAGTAGGGTTCTGATTAATTTTTCCAAGTATATATCTAATTAACCCAGTATTATTTGTTTATTTGTTGAAAAGAATTATAATTTTTTTTTTTGAGATGAAGTCTCTCTCTGTGACCCAGGCTGGAGTGCAGTGGCGCGATCTCGGCTCGCTGCAAGCTCCGCCTCCCCCGGGTTCACACCGTTCTCCTGCCTCAGCCTCCCGAGTAGCTGGGACTACAGGCGCCCGCCACCACCCCGGCTAACTTTTTGTGTATTTTTTTTAGTAGAGACGGGGTTTCACCGTGTTAGCCGGGATAGTCTCGATCTCCTGACCTCATGATTCACCTACCTTGGCCTCCCAAAGTGCTGGGATTACAGGCTTGAGCCACCGCGCCCGGCCAAGAATTGTAATTTGTATTCTACCTGAAAGTATCACTTTTATCATAAATTGTGTGTTCATATATTTATGGGTTTGTGCTTGGACCTATATATAATTCTCATATGAATTATTTTCTGTTTGCCTATCTTTGTTAGATAGTGTATTAGTGTTAAGACAGTGTTAATATAACATTATTATAATTATCCTAGAAAATAGCATACTCTTTTGTACTCTATATTCTCCAGTTTTATTTTCCACCTTAGGTTAGCTTCCCTTTCTATTATAGAACCTTTGCACTGCTATGAAAAGATTACAATGTTTTTGTTGAATTTTATACTCAGAACTTACTGAAAGGTTGAATGGCACTGTACTGAATATAGAAAAACTGGGTAGGAAACATAGTTTTTACAGTATTGGCTCAATCAACCCATGAACAAGTGTATTGAATATTTGTAAAGATTTATTTAATTATTCTCAGTAATGCATCTAATTTAATGCATAAAGTTCTAATTTATCTTTTCTTAATTTTTTCCCTTTTTGTGTTAGTATTTGATAATGTAAAGGTTGATGTTTATCCAAGTCATATTATTTTGGAAATAACATTTCTGATATTTTATTGTTAATATATGGAAAGCTATTATGTTTAAATTGATTTTATATCTAATTACCTTTCTAGATGTATTTATTAATTATAATAGTGCAACTACAGTGTGATTTTTCTACATACACAATTATGTCATTTGGTAATAATGATAGTTTATTTCTTCTTTAATAATCTTTGCAACTTTCTTTTTTTCCCCTTTATTTTCAAAGGGGATTAAAACTCCCAACTTGTGTGTAGACTTATACACAGACATGTGGAAATAGTTACAGAAGTTGAAAAGAATGCAGGCAATAATACGAATACAGATAATCATGTAAACATGTCAAAAAGTTGTCTGAGTGTCAGATAATTAAATCAGAATTATAATAAATTAGCAAATTCTCAGAAATCTGAAATTTTCTAGGTATTTTACAAAAATAATTTCACATTATTTTTCTTTGAGTGTCTTTTAGTAGGTATAATATCACAACTTGGCTTATTATGGTCACACTTGAATTACTGAGTAAATAATTTTTATTAAGTAAAATAGATATATAGAGAGAGGATAGGTAATATGAGACTGACATATAAAGATTATTTGAGGTACAACTATAGAAATATACAAGTAGACCAATACAACGAAATAATAAGTCCAGAAATAAACCCACATATGTGTAGTCACCTGATTTATGACAAAGATGGCCAGTTTTTTTTTTTTTTTTTTTCCAAAAGTGATAGTCTTCCAATAGATGGTGCTTGGTTAATTGAATTTGGACAAAAATGATTGTTACTCATAGTATCGCACTATAAATAAAAATCAATTAAGAATCTTTAGTAGTTTTAAATGTAAACTGTAAAAAAGTAAAGCTTTTATAAGAAAACATAGAATACCTTTATGTCTTACTAAAGGCTACAATAAGAAGGTGCCATGGATTGAGTGGTTCAAATAACAAGCATATATTTCTCATAATTCTGGGAAGATCATAATCAAGGTACCAGCATATACAGTTTCTGGTGAGGGCCCTTGACGTGTGAAAACCTATCTTCTCTCTGCAGAGAGAGAGAGAGAGAGAGAAAGCAGTAGAGAGAATGTTCTAGTCTCTTTCTCTTCTAGGGCAGTAATCCCTTTAGGGCCTCAACCTTCATGACCTCATGTAAACCTAGTTACATCTCAAAGGCCCTGCAGCCTAAAACCATCGCATTAAGGGGTAAGGTTTCAACAAACAAAGGTTAAGGGAGACACAAGCATGCAGACCATAACTATTTATGACATTAAAGAAGATGAAGATTTCTTATTTAGCATGGAAAAAGAGTTTACAAGAAAAAAAAAAACCTAAAGATTGATTTAAAATCTTTATTAAATGAAAATTAAGATTAAAATTAAGAAATTCTTTTCCTACAGGCACCATTAAGAAAGTAACAAGGTAAGAGAGTGAAAGAATACATTTGTGAATACGCATCTGACAAAAGATGTATATATAATGTATGTAAAGGAATACTACATAAACACATATGACCTAATTTCAAAAAAATAGAAAAAATATTTAGATGGGTGCTTTACAAAAATGGATATCTAACAGACCAATAAGCACCTTTGAAAAGTTGCTCAACTCTGTGAACCCCTAGAAATGCAATGTCACCAAGTACTTATCGGTAATTTTAAATCAAAAAGACTGATGATACTAAGTATTAGCTAAATTACAGAGCAACTGGGATTCACGTCCATTGTTGATGTGAGTATTAATTGCTACTACCACTTTGGAAAACTGTTTGGTAGCATCCACTTAAACCAATACTAACATTACTAATGACCCAGTAATTTTACTTCTAGGTATATTTGCAACATAAATGGTTGTAAATATCAACCAAGACAAATGTTCCACATGTCTGAAGCAGCATTATTCATAAGTGCATGAACAAAAATATGTGTAGATATTCTTTTCATCCTTCAACAACTGAAAGATGAAACACATATTTTTATGCTATGAAATGCTGAATAGCAATGGCATTCAATGATATATATCTGTATGCAATAACATGCATGAACCATAAAATTTATTATTGAATGGAAGCAGTTGCAAAAGAATACATACACATAGTCTACTTACATGAATTTCAGAAGTAAGCAGGAATAACCTGTTTGTAGAAATCAAATTATGATTATGTACTAGTGACTGGAATGAGACAGGATTAGTGCTTCTGAGGTTCTGGAAATATTAGTGTTGTGTCTCTTGATGTGAGTGTTCATCACATTGTGTGTTGCCTTTGTGGTAATACATCCAGTTGTACAAATTATTATATGTACAATTTTCATCATATACATTTTACTTCAGTGTTAATATTTAAGTTAATATAAATGATTTTAAAACAAAAATCTATTATTACGATGTTTTAATGATATCTTAGTCATAAAGTAATTTTATATAAAATGAACATTTTATAATATTCTGGGTTAATTCCCTATTATGTTCTTTATTTATCTAACTGATTGCTTTTCTATATTTCTTTGAGTATCCCTCATCATGATAAAATTTTTTAAAAATCAATTTGTAGCTAATACATTTTCAGCTTCATTTGGCAGTAGAAAAGTTGAAGAAATAGAATGCAATATATTTCAACACAAGTCACAGTGGATCAGATAAAGTCTGTAAAAATCAGCTTCTAAATGGACAAAAATTTGCCTTCACAAATAGGATTCATAATTTTCAAAGTACTAAGAAAAACATAACTTAAATCCTAGAATGAAACTCAAATACATTTCTGTGCAGTTTTCAGGTGCGGAGGTGTGATGGATGGGCACTGCCAGTAATTAACACCCCAGGGATAGCATTAAGCTGAAAATGCATTCAAGTTGGCGAAAAACTACCTCTGTTTCCTGGAATCTGGAGTAGGACAGATCTACGCTGTCCCCCAGAGGTCCCAGTGGGGGGAAAAAAGTTTCAATTATCCATAGCAATAAACTGGTCATTAACATCTTCTTTATTAGACTTCTTCCTTCCTCTGTCTCACTTTCCCATTCCCTATTGTTGTTCCCTGAATCCACCTCCTAATTAAACTTTATACATGACAGCTCTTGTATCACATACTGTGTCTGAAACCAACCCAATGCAATGCTAAAGCTAAAGAAGAAATAAAACCCATAACAAAACTCACCAGCTTATTTAATAGATGACTGAGATTTTTGGAAGAATCCTAGGGAGTTTTCTGAGAAATGTTCTGGCCCTACCCACAGTTAATATTTTGGCCTGTCTCCTTGCAAATATGCATGGTCATAAACTAGGGCAAAAAAAAAAAAAAAAACAGCAATTTTTTGCTTTCCAAAATAAAACCATTGTTTTCATTAAGCTCTACAAAAAGCATGTGTTTTATTTTAATTATAATGCAAAATAATTATTTGTCTTACACAATTTTTTTTATTACATAAAATTTTCTGTCATTTTTTTCCTTTTCTCTTTGATTATTTTTGTATAACTGCGATACAATTTGTGGTTTCATAAAACTGTGTTGTTTGTTTTAAGACACCACAAATGAAGTGGGACATAAGTGAACAGATTACAACACTGGAAATAGAAATATAGAAAATCATTCCATGATTTTGCTAGGATCCAGAGTGGAATCTAATCTTTAACTCTGTCAGTTTATGATATGCAGTGGCTTTTCCTCAATCAGTTTCTCCAAACAATATTTATGCTTCTTTTGGGGGAAAAAATGTGTAGGAATTTGCCATCACCAACTCAGAAGCATGTAGGAAATAACCAGAACAGAGATGTAAGCAGCAACTCAATTATGTTTGCAACACCTTTGCAGCAAAAATGAATTTTTTTTTACACCAGTAACTTCTAAGTTATTCGATATAAGTTGTATTATATTCAATAACATAACTACTCAGAAGTAGTTATGTGATCTACTTCTAAGTTATGTTGAATAGTAGTTTACTTCAGTGCTTCCTCATTCAACTATATTGTCCATGAAAGCCAAAACACCTAATCATAAGCAATACAAAGCACAATGACACATAAAGATCCATATATTTTAATATCAGGGCCAAAAAAAAAAATTAGAAGCACTACTAACCCCTCTGTGTTTCCTTCCAGTCCACTCTGGCACTCTATCAACCTCTACATTCATGAAATGAGCATAAACAAGGAATATTCATGACTATTGCCTCAGAAGTCTCAACATATTTTTTGCTTTATTTATTTCTGTGTGCTAGTTGGAGATGTTCTAATTGGAATATATGATTACTATAGATGGAACAATTTAGAAAGATGCATTTCTATATCAGTTATGGGGCATTTTCAAAAACAATTTGATAAAAAGATTTGAAACAATATCAGAAATCATGGACAAAAAGGACCAACGTAGAATTTCTTTCTTTTGCTACAATTCCAGAATGATCTACTTCTGGCTAGTGCCAGCATATCACTCAAAACCATCTGTAATTGATGTTTTATTTTCTTTCATTTCTAGTAAAAACAAAAAACTTAGAATGAAATAATTTTAGCTAGGAGTAAACTAGCAGTGACATAGAAGACTAAACAATAGCCTTGTAAGTGGCATGTTCATAGAACTGTAGTTTATGTTCAACATTTGTCACCTCTAAACTGTACCCAACTTATCAGAGAATGCTGAAGAGGAAGCCCTATTTTGTGACTAGGAGGATTATATGGTATCAACCTCCTCATGCACACTCTAAATTACAGTCATCTGAAGTCTGGTAGCCAGATGTTCTATCTCAACTGAGGCCCTATAGCATTAAAAATAACATTTTCACAAATGTTTAATGATCACCTGAGACAACGTCGACTTTGTCCCAAAAGTCTCCCATTAGAATCTGCTTAGCCTCCATATAGTATGTCGACATGCCACAGGCTCTGCACTTCCTCTACTGAGTCAGAGGGGCAAAATGGCTGAGAGGAATACACAGAGGGAAAGCTCTCACCACGCTGCCTGACTGAAAAGTCACTTTCAAATGACCTGCTTCATGGTAACCCACAATTTCCTATTCTTCACATCATTTCAGCATACCGTAAATGTAATTGAAATAATTTTCTCTGTTATATTCAGAAGGTTGACATCCTTTTGGCATGGATCTAGAGAGCTGTCACATGCCTGTGGCAGGTTTTTTGTATTTTGTTTTTGTCCCTGTCATGTGAAAGCAAACTGTTCTTTGCTTATTCACATAAGGAAAAAGAGACATTCAAGATTAATTGCTGGTTATCTGATACCAGTGACTGAATTGCTTTGATCCAGTTATAAGAAGATATCTGTGAAAACAACTATAATTGGGTGCTGGAAACATCATCATCCATGCATCTTTCTAATATTTAATAATGGCTCTGACACGACCAATACACACATAGACAAACACACACGCAGATCTGATGTTGTTTGTAATTTATTCTTTAGGCAAGCAGGAGAAATGCCAATGATTCTTACTGAACTCTATCAAAATAGTTAAGCCCTACTTCATGGTTCATGGTCTGGAAGAATAAACTCGGGAACTAGTATAAAGAGTCCTTTTAGTGAAAAATGGGTTTATCACCAGACAGAGGCCTCTCTGTGTATTAGCACTGGTTAACATCTTGGGCCCCTGAAATTGATATTATTTTTTGCTATATTTTTAAAGTTTCACTAATAATAATGATTTTTTACAGCATAATCATACAGGTAAACACTCAGAGGTTGGAGGTGGGAAGAAATGGAGAAGTGATCAGATTATATATGTAGAGTGATACAGCACAGATAGTCTACAAGGTTGCAATTTTCAGGGACACTGAAGATTAGAACTGACTCCTTTTGGGAAATTCCCAGGTGGTTGTTATACTGTAAATCCAACAGTGGCAAATGTTAATCTTTGGACCAAATCTAGTTCTATGCCTGTTTGAAAAATAAAGTTTTATTGGGACACATTCAGTCATTTACAAATGATCTAAAGTTGTTTTTATACTACAATAGCAGAATTGAGTAATTGTGACATATATCATGTGGCCTACAGAGCCCAAATTGTCCACCATCTAGCCTGTACAAAAAAGTTGTGGTAAGCTTGAGACTAAATAGTTAGCTGGAATTATACTTCCCTGACCAGCTATAGAATCTCTTTATATAAACTGAATTGTATTTTACTGACTCTATCAGTTTAATATCTATATGCCGACTTATTTTACATAGCAAGGGATCTCTATGAAATATGCCAATATTTTTCTAATTCACCTCATCTTAAGAAACTGCTGGGAAAACATATATTTCTAAGTTCACTATGGAGTATCCTGGTGTAGCATTTCTGCTAAATTCTATGAATATTTTCACAAGAGCCACAAGTAATGATTATGACAACTATGGGAAGGCCATAGAAGACCATTTGCAGAAAACTGCTTATTAAGTTTGCCTTGCCATTAGGTATGTTGACCATAATTATGCCAGTTCAGGTTTCGGTGGCTAGATGTTCTCAATTAGGATCTACCATCTTATGATGCTCGTATTCCCACTGAATTCAGTAGGTTTATTTCTATTATGTTCTCCAGAAGAAAATCTCTGAGATTATCATTTCACCAAAATCTGACAGACATACTTTTCAGGAAAATATGTAAGTCCTCCACACATGCTGTAGCAGGTGTGTGTGTGTGTGTGTGTGTGTGTGTGTGTGTGTGTGTGTGTGTTTAAATGTGCAAAAGTTGCCAAAGATATTCCTGTTGCCAAAATTATTCCTGTTTCTAAGTCCACTGAACTTAAATGTCCATTACCAACTTGAATTCTCAACAGTACTGAATACATTTATAGGGAGAAAATAATACCATACAATTGTTCGTTATTTCAGTCCATAAAATTTAAACCCAAGTCCTATTGGTTGTATCTCCATATGTCTATTAAACCTGGTTATTCTATCAAATCAATTTATTATCACTCTAATCTAAGTCATTATCATCTCTTTCTTCCAAATTAACACAATTGTTTCATTCTCATTTACCTGTGAGATGCTCAAATGTAGCCAAAATCTTCCTTTCTAAATAAATACTGATTAATTTTATACATTTGTGTATAATTTTATAATGAATTTCCATTGTACCTGGGATAACATCCAAACTCCTTAGTATGACTTGGAAGTTCTTTCAAGATTTAGCTCCTGTATTTTTCAGTCTCATTATCTGTCACTCTCCCTCTTGTTCAGTCATCATATGTACCATACTGTCTCTCAGACAAAAACCAAAGACATGATGTTCCATCTGCCTAGAATACTCTTCTCACGTTTTCCTCCCACTACATTCATTTGAATTACTTGTTGCTTGAGACATGCTAAAATAGGTGTGTAAAGAAGAGGACTCTGCTTGATGCAGTGGGGATCTGTGTCCCCACCCAAATCTCATGTCAAATTGTAATCCCCTATGTTGGAGGTGGGGCCTGGTGGGAGGTGATTGGATCATGGAAGTGGTTTCTCATGGTTTAACACCATCCCTCTTGCTGCTGTTGTGGCGATAGTGAGTTCTCATGAGATCTGCTTGTTTAAAAGTGTAGTATCTCCTCCCTCTCTCTTCTTCCTCCTGCTCCTCCTAGGTAAGATGCCTTGCTTTCCCTTTGCCTTCTGCCGTGATTAAAAGCTCCCTGAGTCTTCTCCAGAAGCAGAAGTCACCATGCTTCCTGTATAGCCTGTGGAACCATGAGCAAATTAAATCTCTTTCCTTTATAAATTACTCAGTTTTGGGTATTTCTTTATAGCAGTGCAAGAATAGATCAATATACTGCTGTAGTATCAATTATACTGGAAATGACTTATTCTATGCCATAAATTCTATGAGACATAATAACTTACTTGCTCACATGAATCTGGATAATTGCCTGAACAAAGTACGTCACAATGTATGTGTGTTAAATGGGTATCTTTTCCATCCAACATCTTAAATTACTTTTTACCAACTTATTAAAGCCTTGAAGTTAAATTTATTAAAATGTAACCTACAAAGATTCAAGTATTCCCCATTGACCAACTTGTTTAAGAATTTTAGAAACTGAACTCTGATCTCTTTAAAATGAGTTAATTAGATTTTTTAATTTTCTTACTATTTATCTACTATAATGTTTAAAAAGTATTGGTGTTCCCAATATTTTAATAAATTATTTGGTGTAAAATAATTATTCGGTATAAAATAATTCTTTAAACTAGAGATATAATCACAAGTTCAGAGAATTTCCAGCTACTTGGATCCACAAATTTCACAATTACAACTGGGAGTTGATGAAGTTTTGTAATGAATATTATAAAAACATTTATGAATCCAAACAAGTAACTGCACAAAATAATGCTAATACCATAAGCCTAGTAAGTCTCATTTCTTTTTCTGCATCCAAGGCCTGAAATTATGAGGTTCACATGCAAGACACACTCTCATGGGCAAAGAGATTATGGCAGAAAAATCACTATAGAATTTTATACTGCAACCAACTATTTACTCTGTCTCTCTCTCTCTGTCTCCCTCCACACACACACACACACACACACACACACACACACACATATATATTTTGTTTTGTTTTTTTGAGACGGAGTCTCGCTCTGTTGCCCAGGCTGGAGTGCAGTGGCATGATCTCGACTCACTGCAAACTTCACCTCCCGGGTTGATGCCATTCTCCTGCCTCAGTCTCCTGAGTAGCTGGGACTACAGTCACCCGCCACCACGCCTGGCTAATTTTTTGTATTTTTAGTAGAGACACAGTTTCACTGTCTTAACCAGGATGGTCTCGATTTTGTGACCTTGTGATCTGCCCGCCTTGGCCTCCCAAAGTGCTGGGATTTCAGGCATGAGCCACGGCACCTGGCTATTTACTATATTTTTAAGTCATTCTGTATAACTATAACATTCAAACTCTAGATGTTAGCTGACACCAAATTCCCAGTGAACGCCATTTCCTCTCCAACTTAATAAAGGGTATTAGAAAGCAATTAAGAATAACATTATTTGAAAAAAACTATAAATATGTTCTTTTTTATGAATAAATTTTGTATAAATTATATTAGTGTGCTTATCATTACAAATAAATTACTTGCTATAATCTTACAAGTGATGGTGACAAAGAAAATATGCCAGGAACCCTACAGGTTAATCTGTAAAAAGGTATATTCTTCTTATGCATTTCTTTTCCTGACAACTTTCCAAATAGATTGTTTGCAGAGAAAATTCTAGTATGAGAATATGTAGTCAAAGATACTAATCCCTATGTGCTATGGACTGGGTGTTTTTCATCCCTCAAATTTATATGTTAAAGCCCTAACCCTTGATGGGAAGGTATTTGGAAGTGGGGCCTCTAGAAACTGATTAGGCTTAGATGATACCATAAGGGTGGGATCCTGTGCTGTAACTGGTGTCTTTATAAGAAAAGGCACAGACATCAGAGCTCTCTTTCTTTCTGCCATCATGTCAGGACACAAAGTGAAGGTAGCCATTTGCAAGCCAGAAATAAAGGCTTCATCAGAAACCAAAATGATCCAGCACCTTGATGGTAGACTTTGCCTTCTCCAAATCTGTGAGAAATAAATGCCTGTAAGTCACCCAGGCTGTGGTATTTTGCTATAACAACCTCAGCAGACTAAGACACTCATAATGATATGGAATGTTTAAAGAAAACTGTGGAGGGCAATTGTTGATAAGATAAAAGAAGAGAAATGAAGAACAGTGTAGTATATTACAGCTGGGCATGGTGGTTTATGCCTTCTATCCCAGCACTTTGGGAGGCTGAGACAGGAGGATTTCTTGAGCTCAGGAGTTAGAGACCGGCCTGGGCAAAATGGTAGAACCCTGTCTCTACAAAAATACAAAAATACAAAAATTAGCTGGTGTGGTGGGGCATGCCTGTAGTCCCAGGTACTCAGGAGGCTGAGGTGGAAGAATCTTGAGCCTAGGAGGTGGAGGCTGCAATGAGCCATAATCGCACCACTGCGCTCAAGCCTGAGCAACAGAACAAGACCCTGTCTCAAAAGGGAAAAAAAAGAGGGAAGGAAGGAAGGAAGAAGAAGGGATGGGAGAGAGAAAAGAGAGAGAGAGAGAGAAAGAAGGAAAGAAAGAAAAGAAAGAAGAGAGAGAGAAGGAAGGAAGGAAGGAAAAGGGATGGGAGAGAGAAAGATAAAGAAAAAAGGAAGGAAAGAGAAAGAAAGAGAGGGAAAAAGAAAGAAAGAGAAAGAAGAAAGAAAGGGAAGGAAGGAGGGAGGGAAGGAAGGAAGGAAGGAGGGAGGGAGGGAGGGAGGGAGTTGCAGGAAGTCAGGGATCCTGAATGGAGGGACCAGCTGAAGCCGTGGCAGAAGAACATAAATTGTGAAGATTTCATGGACATTTATTAGTTCCCCAAACTAATACTTTTTTACACCTCTCTTTACTGTAATCTCTGAACATAAATTGTAAAGATTTCATGGACACTTACCACTTCCCCAGTCAATACCCTTGTGTTTTCCTATACCTGTCTTTACTTTAATCTCTTAATCCTGTCATCATCTTCATAAGCGGAGGATGAATGTCGCCTCAGGACCCTGTGATTGTATCAACTGCACAAATTGTTTGTAAAGCATGTGTGTTTGAACAATATGAAATCTGGGCATTTTAAAAAAAGAACAGGATAACAGCGATGTTCAGGGAACAAGAGAGGTAACTTTTAACTGGCCGCTGGTGAGCCGGACGGAAGAGAGCTATATTTCTCCTCTTTCATAAGCAAATAGAAATCGCTGAATTCTTTTTCTCAGCAAGGAACATCCCTGAGAAAGAGAATGCGCCCTGAAGGTAGACCTACAAAGGGGCCCCTTTGGAACCGTGTGCTGTCTTTTATGGTCCAAGCTGAAGGGATGAAATAAGCCCCAGTCTCCTGTAGCACTCCCAGGCTTATTATGAGGAGGAAAATTTCCGCCTAATAAATTTTGATCAGACAGGTTGTCTGCTTTCAAACCCTGTTTCCTGATAAGATGTTATCAATGACAATGCTTGCCAAAAACTTCATTAGCAATTTTAATTTCGCCTCGTCCAGTGGTCCTGTGATCTCGCCCTGCCTCCATTTGCTTTGTGATATTTTATTACCTTGTAAAGTATGTGATCTCTGTGATCCACACCCTATTCGTGCACTCGCTCCCCGTTTGAAAATCGCTAATAAAAACTTGCTGGTTTTACAGCTCGTGGAACATCACAAATCCTGCCGACATGTGATGTCTCCCCCAGACACCCAGCTTTAAATGTCTCTCTCTTGTGCTCTTTCCCATTATTTCTCAACCCAGCCGAGACACTTAGGAAATAGAAAAGAACCCATGTTAAACATCGGGAGTGGGTTCTCCCAATAGGAAGGGAGGGAGGGAGGGAGGGAGGGAGGGAAAGGGAGGGAGGGAGGGAGGGAGGGGGGAAGGGAGATGAAAGATAGAAAGAAAAGAAAGAAAGAGAAAGGAGAAAGAGAGAAGGAAGGGAGGGAGGGGAGAGGAAACAAAGAAAGAATGAAAGAAAGAAAAGAATGAAAGAAAGAAGAGAGAGGAAGAAAGGAAGGAAGGAAATGAAAGAGAGAGAAAAGGAAGGGAGGAAGGAGGGAAGGAAGGAAGGAAAGATACATTCTCTTTATAGTCAAACTTAAAGAATAACCTGTTGAAATAAAATTAAGTCAGTGAAATTTACCGTTAGTCTGTGTGTGGAGTGAGAACTTACATATGGATCAGTTGGGTAGATACAGCTTCTTTTATCTAACAAAATTAATAGTCTTTGAATACACCCAGACCTGAGAAAGAAAAGTTAACTAAAAGTATTACTGAAAGAAAGGCTTTCAAATACATTTTGATGGAGTTTAGAGGCTTTCAAATACATTTTGATGGAGTTTAGATTCAGAATAAAAAATTCTTTTTAGAAGAATTAATACATACAATAAAACAAAGTTGCACAGGCAAACAGAGATTCATATGCAAGGGAATAGTGACTGGAAATTTGAGAAAACAGTTGCAATGTTTTATTACTTAATATTTTTAAATGATATTAGTTTTCTTTTACATCAACATGAGATTGCAATGTAAGATATTTTCAGAAGCACAGAAGTGTTAACTGATTTGTTTTGATGATTACAATTTTTTTAATATAAGGATCTCAATTCCTCCCAAATTCTCTCCTACTTACCTACTGAACTCAAATCACAGTGGTTTCTGAGGCAGAACCCAGTAACACTTTTCAGTTCATCCCAGTCACCTATTGCTACCTCGTTTGTAGCCTTTCAGATCAATTATGAAAATATTCATACTTAGGGTGGCCAGGCCCAGTTGCTAACACCTGCAATCCCAGCACTTTGGTAAGTTGAGGCAGGAGAATCACTTGAACCCAGAAGTTTGAGGCCAGTCTGGGCAACATAGTGAGACTCTGTCTCTACAAATAAATAAACGAAATTAGACAAGTGTGGTGGCACACCTGTAGTCCTAACTATTCCGGAGGCTGAGGTGGGAGGATTGCTCAAGCCAGGGAGGTCAAGGCTACAGTGAGCCATGATTGCACCACTGCACTCCAGCCTGAGTGACAGAGTGAGACGCTGTTCCAAAAACGAAATAAATAACATGATTTTAAAAATGAAAATCCAGGGAGCGCAGCAAACAACAATTCTTGTAAGATGACATCCAAACTTAATGGCATTTTTATTTCACTTCTAGTATCTCTTTCTTCCTTTAAAGCTGTCTTACAGATTGTTTCTCACAAAAATTTTCTGATTGACCCTACTACCTAGTTTGCAAGCTAAGAATTCAAAATTTGATGGTAAATGATACGGATTCAAGCTGAAGAGTTTCTTTGCAGGTATTTTTCCCATTAAATTTTTTTAAAAAATGGTAAAGTATGTGAAATTTCTTCTAGGCTTTCTGCTTTAGGCTCTAGGTTCCTTTGATCCTAGGAAGGAGAATATAAAAAATTTCATAGCTGCTTCAAGTTTTTACTCTCCTTTTTAAAATACAATAATTAAAAGAAATCTTATTAAAAATGAACGAATTAAAATAGGCTGCTTTTTTGATCCTAAATATTTCTATTTAAAGTTGCATAAAAAGTTATTGAAGTTTATTACGCTCGTTACGAGAAGAGGGTTAATGTCAGAAATTGAGAACTATGCAGTAGTTTCTTAAATAACTATTTTTAAGACATTTAACATGTATGCTAAGATTGTTTCTTTGTTATGATTTCATGTTTACTGAGTTTATATAGATAACTTTTTTCTTCTGAGAGCCAACATATTTTAGTTATTTCACTTATATTATAAAATATCATTTGCCTAATGATACGACAAATACAATTACTACAGATGCCAATGAGTTAAGCTTTTCAAAGTTTATATCTTATTTTTACTGTGGCACTTAACCTTTCATTTAACTATCATTGCATTTTTTTCTCAAAATACCATGTTTCTTTAATGAGTTCAGCATATCTCATATGCAAAAATTTTTGTTTAGAGAAACTCAGATGAATAATTATGTTCTCATTAAAATGCAACGTCTGCAGATATGCTCCTAATTATCCTCCTGTCAATGTTCTAGTTGTTTAAGAGAGTGCAATGCCTTTCATCATTCTGGAATTAAAGAGTAATACCATTTTCAATCTCTGTAAAATATACAACACTATAAGATAGGTCGCATTCCATGCCACCGCAGAGTCACAAAAATAATTGCCTGGCAGTTTCCTCTCAAACTCTTCTATATAAAAATGTATAGATTTATGGTTATTCAATCAAAAGAATACAAGTATAAAAGTTTTTGGCTTACTGCCTTCTGAACAGCCTCAGATTCATATCTATAAATGGTAAAATCCACTTTAAAAGATCATTAATTTGTCTACGCATGAGAAGTAGTAAGTATCAGTAAGCCTAAATCATTTCACCGAGTTCTTGATCTAGTATAGAATCTCTAGTAAAAGTATTTTCTGAGATGTATTTTGACATTTAATGATATCAGTTCACTTGAATATGTCCATAACATAAGTAAGATACTTCACTTGAAACAAACTTCTAAGGAGTCTGTCTCATGCCTTTAAAGACGCATCTGCAAATAACAGTTCGAACTCTGTAGCACATTACAACAAACAGTCACAGTGTAACATTTCTGATATTACTTAACTCCTCCAACCCTGGTCCTTTATAGCATTCTGGAAAGTTGGAGAGTTTTATAAATATTTCTCTTTTGTTTTTTCTTTGTATCGTCATCAAAGACAATTGAGTTTGAAGACAGGGCACTTCAGTCAGATTCAACCCTTTACTTCTGGAATGCTGCAAACAACACAAACTTCTGGGAACCAAATCCCTTTCAGTTTTGTCACTGAATCAGATAAATGGTTCTTGAGATAGAGAATGTATTATTTATTTAAAGACATTATTTGAAGACAACATGATTGCCATACTTTACTCATTAATGGATTCCTTCTCCAGGATTTTTTTTAAATTGAACAACAGAAAGTCTTTTGTGATAAACAGCAAATCACAAAACTGAACAACCTGATTACCGTGAAATCACAAGGCACAATATTAATACACAGTGTTACAGAGCAAAATTACGGAAGAAGTTTTTCTTGATATAGTATGTTGTTTTATCTATAATACAACATAAGTTATTTGCTTCAATTTATTTTTATTTTGTTCTATTATAAACTTTAATGTAAATGTTTGTTCAACTTTTACCACAGTGATTTAATCCATGAGACTCTTTCATGCTATCTGCTTTAATTCAATTGTGCATGAGATCTTGTATACATTTACTGATGCTATGTGATTATTATTCTCTAGACTACAACCAAATTATTATCGAATATTTACAAAACTGTAATATTTGGAAAAGAAGAAATGCATATGTGCCTTAAAAAGACACATGAATCACACATTAATGAAAAACATACAACTAATTTTAGTAAACAAGACAGAATTAGTTTGAACTTAATTTTGTAAACTATAATGAAAATACTCCCTTTAGTATCTTATGTGTAAAAATGCTATTTTTGTTCAAGCACAACAATATGTACAGTATGACAACACATGTTTCTTTCTCATCACTGGAGTTGACTTGTTAAGCTGCCAATGATTTGAATGGTAATGAGCAGGTAATTTCAGATCTAGTGTAATAATTCACATAAAATTTTATACATTTCCTTCTCAGAATGTTAAGCTAGACAATATGATGGAGATACTGAATGTGTCTTATATGAGGCTGATTTATCTAATGACATAACTATATAACTTGAGAATAATTAGAAAGGAGATCAATCACTTTGCTATTACTTCAAAGTCACCTGTATGCAGTAATGTATTGGAAGCAATATATTAAAAACCAAGACACTTTATGATATGAAAAATATCCAACCTTAATTTAATTTCATTTTTTTAATTATAGCAATGAGAACACAAACTTACGTAACTAAATGTTGTGTGACTGTACTAAAAGGAAGCATATCTACATACCCAATAAGGCATATATATCCTTCTTTGTTACCATTCACTGTGAGGTATGGTCGTATATTCTTTGTTCCTCAAAACAGCAGTGAAATACAGTACTCATTAACTGAGCAACCAAAACATCTAATTTTTTTCAGATATGTTTATTAAACAGAGTTGAAGTGATTTCACTATGTAATTTACTGTACTAATTATCATAACTTAGAAAATTGCCAGTTGTCTTTTATATGTATGTTTGATCTTCCCCTGTGAAATATATTCATGGAATATTTGTTTTTCTTGTAGGTTCTGCATTCTTAAAGTTAATTAATTAATTAATTTTTTGAGATAGAGTCTCACTCGGTTGCCCAGGCTGGAGTGCAGTGGTGCAATCTCAGCTCACTGCAACCTCCGCCTCCTGAGTTCAAGCAATTCTCTGCCTCAGCCTCCACAGTAGCTGGGATTACACGGGCCCACCACCACGCACGGCTAATTTTTGTACTTTTAGTAGGGAAGGGGTTTCAGCATCTTGGCCAGGCAGGTTTTGAGCTCTTGACCTCGTGATCTACCTGCCTCGAACTCCCAAACTGCTAGGATTACAGGTGTGAGCCACCGAGCCCAGCCAAACTTATTTCTTAAATTAGCTGTCCAAATATCTATGAGAAAATAAAACTAAATTTAAAAATAATAATTGAGCCTTACAATTATACAGCAAACTGTTGCCGGTGGTGATTATAAAATGTATCATTAATTCTCATACAGGCAATGGACAATAAAACCAAAACAAATGTAGGAATAAAAATTGTTTTTTAGGCTTTTTTTTTTTGTCACAGTCTGTATGCAAGAAAAAGAGAAATGAAAAAACAAAAGAAAACTTACCAAACACCACTTTTATCTGAGATTGTTATAATTCATTTAGAAAACTGTATTCATGTACTTGGGGAAAGAAAATCATTGTATTCAGCAACATAAACATATACCCCCAGAATAAGTTTATTTAATGCATTTTTATCCCCATTTAATTTGTTAATATTTGAGAGTGTACATTTAGATTTCCAATCTGGAGCATCTTTATAATCTTTGAATGGGTTAAAACAATTTAGTTTTTTATCTGGATTAATAATTGCTCCTAGAATATGAACTTCATAAAAGCTGTGGCTTTCTTTTTATACTCTGTTCAGTAACAAAATCCCAGGAACTGAAACATTGAGGGTTAAGAGTGCTGTATTCTTTTTACAATGTCCGGCATGTAAGACTCCGTCTCTTAAAATAAAATTGAATGAAAGGTGATTGCAACACAAGGTATGGAACTTTTCCACCTCTTGTTTATAACATGCCCATTATTTAAAACTGCATAATTTTCCAGAATGTTTTTGTGCATTTTTTGCTGTATCTTATGCCCTTATAAAAAATAGAAAGAATACTGATTATAAAAAACTAATATTTCACATACGGGGGACAGTTTATACTGTTTATTTCGATGAAAACATTTAGGCCGGGCACAGTGGCTCATGCCTGTAATCCCAGCACTCTGTGAGGCTGAGGCGGGCAGATCACAAGGTCAGGAGATCGAGACCATCCTGATTAACACGGTGAAACCCTTTCTCTACTAAAAATACAAAAAATTAGCCAGTGCCACCAGGCCTAGCTAATTTTTTTTTTTTTTTTTTGTATTTTTAGTAGAGACGAGGTTTCACTGTGTTGGCGAGGATGGTCTCGATCTCCTGACCTCATGATCCACCAACATCAGCCTCCCAAAGTCCTGGGATTACAGGCGTGAGCCACGGCGCCTGGCCACTAATTTTCTTTTATGGTGTTTGCTGCTTATGTCCTATCTAAATACCTTTTTTAAAATTCCAAGGTTGCAAAGATTTTTTCTCCTGTGTTTTCTTACAGAAGTTTTATAAGTTTTAGCTCTTACGGTTAGGTCTATAATCCATTTCAAGTTAACGTTTTTGTATAGTGCAAAATAAGGATAAATGTTCACTTTTTTCTATATAGATATCCAATAAAGTCAGTGTCATTTGTTGAAAATACTAGGTTGGTGCAAAAGTAATCGCAGTTTTAAGTCCCACTGATGTGAACCCAATGAACCTAAAATTTCCCCATCCCATTTTTTCTCCGTTTAATTACATTAGCCCTTAGCATTTTGTTTGAAAATCAAGTATTTCTGTGGGGAATATATATATATTTCTGAATTCACCTATTATTCTACTCCACTGGTCTATATGTCTATTCTTGGGTCAATGCCACACTGACTTGAGTACTGTAGCTTAATGTAAGTCTTTTAAAATAAGATAGCATAAATTCTTCAATTTTATTCTACTTGTTAAACATTGTTTTGGTTTTTCTAGGTATTATACTTTGCTTTTCCATTGGAATGTTGATTGGGATTGAATTGTGTCTACACATAAATTTGATAAGAACTGACATCTTAAAAATACTAAGTGTTCCATTTAATGGATATAATGTCTTTTTATGGATTTTCTTTTTTTATTTTTCTCAACAACGTGCTTTAATTTTCATTGTATGTTTTTATAAAGTCTGTTGCTAGATATTTTATATTTTGGATGTTGGATGTTGTTGTAAATGGATTATTTAAATCCCATTATCCAAACATTCATCACTTGTAAGTTGAAATACAATAATTTTTAAATATTGACATATTTAAAAATATGACATCATTAAATCATTAAATTTAATGAGACATCATTTAATTTTCTTATTAGTTCTAGTAGCTAATTTGTAGATTCCTTAGGATTTTCTACATACATGATTTTGTCTGCAAATGAAGACATTTTTGCCTTTAAATAAAAAGAAAATTAGCTGGGCGTGGTGGCGGGTGCCTGCAGTCCCAGCTACTTGGGAGGCTGAGGCAGGAGAATGGTGTGAACCCGGGAGGCAGAGTTTGCAGTGAGCTGAAATCATGCCACTGCACTCCAACCTGGGTGACAGCGAGACTGCATCTCAAAAAAAAAAAAAAAAAAAAAAAATTTAAACATTCATTTTGATCAAATAAATGAAAACTCCTTAAATTAATAAGTCCATCAGTAGTTAAGAAACAAAAGTCAATAATGCTTTTGTTTGGGTAGCAATAAGTATTTGTAAAATGCAACAGAGGGAATTGCACTCACTGTAAAAACTAAAAAAATACTGAGAAATGATGACAACCACATCATTAGTATGGTAAGGAAGCTAAAACATTTATTATTAAAAGAAAAATATAATTGTAACATGTTTTGAAAACAAAAGCATGTAATGCTTTCCTGGTATTCATGGAAACATGACTTGCCGGCAGTTCTACCTTAGAAGGGTGAGTCTTGGGCCCATCCAGGATCACATCATGATGAACACATGATCCTTGGATGGATTATCGTAAAGTACTTAGCATGCTATTCATCTTTTGTTTTTCTTCTTTCCTTAGTTTTCACCCAAAAGATAAATAATCAAGGACATCAACAAAATGTTCACAAATGATGAAATTCTCATGATTGTAGGTAAACTATTTAAAACTTATAATTTATGTGTCTCCAATTGGCAAAAAAAAGTTAAATTGAAATTCTCAGTGCTAGTAAGGATGCGTTGAAACAGACAATTTAAAATAACAGATAACACTGCCTATATCATGTCTGTTAATAAAGATTTTGAAGGAACATGTCACTGAGATTATACAATTCTATCAAATTCTTTAACATAGCAACATTGTAGATGGGACTCTGTCACTGGGGCAATTTGAATATAAACAAAGTTTATCACAGCATATTTGATAATAGAGGAAAAATTGGGGGAAAAACATTAGCCAAGAATGGTGTGTTACACTAAAAAAATGAATATCATAGAAATAACCTAAAAAGAATAGAAAATTGCTGATACATACTATTATTATGCTGTTCACTAACAAAACTCTAGAAACTGGAACATTCTCAGATATGTAGTAAATGCTCTATAAACATGGTAAATGTGATACAAGAGTGGAAGCATGTTTTACTGTGGTTTCTTTATAATTATGTTTTGGAATTACAATTGCTATTCCCACCATCACTGGACATTTTACTTGAGAATTTCACAAAGACTGGCAGTCAATATA
Organism: Macaca mulatta; assembly: GCF_049350105.2. Classification (NCBI taxonomy): domain Eukaryota; kingdom Metazoa; phylum Chordata; class Mammalia; order Primates; family Cercopithecidae; genus Macaca; species Macaca mulatta. The sequence continues at coordinate 24,749,095 of NC_133408.1, read as the reverse complement.
TAAAAGTATTAGGTTTCCTTAACATGAGAGGGCAATTGTTCATCAATATCTAATACATGCAGGTATCTTTGTTATTTACTTTACTTGTAAAACCTAGCCATTTGGACTGCCAAGTAACCAACGGTCATCGAGTCCTAACCAAACAGAATAGAAAATAATGGGAATCGGTAAGCAAGTTCCACTTATTTGCTTTCTCTATGGAAAATGAATGTAAGAGTATCTACGGTGTCTGAACATACAACATAGTCAGTGAAATGTCTTCATTGAGATTGATAATTGTTGCTTTCAACTTGCTCAATAGGGAAATGTGGCTTGTGAACACCATGCTCTCACCATCCTACCCAAACTGTTAAATTCTTCACTTTCCTTAGGGTAGAAGAAGAAACATGTAAAAAAAAAAAAAAAAAAAAAAAAATGTCTGTGTTAGGCCATTCTTGCATTACTAAAAAGAGTTTCCCAAGACTGGGTAATTTATAAAGAACATAAACTTAATTGGCTCATGCTTCTGCAGGCTTTACAGAAAACATGGTTCTGGTATCTGCTTAGCTTCTGGGAAGGCTTCAGGAAGCTTACAATTGTGGCAGAAGGCAAATGGGAGCAGGCATATCAGAAGCAACAGAGAGAGAGAGAAGAAAGGGAGAGAGAGGGAGAACAGGGTGGGGAAGGTACCACACCAAAACCAGATCTTACGAGAACTCACTCACTATTGCAAAGACAGCATCACTCACTATTGCAAAGACAGCATCAAGCCATGCAGGCTCTGCCTCCATGATCCAAACATCTCCCACCTAGCCCCACCTCCATTACTGGGGATCTCGTTTGAACATGAGATTTTGGCAGAGACAAATATTCCAACAATATTACTATCTTCTAGTATGTATTTCCTCCAGCGGGTGAAACTTTTGGTGGAGTAGTTCACCATGTTATTTTATGCAGGAATGTGGAGGAATTATCAGAGTTATTTTTCCTAAAAATATTTTTTACTTAAAATATTTTTAAAAAGAGAATTGTAAATCAACAAATTCAATAGGAGTTTTCTGTCTTTGAGGAGGCATTGAAATCATAAGTAGCTATGAGCGGTTTCTTTATGCTTTACTGTACTTTTGAAATTTTATATGCTGAACACATATTGCTGTGAAATTCAGGAAAAAAAGAAAGTTTATAGAAAATAAATAGATTCGTACATTCATAGGACAAAAATTAGTTATTAGCCAATAAATATATTAATATCTTAGACATAGCTTCTTTGTACTGTTTCATAATTGATAACTACTTGAGGTTTCCAAAAAATGACATTCAAATAACTTTAACACATAAGGTTTTTGGGAAGTAGAGAATATTATTATTTCATATAAAAATAAATGCCTGTAAATATATAACTAATAAAATATTATTTTGCATTTACGTCTGTATTATCAAAAGGTTTGTAATAATAATACATGTATGGATTTTGAACTCAACCCTATTTATATCTTCTTAAAAATATGTTAAGGAAACTAAGGAAATAAGTAGCTATTTGTTTTCCCAAAATCCCTTTTCAAAAATAATTGGTGATCACAACTTTTTCATTTTTTATTATTATCATTAATTTGTTTTATTTGCGTGTATGGTTCCGTGTATGCACCTGTGCACACGCATGCATGTTTTAGTCTGTATACTATTAAACATTCAAGTGGATTGAAAACATAGCTTTGATTTTTTTTAATCTCAGTTTTGGTAGGAAAACAAACTGAAGTACTAACTGGTAAAACGATTTTTAATGAAACATTTTAAAATGATGTTGGAAAATTAGTGGGATTTTTACAGTCAATGTAACTCCCAGCATCCAGGGAATATACTGAATAGGGAAGAATTTCCTAGGGTAAACTTTGTGACATCAAAGAGGACCTCCCTTTTGGAATTTAAGAGGAAAATTGGGCTCAATTAAATTATGTATATATTATGCAAAGCGGATAATTATCTTGCTCATTATCATTGCTGCTTGGAATTGTAGCAGTGTCTCTTTCTACCACAGTTGTAGATGAATGGGAATGTTGCCTTAATCATTTTCATGTTTGAAAACCCTTCTTTCCCTTCCATGCTGGCAGCTCTACCTTAGGTTAGTAATGTCTGTGCCTGTCCAGATGCACGATATGATCAACAGAGGCAAATGCATTTGTTTGATTAAACAGAATATATGAGGTGCCAATAATCTTCCCAGTTTTCTGGCCCTCAGGCTGTTATTTATTAGCATTCTGCTTGTGCTGTCATTATTGCGTATCAGTGCCAGGAAATGTTTATTTTTTAATAAATAGCATAATGGTTTGTAAAAGCTCACAGAGAAAACAAATATTGAAACAATTCTAATATTCAGATAATACTTATTCTGTCATATATTGACAACTATTTGACTTTTGACAAGATTATAAATTCCTGTCAAACTTGTCAATAAGTGTTGACCAAGTTAAAGAGTCTCCATTAGCAAATATGTCAGGAAACTTCTACAAATACAGTCATTCAAAGTTGTACTTTATGTCTTCAAAACAAGATGATGCTACAAAGGTAAATATAGGATTTTTCAAGGGACACTTTAGCCTTCGAACTTACACCTTAGTCTTTGAGTGCTAAAGAATTCTTGCCAGTTGCAGAAATGTTACTCACTGTGGCAAGTGAAAGAACTGAAGGGATTTTATTAATGGAACTTAAAGGAACAGTCAGTTGATTTGAATGAAGTAAATAAGTGACCTTTCCTATCACATGATGAATGTCCAATTAAATCTCAAAAGTATTTAAGACAAAGGAATTAAAAATAACTGTAGATACAATAATTTGATAACAGATGCATGATATGAAAATGTAAATTGTGACATCACCAACATAAAATGTGAGGGGAAGGGAAGTTAAAACATAGATGATTTTTGCACGTGGTTGAAGTTGTTCTTAACATAATACAGACCGTCACAATTATTAAATGTTTTACGTAAGCTACATAATATCCACAAAGGAAATAAGAAAACCTAAGAGTAGAGACATGAAAAAGAAAGAAAAGAAAATGAAGCATACAACCACAAATCACAATAGACTACAGTAGTAGAGGAAGAGTAAACAAATGCTTTGTGAAATAGAAAACAATTAACAAACTGACATTGGTAAGCCCTTGCCTATTTATCAGTAGTTACTTTAAAATAAATGAAACAAATTTTCCAATCAAAAGACATAGATTGGCTGAATTGATTCAAAAACAAAACAAAACAAAAAGCAAGATCAAACTCTATGCTGTCTACAAGGATTCACTTTAGTTTTAAGGACACACATAGGCTGAAAGTAAAGGAACTGAAAAAGATACTTTGTGCAAACAGTAACCAAAAGAGAAGAGGTAAGATTATACCTCTATCAGACAAAACAGACTTTAAGTTAAAAACTGTCCAAAGTAACCAAAAGGTCATTATGTAAAGATAAAAATGGTAAGTTTCTTAAGAGGATATCATAATGCTACTATGTATGTAGCCAACACTAGAGCTACTAAATATATAAAGCAAATATTAACAGAAATATAAGCAGAAACTGAAAGCAATATAATAATAGTAGAGAACTTTAGCTTTCAACGATAGATCATCCAGACAGAAAAGCAATAAGGAAACAGTGAACATCAATAACTCTATAGTCCAAATAACTCCATAGTCCAAAAATGTACAAAACATTACATCCAACAGCAGCAGAATCCCCATTATTTTCAGGAACAACTGAGCATTCTCCAAGACAGATCAATTGTTAGTCCACCAAGCAAGTCTTAACAAATTCCAGAAGATTGAAACTGCATCAAGTTTATATTCTGACTACAATGGTATGAATCTAGAAATCAACAACAGGAAGAAAATCGGAAAATTCATAAATATGTGAAAATTAAAACAATATGTTTCTGATCGAATCAATGGATCAAAAATATCAGAAGGAAAAATTTTTAAATTATATCTTGAAATAAATGAAAATTAAAATACATATCAAATCTTATGGATTGCAACAAAAGCAGTTCGTGAAAAGTTTTTAGTGATAAATGCCTACATTCAAAAAGAAAACATATCTCAAACAACCTGAAATTACAGACTAAGCCAAGATTCAGAAGAAATAAAATAGTAAAGATCAGAGAAATAAAATAGTAAAGATCAGAGAAAAAAAATAATAACATTGACGCTAGAAAAACTACAAAAATGTAAATGGAAGAAAGTTAAGTTAAAATTTTGTTTATCTTTCAAAAAGATAAACAAAATTGACATAATTTTAGCTAAAGTAAAAAAATAAAAACAGAAGACTACATTAAATAAAATTAGAAATGGAAGAAGAGACAGCACAGTGATACCACAGAAACACAAAAGATCGTAAGAGACTACTGTGAACAGTTATATGCCAACTAATTGGATAACCTAGAAGAAATTGATAAATTCATATAAACATAAAACTTAGCAAAACTGAATCATAAAGACATAGAAAATCTGAACAGAACAATGTTGAGTAAAGAGATCAAATCAGGAATCAGAAAACTTCCAACAAAGATAAGCCCAGAGCCTGATGGCTTCACTGGTAAATTCTGCCAAACATATAACAAAAATTAATATCAGTCCTTCTTAAACTCTTCCAAAAAATTAAAGAGGAAGGAACACTTTTACACCCATTTTATGAGGATGGAATTACTCAAATACCAAACCAAGACAAGGAGATAGCCCAGAAAAGAAAATTTATAGGCAATATTCCTGACAACAATGAATGCAAAAAATCCTCAACAAAAGTTAGCAAATTAACTTCAATAACACATTGAAAGGATCATATACTGTGATAAATGAAGATTTATCTTGGGATTCAAAGATGGTTTCACATAGACAAAAGAATAAATATAATACATCAATTCAACAGAATGAAGCATAAAAAGCATGTAATCATCCCAGTAGACACAGAAAATAGCATTTGACAAAATTTAACATCCTCTCTCACACACAAAAAAAGCCTCTTCACCAATTAGATACAGAAAAAATTTATCTCAATAAAGAAAGTACTATATATGACAAGCACAAAGCTAATACTAATAATTAACAGTGAAAAACCAAAATCTTTTTCTATAAAATTAAGAACAAGACAAGAATGCTCATTCTTAATCACTTCTATTCAACATGGAACTGTAAGGCATAGTCAGAGCAATTAGGCAAGAGAAATAAATAAAAGGCATTCAAATTAGAAAGGAAAAAGTAAAATTACCTATTTGTGGATGACATGATCTTATATATGTAAAACCCTGCAGATTCCAACAAAAAACTGTTAAAACTCACGAACAAATTCAATAAAGTTGCAGAATACAAAATCAACATACAAAAGTAGCATTTACAAATCAGTAACAACAACCTATTCAGAAAATAAATTACGAAAATTATCGCACTTAACAATAGCTGCAAAGTTAAAATACATAGGAATCATTTTTTTGAAGGAGATGAAAGATCTTTACACTGAAAACCAAAAAAAAAATTGATGAAAAAAAATCAAAGAAGACATAAACAAGTGGAAAGGTATCCTCTTTTCTTGAACTTAAAAACTCATTATTGTTAAGATATCCACACTACCCAAAGTGATCTACAGCTTTAAAAGCAATCCTTAACAAAGTTACAATAACATTATTCAGAGAAATAGAAAACACTATCCTAAATTTTATATGACACCATGAAAGACCATTAATAGTAACAGGAAAAAATGCTGGAGACATGACAGTATCTGATGTCAAAATATATTCTAAAACTATAATAAATAAACTGGCGTGATACTGGCATAAAGATAAACATAAGACCAATGGAACAGAATAAAGAGCCCAGAAATAAATCACAGTCAAATGGTCTTCAATAAAGAATAAAGTTGTCAAGAAGACATAATGAAGAAATAAATGTCTTCAATAAATAGTGTTGGGAAAATACACTATCCATATGGGCGGGAATGAAATGAAATTCTTTTTTTTTTTTTTGAGATGGAGTCTAGCTCTGTCGCCCAGGCTGGAGTGCAGTGGCGTGATCTCGGCTCACTGCAAGCTCCGCCTCCTGGGTTCCCGCCATTCTCCTGCCTCAGCCTCCCGAGTAGCTGGGACTACAGGCGCCCACCACCACGCCCGGCTAGTTTTTTGTATTTTTTAGTAGAGACGGGGTTTCACAGTGTTAGCCAGGATGGTCTCAGTCTCCTGACCTCGTGATCCGCCCACCTTGGCCTCCCAAAGAGCTGGGATTACAGGCGTGAGCCACAGTGCCTGGCCTGAAATGAAATTCTTATCTGACATTATGAACATAAATCAACTCAAAATAGATTAGTGCTTAAAAGTGTTAAAATTGTAAAACTACTGGAAGAAAACGTAGGGGAATTCTTCCTAACATTGATCTGTGCAATAATTTTTAAAATATAACCCCAAAAGCACAGGAAACAAATATAAAAAATCAAGAAATGAAATCACATCAAATTAAACAGTTCTGTAAAGCAAAGGAAACAATAAACAGAATAAAAAGACAATCCACAAAATAGAAGGAAATGTTTGGAAATCATACATGTGATAAATATTCAAAATATATAAGGAAGTCAATTCAGTAAGAAAACCAATAACTGGATTTTAAATGGGCAAAGGTCCTGAACAGACATTGTTCAAAAGAAGAGCTCATGATGCCCAACAGGTATATGATAAAATGGTCAACACTCTTAATCATCAGGGAAATAAAAAATAAAACCATGATAAGATATCACTGCACACTAGTCAGAATGACTATTAGACAAAATATTGAGAATATAGAGGAAAAGTAATCCTTACTCACAGTTGTTGAGAAGGTAAAGTAATATGGCCATAATGGAAAACAGTATGGAGATTAAACAAAAAAGAAGAAGAAGAAAAGTAGAACTATAATATGATCTAGTATTTCCAGTTTGGGGTACATATATGAAATGAAACCAGTATGTTGAAGAGAGATCTGCATTCCTGTCCTCCCTGTTCATTGCAGGATTATGCACAATAACCAAGATATGAAATCCAACTGTTTATCAACAAATGAATAAGGAAAATGTGGTGTACACACACACACACACACACACACACACACACACACACCCCTCAGACTTTTAAAAGGAGGAAATCCTCTCGTGTGTGATAACATGGATGAACCTGGAAGACATTATGCTAAGTAAAGATAGCCAGGAGCAGAAAGATGAATACTGTATTATCTTATTTATATGTGGAATCTGAAACAGTAGGTTCAATAGAAGCAGAGAGTAAAATAGTGGTAGCCGGGGGCTGAGGGCATCAGTGGGTGGGGGAGTACATCAGCAGATGTTGGCTAAAGGGTACTATGTTTTTGTTAGCATAAATAAGTGTTAAAGATGTATCGTAAAGCATTGTGACTATAGGTAATAATAAAGTAATATATACTTCAAATTGCATAGGGAGTAGATTTTATGTGTTCTAACTACACACACACACAAGTATGTGAGAAGGGTATGCCAATTAGCTTCATTTAATCACCTCATTATCTATACATATATCAAACATTATATTTAATATATAATAATTATTTTAAATAAATTACAATAAATGTGGGAATTTTTTAAAAATGTGTCTATTTCTGGGTTTTCTATACTACCCCATTGATCCTTGTTCCTCAGTACTACTTTGTCTTATTACGGTTGTGTAATAAGGCTTGATATAAAGTAGAATAACCCCTTTTACTTTATTCTTTTTAAGATTGTTTTAGCGATCCTGGGGCTTATACCTTTACAGACAAGTGATAGATATACTTTATGTCAACAAATGTTCTTGCTGGAATTTTGCTAGGAATTACATTAAGTGTGAAGATCGATTTGAGAAGAATTGATCATCTTTTCTTTGCTAAGTTCCCATCCTTTTAATTCCCAGTGAACTCAAATAGTAGATATAATTTACATTGACACTTTTGAAAATATTCCTTTAAATCTTTCACTTTCTGACCATCACTTCCCTTTCATCAACCACAATTAATCCTCTCCCCTATTCTAAAATAACTTGGACCTCCTTGCAACTAACCACCTATTGAACTAATTAATTATTAAATAGATGTCATCTCCCACTTATAATGATTTACTTGTCTCTCAGGTTTATTCTACATATCATTTAATAGGTTTTATCCAATTAAATTAGCCTATGGTCTTAAAAATCCTTATCCAAGAAAGCATACTTGAATTTTATAATCAATTATGTTGCTTTCAACTGAATTCTAATTAATTTTGGCACTCACATGCTTGTATATTTTGTTGTAGTTTCAATGAGATAGCTATTTCCCTCATTTGGTGCTTCATAAATTTTATTTTATTTTGTAAGTAAAAAGGTTCAAGAGCATGCATTTTATCATTACATCTTTGGCTAGATTTTATATATTGTGTTTTTTCTACTGCTATTCTTAATAAAATGTGTAACTTTTTTTCGGAACTATTCTTTGAGTATATAATTTTTAGACATTTAAAACAATTGTAAATATCTATAGCTGTTTTGCTTTCACTGTTAGGCTTTTTTATTTTGTAGAGTTTGTATAAAAACTACAATTTCTACTACATGGGATATGTTGAGGTTTGCTTTGTGACATAATACATATTTACTTTTGTATATGCATATGTTTTGGAAATGATTGCATAGTCTCTTTATTGTTTTAAAATAATATTAATATGCATTGTTATTTGCACGTCAAAATGCAGTGTTCAACACTGTTTATTATTTAAATATCTTCTGGATTTAACATCGACTCTTTTACTTGCACTAATATCCTCCCAAATTATAAACATATTAATATTCCACAGAGCAAGCCTAACCGATTTTATTTTTATTTATTTACTTATTTATTTTGACAGGGAGTCTCACTCTGTCACCTAGGCTGGAGTGCAGTGGCACAATCTCAGCTTGCTGCAACCTCAGCCTCCTGGGTTCAAGCAATCTGCCTCAGCCTCGGAAGTAGTTGAGAGTACAGGCGTGTGCCACGACACCTGGCTAATTTTTGTATTTTTAGTAGACAGAGTTTCACCATGTTGGTCAGTCTGGTCTTCAAGTCCTGACCTCCCAAAGCGCTGAGATTATAGACATGAGACACCGCGCTCCGCCTCTAACGAATTTTAAGGAAACATTGATTGTATCAGTTTTTAGTTCTAGATGTGAATGTCTTTAATGTATCATACATTTAAAAAAAATCAGAATACTAACTTATTTTTATGTAATTTAAATCTATTCAGTACTGCATTTCTTTCTACATATCTTTTCTTCTTTATAATTTACATCAGATATCTCCTAACATCTTTGTGTGCTTGTGAAGAGTCAGATAGTAAATCATGTCAATATCATGAGCCATAAGGTTACTTTCAAATACTGAATTCTGCCATGTTAGCACAAAAGCAGTCATAGACTATGTAAAAAGAAATGGATATAACCATTTCCTAATAATACTTTATTTACGAAAGAGGCAGTGAGGTAAATTTGGGGGAGTGACTATAGTTTGCAGACCCTTGATCTACATAATTATTCTGCATAATATATGCATCTGCATATGAATTTATATTCTTCACTTTTTTCTTAAGATTATTTTAAAAAGATATTATACTGTCATTGAGTGATATTATATAAATATGTAAGAGAAGATATTTACATTTAGCAAAGCTATTTACTAGACGAAATTAAGGCTTACGTGGGCTAAGATCACAGAGCTGAGATCAAGCTCATTCTTCTTGGCTCTGTGCTGAACTGCCAAAGTGTACAATCACTTAATCATTCACCTGCTAAACAGACATTTATTTTTTACTTGCTATTAAATTAAGTGCTATTTTATGCTTATTATCAGACTTACCATGGTCAGAGTCTGGTTATTTTACCTTTTTCTGACCTCCAGAACAAACTTGAAAAGGGCTCAGTGGAAACCAGTGGCTTATTAAAGTATTAATCTAATTAGAAGATCTCCAAAGGAGTTTTACTGTAATAAGAACTAATATTAGAAAAATAAGCGAATTCTGAAGTTTGACTTATTTATTAGTTAGGAATATGCTAAACACCATTACTACTTTATCTCAATTTTCCTGAAATAAAGAATTTAAACTGGCCAATAAGGAATTGCATTGAAGGCTATTTGAAAATAAACTATAAATTGCCTATGAGATATCCCAGAGAATTTGGCATTTTTTTTTTCTCTCAATGAATCAATAGAAGGAAAATATGTAGACTCCTGAGAACACAAGTACATGGCCTTAAAGAATCTCCTCCCAGGTTTTTGTCACTTTGTAATATAAAATAACAATGATATAAACTTAGTTGATGACAACAACGAACATAAAAACATGTATATGATCTTTTTGTTTATCGGAGTCCTCAAAATTTTTATGTGAAAATTTGGAAAGTTGTTTAATGCCACTTAATTATTTTAGGTCCTGAGGGTATCATTTAAATAACTAATGCTTCATTGCACTAAATGGTCCAAAAGTGTCCTCAAAACTGTGAACTTGTTTTCAGAAGTGCTTAAAGAGTCCCTAGGGAATATCTTAATTGTCTAGAGCACCCGCCTCATTAGTATATTGATTAAAATGTTTCTATGATACTAGGCATGCAAGTCTCCACATGTAAATCATTTTTAAGACTTTTATTTAAAAATGTTTTATATCTCTTTATTATATCTTTATTAAAGAAGCCAAAGGGATACGTAACTGTACTAAAGAAATGGATACTACTTGCATGTGGGCAGTGGTGCATAATTAGAGATAGAAAGCTGAGCTAGCAATAGTCATTAAAAAAAAAAGCAGTTGAGTTTAGATTTAAGAATAATATCAGCTACTTTTGTGATCATCTTATTTTCTGCAAAATAGAAAAGAACATTAATAATGTTATTAAACATGTAACATCAGAACATTTTAATAAAGTATTTTATTAATATTAAGAATAAATTTAAGAATATTTAACAAAATATCTCATACTATGTTCTCTTCTAACTTTAAAATAACACCATGTTTTTAAGTAGTCCTCACTTTACATTATATGTAAATGTATAATACATATATACACACATATTAACTATATGCATAGTAGTATGTTTACTACATTATAAATAATACATATTGTTATAATGTAAATATATATGTATAATACATATTATAATATGAATATATAATATAATACATATTATAAATACTACATATTTATTATATAGTTGCAGTATTCAAGACATGGTATATGATATTGGGGAAAGGAATAGACACATAGATAAATAAAGCATAATAGGGAAGTCAGAAATAGACCCTCACAAATATGACCAATTAATTTCTTAGTAAGTGTTTTTTTTTTTTTTTTTTTACATTGTCTCACTCTGTCACAAGGCTGGAGTGCAGTGGCACAATATTGGCTCACTGCAACTTCTGTCTCCCTGGTTCAAGCGATTCTCCTGCCTCAGCCCTCCCAACTAGCTCGGACTACAGGTGTGCACCACCACGCCCAGCTAATTTTTGTATTTTTAATAGAGACGGGGTTTCACCATGGTGGCCAGGATGGTCTCAGTCTCTTGACCTCATGATCTGCCCACCTCGGCCTCCCAAAGTGCTAGGATTACAGGCATGAGCCACCACGCCCGGCCCTTCTTAGTAAGTTGTAAACGTAATTAAATAGAAAAATGATAGACTTTTCATCATCATATGGGTCATATGGACACTAACAGGCAAAAAATAAAAAAAAAAAATTAAAAAAAGAACCTCAGTCTGAATATCATACTTTACACAAAAATTAACTCAAAATGTATCATGGACTTAAATGTAAAATGTAACGCAATAAAATATTTAAAATATTAGAAAAAAATTAAGAAACAATCTTTAGTATCTGGAATTAACCAAAGAATTGTTAGACTTGCAACCAAAAAGACTATTAGTAAAAGAAAAAAAATGGTAATTGTGGCTTATGTCCTTCTGGATTCAGTGCACCCACTTTGCCCTGACCAGCGGATTTCAGCTGTGGCCGAGAGACCTTCTGGAAACCTAACCTTCAAGCACCCATGGTCTTTTCTTGGACTCCCATAGCCTAAGTGTTCTGCCTGCCCCTGCCTGAGAGGTCAGCCTGTGACCCTGGGACAAGCCTATCCCTTCCCATCATGGCTAGCACTAGAGCCCTGGGCTAACCTGAGCCCTCTATTTCCCATCCAGCTGATTCTATATTCATACACACAATCCACACACACAGTCCAGTGGGACATCTAGGGGCCGGGGAATTAGAGAACGGCTTACCCCATTCCAACATTGCTGGCACCTGACCACCTTCTTCAGGGCCTGGGGTCAGACTGAGGCAGCCATTACCATTACCAACCCACATTTGCACAAGCCCAAAGGTAGAGGCCCTGCTTTACATGAAGAAAAAGTACTGCCACATTGGAGAACAAGAGAGCCACAAAGCTATCTGTATCAGGCTGAACAATGAAGTTCTGACCCAAAACCATTCCCAAGGAGAGTCACAAATCAGGCATTTCCCAAGGCTTATATCCACATTATAAAATCTGAATTAAGAGTCACAGCTGTAGAACAGGAGTGTGATAGGGCAACAGTCCACATTTCTGACTCCTTATGATGAGGAGCTGTTGCAGTTTCCCCATACTCCAGCAAAGGACTCAGCAAAATTCACCAGGAGATTCCCCCAGCCACGCTCACTGGGGCTGGTGCCTGTGCTTGCAATAGGGGTATTTGTGAGCCAACCAGGGACTTTAGCTCTGCCTTGCTCTGTCCTCCCACCAACATAGAGCAGGAAGCAAAGAGCACTGGGCTCACCACTATCCAACCCATCACCTGAAACAACAGAGAGTACCTCACAGTAAAATTAAAAGATGAGTTATGTACTGACCTGCTTTTGTCATGGCTGGCTCTCTTAGGTTAGCATTATCTGTTGGCCTGTAGGTCAAATGGCACAGCACAATATAAGAGCTGCTGACAGAGGTGCATAGGGCCATAGAAGCAAAACTAAAGAGCCCTACCCATTTTACTCTACAGTCACACCACCTGGGAGAGGAAAGAAAAAACCAACAGTAATATAGGAAAAGAAAGGGAATAATCATATTTGCATGAAAATGATTACACAAATTAGAAGTGCCAGCATGTCCATGAAAAATGCGTATGTTGTAACAGCCCTAAAGGATCAAACTGTTTCTCCAGCAATGGTCCCCAACCAAAAGGGAAACACAAATATAACAAATAAAGAATTCAAATCACAGATGACAAAGTGAAAACAAGACTGAAAATCAACACCAATAAACTATTAAAACAATCCAGAAAATGAAGGAAGAGATGAACACGTTAAAGATAAATCAGTAAGAGCTTATATAGTTAGAAAACTCACTTAAGGAATTACAAAATACAATTGAAAGTTTTATCAGTAAAATAGACCAAGCAGAAAAATTTCAGATCTTGAATAATTGTTTTTCAAACAAATTCAGTCAGGCAAAAATAAAGAGAAAATAATTAAAGAAAATGAACAAAGTTTTTAAAAATGGAGTTATGTAAAATGACTAAACCTACAAATTATTGCCATCCCTGAGAGAAAGGGAGAAAAAGATAACAATGTGGAAAATATATTTGAGGGGATAATTCAAGAAAAAAATTCCTAATCTTGTTAGAGAAGTTGAAAACCAAATACAAGAAATTCAGAAAAAACCTAGGATAGACTATACGGAATAACATCACCAAGACATGTAGTCACCAGAGGTTTCAGGGTCAACACTAAAGAGAAAAATCTTAAAGACAATCAGGAAGAAAAAAAAAAAGGCCGGATCACGAGGTCAACATTAAAGAAAAGAAAAATCAAAACCTCCAGAAAAAAGGGCCAGATATATACAAAGGTAACCCTGTCAGGCTAACAATGGACTTCTTAGCAGAACCACTATAAGGGAAAATAGATTGCAGACCTGTTTTCAGTATTCTTAAAGAAAAGAAGCACCAACCAAGAGTTTTATATCTCAACAAACTAAACTTTATCACATGTAAAGGAGAAACAAAATTTTTTTCAGGCAAGCAAGAACTAAGGGAATTCAACCAGACCAGTCTCATAAGAGATCCTTAAGTTAGTTCTAAGCATGGAAATTAAAGAACAACACCTCTACCACAAAAATAAATATAAGCACACATCCCAGAGACCTTTTAAATCAGCTACACAACCAAGAATACAAAGCAGCCAATTAACAACCTTATGATAGATTCGAAATCTCACAAATAATTACTAACCTTAAATGTAAATAGTCTAAGCAGCCCACTTAAAAGACACAGAGTGAAAAGTTGGATTAAAAAAAAAATAGACCCATCCAACTACTGTCTTCAAGAGACCCATCTCACATGTAATGACACACATAGGCTCAAAATAAAGAGCTAGAAAAAGATCTGTCTACCACACAAATGGAAATCAAAAATAGTAGGAGTCACTGTTCTTATATCAAAACTAACTTTAAATCAACAACAGTCAAAGAACAAATAGTGGTATTACATAATAAAGGGTTCAATTCAACAGGAAAAAATTGACTACAGCAAATATATATGTATCCAATGTTGGGGTATCGAGATTCATAAAACAAGTACTTTCAGACCTACAAAACATTGTAGACAGACAGACAACAATAGTTGGGGACACCATCATCCTACTGGCAGTGTTAGATCATTGAGGCAGGAAAATAACAAATTCTGGATGAAGATTTTACACTTGAACAATTATACCTAATAGAGATCTACAAAGTCCTCCGTGCATCAACCACAGAGTATAATTCTTCTCATCTGCATGCAGAACATACTCTAAGACCAAATATGCTAGACCATGAAGTAAGTATCAATAAATTTTTTAAAAATTGCAGCCAAACCAACCATAGTTTCTAGCCACAGTGGAATGAAAATATAAATCAATACCAAGAGGGTCTCTTAATACCGCACAATTACATGGAAATCAACCAAATTGCTTTTGGGTAAACAACAAAATCAAGGCGGAAATTAAAAATTACTTGAAATTAATGAAAATGGAGATGCAACATACCAAAATCTCTGGAATGCAGCAAAAGCAGTGTTAAGAGGGAAGTTTTTAATGCTAAACACCTACTTCCAGAAGTTAGAAGAATCTCAAATTAAAAATCAAACATTGAAACTTAGAGAAAACTAGTAAAACAATAACAAAATAACCCTAAAAATAGGAGAAGAAAAGAAATAACTAAAATCAGAGCATAATAGAGCAAATTGAGACTCAAATTCACACCAAAGATTAATAAGCCCAAAGTTTCTTCTTTGAAAGGATAAACAAGATCAATACAGCTAGATTAGATTAATACCAAAAAAACAGAGAGATCCAAATAAGCACAGTCAGAAATGACAAAAGTGACATTACAACAGAAATAAAAAAGATCCTAAGGGACTACTGTGAACATCTCTATGCACACAAGCTAGGAAGTCTAGTGGAAATGGATGAAGTCCTGGAAGCACAAAAACTCATAATATTTAATCAGAAAGAAGTTGAAATCCTGAACAGAACAATATCTTGTTTTTAAATTGAATCAGTAATAAAAACAGAACCCTAAACCAGACGGATCCATAGCCAAATTCTATCAGACATACAAAGACGAGCTGGCACCAGTTCTACTGAAACTACTACAAAAATCTGAAAGAAAAAAACTTACAATGAATAAACAAATTCAATAAATTTAAAGGAAACAAAATCAACATACAACCTACCAAAAAATGCATTTGTATTTCTATATACAAACAACATACAGTCTGAAAAGGATATTAAGTCAATCTCATTTATAATGGAATTAGTCCCATTAAAATTAGAAATAAACTTAACCAAGGAGGTAGAAGACTTTTTTTTTTCACACTGAAAACTATAATACATTAATGAAAGAAATTAGACACTTACAAATGGAAAGAAATATAATGTTTATATATTGAAATCTTAATATTGTTAAAATAGTTATGTTACACAGTGAACTGGAATTCTTTTCTCATGAAAATCTCAGTAACATTTCTTTTAGGAATAGAAAAATAGTCCTAAAATTCATATGGAACCACAAAAGACTCAGGATATAGAAGGTCATCTTGAGAAGAAAGAACAGAACTGGAGGCATCACACTGCCTAATTTGAAACATATTACAAAGCTATAGTAATCAAAACAGTGTAGTATTGGGATAAAGAAAGATACACCGACCAGTGAAACAGAGAGCTTGGCTGGGCATGCATGGCTCACAACTGTAATCACAGAGTGGCTGAATAGAAAAAACAATGACGAAGCCCAATGATCTGTTGCCTGTAAGTAACAGGCAACCTATAAAGATACACATAGACTAAAAATAGGGGGTTGGAAAAAAACATTTCATACCAACAAGAAACAAACAAACAAAAAAAGGAATAGCAATACATAGATTTCCAGGCAAAAACTACAAGAAGAGACAACGTCATTAGATAATGATAAGGGTATTAATTCAACAAGAAGATACGACAGTTGTAAATATGTATGCACTCAACACTGGAGCACCCAGATATATAAAGCAAATGTTATTAGAGCTAATAGCTGGAGACATCAGCATCCACTTAGCGTTAGATACATCATACAGACAGAAAGTCAACAGAGAAATATTCAACTATAGACCAAATGAACCTAAGAGAGATTTTCAGAAGACTTCATTCAATGGCTATACAACACTCTCTTTACCTCAGCTCATTAATCATTATCAAAATAGACCATATATTATGCCACAAGACATGTTTTTAAAAATTCAAACAAAGTTATATCACATATTTTCTCTGACTACAGTGGAATAAAACTAGAAATAAATATCAAGAGAAACTTTGAAAATTATATTAGTACATGGAAATTAAACAACATGCTTCTTAATGACCAGTGCATCAATGAAAATGTTTAGACGAAAATTTAAAAATTTCTTGAAACAAATGAAAATGGAAACACAACATACCCAAACCAAAAGTTACAGGATACAAAACCACTGTACAGAAATCAGTAGCATTGCTGTATTCAATGGTGAACAACCTGAAAAAGAAATAAGTAATTTCATCTACAGTAGCCCCACACAAAATATCTATGAATTTAGTTAACCAAAGAAGTGAAAGATCTCTATAATGAAAACTATAAAATACTGATGTAAGATATTGAAGAGGACACAAAATAATGAAAAGATATTCCATGCTTATGGATTGGAAAAACCAATATTGTGAAAATGTCCACAGTACCTAAATCAATCTGTTACTTGAATGCAATTCTTATCAAACTACCAATGATATTCTTTACAGAAATAGAAAAAAAAAATCCTAAAATGTACTCGTAACAATAAATGACCCAGAATAGCCAAAGCTATCCTAGGCAAAAAGAACAAAACTGGAGGAATCATATTACCTGACTTCAAATTCTTCAAATTATACTTCAGAAGAATAGTGCCAAAACAGTATGATACTGGCATGAAAACAGACACATAGACCAATGGAACAGAATGGAGAACCCATAAATAAATCCATACATTTATAGTGAACTCACTTTTGACAAAGGTGGCAAGAACATACATTGCTAAAAGGACAGTCTCTTCAATAAATGGTGCTGCAAAACTAGATACACATTTGCAGAAGAAACTAGACTCCTATGGCATGCCATATATAAAAATAGATTAATACTTAAATGAAAACATATTCAAATATATAATTATAAAATACAGAATTACAAAACATGTAATTACAAAGTAGATAAAATATTAACTTACAAAACAGATCAATACTTAAATTTAAGAATTCAAACTATGAAACTACTAAAAGAAAACATTGGAGAAACTTTCCAGGATATTGAACAGTACAAAGATTTCTCTAGTAATAGCCCAGAAAAACAAACCGTCAAAGTAAAAATGGACAAATGGGTTTGCATCAAGTTTAAATACTTCTGCACAGCAAATAATGCAATTTACAAGGTAAAAAGATGACCAACAGAATGGAACAAAATATTTGCAAACTATCCATTTCACAAGGGATTACTAACCAGAGTATGTGAGGACCTCAACTAATTTTATAACAAAAAAATCTAATAATCCAATTCAAAATGGCAGAAATCTGAAAAAAAAATTCTAAAAGAAGAGATACTAATAGCATACCAGCATATGAAATGGTTCTCAACATTACTGACCATCAGTGAAATGCAAATCAAAACTACAGGATATCACTTTACCCCTGTACAAATGGCCTTTTATTTAAAAGACAGGCAATAAACAAAGGCTGGCAAAGACGTGGAGAAAAGGGAAGCTTCATACACAACTGGGGAAATGTAAGTTAGTATAACAACTATGGAGAACC
The DNA here is from genome assembly GCF_049350105.2 of Macaca mulatta. Taxonomy (NCBI): domain Eukaryota; kingdom Metazoa; phylum Chordata; class Mammalia; order Primates; family Cercopithecidae; genus Macaca; species Macaca mulatta. The sequence goes on along the minus strand of NC_133408.1, from coordinate 24,730,767 downwards.
GTGGTTGGAGGATTGGAGGTTCCTCAAAATAGTAAAAATGGAGCTATCATGTGATTCAGTAATCCCATTGCTAGGCATACACTGAAAAGAAAGAAAATCAAGATACTGAGGAGATAACTGTATTTCCATGTTTATTTGTTGTAATGCAATTCACAATAGCTGCGGTTTGGATGCAACCTAAGTGTCCATCAACAGATGAATGGATAAAGCAAATGTGGTACATTAACTGGGTTCTGTGTCTCATGCCTATAATCTTAGCACTTCAGGAAGCCGAGGCAGGTAGATCACCTGAGGTCAGGAGTTCAAGACCAGCCTGGCCAACATGGCAAACCCTGTCTCTACTAAAAATACAAAAATTAGCTGGGTGGGGTCGCATTATCCTGCTTCCAGAGGCTGACGCAGGATAATTGCTTGAATCTGGGAGGTGGAGGTTGCAGTGAGCTGAGATGGCACCACTGCACTCCAGCCTGGGCAACAGAGCAAGACTCTTGCTCTGTTGCAAAAAAAAAAAAAAAAAGTGGAAAGTGATACATATACACAATGGAGTATTATCAAGCCATTAAAAAATGAGATCATATCAGTTTCAACAACATGAATTGAACTGGAGATCATTATGTTAAGTGAAATAAGCCTGGCACAAAAAGACAAACTTTGCATGTTCTCATGTATTTGTAGGATCTAAAAATTAAAACAATTGAACACATGGACATAGAGAGTAGAGTGATCATTACCAGAGGCTGGTAAAGTAGTGGGAGTGAGGAAAGTGGGGATAGTTACAACAAAATGTATTATACATTTTAAAAATCTAAAAGTATATAATTAGATTCCCTGAAACACAAAGAAAGGATAAATACTTGAGATGATGGATACCCCATTTACCTTGATGTGGTTATTATGCATTTTATGCCTATATTAAAATATCTCATGCACTCCATAATATGCATATTTATTATGTACCTACAAAAATTAAATATAAAAAATTTGCATTAAAGAATATAAAAGTAAACTATAGGTCAATATTCTTGATGAACACAAATGCAAAATCCTTAGCAAAATACTAGGATATCTAATCCAGTAGCATATCAAAAAGTTAATTCCCCATGATCAAGTAAGCTTTATTCCTGTGATGCAAGTTTGGGTCAACATACACAAATCAATAAATTGGATTCACTACATGAACCAAATTCACATGATCACTTATAAGAGAGAGCTAAATTTTGGGAGCACAAGGACATAAAGTTGGGAAGGATAAAACGTTAGGGACTGCCAGAGGGGGAAGAGAGGCAAGGGGGCAATGTTGAAAAACTACCTATTGTATATTATGCTCACTATCTGGGTGATGACACCAGTTGTACAACAAACCTTGGAATAATGCAACGTACCTATGTAACAAATCTACACATGTACCACCTGTATCTAAATTAAAGTTGAATTTAAAAAGAAAGAAATGGTGAATTGTTTAAAAAAATGCGCAATAGAATACTTGATAGAAGTATAAAAACTCTTGATATGTTTGAAAACATGATTGAATCTCTAGAAAATTGTGCTGAGTGAAAAAAAAAAATGAATCTCCAAAAGCAACATAGTTTGATTCCATTCATATGTTATTCTTAAAGTGACTAAATTTTCAACATGGAGAACAGATTATGGGTTAGGAATTTTGCAGGGGAGCGGATGTAATTATGAAAGGGCAGCACTAGGGACCTTTGTGATAACAGAAGTCATTTGTATCTTAATTGTGATGGTATAGTCATAAATTTACGCATTATACAATTGCATTGAACTAAATGCACACACATAAATAGCTACATGTAAAACTCAATAAGATTCGTAAGTCTGATTGAGTGTATCAAAATCAGCTTTCCAATTGTGATTTGTGCTCTGCCTATATTAATTCCTCCTTCCTCCCAGACCTCTGACAACCGTGAATATTTTTACCATATCTGCAGTTTTGTCCTTTTTAGGACATCATATAGTTGAAATTATATAGTATGTAGCCTTTTCAGATTGTTTTCTTATTAAGGTTTCTACTTAGCATATAAGATTTCTTTATTTTTTATGGTTTGATGGTGCTGAATAGTATCTATTGTATAAGTTCTCACATAGCATTTAAGGTTTCTCTCTGTCTTTTCGCTTCTCTATCGTTGAATAATATTTCATTGTATGAATGTACACTTTTAAAAAATCTATTCACCTGCTAAAGGACGTATTGGTTTTTTCCAAATTTTAACAATTATAAATAAATCTGCGACAAACATCCATGTGCATATTTTTGTGAGAATATGTTTTCTCCTCATTGAGCATAAATATCAAGGAGTGTGACTGCTGAATTTTATGGTAACTGTATGTTTAGTGTTGTAAGAAACTGTCAAACTGTCTTCCAAAGTGGCTGTGCCATTTTTCATTATTACCAACAATAAATGAGAGTTCCTGTTTTTTTGTCATTCTTACCAGCATTTGGTGTTGTCAGTATTCTGGATTTTTGCTATTCTCATAGGTAGGTAGTGAATGTTTTTTATTGTTTTAATCTGCAACTCTAAATGACATATAACATTAAGCATATTTCCACATAAATTTTTTGTCATCTCTGCATCTTCTTTGCTGAAGTGCCTGTTCAGAACTCTTGTCCATTTCTTTTTTTTTTTTTCCTTAATTCTTGACCACAGGTGCGTTCTACCACACCAGATTAATTTTTTTTTATTTTGCGTAGAGATGGGGTGTTGCTATGTTGCCCAGGTTAGTCTCAAACTCCTGATCTCAAGTGATCCTACTGCCTCAGCCTCCCAAAGTGCTATGATTCCATGCAAGAACCACCATGCCTGGCAGTCTTTTCAATTTCTTAATCTAGTTTCCTATTTTCTTGTTGAATTTTAAGAGTTATTTGAAAATTTTAGATAATAACCTTTTATCAGATATGTGGTTTATCAATAATTTCTCCCAGTCTAAGGAAAGGAGGATAGTCTTATAATTATTTTTTAATAATATCCTATAGTAGAGCTATTAAAATATTATGGACAATTTGGTGAAAGTAATTTTTTTTTGAGAGAGTCTCACTCTGTCACCCAGGCTAGAGTGCAGTGGCATGATCATGGCTCACTGCAGCCTTAATATCTCAGGCTCAAGTGATCCTCCCATCTGAGTCTCTCGATTAGCTAGAATTGCAGGTGTGCACCCCCATACCCGGCTACTTTTTAAATTTTTGGGAGAGACAGCATCTCAGTATGCTGCTCAGGCTGGTCTTGAACTCCTGGACTCAAGTGGTCCTCCCGCCTTGGTCTCCCAAATTGCTGGGATTATAAGCATGAGCCGCCATGCTGGTCTAGTGAAATATTTGTATTGAATAGTTAATATTAAAGAAGATTTGGGTTAGCTTCAGATATATACTAAAAAATATGTAATCTCATTGTGAAGACATTTCATGAGCTAAAGCAACAACAAAAATATACAATCTGTTGTGCTGTATTCCTTAAGCATAGAATTTAAAATATTTATTTGCCATTAATTTTGATAGAAAAAAGTGTAAAAAATCAGGCTGTTCCACTACATATATGAACAGATAGATAAAATTATTTCAAAAATAGGGTAAAGCTGTACAATTTTTAAATGCAATTTTGTGAATAATATTTGGGAAACTTTGGTTTACACATGCTGGTTTCTATCATGTTTGAGCCTCAAAGCAGAATTTAAATGATGTCAAAACAGAAGTCTCTAAAGGAAGCAAGGATTATATTTATGCTTTCTATGATCTGGCTTTCCTACCTATTACTAATGTTTTCACAGCAAACAAATCAGCAAAACAAATAAATTTTCCAAAGTTTTACGTTGTGTATTTTCCCATAACAACATAATTATCATAGTCATTTAAAATAATAGGGACTTATTTATGTTTATGTTTTCATGTCTGATTTAATACAAATAAAGCTGTACCAAAAAATTTGCAATGAATCGGATAGTTATTTAGAATCTTGTATTTAGAGACCTAACATTTATTGCAAAATTATACATACATATGTACATTTTACGAATGCAATGTGTATTCCTGTAAGATGGAAGTTAAATTGAATAACATTATGAGGTTTGTAAAATGACAGTGGATCTAAAATAATCCATTAAAATGTCTATTTTACATCTCTTTTATTCTACTTGATAGTGATTTACAACAGAAAAAAATGTTTTATTATATATTCAAACATAGCCTTCTTGATAGAAAATATTTATTAGGTTATCCAGCATTATACTACATAGAATACATAAATATTCATTTTTCAATTCATGTTGTTTTTTTTATGAAATCTGTTAAAATAAAACAAATCTTGGTAAGTATATCCATAATATACTGTATATGATTCCAAATAAACGAAATTGAAGAACTATGTAGAATAGTAAAGTACCATTAAGAAATACAAAAAGGGTATACAAAATATGTACTTTTTTAATAGTAGGACATTCCAGCTCTAGCACAATAAAAATGTAAAGTCTCTAAGAAAGTTGATAAAATTTCAACTAGATAATAAGTAGTTAAATTACATAATAAAAATTATAAACAATAAAATTTAAATGTCCATAAACACCTTCACAACACAAACAAATCAATAATTTCCTAAACCACTTTTAATTTTTATCATGCACAACCTGAAATATAAAATAATTTAATAATTAAAATGAAAGTTAAAATACAACACAACATTATTTGATAAACTAATCATCCACTATTACTAAACCAAAGCTTAAGTTTGAGTTTACTTATTGTTTAACCCTTGTAGGTTTTTCTTTACATACTGAAAGTACATTTTAAGTAAGAAAAAAAAGGTAGGTGGTCAAAGGTTAGTTGATTTTAACATTAAATTTTTGTTTTACTGAGAAACTTAATTGTTCCAATTCAGCACTCCAAAATATTAAATACTAATTTTTAAAAATTAGCAATGTTCTGCCTTCATTTATATTGTTTTTCTATCTGAGAGTTAATGAAGTTGAAGAGACTTTTTCTTGACCACCATAATGACTAAATTTCTGTTGGAAATAGCAATGGAAATTAATAACGTTTTAATATAATGAATATTTCATTCCCTGTGAAAGACATGATTGAATATTTTCAAAGAAAGGAAGATTGCTACTAGATATACATAAAACAATGCTAGTGAATAGATATCATAGGGGAGGGCAAAATTTTATCTCTTTCCTCTTAGAGTTCTTTTACTGAGTGGCAGAATTGAACTGACATAAGATGGACCAAGAGGTAAAAAATATACAAATCTAGTTAATATAGGTTTTATGTGGCACAGGAGTCTTCATAAGGAAATGGAAGATGGAGAAGATCCAAAGACACAGAGTTGATCACTTATATACTCAGTTAGATAAGGAGTAATAAGTTATAAAAATGTGACAAGTCACAGAGGCTTTTAGTCAACACATCAGAGCAGCATATTCTAGGGTGGCACGTTCTTAACTCATTTCATATAAAAAAAGAAAAAAAGAGGGTGAGCTGCATGTATCCAAAGAGACAGGAAATATAATTTTACCAATATTTATTTTATATTTGCTATACTTCAAGTACTATTTTAAACACATCACATGTGCAAATGTATTTAGTACTCACAAGAAGCTTATGATGTAAGTACTTTCACTTGACTTCTTCATTGTAACCTGTCCAAGGTCAAAGCATTAGTAGGTTCTGGAGTAAAGATTCTAGTCTACACATTTTGGCTCAAAAGCGACTGCTTTGTCTTGTAGTGTACTTATTCCAAACAACAGAATCTCCACATAAATTTAACAAGTTTTTTTTTTTTTACTTGTTTTTTCATTAGATTATGTGAGAAAGAAGATTAATGAGCGCTATGACTGTTTATATTTTTTAAGCTGAATGTCTTCAAAAAAATCAGATGATGGGTATGAAGATTTAAAGGAAGCACTGGGATCATATTGTTCCAGAATTTTTTGCTCCTTAGTTCCGCTAAAATCCAGGTTCCTGTGTCATAATCAGGAAAAATTAGGCATATGGACACATTGAAAGCTGAGGAGAGCAGAATGTATAAAAGAAAGATCTCAGTGAAATAAGGGGGTCCTGCCAACAGGTTCCCACCTCACAGATTGCATACTAGGCCAGCACATGCAAGCAGAAGAGGCCAGGCTCCTCCTCCCTGCAGAAGACTTGAATTCCCGGTGGCTCCACCCCATTCTTCCAGCAGCAGGTGGGCCCTTAGCCAGAGCCACTCCACGTTGATTTATTTTCGTTACTGCACATGTGTTAAGGGACAGAATTTTTCACCATGGGCATGGTTAGGCAAAGCCCCGAGTGCACAATGACCTGGTTCCATTTGGCTGTCTCCTGTCTCTATCATTCGCCCCTCAAAAGAAGTGCATATAACCGCTGTTAGAATAAAGATAAGGATAAAGATGAAGAATGATCTGACGACGGGGGTGCTGTTTTGGGAACACAGGAGTCAGATCTCCCTCAGAGGCCTTAGTTTCCCCTGCAAAAGGAGCCATCGCCTGAGGCTCTGATTGTAGACTCTGGTTGCATGACTGTTTGGAGTTGGATGGCCTGAAGGTGAGAAGAGACAAACCTCGTTATTAGAAAACATGTATCAAAAAAGAAGGCGGGTAAAGATAGCTCAAAAATCTCAAGGCCTTTTACTGATTTGCACACTAAGAGGGAGGCCAAGAGCCTGACTGGTTAGAAAAAAAAAAAAAAAAAAAAAACCACACACACACACACACAAAAACAGTTTACACACTTGTTGGCATGTCAAACTTCTGGCTTCTGGGTTCCCTTCCCCTGAGTCCAATCCTAAGCCAACCAGTTTAAGGTTTGGGAAATTAACTTTTCCCAGTTTGGAGGATGCATCTGAGGCAAGTGTCCCATAGTACAGAGACACAATTACCTAACTGCGAAGAGAGGACAGAGGAGGAAAAAGAAGGTGTTTTGTTTTGAAGGAGTCCCAGGGGTTCAGGATGCCTGAGAAAGGGGTATAGACTGAAGATGAGTGGCCACTCATCTAGAAAGAGGGGAGCAAGACATCCCAGGTTCCAGCAGATGAAGGAGAGAATGTGAGGCATTCCTCTTTCCTTCTTCCTTGAGTCCCAGTAACCATGACAGGGTGCCACCCATAGGTGTCAAAGTGGCTTTCACCCATGTTAACAGGGGGACTCGGGGTTGGAATATCTGCTCTTACCCACGTACACCCTGTCTCCCCTGCTGTCAGTAACCTTTGAGTTCCCTAGACCTCATTTATGCTATGGATACTAGCATAACCTTTATTCATCAAACGGGAGGCTTGGCTTAATTGGCAGGAATTAGTCATGGTCCCTGCACTGTGCCTTTTAAGTTCCATTATCATCTGCTTCTGGATCCCTCAGATCCAGTTTGTTTCCACCACCCCCCTGCCACCCTGGGGCTTCAACTCGAAGCTTGGAATTGAGTTTGGGACAATATTGTGTCTCAGGGGGGTTGCATGAACTCCTTGTAAGCCAAATGCTAAGGTAAAGCGGTGGAATTGAGTCCTCCTCCAACAAAGGAAAGAAAAAAGTGTCTTCCGACACATGCAGATAACTGGCGGCCACAGTTATGCTTCCTAAGGTTTGGGTGCATGGGATTTGGCTTGGTTAGCTCCCTCAGTCTTACTTTCCAAAAAAGGAAACCTCAGAGTTTTGGCACACTATTTTTTTTCCCATCATTTCACAGCATTTGCAGGATAATTGCTCAGAACTAGAATATTGATCCAGATGTTTACATTACCAATTCCTTTCATTCTTTCTGAGCTGCAGCTAAAGATCACTGGTTTGTTCATAGGAATAAGCAGGGTTAGTTTAAAATGTAGGCAAGAAACTTAAAAACAACTAATGAGTTTAGAATTTAATGACAAATGTGTGGTAAGTTTTGAAACACAATTTCTCTCTTCAGTCCTCATTTTTGTTAAAAACAAATCATGATAGGACTGAGCTGTTTGGAAAATAGACTTTAGTTTTATACTTGGCCTGATTATTTGCCTAAAGTGCAGCAAGAATAATTATCTCTACATAGGCTTTTCAAATTGGTTTTGATGGAAGTCTGTTCTAGAAGGAATCTCAGATAGTACTTTCTAAAGTTGAGCCCAGCCATGGGTTTGTACCCTCAAATATCTGTGAATTGAGTAAACTCCCCTCTTCTTGAGGTGCCAAAAACATGGAGTTCCTGGACCTGTTAGAAAATGACATACTTTACTGACTGCAGGTTAGAAACCATGTATGGGAACTGTGTAGAAAAGGCATGAGGCCAGCTTTCCCAAGGGGGTTTTATCAGTTCTGCAAATAGAGCTTGACTCCTTAAAGGGAAGCATACCCTTCCAGTGAAAGCCTTGATAAAATGACCAGTTTCTTCAATTGCTTCTTGTTACAAAAGAAAGTGGATTCTTATTGCACTGATGCAAACAACTATGTTGCCATAAGTTAAGAATATTCACAGCTAGTTTCCAAATTCTGGACAGCCAGGCAGAGAGAAAGAGACACAAGGCCAGGCATGGTGGCTCACGCTTGTAATCCCAGCACTTTGGGAGACTGAGGCGGTTGGATCGCAAGGTCAAGAGAGCAAGACTGCCCTGACCAACATGGTAAAACCCCATCTCTACTAAAAACACAAAAATTAGCTGGGCGTGGTATTGCGTGCCTATGGTCCCAGCTAACCTAGAGGCTGAAGCAGGAGAATTACTTGAACTGGGGAGGTGGAGGTTGCATATATATAATATAATATATATACACACACACACACACATATATATGTATATAACTTGAGAAAGATTAAACATCTTTTTGGCAACCCCAAATACTTAAAAACATCAGGTAATCCTGTTCAGCTCTCTTCTGGGTCCTCCACGGGCCCTCTGTAGTAACCAAAAGCAAAGCATCAAGAAAGACAATTTTGAAAGTGCAGTTTGATCTGAGGAAGCCTATTAAATATGTTAGAGGTTTAAAAGACTTGATGTTATGAAATAGAATTCCAGATTACCACAAATTATTTATTTTGCCAAAATGACTCAAAAATTTTTTAAAAGAACAAAAACCTTTTATAACCCTTTTGAAGTTAGTTAATGTTCACACACATAATTTTTTTGCAAGATTAATTTCTTAAGGAACTTCCCATATCTTATTTAAACTTTTAGCTTTATATTATCTAATTAAAACAACTTCTTTAACCCCAGGCAAAAATTTACATTTTGTGACATCTGCATTTTACCAATAATCTTTAAAGTTGCTTTTATTTCTCAAAGATTAAAGTCACATGAACCAAAAGGTACCACAGCTTTATCTTCCATTTAAAAAATATTTGATCTAAGCACTTATTTTCCTTTAAACCAATTAATTAGAGCTCTTTTTATAGACATCCCACACAACACATATATAACTACACAGACAGAAGAAGATCCAGTAGCTATAAGATTTTTTTTGTTTGCCAATCTCCTAATTGGATTATTGGCTTCCAGGTGGAGCCTGTTAACAGTAAGGCTAGGAAAGTATGCAGTTTCTAGGGCCTAATACACAAGTATAGCTGGAAGAGAAACACAAATTTTTAGAAGAATCCATCTGCCTCTAATTCCTGGGGCTCTGTGAGGTAAACACAGAGGTCTCTCCCAAAGGAATACACAGTGCCTTTTCTGTTTTTCCCAAGGAGTCCCAAGCCATCAGAAATTATCTTAGGGTCTCTCATGTGTGCATTAGGAGTGCCAAGACAAAATGGAGAAAAATAATTCAACTGAGAAAAAAAAAACTTTTTCTAGCAAAACAAGATCCAAGAAAGGAAAAACATAAACATAAAAGCCTTTTAAATATACCTATAAGTTGGATATCCATTATTAATTAAGTTGATCATTCTGTAAGAAAATCCTTTTAAATCCTTTATTACCCAACTTTAGCTGTGCCAAGCAGACAATATTTCTGGCTTTCAAATTTTACCAAAGATAACCTCCCAGGTGCTCAGAGAACCCTCCCAGGTTCATGGAGGGGAAGAGAATCAATAAATGGCAAAGTTCATGCAGATATCAAACCTGAAAGGACTCATTACATAGGCCAAGATTGAACATTGGCTGCCACTGTAAAATGGCAGAGGCTAAAACAAAGCAGCACCACGTGGTTCTCCCAAGGATGTAAAACTAGCTAGAGGCCTGCAGAAAAGTTTGCTACTGACCAGTTTGCCAGGCTAATTTTAACAGAGGGCTTATGAAGTCCCAGGCCCACAGCCCATCCTAAGGTACCTGTCTTTTTGACAGAACCATACAGGAAGACATGCAAAGCACCCCATATTGGCTAAAGTCTAAGACCAACCTCACAAATCCTTTTTCATAGTCAAAACTTTACAGAGAATATAAACCGTGATAGTTGGGGTCCTGGCCTAGTAAAACATCTTCTAAAAGGAAAAAAGCCTCAGCCATAGAGAAGCCCTCTCTACTTGCAGGACTGTGTCATTAAAAGCAATCACCTCCCTTGCCATCTAAGTAATGGCAAAAACCACAACTACTTTGCACCAATCCACCAATTCCTGACCTGGTAGGAAAAAAGTTAAAAAACAAACAAACAAAAACAGTTTAAATTGCAGGGCTCGAAAGATTCCTGGGATTTGAACCTCTTATTCTTATGTGAGTGGGTTCATCCAATAGGGAGAGAAACTTTTAATTGCTGTTGAACTGAGCTGGACCTCTCGGTCAGCGGAGTGGAAGACTCTGTGGGCACACGGCAAGGATTGCTGGCCAGCCTGCTGTGTGGGACCCTTGGGCCATGAGTCTCAGCCCTGGCTGGCCGGGAAGAGAGTGGGAAGCTGCCAATTTTGGCAGAACACCCCCAATATTGCAAATGAAAAGATAGGTGCCATTACAGTCCTGAAAAAAGGAAAATGCCATAGAAAAGACTGGATCGGATCGAGGCCGACATATCAGATCCCTGAGAGCAACAGCCTGGGATGGGGTGATGTAGCTTTCTGTACCCTCAGAAGAAGTCTGAGGATAAGAAGGCTCAGAAATGAGAGGGGAAAAGATTTTTTTGGTCCACACTTTACTCACCTTTCCTCTTGTCCCCATACCAGCCACCAAAATGATGCAGGATTTTTTGCTCCTTAGTTCATCTAAAATCCGGCTTTTTGTGTCACGACCAGGAAGAATGAGGCACAAAGACACATTGAAAGGTGAGCAGAGCAGAATTTATTAAAAGAAAGCTCTCTGTATAAAAAAGGGGTCCTGCCAACAGCCTCCCTCCTCACAGACTGAATACCAGGCCACCTCACTGCGAGCTAAAGGGGCCAGGCTCCTCCCACCTGCCTAAGGTGTGAACTCCTGCTGGCTCCACCCTATTCTCGCAGTGTGAGGGCAACCCTTTAGTCTGAGCCACTCCACATTGATTTACTTCCCTTACTGCGCATGTGTTAAGAGACAGAATTTTTCACTGTGGGCATGTTAGGCAAGCCCCTGTGCAAAATGACCTGGGCAGGATTTGACTGTCTTCTGTCTTTATCAACATGAGGCTTCAGAAAATTCACAAAGAGAATATCCCTCTCGCATCATCGATGCATTTTGGTGAAATGTTCAGTGGCACATATCTCCCAGGACCTTGCTAAACATACTTTTGCTAAGCCAATCACTTTTAAGGTATATTTCTGGCTATAAAGCATATTTAAAAAGGCTCTGTGTTATCCTGGATTTGGATTTGATATTTATTTATACACTTTAATGTTACCGGTCATAGGATTGTACTCTATCATTTTGATTATCACTTTTCATACAGAGAAAACAAATTTACAGGTGAAATTCTGCAGAAGACATTTGGTGAAACCACATTTTATGCAAGAATGTACAAGTAATGTTCCATCACTAAAATAATACGCTACTTCCCTTTGAAATATGGAATATATTTTAAAATAAATAACTCAGATGAAGAAGTATAATATTGAGATGGCATTATCAGTAAGTCTTATCCAAAAGTTATAAACCATGTTTCACTTGAATGTATTTAACCTATTCCAGTGCTCCCATTATGTCTGAATAATGCAGCAAAATCACATATTTCCACTGCTTCATTAGTCTTTTGGAAAGTGACAAATTTGAAAGATTACTCTGACATGAAATACATACAATTTTATGCAAATACATAATTTGGTTCCATCTTATCACATATACTGTTAGCTGAAATAAAAGCAGTTACGTAGAAAACACCAGTGTGGATGCTACACTGGAGCGGTGTTCAAAAAAGGCATCATGTGAACTATTTCAAACTGTGTTAATCATTATGCTGATAAATTTAGACATAGTTAAATTTGCTTTCACACATATTTAGCCTACACTGTTACATTTCAGGTTAAAAGACAATAGAACTAAGATGTATTCTAAGCACTGTCATATCAATTTTATTTCTCCCAAATCATCTAGTTTACTGTTTTTTTTTTTTTGTTTGTTTGTTTGTTTGTTTTTTGCCCCAAGTCTTGCTCTGTCACCCAGGATGGAGTTCAGTGGCGCAAATTCGGCTCACTGCAACCTCCGCCTCCCAGGTTCAAGCAATTCTCCTGCCTTAGCCTCCTCCTGAGTAGCTGCAATTACAGGTGCGTGCCAACACGCCCGGCTACTTTTTGTATTTTTAGTAGAGATGGGGTTTCACCATGTTGGTCAGGCTGGTCTCGAACTCCTGATTTTGTGATCCAGCTGCGGCGGCCTCCCAAAGTGCTGAGATTAGAGGTGTGAGCCACTGCGCCTGGCCCTAGTTTACTTTTTCTAAGCTGTGACCATACGAAGTGGAGTGACGAAAATCTAGATAATTCTAGGTAACATAGTTGCATCTAAAACATAAAAATAAATGCTAATAGAGATGATCAGGTTCAATTATATTAATTTTTTGCTTTTTCCATATTACTCTTTGTTGATAAATCTGTAGCATTATTTATTTTAAAAAACACTTTCAGTGTAAGACAAGTTATAAAAACATGCAAGTTGATTCTATCATTGCTCCATATGTATTTTCAGAAATTTGGAATAAATTCTTATTTATTGGAATATAATATGTATTTGTGTATGCATATATATTACATAAATTATTCACATAGAAGTGCATTCATGAGAGAGAATGTATGAATAAAGAAAAAACAAAATATATAGAAAAAGAGAACAATCTGTAGAACCCTAGAAATCAAGATGAAGAAATTTCTTGAACTGAATTCTGTATATAACAGAATCAGAGTTCCTTAAAGCTCATATTGTAATATAGCTACAAGTTGTATTGGATCAGAATTTTTGAGGCTGGAGCCTATTTTAAAGATTCAGCTATTGTGACTGAGTCACAGTGAGGTGAAATTTTAAAAAGATTTCAAGGAATTATGATTATCTACCTAACTTTACCCCAAGTTAGTCTGTTTCCTGTATTAAGCTGCCATAAGATTTAAACTTAAAATACATTAATTTGCTCTAAATACTAAATTCAATGAAATTTCTGATGTTTGGTGTACTATAAAAATTGTTTGGGAATATAAAGGTGAATTAAAAATGTTTCTTATTTCTGTAAACCTTTATCTCTTAAAATCGAAAAAGCTGAGAATAATTAAGTGCAATTTTACAATTACATAAGAAGTTTTCTGGGGTCAAAAATGGAAAAGATATGGCATAACATAAGGAACAATTGGCCTTTGACCTTGTGTAATGTATTAATAATTTACCATAAAATATAATTAAATACTTGCTGTGTACAGGCACTGTACTTGGTAAATGAAAATGGAACAATAAACATAGATGAAAGACCAAATGTTATAACAATTAAAAACACAGATGAGTTAACATTTCAACTCTTCCACCTAATAGCACTGAGATCTCAGAACACCTGGGTTCCAATGTGGACTCCATCACCGAGAAGCAGTGAGAAATTTATAAAAATGATACACATCTGCAAAACATGGATCAAAATTCTTGTCCTGAGAATTGTTACAAGTATGAAAGCCTTTAAATAGATTACAAAATGCTTGCAGAGACAGTAAGCACACAATAAATGACAATTATAATACTGTTGTAAAAGAAACACTGCTTCTATTCATATCATCTTTTCTAAGACTCCGGTGCTAATGAGTTCTTCCTTACATGAAGGTTTCACAGGAGGGATTTGACATGATTTAATTATGATTGCTCCCTGGTTGACAGCAGTTATAAGCACTATCAATTGTAAGATGCTTCTCCATTTTATTAATGTTAAATGTGCAAAAATATATTTTAGAATTGATAAAACTGGGTAATGTTAAGAGTAATACCATTAGCAATTCGATCACAGCCTTCTTCTAAGAAACTTTAATGGGGTAAATGGAACATTGTGTGTTAGCCATAGTCTTGGAATGGTGATAGGTTTGAATCGGTGAATGGCATTCAGTAACTATGTAAACCTGAGAAAATCTTGCATCCTATCTCATAAGGTTGTTGCAAGAATTAAAATATAACAATGCATGGATACACTCAGCATATTATTTGACACTTTCATGGTTTAATAAATGCTGCTTTAAAAAGTTAGGGATGTGAAAATATTCACATGGTATTATGAGTACAGACTATGGTCTGAATGTGTTCCCCATAATTCATGTGTTAAAAACTTTATTTCCAATGCAACAGTATTGGGAGGTAGGGCCTTTGGGGAGGTATTTAGGTGATGAAGGCTCCACTCTCATGAATGGATTGATGCTGTTGTAAAAAGGGCTTTGCAGGAGTAGGTTCCTTCTCTTTCCTTGTGTTCTACCATGTGAGGACACAGCACCCTTTCCCTTTTTGCCCTTTTTGTCTGCAACCATCGAAGGGCACAGCAAGTTCGTCCTCACCAGATGCTGATGTCTTAAACTTCCCAAACTACAGAATTGTGACAAATAAATTTCTGTTTTTTACAAATTACCCAATCTAACATATTTCTATAGCAGAACAAAACAGATTTAGACAAAATACATTGATTTTAAAATTTAAAAAATGAAATAAAAATTAACAATAAAATTATGTCAAAGATGTGATGAAACACATTTATTAACTGATACATATTTTATCTTTTATATGTGACTACTCATACACGTAGAAAATCAATTTTTCTAAAGATGAAAATGCTCTTGTATTGATTAGGGTTCTCTAGACAAACAGCCCTAGTTGCTTCTGAAAAAGAGTGAAGAGAAAAAGAGAGAGAGAGAGACCATGAGGAATTGGCTGACCCAATTGTGGAGGCTGAGAAGTCCTACAATCTCCTTTCTGCAAGATGGAGACCCAGGGAAGCCAGTGGTGTAATTCGAGTATAAATGCTTGAGAACCTGAGAAGCCAGTGGTGTAACTCTCAGTCTGATAGCCTAACATATGACATGAGATGTTCCAGTTTAATCCGCAGAGCAGGAAAAAACAGGGTCAGGGGTGAGTTTCTCCTTTCTCCAATTTTTGTTCCATTCAGACCCTAAAGAGACTGGATGATGTCCATCAACACTGGGGAGAGCAATCTACTTTATTGTGTCTGTAGATTCAAAAACTAATTTTATCTTGATAACACAGACACACCCAGAAATCATTTAATCTGAGCACCTCATGGCCAATTAAATGACACATAAAATTAATTATTACAACCATCTTCTGAGTTGAGTGAACATCTTAAGGATTTCTGCATTAAATCCCCAAATACTTTGATGTAAGTAAGTGTTACTTGATAATTTCTATTCAAATAAATGGATATGATATCACTAATGGAACTTCACCTTACCTTTGTGTCCAGACAACTGTCCTTCTCTTGCTTCTGTTTCTAATTATACTTTCTAAAAGCTGATTGTTTGCATTTAAAGTGGAGAAAATATTCTTTAGCTTATTAGTTCATTAATTTGTTCAACCGATATTTATTGGGTACCTGATATTGTTCAGCATATTCCACTTGTGAGGAATAGCTGTGAAACAAGCAAACAAAAAAGGTATTGCTGATATTGAACTAACTGTTAGTGAACATAGACTTTAAAAATATATAAAATATGTTAGAAAATGCCAAAAGTTATAATGATAAGTAAAACAGTAAATAAATAAGGTAGCCAGGTGGAAAAGTGTTTGCAATTTTAAATAAGATCGTAAGAAA
This sequence comes from Macaca mulatta, assembly GCF_049350105.2. Classification (NCBI taxonomy): domain Eukaryota; kingdom Metazoa; phylum Chordata; class Mammalia; order Primates; family Cercopithecidae; genus Macaca; species Macaca mulatta. The sequence continues at coordinate 24,714,705 of NC_133408.1, read as the reverse complement.
ACCTTGTCTCAGAAGCTGACATTTGATCAAAGACTGGAAGGAAATGAAGGAGTGAATCATATAGTCATCTAAAGAAAGAGAGTCCCAGGCAACAGAAAAAAGGTTCCAAATGCCTGAGGTGATACCTTGCTTATATATCGCAGGAAAAGCTTCAGAAAAATAAGGAAGGAAAACAGTGTTAAGAGATAAGATCAGAGAGGTAGTATGGGTCCAAATGATACAAGGCACTGTCACCTTAAGAAGACTTTTTATTAACATTGAGTAAAAAAGGAAGGTATCAAGCTTGAATATTAACAGGATCACTCTGGATTCTGTGTTAAAAGTAGACTGAAAAATCAGTGTAGAAGCAGGCACACTAGCTATGAGGCTATTGCATTAGTCCAGGAAGATGTCGACATATGGTGATGTTAATGACCATCATATGGTTAATTCATTTTGAGTCCTCATCTTACTTCACCTCTTTGACACAATTGATCACTCACTCCTCTAAGAAAATTTTTAAATTTTTGCTTAGCCTCCTAAGCCATAACATTTACCTAGTTTCCTCCCCAGGAGTCTAGTTCAGGGGAGTTATTTTGCTGCCTCCACTCCCACTCCAGCCAAGCCCAGCCAGGGATATTTGGCAATATCTGAAGAAACCTTCAGGTTTGTCTCACCTGGGGAGAGGATATGCTTCTGGCATCTAGTAGGTAAAAGTCAATGATGCTGTTAAACATCCTACAATGTATGGGATAGTCTCCCATATCAAAGAATTATCAGGCCCCAAATGTCACTAGTGTTGATATTGAGAAACCATGGTTTACCTTCTCGTTGATTCTTTCTTACTTTCCAGACATTTAAATTTTGCCATTGGACCCAGACTCAGTTATTGGACCTCTTCTCTCTCCACATTCTCTCACTGTCTAAGTGATCACGAAGTGATCTAGGTCTGCAGTCAGAAGACTACCAAATTTACATCTCAATCCTGGACTTCTACTTGGGTCCAATGGCCCATTCAAAGTATCTGACACATGGATGTTTCTTTCATCTTTGCAAATTAACAAGCCACAAACTGAACTGCTGGTTTGTTCCCAGAAACTTTTCTCTCATATTCTCTGTATCTTGATGAGTAACAATTCCATTTTTTTAAAGGTTATTTAAGCCAAAAATACTGGAACACACTTGATTCTTTTCCTTTTGGTACGTTCTACACTGAGTCCTTCGGGAAATGTTTTCTGCTTACCTTTCCAAATATATCAACAAATCAATCACTTCTCATCATGTCCTCTCTTTTCAAACTGGTTCAGTGTCAATTAACTTTTATTTGTAGTATTTCAATAGTTTCTTAACTACACATCCACCTTAATTTTTATCAATTATTTACCTACCTGAAAATTAGACAAATGATTTTAGATCTTTAGATTTCTAAAACCCTCCAAGTCTTTTTATTTTCACTAGTAATAAAAGACACTTTAAAAAATGATACTGGGCCGGGCTCGGTGGCTCATACCTGTAATCCCAGCATTTTGGGAGGTTGAGATGGGCGGATCACAAGGTTAGGAGATAGAGACCATTCCGGCCAATGTGGTGACACTCCGTCTCTACTGCAAATACAAAAATTAGCTGGGTGTGGTGGCACACGCCTGTAATCCCAGCTACTTGGCAGGCTGAGGCAGGAGAATCGCTTGAACCCAGGAGGCGGAGATTTCAGTGAGCTGAGATTGCACCACTGCACTCCAGCCTGGATGACAGAGGGAGACTCCATCTCAAAATAAATAAATAAATAAATACATAAATAAATAAATAAAATACTAATACTCGATGCAAATCAACTGATTCTTACTAGGATTGATTAATCATGACAATGATACTCAGACTTAACAGTTCTGAGGAGTTGGTGAAAAAAAGATGTGAGCAAAGGGGAAAAAAGTGTAAACCTGCAGGTTCATAGAGTCTTCCTATAACAAAAGACAAAGAAGAAATAGGAATTTTAGCAAACTCTGCCAGGATGTCTTTTTTTCTGCTTTGAAAGCAGAAAATATAAACATAACCAAACATAGTCGGTGTCTCACTCTTTCTAATGTTTCTCCTTATCTCCCTGCTTCTCACATCATGTTTCTAGTGTTCTGTATTCACATTTGTTCACCTGAATTACTCTTATTTAGAGCAAAATAAAACTTTTCAAACTAAAAAAGCAAATATATTAGAAATGTATTTCTAAAACATTTGACTATAGAGATAAAAAAGCAATAGTCAAACTATTTTGCAAATACAATTTTGACAATTTTTAGAAGATGAAAATATGCTTTTACCCAATCACAAAAAAGCCATTAGAGCTTTATGGCTATTGTGTTGAAAATTTTTCAGGTGTACAGGAAAACTGAAATTGGTAATATTTTTGCATCATTTGGAGAAATTCAACAAAAATTTAATGTAAGTAAGATAACATTTCATATGAGGAAAATATTCGAATTACCAAATATTTTAAATCAAAACACACTTGTTTAAATCTGTTAGTACTAGTCAATATTCTTTATGCTCTGAAGTTATAGTGCAAAAATATTTTGTAGAGTAGTCATCCTAATCCTAGCTGAAATAAACTTCTCATGATCAACTGCATGATTACAGATCTGTAAGCAGTGTGACAAAGTCATGAGTCACAATGCAAATGTAGTCATAATGCAAACACACCTAATAAACATTCTTCAGCAATCTCTCTTATGTACTGCACATATTTAATAAACACACTTACTGTATATCCAACAACCACAGTAGGTAGAGATGCATTCCATGAAATTACTGTGTTAATTAAGTGTTAAACTAGTTATGGTTTCCAATAGCTTTGATTATGAACTAACTCACAATAAAAGGAGTCAAAGTAAGCACAGTGCATTTCTCCTTTTTTGCACAGCGGGTTAATTACTCTTGCATTGACCCTATTTCTAACAGCATTAGGAGGGGCAGGAAATATTTTGAGAGAAATGTAAAGTGTCCTGATAAAGGCAATCATGTCAGTGTTTAATTTTCCTAGGTGGTATAAAATAGAACCCAAGTAAAACAATAACCTGGCTCCTTAAATATCTTGAATATATTGTATCCTTGATTACTAAGCCCTGCAAACTGGTTCATATTTAATTAAGTCAGACTTGGCACAAGTACTTTCTTTTTAACAGTATGTGGTTTCTTTCTTTCTTTTTTTGGTAACTTCCATGCTTTATAATATTTTATAAGAAAGTAGGTATAATTAACACCCATGTGATTTGGGGTCTGAAAAGTGCTTTAATATAAAACATTTCTTTGGAGCTGAAAGCAAAACCATGTTTGTCATAAATTGTGATGTTAACTTCTTTTGAAACTGCCCCAAAGAGAAACTTCCTAATAAAATTAAGGAATATATTGCTGTATAATTTAAATCAAACTGAAAATTATTTATTTCCTAAACTAATATCAAAAGTGTTTACATACTTTTAATTTAATTAAACTAGGAAGTGAGGTTTTCATTACATTTTTATTGTATCTTACTTGTAATTTATAAATTCTGGATTCATTTTAATTTTTATTTTTATTTAACTTTGTATTTCTTTTTCACAAGACTCATATTCTTTTGTGTAAAGATCATAACCAGAATAGCATCCTTAGAAACATGATTACATTACTCTGGATCAACTATAGCATAACCAATTCATTATTTCCTATTTAGCAGAATAATGACATAAATTATTCAATACTAATTTAAAATAATAATGAAATTTGGCTAAAGTACCTATAAACTTAGATATAATACAGTAATTAAATAGAAGTATAAAATTATAATATTGTAGTTAAATCTTATGGTTAGTCTACTTTTTAAAATATATATATTTTTAGAGAAGTTTAAAGTTCACACCAAAGTGAACAGAAATGGTACAAATTTCTCATATGCTCCCTGCCCCCTCACATGCAAAGCTTTCATTGTTCTCACATCCCCCACCAGAGTGGTGCCTTTATTACAATTGGTGAGCCTATGTTGACACATCAATATTACCCAGAGTCCATAGTTTATATTAGTGTCCAGTCTTGGTGTTGTACATTCTATGAGTTTGGACAAATATGACATGTATCACCATTATGGTATCATTTTACTACACTAAGAATTCTCTGTTGTCTGCCTATTTACTCTCCCATTTCCCTTAAACCATGCAATCATTGATCTTTTTGTCTCCATAGTTTTGTCTTTTCCAGATTATTATATAGTTGGGCTCAAACAGTATGTAGACTTTAAGGCAGATGTTTTTCATTTCCTTTTAGCACTAAGTTATATTCTACTGTCTGAAGGTACCGTAAGTTATTTACCTACTCACCTTCTTAAGGACATCTTAGTTGCTTGCAAGTTTTGGCAATTATAAATGAAGCTGCATCTGTGTGCAGGTTTATGTGTGAACGTAAGTTTTAAACTCCTTTGGGTAAATTCCAAGGACCACGATTATTGGCTCCTATGTTAAGAGTTAGTTTCCTTTTGTAAGAAACTGACTGTCTTCCAAAGTGACTGTACCATTCTGCATTCCCACCATCCATAAATGAAAGTTCCTGTTGCTCCACATCCTTGACTGCATTTAGTTTTGTCAGTGTTCTTGTTTGGTCTATTCTAATAGTGGTACAGTAGGTAGCTAGTCAGACATGAGCAAGGTATACACACACCGGGAATGTTAGGCGACCATCAAGTGGTAGTCAGGTGGTTGTTAACTGTCTTTCTAAAATACAACCAGTATCAGGGCAAGGCAGTCTCCCAATAAACAGAAACACCTGAAGTTGGTGATCAACAGCGTCCTGATAAGATATCAGGAGTTGGGTAAATGGGCTCCAGCATGTGTACTAAGAGGCAAAATGGTGGGGTTTAAGTGGTATACTACCTTCTGGGGACATTTGGCTGGTAAAACAAGACACCTTAAGTGAACATGTATACAACTCTAGTAAACATACTGTGCATGCTCACCTCCCAAGAGCGAGCAGGCCACTGCACCTGTGGACAGCCCACCTCATGGGAAGAATTAGGGGAGAAGAAACACATGACCTCAGAAGCATGCCAACATATACAGCCCAAGTCAAAAGGTCGAACCGTGCGATTGATGCCTCAAGTCACCCGCTTGGCCCAAGTGTACTGCACTTCCTTTTATTCCTGTTCTAAAACTTTTTAGTACACTTTCACTCCTGCTCTAACTTGCCTCGGTCTCTTCTGCCTTCTGCCCCTCAGTTGAATTTTTTCTTGTGAGGAGGCAAAAATTGAGGTTGCTGCAGACCCTTTGGAATTCACTGCTGGCAACAATAGGTGTACCACTTTTAGTTTCAATCTTGCCTCTTTAATCGTGGATGATATTCATTGTTCATGACAATTCATATTTTAAGATATTATTAATGTATATTCACATTTACAGTGGTTTATTGCAAAAGAAATAACTAACCATTAATATACTCTTTAGATTGTTTTATATATGGATGTTCTAACAAAACACACAAGATTTATGCAATAAATATTATATACAGTAAATGCATTTATTATCTCTCTTATTCGGGCCAACACGTACGTGTACCACAAGCAAGTGTATTATTACCTTCTAAAATACTAGGGACACATGCTCATCAAGATCCACAGCAGTCATACACTAAGACCCTACTAAGAACGGTGCTGTCTAGGTTTTGGCAGTGCCAAAGTGCACAACCATAAAAAAGGAAAATCTGGAGTATTTTGTTACTTGCTTTATAACAGCTGAGAGCAGAAAACAAGGGAAGGGTGCAGGTTACTTTTTCTCACGTGCTTCACTCTTTAAATCAGAAAATAAACTCTTCTACTGAAGTACCGTAATAAAGCTCCATGAACATCTCATTAGCCAGAAGTGTTTACACACCTCTAAATCAATTGATTGACAAAAGGGAATTCAATTATAACAATAGGCCTGGAGTAGGCACTTTGCTGCTGAAAGAAAACTGGAGTTCTGAAAACTAAGAAAGGAAGAATGACTGCTTGATGGTTTTTGAAGGATTTTGCCACCTGTATCTCCATTTACAATCAAGTGATGCCATCTCGCATGTAATGATTCATTTAAAATGTTTGTAAAATGACAAACTTATTTGTAAGAAATATGTCTTTAAAAACATAAAACATTAGATTTGAATTAAACAGAGCTTATTTTAGGCAATCGTTCAATTAAACTTTCTGGAAGACTGTAAATATATTCAATTACATGCAACTCACACTTTTAATTGGAAAACTTGAAAGTAAAAAGGTGTGATGAACAACCATGAAGCAGAAAATAGAAGCATCTGCTTTTGCTCATGTAAGGAGAAATCGGAGACTTTGTTGTTGTTGTTGTTGAGCAGATGAATTTATTAGGACTTACATATCAGACAGTCCTGGGTGGCAGTGAAACAGCTCTAGAGATCTGTACCGCTAATCATCTCTAAGCTACTTATCTTTTTTTTTTTTTTTTATGTATTTATTTTTGAGATAGGGTCTCACTCCGTCACCCAGGATGGAGCGCAGTGGAGTGATTATGGCTCACTACAGCCATGAATTCCCAGGCTCAGTTGATCCTCCTACCTTAACATACTGTGTAGCTAGGACTATAAGCTAATTTTCACGTTTTGTAGAGATGGAATTTTGCCATGTTTCCCGGGGTGCTCTCAAGCGCCTGGGCACAAGTGGTTCTCCTACCTCGGCCTCCCAAAGTGCTGAAATTACAGGCATGAGCCACCGCACCCAGCCTCTAAGGTACTTTTTTTTTCTCTCTTTTGAGACACGGTCTCACTCTGTTGCCCAGGCTGAAGTGCAGTGCATCAGTATTGGCTCACTGCAACCTCTGCTCCCCACCCCACTGCCCAGGACCAGAGGCACACATCACCACACCTGGCTATTTTTATATGTTTTTGCAGAGACAGGATCTCACCATGTTCCCAGGCTGGTCTCAAACCCAGGAGCTCGAGCAATCTACCCTTCTTGGCCTCCAGAAGTTCTGGGATTACAGCTGTGAGCCACTGCGTCCTGCCATCTAAGCTACTTTGAAGCTGATTTTCTTGATCTTTGCATATGGTGTTTGTGCAATGAGACTGTTTTCCTTCACGTTTTAGAATGTTATTATTTTCATTGATCTGTCATTTTAAGAAATAAGTATGAACCCAATGAGCACGGATAGAAAAGAAAACTTCAAATATTTTCTTATTTGTTTGGTTGTACCGAATAGAAATTTTCTCAGAATAATGAAGGCAGAACAAAAGAAAACTTTTCATGCTTAGGGTGTCATAGTTTTGCAGGGTGAAGTGAAAAGGCCCTGAACAAAGGAAGCCAAGGGTTCTGGCTAACCAAACCAACCAACCTTCGCTAAAGAAGAAACGACCACAGTGGAATAACTCTTAACTATTTTCCATTCTTTCACTGTTTTCCACAGAAACAGCAAAAGGGCATTTCTTAGGCCTGAAGTGGGTGCCATACCAGCAATGGAACAGAAATTTGAATAACCTTCCCTGTAAGAATACATATTGTGCAAAGAGTTTGGTTGTCCTCATAGGAAAATTAGACTACTCCGAATAGACATATGTGTGTGTGTGTATATATTCACACACACATGTAGGATATAAATAGGAATAGAATTGAATATATATGACTATACATATATGGTATATATGAATATACATATATGAATAGATATCACATATGTGTATATGATATGTGTATATCACATATATGAAAAGCAGGAAAAATATTATATCCACTATATTTTAGTATTTTATTGTCAGAGACCCACATACCATTCTTCACATTATTTCAAAATGTAACCTGCCAAACAGCAATGCCTGTCTGACTGAATTTACATTCATTGCCCACCCACAGAAATATAATGTGATGTGTTCTATTTAGAGCATTCCAGGACATAGAGATAGTGCTTTTCTCATCTCATACAATGTCTCTGTATTATGTATAAGTAAACTAAAAGGAAAATGTATTCATAAAGACATCTACATAAAATGTTAATGAGAAATAAAAGTAAACATGATGATAGAAGTTAAAAAAGTGATAAATTAATGTGCAGGCCTAGACATACACACAGACAGTATAAAGATGGGATTGTAAGCACAGGCGATGGTCTTCATGTAACTTATTGTGTAATGTACTATCTTCTGAGATTGGTTTTCATGAATTTCCATATTATAACCCTCTCCATATTCCCTTTGGCTTTAGCCGGCATATGTAATGCTTCTGCTTATTACCAGAGGAAAAATTCAGCTTTGATTTTAAACATTTTTTGTAGCTTATGTTAGGATCATTTTCTGTGTTTCTCCATGGTTGTACTGCTGGCGTGATAGGAAAGGAAGGCACGCCAACATATTCCTGGAATATGGTCAGGATTCATGTCTGACACTATCTTGTACTTTTAATCCTATTTTTGCTAAAAATGCGGAGCCAATAACTCTAAGCAGAAACAGCCCTGTTTTACTACCTGTTTACCTCAAATGTTTAAGTTAATGTTAAATTTCCCACTCAGTGGCATTATTCATTTTTTTCCATGATCCAAATATTAATATTTGGAGAATCAAATATTCTAAACACAGAACAGGAAACCTCTTCCATAGAAATTGTTATGAATAAACAGCATTTCTTCCAACTGTATCGTACACTTGGTGTTTTTATGTGTTGGATGTGTGTTCATGTTTCCCAGTATATATATATGGGTTTCATGCTTCCCTTTCTCAATCTTTCTGTTTTACCTTGTCATTCCTTTTTTTCTTGTTTTTATTTTCCCTATATCATAGAACTGATAGATTCATTGACTTAGTGCTTAATGTAAACACGTTTGGCATTCTCTCTTTCTGAGTATAAAGATGTACAAGTAAAGCATGTTGTATTTCTATTTTAATCTAAAATTCTAAAATAAGATGGTTCTCAATTATTTTAACCATTTCTCAGTCTAGATATAACAATGCACTTTCCAATTCTCTTGAGGAATTTTGCATTTCATAAACAACTACAAACTCACAAATGAAACATATCACAGCAGGTGATAAGCAGGGTAGGAAATTCATAAAATATGTTATTTCTAGATATATTTGAAAGTTAAAAGGAAAATGATCCTCTTATTAAAGTTGAACTTTTTGGTTGTTAAAGTAGTAGATAAAAGTAAAAGAAAGTAAAATTCTAGCTTCTTGAATTTTAGTCTAAGTGGACTACAAGTACCCAAAGTTGTCATCTTGATAAAATAGAGTTCTTCCGTTACATTTTCACGGTCAACAAATTTACAGTGTGGAAGTGGAATATCAAAATGCTTTTACCAAAACCCACAGATGTGAGACATTATAAGAGAGCTTTGCTTGGGATAGCAATGCAAAAAGATATGTAAATGTATAATTTTTGGCCTTGGCACAGGAAAAATGACTGATGAAATTTTTGAAATATTTTCCATTACAGCACGTCTGTTGGGGTAGAATGGTTTGGGTTTACTTAATTTCACAGCCTTTTTATAGTAAGAAGAAGGGCCACCATTGTTAGAACTTTAGGGCCTCAAACATGAGTCAGATGATTTTAGGTAACAATTTTTACAATAGTGGAATAAATTTATTTTATTAAAAATATGGTAATCTTATAAATTATGATACAAGATATTTTGATATATAGAATTTGTACTTCCCAAATCATCCTTGAAAGTAATTGTGCAAATAAAACTTATTTCAGGCCGGGCGTGGTGGCTTATGCCTGAAATCCCAGCACTTTGGGAGGCCGAGGTGGGCGGATCATGGTCAAGAAATCAAGACCATCCTGGCCAACTTGGGGAAACCCGGTCTCTACTAAAAATACAAAAACTAGCTGGGCGTGGTGGTGTGCCTGTAGTCCCCGCTACTCGGGAGGCTGAGGCAGGAGAATCGTTTGAACACGCGAGGCGGAGGTTGCAGTGAGCTGAGATCGCACCACTGCACTCCAGCCTAGCGACAGAGCAAGACTCCTTCTCAAAAACAAAACAAAACAAAACAAAACACTTATTTCAGAGAGCAGACCTATGTTACTATAATTTCAATTCAAGAAATAACATACGGTTTTAAAAAAATCTTTTAATAGAAAATATAGAAACCATTTTGATTGAAAATTGAATCTCAGATTTTTCTAATAGATAAATGTTATTTAAAATACATCTATTATTATTATGACAACATGATTAGAAATGTTTTCATGGAAGACTGTGTTTCTTAGCTAGGGATATTTTAGGTAAAAATCAGAAAAGAAAGTTTCCTAAAAATTCATTGAGAGAAGTTACAATCTTCTTAACTATTTTCTGCTCTCCAAAATGCCTAGACCAGAGAAATGTACTTAAAGAAACACTTGATACATACTTGTTGATGACTGAAAGAAACTCATGTACCATTATAAAGTTAATAATTAAATACAAATATGTTTAACCACTTTTTTGTAACATATATTTCATATTTAGATATTTTCACCATCTTCTCATACCCACTTAACGACATTCACACAGAAGGATCAGTTCCTCTAGGAAAACCAGAAGTTACAAACTCATTGAAACACATATTTCATAACTTTTACAAGAAGGGTTTTGCCCTGATGAGCCGGTTTATGTTTTGGTTAATACTATGTATTTACATGAGTATAAACATATTGACAGTTTTACACACTCTTTCTTTTAGTATTGCGACACATTAATTCAACCATTTATATAATTTTTAATATGATTAATATAGACTTACATGAAAGAGATCTTAACTTTAGTGAATTTAAACAATACCAAAAGCATAATACAAAATCACTTTTAACACAAGTGAATAGATATCACCGACATGTTCAGTCATGTAAGAATGACAGAGAACCAAGGTTTTAATTTTCATGTTAACATTCAGATTTAAATAATTAAAAATGAAAGTTTTCTTAGTATTTTATAGAGTTAAGAGTATTTTTAATTATTCATACCAAAAAGAATACAGCAGAAGTTTTATTTAAAGTGAAGTATTTAATTGTGTTGGCTTAGGAAGAGTCTGACATATTGCTTAAATTAAAAATGGTTTATATTCACAAACTTTAGACTCTGGCTACTCATAAGTTCATAAAATTTTAAAATCATAGCCTCCAGAGGTGAAGAATAAGAATTCAAATTCTGGCTGGGCATGGTGGCTCACGCCTGTAATCCCAGCACCATGGGAGATCAAGTTGGGAGGATTGCTTGAGCCCAGGAGTTCGAGAACAGTCTGGGCAATATGACAAAAACCCATCTCTACAAAAAATACAAAAATTAGCTGGGAATGGTTGTGTACACCTGTAGTCCTAGCTACTTGGGAGGCTGAGGTGGGAGGATCACTTGAACCCAGGTCATCGTGGCTGCAATGAGCCAGGATCACACTATCGCACTCTGGCCTCAGCAACAGAGTGAGACCTGGTCTCAGAAAAAAAAAAAAAAAAAAAAAAAAGTTAAATTCTCTTAAAATGGTAGCATTTGTAGGATGGTGCAAAATAAAGATAGTGCAATCAGATGTACATTGTCATCAATGGTTAAGACATCATGTTCTTTGGAGTTTCTAGGTATGAAATGACATTTATATGTAAACATATAGTTCATATACACCTAACACATAATTTATGATATGTTACGTTTATGTCTTTGATTTTGTTGACACTAACTAGCACTTGCATGCAGACATTTTTTCTTTCTTAGTAATATCCCCTGCTATGAAATTTTATCTTGAGTCCATCTAACATTTATAAAGTCTTGAAATTGGATAATTGTTGCTTCTCTTTTAGAATTACTTTCATTATTTAGTACAACTCTGAGAATTCTAGTAGTAAATAACTCATACCTCTTTACATAGAAGAGTCTTTTTCAAGGATAAAGTTTCCATAGTTGTTGTTCAATGGGTATAAAGTTCCAGTTATACAAGACAAATAAGTTGTGGATGTCTGCTGTACAACATGGTGCTTATAGTTAACGATACAGTATAGTATAGCACTTTAAAATTTTAAGCGACAGATCTCATGTTAAGTATTGTTACCACACGTACTCATATGAAAACTCTGACAAGTGCTGGACATGTGGATTACCTCGATTGTGATGATAGTATCACAAGTGTTTGCACATGTCTAAACTTACCAAATTGTATACAGTAATATATGTGTTTATTTGCATATCAATAATACCTCAATGAAGCTGATAAAAATGCAAAAGAAAGAAAAAATAAGTAAACCTGCATTCAACATTCAATATTGTTTGTTCAAATCTGGACCAGTGAACAACAAACCATTATAATTGAGAAAGGTGGAACTGGCATCTCTAGTGAACAACTATGATTCCTGTAGTCAGATTTCCTGAGTTAGAATCCTGGATTAGAATCCTTCCCTGCAAATTGCATGACTTTCAGTTGATTACTTAATGTCACTGAAACACGGGTATTTTATCTCAAAATAGGGATGAAAAAAACCTCTGTTATGAGGAATGAAGATCAAATTATGTAATTAATGTAATAGGATATAACAAAAACAATTATAGTACTAAAATGCTCAATAAATATTAGTTTTTATTATAATATCTTAAGAGTGCTCATTATGAGTATGTCCAATTCTAAGGATTTTCTTTTCTTCCTTATTAAGGGATGCAACAGTGATGACAATTATACATTGTTTTCTGAAGCTAAACTGCCTAGAATCTGCCATGTACCAGCTATGTCCTTACTTTGGTCAGTTGGCATTTCTAAGCTTCAGTTGCTTTTATTTAAAATGGGGTAAATTACCAGTGAGTGCTTAACTCCCAGAGTTTTGTGAGGTTTCAAGAATGAACACATTTAAAGCAATGTATAAACAGTTTAAGGCATATTTATCATAACAATATTATGTCATTTAATTTTAAGCACCATTGTTTTATACTTTAAATATATACATACTTCATGAGTTTTCATTTTTTATAGGGAAAAACGTCATCTGAAACTGTTTGTTATGTTCCTTTCAATTCGAAGAAAAATGCAGAGCTATTTATAAAACTTTAACCAAACTTTGATTTTAGACCATTTTGTACAGCAGGATGGCAAGATTAAATTAAAGCAGTTAATCTGCCAGGCGTGGTGGTACGTGCCTGTAGTCTCAGTTACTTGGGAGGCTGAGGCAAGAGGATCAGTTGAGTCCAGGAGTTCTAGTACAGCCTTGGCAACAAAGTGAAACCCTGAACCATAAAATAAAATATAAAAACAAATAAATAAATAATTAAACTTTAAAAATATGACTTCATGGGAAAAATACTCTATCTAAAAACAAAAAGTTCTGTAAAACAGTAGAAACTTTTTAAGTACTTATTAAAATATTCTTAGAATTGAAAAACTGCCAGTGTAAACTGTAATACTATATAAAAGCATGTGAGACACTAGCATAAAAATAATATTGAACAATATGGCTAAAATCGAAGTTATTATAATTCCTTTTTTCTGTACTGTGCAACAAAATAATACATAGCAGCAAAGAAGAAGGTAAACAGCTGTAACAACAAATAATAGGCAGCCAGAAATTTACATGAAAAAGCTTGATGGAAAAGACTCACTGTGTAGAAAAGAAAAGAAATATTATAAAGATGTGCTTTTTAAATAGAAAACATATTTAAATGCCATCTTGAGAAATAATTCGAAATCATATTTAACAGTACAATAAATTTAGAGAGGCAATTATAGTACATTGCATGCCAGCCTATTAATATTCTTTAGGCTAACCATTTAAGGGAGCAAAAGTGTTTTGAATAGTTTTTCACTTTTCTTCATCATGACCGAACTCTACTAGATTTAGCTGATAATCACCTCTCAAGAAATTCTTTACCCATTGCGTTAGTTTTCTTCCTTCAGTCTTTCTTTTGCAAGCTAACATGAGTTATTCTACAGAGAATAATGTGCGTATAAGATAACACACATTTTGACCTTACTCTGCAGTCTGAGAATTGTCGAGCATGGTAGTGATGTGAATTTGGTTCCATTATAATATGAATTATTCTGGTCATTATTTACTGAAAAGAATTAAACATTAAGATATGGATGTGCGAGACAAGCAAAAAGGTGTTTTCTGGGTTCCCGGAAGAACCCAGACCCAGGCTCTTAGTAGACAATAAATAATTTTTGTCCTCCTATTTAGATACTTTGGTTTTCCTTTTTCCCCCAAATATAGAGTGCAGAGACACAGAAAACACACTCTGATTGTTATTACTGGTTGTACCAAAGGGTTCTGATATCATGAAGTGTGTAATTGGAATACCATAGGTCTGGTTAATTATTTTACTTAGGTAATTCTAGATTTTTAAAAGAGACTTTAATATAACTTTAATTTTAAATCCATATTTATGTTTTATTTATTTATATATACAAAGCTGACAATAACTAAGATTGTTATTTTCTAAGTATTAAAGATGTGTCTTTAATTATTTGGACCATCTTCACAATTTTAGTGTGTTTAGGTTATATGTTTAATGTAAATTTATTTTATAAGTATAAAAACAATAAAACTAGCCTATAATTGTATATTGTAGAGATAATTATCTATAATATTTTTGTTGTGACATTTAAAAATGAGTTATAAAACTCACTTGATGCTGCTTTTATCACTAAATGAATAATAATGCATTTTTCTTGCAGTAAAGAATATATATGGCATCAAGTTCAAGAATAGATATATACTGAGTGATTTTTCCCATTTATATTTATTAATTTTTTAAAAATTGTTTGCTCTTTTATACATTTTTAAAAATTATTTTTATAAATGTTTCCTAGTACATAGGAGTTGTATATATGTATTAATATTTACATGGTACATGAGATGTTTTTATACAGTGTACAATGTGAAATAACCACATCACGAAGAATGGAGTATCCATCCCCTCAAGCATTTATCTTTTGACTTACAATCAATCCAATAACATTCTTCGAGTTATTTAAAAATATACAATTAAATTATTATTGACTATAGTCACCCTATTGTGCTATAAAATAGTAGGTCTTATTCATTCTTTCTATTTTTTTTTTCCCATCAACTATCCCTAACTGCCCCTCAACCCTTCACTACCCTTCCCAGCCTCTGATAACCGTACTTCTGCTATCTATGTTCATGAGTTCAATTGATTTGATTTTTAGATATCACAAACAGGTGAGAACATGTGATGTCTGTCTTTCTATGACTGGCTGAACTCACTTAATATAATAATCTCTTTTGGTGTCCTTTTCAATTTCCTTCATTTAGTGTGTTATAGTTTTCATTATTTAGATCTTTTACTTCTTTGGTTTATTCCTATATATTTAATTTTGTTTCTTTCTATTGTGATTTTCTTTGTGTCTGTTTCATCCATGTTGTTGCAAATGACATGATCTCATGCTTTTTTATGCGGAATAGTAATTCATTGTGTATACTACCACATTTTCTTCATCCATTCATCTATTGATGAACACTGAGGTTGCTTTCCAATCTTAGCTATTGTAAACAGTGGTGCAGCAAACATGGGAGTGCAGATATCTCATTGATATACTGATTTCCTTTCTTTTAGGTATATATCCAGCATTGGGATTGCTGGATCATGTGGTAGCTCTATTTGTAGATTTTTGAGGAACCTCCAAACTGTTCTCCATAGTGGTTACACTAATAAACATTCCCACCAATTGTGTACAAGTGTTCTTTTTCTACAAGTGTTCATCTTCACCAGCATTTGTTATTGCCTGTCTTTTGGAAATAAGCCATTTTAACTGGTGAGATTATATACCATTGTAGTTTTGATTTGCATTACTTTAATGACCAGTGATGTTGAGCATCTTTTTATATGACTGTTTGCCATTTGTATGTCTTCTGTTAAAAAATATCTATTCAAATATTTTAGACATTTTTTGATCAGATTATTAGACTGTTTCCTATAAAGTTACTTGAGCTCCTTATATATTCTGGTGACTAATCATAGGGGTAGTTTGCAAATATCTTCTCCCATTCTGTGGCTTGTCTCTTCCCTTTGTCTATTGCACCCTTTGCTGTGCAGAAGTTTTATAACATAATGTGATCCTATTTGTCCAGGTTTGCTTTGGTTGCCTGTGCTTGTGGGGTATTGCTCAAGAAGTCTTTGCCCAGACCAATATCCTGGAGATTTTCTCCATAGTTTTCTTGTAGTAGTTTCATAGTCTGAGGTCTTAGATTCAAGTCTTCAATCCATTTTGACTTGATTTTTGAATATGGCAAGAGATAGGGGTCAAATTTCATTATTTTGTGAGTGGATGTCCAGTTTTCCCAGCAGCATTTATTGAGGAAACCTGTATTTTCCTCAATGTATGCTCTTGGCACCTTTGTCAAAAATAAGTTCACTGTAGGTGTGTGAATTTCTTTCTGTTTTTTAAATTCTGTTCCATTGGCCTATGTGTCTGTTTTTATGCCATTACCATTACCATGCTGTTTTAGTTACTATAGTCTTGTAGTCTTGTATAATTATTTGGAGTCAGGTAATGTGATTCCTCCAGTTGTGTGTGTGTGTGTGTGTGTGTGTGTGTGTGTGTGTGTGTGTTTTGCATAAGATAGCTTTGGCTATTCTGGGGTCTTTTGTTGTTCCACATAATTGTAGAATTTTTTTTTCTATTTCTGTGAAGAATGACATTAGTATTTTTATAGGAATTGGATTAAATCTATAGATTTCTCTGGATAGTATGAACATTTTAAAAACATTGATTCTTCCAATCCATGAACACAAAATATTTTTCTATTTTTTGGTGTCCTGTTCAATTTCCTTATCAGTGTTTGACAGTTTTCATTATTGAGATTTCTCCCTTCTTTGGTTAATTCCTATATATTTATTTGTGTCTATTGTACATTGGATTGAATTTTTATTTATTTTTCAGGTTGTTCACTGTTGGCATAGAGATGCTACTGATATTGTATGTTGGTTTTACATCCTGCAACTTCACTGAATTTGCTATCAGTTAAAAATAGTTTTCTTATGGAGTCCTTAGGATTTTTCAAATATAAAATCACATCATCTGCAAACAAAGACAATTTGACTTCTTCCTTTCCAATTTATGTTTTATATATTTCTCTTGTCTGATTTCTCTAGCTAGGAATTCCAGTGCTATGCTGAATAACAGTGGTGAGAGTGGCCATCCTTATCATGTTCCAGATTTTAGAGACAAGGCTTTCAGATTTTTCCTATTCAGTATGATACTAACTATGGGTCTGTCATGTATGGCTTTTATTATGTTGAACTATGTTACTTCTAAATCCAGTTTTTTAAGGGTTTTTATCATGAAAGGGTGCTAAATTTTATAAAATACATTTTAAGAAGCAATTGAAATGATCATAAGGTTTTATCCTCTGTTCTGATATGTTGTATCATGCCATTTGATTTGTGTATGTTAAACACCCTTAAGCCCCAAGAATGTAATTCTTACTTGGTCATGATGAATGATCTTTTAAATGTATTGTTGAATTCACTTTGGTAGTATTTTCTTGAGGAATTTTGCATCAATGTTCATCACAGATATTGACCTGCATTTCTGCATTTTTAAATTTTCTTTTATATATATGTAAATGTATATATTTTCTTTTATATATGTATACTAAAATGTATATATTTTCTTTTATATATATGTAAAGGGGAGCTTCTTAAGTGGTATTAACTCACACAATCACAAGGTCCCACAATAGGCTGTCTGCGAGCTGAGGAGCAAGCAAGACAGTCTGAGTCCGTAAGCTGAAGACCTTGTAGTCCGATGTTTGAGGGCAGGAAACATCCTGCACTGGAGAAAGATGTAGGCTGGGAGGCTAAGCCAGTCTACCCTTTTCATGTTTTCTTGCCTGCTTTATATCTTGGCTGTGCTGGTAACTGCTTAGATGGTCCCCACCCAGATTAAGGGTGAGTCTGCCTTTCCCAGCCCACTGACTCAAATGTTAATCTCTTTTGGCAACACCCTCTCAGACACACCCAAGATCAATACTTTGCATCCTTCAATACAATCAAGTTGACACTCAGTATTAGCCACCATAAGTCCACCCCTTGTCAACTTGAACCCACAGACATCTCCTGAGATCATACATAATCTTCAACTAGAAACAATCATAAGGTCATGAGTACGCCTAACATAATACAACTAGCCAGAAATGCACCAACTGCCAACCCAAATGCTATTACATGAAGTTAACAATACTTAAATGCTGACATGAAGTCATTAAATCTTATGTCACATGATAAAGGAAAAAGGAAATAAAATGAAGATATTTCTTAGCACAAGTATATACATGCACAAACATGTTTTTAACAAAAGAAGGAGGAAATACTCATGACAGTTGAACAGTCCTCATTTCTGCAACTGGTGGTGTGGTTATATCTGGTATTGATGACTACCTTCTTCTACTACCTTCTACTACCATTCTGTATTCCCTTTGCCTTCACCACACACCGCAGCAGGTCATGGTTTTTTCCTGGTGGAGTGACCCAAACCGTCATTCCAGAAGGGTCTGGGGCATTTGTAGTCTTGCCTGCATTGGGCTGCTGTAGTTACCCATTGACCTTAATCACGGGGCATGGTAATATTAAGAGAGGCCCCAAGGGATCTCCTGTATTCCACACATAGTCTTCCTTACCTCCACTGTGGAGTAGTAGACTGATTTCATTTTGACAGTCAGGGTCAGTCACACCAGCCAACACTGTAACTCCCTTCTTAGCCTGTTGACTTAAAGGTAGGGGGAGCCCAAAGTGTCCAGGCGGCAGTCTTAACTTCCAATTAAATGGAATTGTAGTTGTGTATCCTGGTGGCAGCAGTCCTCTCTCTGGAACTAAAACCTCTAGGCCAACAGAAGTAATGCCGCAGAACAGGAGGCAAGCATTTTGCTAGTAGATGACTAGGAGTGATAGTGAGTGTTGCCACTTCCACTTCCACCCATTGATTCCATGACCCATGAATCCTGGCTATAGGAGAAACAGTACCATATATTGAACAGTGATTAAGAGCATACATGGCCTTCTGGAAAACTTTGCCCCAGCCTTGAAAAGTATTGTCAACTAGTTGGCATTGTAATTGTGACTTCAAAAGGCCATTCCACTGTTCTATTAATGCAGGTTCTTAAGGATGATGAGAAACATGGTAAGAATGGTGAATTTCATGAGCATGAGCCCACTGCCACACTTCTTTAGTGGTAAAGCGAGTGCCTTGGTCAGAGGCAATGCTATGTGGAATACCATGATGGCAGATAAGGCATTCCGTGAGTCCACAGATGGTAGTCTTGGCAGAAGCATTGCTTGCAGGATAGGCAAAGCCATATCTGGAGTCAGTGTCTATTCCAGTGAGGACAAGCCTCTGCCCTTTTCATGATGGAAGAGGTACAGTATAAACAACCTGTCACCAGGAAGCTAGCTGATCACCCCAAGGAATGGTGCCATATCAAGGGTTCAGTGTTGGTCTCTGCTGCTGGCAAATTGGGCACTCATTAGTGGCCATAGCCAGGGCAGCCTTGGTGAGTGGAACTCCATGTTGCTGAGCCCATGCGTAACCTCCATCCCTGCTACCATGGCCACTTAGTTCATGGGCCCATTGGGCAATGACAGGATGGCTGGGGAAAAAGACTGAGTAGTGTCCACAGAATGAGTCATCCTATCCACTGAATTATTATTATTATTATTAAAATCCTTCTCTGCTGAGGTAACCTGTTGGTGAGCACCCACATGGGATACAAATATCTTCACACTATTTTTTTTTTTTTTTTTTGGAGACAGAGTTTCACTCTTGTTGCCCAGGCTGGAGTGCAATGGTGCGATCTCGGCACACTGCAACCTTCGCCTCCCAGATTCAAGTAATTCTCTTGCCTTAGCCTCCTGAGTAGCTGGGATTACAGGCATGCATCACCACATCCAGCTAATTTTTTTGTATTTTTAAGAGACAGGGTTTATCCACGTTGGTCAGGCTGGTCTTGAACTGCCAACCTGAGGTGATCCGCCTGCCTCAGCCTCCAAAAGTGCTGGGATTACAGGCATGAGCTACCGCACCTGGCCAATCTCCACACTTTTTAACCACTCAGAGAGAGGTCCATCTACATACCTCTTCCCCCAAATTTCTTTGCCACCAATTTTTCACTCATTCTTCTTCCAAGTCCCTGACCATCCAGTCAAACCACTGGACACAGCCTATGGATCAGTATATAATCACACACCTGGCCATTTCTCCTTCAATGCAATGTGCACGACCAGGTGCACTGCTCAAAGGTCTGCCCACTGGGATGATTTCTCTTCACCGCTGTCCTTCAGGGATGTCCTAGAAAGGGGCTGTAGTGCTGCAGCTGTCAACTTTTGGGTGGTGCCTGCATATCGTGCAGAGCTATCTGTGAACCAGGCCCTAGTCTTCTCTTCCTCTGTCAACTGATCATAGGGAACTCCCCATGAGGCCATCAGTGCAGGCTGGGGGAGAGAAAGCAGGGTGGCAGGAGTGGAGACTATGGGCATTTGAACCACTTCCTCATGTAACTTACTTGTGCCTTCAGGATCTGCTCAAGCCCAATCACTTATATACCACTTCCAAGGTCTTCCAGGACCTGATTGGGTCTAGAGGTGCCATCCAGGAGTCAGGGACTGGAGTCAAAAGTTTTAGAAGTCTACCTTGTATTCTATTGTATTGTAGCTGAACTGGCACTCAAACCACAGGACACAGTCATTCCTACTCTTTCCCAAGACAGAGGGGCCTCACTCCATAGCCACTACAACTCCGGGCTGTGAGGAATACTGCCAAACTACCACCAACGTACCCTTAAGGCTCAAGGAAGGTCTCTTAAGTCAGCTTGTTGTGAATGATGCCTGGCCTGGTACTCACCCTTCAGGTCAACAGGCTCCTTTCTGGCCCAGGAAAGGTCCAGAAGTTCTGTGAAAAGTTCAAGTCCTGGAATCAGGGACCCAAGGAGGCCACTTGGTGCTCCACCTTCCTGTGGTTAGGCCAGTACCTAAGGTTCAAGACAAAGTCCCCTTTTCTTTCCTTCTGCTTTTCTCAAGCAGAAGGGGTTTTGCCTTGTAGCCACTACAGCTGGCTATGGGTTGAGCTTCACCCGAAGCCAGCAAGTTAGAGGTTCATCCAAGGCCCTCAATTTAGGAACTGGGTATTGCTGCTCGTTATTCAGGACCTAAGGACTCTTCAATTACCAGGTGTTGAATGCTGCCAAGACTGGTTTCTTTCCTTCATGGCAGTGGGTTCCCTTCTGCCCCAGGGTATGTCTAGAAATGTCATCTTGGAGCTAGGTCCTGGAACAATGGCCCTCCCAACTCTAACCAGTGTCTTATCCTGTTGTGGCTGGGCTGGTATTCTAGATGCAAGACAAAGTCCTCCCCACTCTTCCTTCTCTTCTCCTCAAGTAGAAGAAAAAGGTATTTTTTGGAGCTGCAAGCTGTGCAGTTAGATATGGGTGATGCCAGCACTCCTTTAGCCATCCCAGCTGGTGCCTCAGTATGTCACGTGCCCCTCAGTCCACTGTCTCTGGGCCTAGGTCAGAACTAGCACTCACCTGATAGTTGCAATCTTTATGGTCTAGACTGCCTTTCAAGTTTTCTTGGAGGCACAGAGTACTTTGTCTCGCAGTGGTGAAGTTTGCATCGTTTCAGTGCCTCTTGTAGTGATACGGAGTTTAGAGTGTTAAATAAAACCAAGTGCTATGAGTGCTCACCTGATGTTTGCTCCTAATGAGAGTGTGTTTATCAAACTTTTATTTTATTTAACATTTAGGTTTGGGGGTACATGTGAAGGTTTGTTATATAGATATACTTGTTTCATGGGGATTTGTTGTATGAGGGTGTTTTTTCTGTGTAGACAGTTTTAACTTGGTGTCTTTTGCGGGGGGTGGAGAAGTTGGGTGGAGCTTTCTATTTTGCCATTTTACTCCGCCCTCTGTTTCCAGAGTGTTAAGAATGAGTCAGAAACTGTTCTTAGCCATGACTTGTGTTATCTCATTTATTCTTCGTAAGCCATCTGTTAAACTAAATTTGGTGTGAGGACGCTCCTCCTTGAGACCTTATGTAATGAACTGCAACCTCACTTAGCTTTTCAACTATCTAAGAGCCTAACTAGAGTATACTTTTATAACAAATAGCTGAGGCTCAGCCAATCACAGCAGTCAAGATTCAATCAGTCACAGGCAACCAACTTATCAGACCATGTTCAAATAAGGTAGCTGATGGGCTCTAATCAAGGAAGCTGCCTTTGTACCTCATTTCTGTTGTCTGTCCTTGAATGCTGCCTGCCCACATTGGAGGCCAGAGCTCTGTGAACCTCTTCTCATTCTGAGGGCTGCCTGATTCACCGATCATTCTTTACTCTGTTAAATTCTTCTGGATTTAATTTGCCCAAAGTTTTTCTTTTAACACACTTTCTGAGATATGTGGAGATAACATGATCATCATAGCATTATTACCATTTTATTCTCTTTCCCAGATGAAGACACTGAGTCACGGATAAGCTAAGAACTCAGCCTACTACTAATAGTAAATCTGAAAGTGATAATTTGAAGCTAGGTAGTCTGGATTGTGAGCCTGTACAATTAAACCCATGTTTGTTTATTTAAAGACACGTAATGTGTGAACTATCATTTATTTCAATTGATGACTATCATTTATTTAAATTGATGCTTCAGGTTTTCAGTGTCTTTTATTCATAAACAAATTTTTTATTGTAAACAACTCCAAGTCTTGCCATCAGAGAGTATGAATTTTTTAAAGAATTCTGTAAGGTAGATATATTTTAAGTTTTTACTTCCTTGGCACTCCTTAGATTATAACTGAGATAAATTATCAATGAAATTTCACTGGTAAATGTAATCATTCTGAGAATTCATTTCTGAAGTTTTCAAATTTCTCTCGTTAGGTTTGTTCTTGTTTCTCTTGCATACCTGAGTTTCCCTTCACTTCTTAAAGGACATGAACACAGTTGCCCAACGCCTTAGTTCTTTCCCAGAAACACATTTAAATAATTGTTGAGAACAGATAACCACTGAGTATACATACGACTATCTGTTGCCATTTCTCTATAGTGTCTGAAAATTTTTATACATTATCTTAAGAAACAAAACGGACAGATATAAAGGCAATATAACAGATGAAAATGTAAGTGACCTGAATAAATATAGTTATTGCCTGTCCTAAAAAAATGATAACTCAATGTCATAAAATTGCAAATTCCCTTTGAGTTATTTTATAAATCAAGGCAATAAAAATAAACCATGACATGTTTTGAGGAAGGAAGGAGTTAACAAGATGGTTCTAAATTTTATCTGGCAAAATAGGAGATTGAGAAATAAATGCGAATAACTATGAGAATTTAGGGAAAGGGAGATTGACAAAGGGTATAATTTTACTAGACAATAAAATGTAGAATACAGTAACTGAAACATTTATAGTACTAAATGAAGAATAGATGAGTCAATAAAAATAATAAGAATATCTGAAATAAATACAAACACATGAGATAATTATAAGAGATATGAAATGGATACCAGTAGAAGTTAGTTTTACCATTATACATGATGTTTGGAAAAGTTATTAGATATGTGGAAATAATAATAATAGTGATGACTGTTTTATCACTACTTTTATCATAGTGCTAGATTATACTCACATTTTACTCAAATTTAGGCATACATAGGTATGGTCTGAGAGGGCATTTCTAATATGCCACAGAATTAGAAATATACATTATTTACATACATTTGTCTGCATTATAATTAAATGTTTTTTGGTTATAAAAAAGAAAGTAAACAGTTTAAAAGTATCACATCTGACAGGTAGAGGCTAACTTAATAAAAAAGATTTATAATAGTTAGCAATCAACATAACAACATAATAAAAAGATTTCTACCTAACAAAAGACAAACACAGGAACTTATATTTCTTCTTCTTTTTTTTTTTTTTTTTTTGAGAAAGTGTCTTGCTCTGTCACCCAGGCTAGAGTGCAGTAGCACAATCTCACCTCACTGCAACATTTTCCTGCCTGACTCAAGCAATCCTCTTGCCTCAGCCTCCTGAGTAGGTGGAAGCATAGATGAGTGCCATCACACCTGGCTTTTTTTTTTTTTTTTTTTTCTATTTTTGTTAGAGGTGAGGTTTCATCATGTTGCCCAGGCTTGTCTGAAACTCCTGAGCTCAAGCGATCAACCTGCCTTGGCCTCCCAAAGTTCTGGGGTTATAGGCATGGACCACCACGCCCAGCCATGAACTAATATTTCATACAAAAGAAATACAAATATCCAACACATGTATGAAAGCTATTTCTTAAGAAGTTCAAATTGAAACCCTAAGACACCCCAGCATTCATGTATCAGATTGTTGTATGTAAAAAATTTTTATCAATACCAAATATAGACAAAAGTACTTAGAAGGAAATATCTTATGTATGCTGAAGGTAGTATAAATTTGGTTGCGGATTCCTGGTAGTCCAGAGATGATGTGAGAGAACAGCCTGAGTGATAAAAATTTCTACACAGAATGGTGGCAAACCAGTTAGCCCAAGTGGTCTCAGAACAATACGCTTGAGACAGGATATCTCAGTGCTACCCTTACGTGTTGGAGCCCCAGTGAGTAAGGAAAGTGTCCCTGCTGGGGAGAGAGGCCAGGTCTGGGAGGTGGGGGTGGCTCACCCAAGGTTTCAAAGCCCAAGCCAGGACATGTGGGTTATTTCTTTAAACCGCGTGTCTTGGGAAGGCCCAGGCATCAGTCTTTATGTTTAAAGGCTTTGCTGAAATCCAAGATTTACATGTCAAGATATCCCAAGAATTCTAGTCTCTCAGATTGTGGAGTCCATTATGGAAATCCAACCAGGGAACAAAACATTAGTTTCAACTTCTTAATAATATTCATTTTTCACAGTGGCTCTCTGAGAGCCAGGTTCTCCTCCACTGAACCAGAAAGGAGGAAAAGAGCTTTCCTCTGTTTTATGGGTCTGAAGAGCCACATCAGTTTTATCTAGGAGGAAAAGGACCCCGGATTTCCAGGTTTTTGCATGTATCCTGTTTTCCATTCACTTTATATATGTTGGAAAGCAGTGGTTGATCTGGTACTTGGTAATGGGAACATTTTTTTCCCTCTTTTAGTAAACCCATAGTTAATACCTGTCCAAGTTGTTTTTGCCTCTCTTTAGAAGGTGGGGGACTCAACAACTATTTTCTTTTCTAGCGTTGGCTTCTGATTAACAATTCTGTCAACTATTGCAAATCCAGAGTAACAGGAAAAGCTTAATCAACATCCCATGTTATACTAATCTATTGAAGTCTGAAAGAAATAACATAAAATGAGAAAGTTACTGTGAGAAGGATTAGATTGTTAATTTCAATATATAGTCCACTATGTTTTTAGTACCGTAACTCGTTTTAGTAAGTGCATGTTTCATTTATAATTTCAGAAATAGGGAGGAGGGATAGGGAAAGAAAAAATAAAGTCTCATTGAATAAGTACTTTTCTTTCCTTAGAGTAATCTTTGCCTTTACCACAAATCTTTCCCCTTTCGAGATTATTTATTTCTAACATTCCTGGAGTGTTAGAAGTATTAGCAGTGAAAACATTATCCATTCATACTTTAGGGGTAAAAAAAAAAAGACAGTGTTTGAGCAAAATGCAGAATACACAGTAAACATGGGGATTTTTGCTGTAGGGAACTGTAGTCAAATTTGCTTGTCCCCAGCAGGCCAGTTTGTCAACTTGTGTGTGCTTGAGAGCTAACATTTCCTGTCCTTACCTCTTTGTGCTCCTTAATGCCTGCCTTGTTTGCTCCTGCATTTGATATCAGCATGCCACTAGATTACTGTCACATGTTTTCTAGCCAGACATTAGTTTGATGACCTCCCTGCTTTTTTCACTCTTTGTGTGATTGAACCCAGCTAAAACATGAAATCAACCAACTCTCAGGACAGTACTTTTACCTCATGATTAAAGCCGCTTTGCCTATAAAAATTTCTGTTCCCACCAGGAGCAAACATTTTTTTCATCAACTAAATTTCCCAGTGATTGATTGCAATGATATAAGAACAAAATACAGTTGTATGAGAGTGGCAGAATTATTGTCTTCTTTCATTCCCATTTTGACACTGACAAGAGTATCTGTGATGTACCCTAAATCATAAAGCTCTGCTATACATACATTCATATAAAATGAGAAGGATTGGGTATTATCCGGACATTGATAAAGTGTATACTGAAATTGAAAGCATGTGCTGTTTTGCTACTGGAACACTGAAAGACAAACATTGGACCTGTGTGAGTTTAAAAAAAATAAGCAAAAATTGCACAGAGTTCAATTACTTTTAAAAATAAGAATACTGAAAGATAAGCTTTCTTTGAAGAATAGTGTTATTTGCATGTATCCAATATTTGGAATGCACAGTGTAATACATTTGGCATGGCTATAGTTAGAAACATGGAGAAAATATTTGCTGTCCATAAACATTCATTTGGTTAAATGGAGAACTACAATATCCTTCTTTATTTGTTGTCTGTGGGTAATTCTTCAGTGCATACAGTTATATAAAAATCCTAAATTTTTAAAATTCGTTTTGTCTGAAATTATACGTAGGCAGTCCTCACTTTGCATGGTTCTGATATTTACAAAATTTACTTACTACTGTTAGTTCTTTAAAATCAGTCCCCCCAAAACATGGTTGAAATTTGTCATCAAAGTGTATTAATCCATTTTCATACTGCTATTTAAAAAACTGCCTGAAACTTGGAAATTTATAAAGAAAAAAAGCTTTAATTGACTCATAGTTCTGCATGGCTAGGGAAGCCTCAGGAAACTTACAATCATGGTGGAAGGCACCTCTTCACAAGGCAGCAGGAGTGAGAATGAGTGCCAAGCGAAGGGGCAAGCCCCTTATAAAATCATCAAATTTTATGAGAACTCACTCACTATCACGAGAACAGTATATGGGAAATGACCCCCTTGATTCAATTATCTCTACCTGGCCTTGCCCTTGACACACAGGGATTATTACAACTCAGGATGAAATTGGGGTGGGCACACAGCCCATCATATCATTCCACTGCTGGCTCCTCCCAAATCTCATGTCCTCACATTTCAAAACACAATTATGCCTTCCCAACAGTCCCCCAAAGTCTTAACTCATTCCAGCCTTAAACCAAAAGTCCAAGTCCAAAGTTTCATCTGAGACAAGGCAAGTCCCTTCTGCCTATGAGACTGTAAAGTCAGAAGCAAGTTAGTTTCTTCCTAGATACAGTAGGTGTACAGGCATTAGGTAAATACAGACTTCCAAATGAGATAGATTGGCCAAAACAAAGGGGCTACAGGCCCCATCCAAGCCCGAAATCCAATAGGGCAGTCATTAAACCTTAAATTTATGATATGATCTCCTTTGACGCCATGTCTCACATCCAGGACACACTTATGCAAGAGGTAAGCTCCCACAACCCTGGGCAGCTCTGCTGCTGTGGCTTTGCAGGGTACAGCTCCCTTCCCAGCTGCTTTCATGACTGACATTGAGTGTTTGCAACTCTTCCAGGTGCATAGTGCAAGCTATCAGTGGATCTACCATTCCAGGGTCTGGAGAACGGGTGCCCTCTTCTCATAGCTCCTCTAGGCAGTGCTCCATTAGGCACTCTGTGAGGGAGCTATCACCCCACATTTCCCTCCCACACTGCCTTGGCAGAGGATCTCTGTGAGGGTTCCACCCCTGCAGCATACCCCTGCCTGGACATCCAGGTGTTTACCATACATCCTCTGAAATCTAGGCAGAGGTTCCCAAACCTCAGTTCTTGTCTTCTACACACACACAGGACCGACAACACATGGAAGCTGCCAAGGCTTGGGGCTTGCACTCTCTGAAGCCACAGCTTGAGCTGTAGGTTGGCCCCTTTTAGCCATGGCAGGAACGGCTGGGATGCAGGACACCAAGTCCCAAGGCTGCAAACAGTAATGGGGCCCTGGGGCTAGCCCAGAAAACCCATTTTCTCTTCTAGATCTCAGGGGCTGTGACAGAAGGGGCTGCCGAGAAGGTCTATGACATGCCCTGGAGACATTTTCCTCATTGTCTTGGTGATTAGCATTTGGCTCCTTGTTACTTCTGCCAATTTCTCCACAGCTTGAGTTTCTTCCCAGAAAACGGGTTTTTCTTTTCTACTGCATTTTCAGCCTGCACATTTTTCAAACTTTTATTCTCTGTCACCTCTTGAATGCTTTTCTGCTTGGAAATTTCTTCCACCAGATACCCTAAATCATCTCTCCCAAGTTCAAAGTTCCGCAGATCTCTAGGAGAGGGACAAAATACCACCAGTCTCTTTACATAACAACAGTTCCCAACAAGTTCCTCGTCTCCATCTGAGACCACCTCAGCCTGGACTTCATTGTCCATATCACTGACAGCATTTTGGTTAAAGCCATTCAACAAGTCTCTAGGAAGTTCCAAACTTTTCCACATTTTCCTGTCTTCTTCTGAGCCCTCCAAACTGTTCCAACCTCTGCCTGTTGCCCAGTTCTAAAGTTGCTTCCACATTTTTCAGTATCTTTATAGAACACCCTACTCTCTGTGGTACCAATGTACTGTATTAGTTCATTTTCATATTGCTATAAATGACTGCCTGAGAATAGGTAATTTATAAAGAAAAGAGGTTTAATTGACTCACAGTTCTGCATGGCTGGGGTGGCCTCAGGAAACTTATAATCATGGCAGAAAGGGCTGGGCGAGGTGGCTCACGCCTGTAATCCCAGCACTTTGGGAGGCTGAGGTGGGTGGATCACGAGGTCAGGAAATCGAGACCATCCTGGCTAACACGGTGAAACCCCAGCTCTGCTACAACTACAAAAAAAAAAAAAACTAGCCGGGCGAGGTGGCGGGCGCCTGTAGTCCCAGCTACTCGGGAGGCTGAGGCAGGAGAATGGTACAAACCTGGGAGGCAGAGCCAGTGAGCCGAGATGGCACCACTGCACTCCAGCCTGGGTGACACAGCAAGACTCCATCTCAAAAAAAAAATAAGTAAATAAATCATGGCAGAAGGAACCCCTTCACAGGGCGGCAGAAGAGAGAATGAGTGCTGAACGAAGGGGCCATTCCCTTATAAAACCATCAGATCTGGTGAAAACTCACTCACTATCGTGAGAGCAATATTCAGGAAACGACCCCCGTGATTCAGTTATCTTCACCTGGTGCCACCCTTGACACCTGGGAATTGTTACAATTCCAGATGAGATTTGGGTGGAGACACAGCCAAACCATATCACAAGGTGTATTAACTGTAATTAATTGTATAAAGTAAAAACTTCACTGCTAGCTAGCTCTTCTGTCTGCAAGTCACTCCGTAAATAACCTATTCATCATGATCACTGATGGTCAGACACTTCATAGTCTGATGGTGACAGGCCGCCGAGCATCTTTTATTCAGTTCATTCGAACAGCAAGCATGTAGTCATGTTGCCTTCATGTCTCTCACTGACACATCCAAGTGGCATTTCACAAAAGTGGATAATTGGAAGAGGGAATTGCCAACAAAGAGTTCTGCAAAGTAAAATAAAAGTGATAACCCTGGAAGTGAAATTCTCATATAACATAGATAGAAACACAGAGGAAATCTGCCCACAGGAGTGTTGACACTGGCTGTTTGAAAGACTCTAGATAGATAGAGGAGTGTAGAGAAGATATATAGACAGGCAAATTTTTCTTTGCCTACTCCTCCTTCCCATTTCCCAAAATGAGAAAAGTAATTGTTATTTACTTATTTACTTATTTTATTTATATTTTTTTTGAGACAGAGTCTCACTTTGCCACCCAGGCTGGAGTGCATTGGCACAATCTCGGCTTACTGCAGCCTCTGCCTCCCAGGTTCAAGCAATTCTCCTGTCTCAGCCTCCTGAGTAGCTAGGACTATAGGTGTGTGCCACCATGCCCAGCTAATTTTTTTTTTTTTTTGTATTTTAGCAGAGACAGGGTTTTACCATGTTGGCCAGGCTGGTCTCGAACTCCCAGCCTCAAGTGATCCACCCACCTCGGCCTCCAGAAGTGCTGGGATTACAGACATGAGCCACCATGCCTGGCCTAGGAAAGTAATTGCTGGAAAAAAAAAAAAAAGATGATATTTCAGAGGAAGTGACGTCAGTCAAAATTTTACTTTAAAGGAATTCTCAAAGATATTTTATGACAACAAAATATTAGAAGTTGATCTAACCTTAGGAGGCAGTATGACAATTTGCCACAGCATAGAAAATATGCTCCCTCTACATTGTAAATTGCATGGGGAGAAGAGGGCAAAATTATTGAACTACTCTTTTATATCTGGTTTTAAATATATTCATGAATATTTAACAAAGAAATAAAGTCTTAATTCTCTATGTTTTTAATGAGTTTAATCTGTCCAAGACAATAGATTAGTATTTGCAATCTTTTCACCAAAACCTATTCAACAGAAGTAAATTTGATATTGTGTTACTTCCTTGATGGACATGCAGAGTATGAAATTAAGTATTAAGTAAAAACAGTAAAAATCAGACACTAAGTCAAACTGAATATAATGGCATGAAACTAAATATGGATATGCAAATAACCTATGCATTTACTTGTAATCTTCCAAAATGATTGCCTTATCAATATCAAATTTTATAGCTTCGTTTCAACTCTCTGGGGAAATTCTGTTTAATCAGGCAAGTCCATCTCATGTTTTCTTGTTAAAGAATTTTTTTCAAAATTTTGTGTATATGGCCACTTTTATTTGAAAGTATATAGACAAAGTTAGAGGCTATTCAAAACAATTCATTTTCATTACACAGTAATTTAATAAATAACTTATGAAGTTTAACTAGACAAGACATCCTGTAAGTTTGCTG
Organism: Macaca mulatta; assembly: GCF_049350105.2. Lineage (NCBI taxonomy): Eukaryota > Metazoa > Chordata > Mammalia > Primates > Cercopithecidae > Macaca > Macaca mulatta. The sequence goes on along the minus strand of NC_133408.1, from coordinate 24,683,937 downwards.
AAATGCTTTAACTGATGAACTTTATCAAATGACGAGTATCTACAATTGAAAATCAGTTAGTTACGTTTTTCAGATATGCTTTCTATTATTCATCATTAGAACTGAATTGACAAAAACGTAAGAGTAACTAATGATAGGGTTCTTAAGGCTCACAGTTTTTGATGGATTATTTTATGTAGCACCTACTCATACAGGCATGCAATAACTATTGATTGAATCAATGGGGCAAGGAATAAATAAATGTATTTTACTACATCGCAAAAATTATTGATTAACAGGAAAAAAATGATGATGACCCCTACTGGATAAAGTATGAAAGCAGAAGCACTCTATCTCATGATGTGGCTTCTACAACAAACCAATAAAATAATTTTTGTTTTCTATTATGAAACTTTCAATTCCTGAAAACCACAAGAAAACACAGTTTCTTCTCATTGCACGACTGCAAGTGAAATAGTACCCTTACTAAAGCAACATTTGCCTCTGTAACAGACAAGAAGATAGTGTCTATGTAAGGAAAATAAATCCCAGGGCCCCAAACTCACTAAGCCAAAAGGAAAAGTCAAGCTTGGAATTGCATCATGCAAACCTGCCTTCTGTTTTACTCCTATGTAAGATAGCTACAAATATGAGAAAGCTATACACCTCCATCACAATTTGTCAACCAGGAAATTCCTTGTAGGCCGCAAGTTCTTTACCCTAAAACAGTTCTGTTGAATTTTACTCTGATAGTGTAAATTGATAGCTCACCTTCACAGGTATGGGACAAAGGTCAGAACAAAAAGTCATCCCTCTGCTCACCTGAATCAAATGCATATTATATTGATTCATCTGCCTTACGTTTATCTTATGTAAAAATGCAGATTTACTGAGTGCGAGACAAACGCATAAGTGACTATTCCTCTATCTCCCCTCACATGTAAAATGTATATTCAGTGAATGCTGATCAAAGACTCAAAAGAACACAACCACTTACTTCTTATCTACCCACACTTTTTTTTCCCTTTCTTCCTTTTCCCCCAGTACACACTGTTTTCCCTTTAAATATTGAGGTCCTCAGACACTCTTCGAAAAAAGCACAGAACAAAGATTTTTCCTGTGGTTCTGTGTTCTTTTTCCGGGTGCATCCTTAACCTTGGCAAATAAACCCCTTAAAATGATGGAGACTTGCCTGGGTCATGTTCTATGATTAGTAAGTCTTTCAAGCTTAGTGAAGTACATGAATAATAAGTAAAAAGAGTAAATTTACAAAGGTAGTTTGTAAGGTCAAATGACTACAGAGACTAAATCTTCATCAGTGAGAAATATTTTGTTTCTCAAATCATTAGCAAATTAACTCCCATTGTTTATAGTATGTACTCCGTATAGTGTCAGTCAGGGATAAGTAAATCATATAATCATACCTAAGAAGAAAATATTTTGAATTAGATTTGCTTATGTAAACTTCCAGCAATAATTTGGATCTTTGACAAATATTGTAATGTTGGTGATCATTACGTATAAAGGCCATTAGGTGCCCATAAACAATGATATAAAACAGATGCAAAAATGTTAACATTACTAATTGAATTTTCCTACATTCACCTAAGTTGCATTTTTGTTTCTATCCCCTTGGAGATTCTTAATAGGAGAAGTGAGTGAGGGGGAGCATTTAGTTTTGTTGTGTTTGGTAGAACACTAGCACCCTGCATTATAATGAAATGTCAGTCCTAGAGCTATTTTCACAAGAGAACTGGCTTCATCCTCATTTATAATGGCAGCAGGGAACCTGACTATAGCCATTGAGACAGAATATAACAATGAGATATGCCATCCTGAAAAAAACAAGTGTTCCCTACTGAATTTTAAATAAAATGTACATGTAATTTCCTTCAGAAAGGGAATTATTTTTATAAACACAGTATCCTACTCTAAAACAATACAGTCATTCACAAAAAGCCAAAATGTAGGATTCATGACATGAGGCCTCGTTGGGTTATCCTTGAAAATGTGCAATAGGATACTTGTTTGATGTTGCTTCTAGTTAGAGTTTAAATAAATTAACTTTGATACAACTTCTGAAATTTGATCTCAAATTTATTTTCATAATTTTGTAGATTCTGACTTCACATTCAATGGAACAAAACTGTTTTTGGATAAAACATCTTCGAATTTTCCTAATTCATGTTGGTTTCTGTCACTTTGTTTCATTCTCAAAACAACAAATACAAAAAGGTAACTGTGGTCTTTGTCAGTGTTGTAAGGCTTAATAGACTTCCCAAATCTCTTGTGGAAGAAATCACTGATGACAAAGAAAACTCACTGAAAAATAAAACTGAAAAGTTGAAAGGATGCATTACCAAAATTTTGTTTCAAAGGATAGAAATTCCTTTTGTACCAGCACAATTCCTTGAACTGTTTGGGAATGATCATTGAAAGTATTTTGCATGAAAAAAATGTTCTGTTTTGTTTTGTTTTCAGCAATTGTAGAACCTTTCCACAAAGTGATTTTTTAATTTTTTTATTTTTGAGATGGAGTTTCATTCTTATCACCCAGGCTGGAGTGCAATGGTATGATCTCAGCTCCCTGAAACCTCTGCCTCCCAGGTTCTAGCAATTCTCCTGTCTCAGTCTCCTGAGTAGCTGGGACTACAGGTGTGTCTGCCACCACGCCTGGCTAATTTTCGTACTTTCAGTAGAGACGTGGTTTCACCGTGTTGGACAGGCTGGTCTCGAACTCCTGACTTCAAGTGATCTGGCCACCTTGGCCTCTCAAAGTGCTGCGGTTGCAGGTGTGGGCCACTATGCCCAGTCCACAAAGTGATTTTTAATTATAGAAAGAAAAAGAGGTTTAGACTTATTTTTAATATAAAGAAGAATAAGATAAACAATTAGATTCTATGGCTTCTTTGGCATATCTAGTATTTGTGTAGGTCATCTGTATAGATCAGTTTCCGATGGCCTTAAGTTCATCGTACTTTTGCAATTTGCTATGTAATACAAGGAATATTCAAATAATTTTGCAAAGAACAGAAGAGTTAATTTTCTCCAAAGGATCAGATCTACTGGAGAATGGTGTATTGAGAATAGAAGACAACAGTGTACTTCATCAACACTTAGAAATCGAGTGTTTTTACTGTACATAATGCAAGATTTACATAAATGTTAATATTATTAAACACTAGATGAGGAAAGTGCTTTTCAGTTTATCCTGTGCTTTTAAATATACTGTTAAGTTTTAGTTCACATTCTACAATTGTTTATTTTTTTCTTTTCCTATGTATTGTGATTTTGTATAATTCTGTAGTGTCTCCTCATTCATTTTTGGTTATTCTATGCGTGAGAAAAAGTTATTTATGATATATTTTAAAATCATGTCATCATTTTCACTTAACTTTAGCATCAAAGTTGTTCTTGTATCTTTATAAAAATGGGGTCTTTTTACATTTATTTGAATATTGTGACAATTTACAAGTTTGAGTTATTTTTAAGAAAATCAGTAACAAAAGAAAATAAAATTCTCCCATTTTAACAAGAAATGACAAAGTCCTAAAAAGGTCACATTGTAGTTATCACCTTTTGGACTATAGAATGCTAAAGACATTTTATTCTACTTTCTCGCGAAAGAAAAAAGATAAACAATTATTTTATAAAATTACTCATACATCCAGGAAGCTTTTAAAGTGAGGTCCTTTTTACCATCTTGGCTAAAGTGAGTAAGTGTGAACAATTATTCTGTTACATTTAGGCAGTTAATTATATTTGAACAACACATAAAGAATTGAAAATAGAACACGTGCACTGAGATGGTTGTACTTCCAACAGTTGAAGAGATATTCTGTTTTCTTTCACATGCTCTGAGATGCTGGGAGTACAACCACCTCAGAGCATGTGAAAAAAATCAGAACATCTCTTAAACTGTATAAATATTATAATAATGACCTTTTCTATTGACAGATACACCTACAGATGTATATTACATGATTGCCTTGTTCATAACTACAATTACAAATGCATCATGAAGAATTGCTAAGGAATCTCCCTAACTTTATGAAAGAATGACTTTAGATAATGAAATTGTCCCACATGTATCCTTTCAATATAAAATGTAAAACAACTTTTTTATTAAAAGTAGTTATATCATCTGTTGAGATGTTTTAGAATGTAAAACACACTACACATAAACACATTCTAAATGACTATTCACATGGTAGAGTTTCTATTGGAAAACATAGAACATAAGTATTATACATATATACATACATACACACAGTTAAACAGAATTATGGGAAGTCATTGTTCTAGACTAAGCTCCTGCCCTAGTGTTCAACATACCAGACTGAACCAAAATGAAATTACTTATGCTAAATGCCACAGAATCAAACTGAAACTTTAAGAAAGCAAAAAGATTCCCAAACAAAGCAGGTTTTCCAGAAAACAGAAGATTCCAATATGCCTGAGTCAGCTTTATATGGAATGTCCCTCTGCTTTAACCCTCGTAAAAAAGAAACCTGAAATAACCTGATGGTAACCAATTAGATGGTTTTTGTTTTGTTGTTTGTTTTTTCCTTATTGATCCATTTCATTGTCCCCACCAAAAAAAAAACCTACTCTTCTGTCATTGCCCAGAGGGAAGTCTCATAGTATTTTGTATAATGGAGGCTGCCCTGATTCTTGAATCAAGAATAAAAGCCAATTTGATCTACAACTTCTTTTGTAATTTTGTGTTTTGACAGTAATACATACATATATGTATATATGTACATATATACACAGACACTCGCACATACATATACCCAAGGCTATTTATATTTTAAGAAAAAATGAATGGTAATATGGCAAATAATTTCATTATAGAAAATATTTAACTTACTCATATCATTTATTTATGGTTTTATAAAGCAAATATAAATCTGGAGTATAGTGTATGTCATACCAAGCAAGCTATTAGAAACTGTGTTCACATGTCAATGATTATACATCTGCCTCTGTAAGGACTTCTTTATGTACTGCATTGGAATATAATTCAAACCACTAACCATTCTTTTATCTCATGTTGGGAGGATTCCAAATACAACTTTTGGATATTATATTTTTATCCATCCATAAATGTTATATCATACTTGTGTGTATGTCTAAATCTCCCTTATTCAAAGGGGTTCTACTTTTAGTATAAAGGTTCTATAAGGTGCAATTGTAATGTATGGTAATTTGATGTGTATAGTTTGAAATGTTGCCCTGTATCACATGGATGTGTTTGATTTACTTGAGTACTAAAGACACATGTAAATGAAATGGTAATGTTTCCATTTTAAACTACGTACTTTTTTCATTGCTTCTTCCACTGTGTGTGGTTTGAAATTATATCAGAAACAACATAAACCATTTTTTAAATATCCAATGGCATTTTAAAACTGAAAAAGTTGTCTACAGTTACTTAAGACTTTTTTTTTTTTTGCTTAATAGCTCCACACTAAAATTTAATCATATAATTCTCTATAATTATGTGTAAATTTCAAAACACTGTGTGGGTTTTTCTACAAGAGTATATTAAAATTCTTACTCTGAATGCAACCTAAGCATTGTGTGTCATGAATTTCTAGTGCTATAGCATTTGCATTTGAGCAATGAAAACAATCAACTTAATTTGCTCTCCTAGAGAGCATGGGAGTGGGTTTGATTAGTCTATTGAAAGTTTGTGTTTTTCGCCTTGAATTGGATGCAGGGGGTAGAATTGCCAACATGATGCAAGCTAGTAGGGATCCAGGGTGTCAAGGCAGTGCTAAAGTTGACTATATTAAAGACAAAGGAGAAGGTCGACTAGAAGCAGACAAGTTGTTTATGCTGGAGCTGTCTCTGTGTTTTCTGGAAATAATTTATCCATGCAATTGTATTATCATGATTAATATATATATATTTTTTTTACCTTGTTGTTTTTTATGGATGTTTTTGCAAAGGGCCATCCAAAAACATTAGAATCAACAGCTCCCAGTGCTCAAACAGGGCTGTACCTTTCTCATCAGCCAGGCTAGAAAATCTTGTAATTCATGAGACATCGGGTAGACTGCTTAACAAGGTTTATCTAAGTATTAGGGAATAATGAGTCCTGCAATGAGGACTGCACTTAATCTGCCTAAAAAGATTCAGAACAATACCAGTAAGGATACAACTGTTTCAAAATTACTTAGTTAAATCCTCCCACAAAACTCAGAAGTTCTTAATATATGCAAAAATAGCCAGCACCTATTAAGGTAAAATTCAAATTGTCTTCTAAGATTATTAGTATGCGAAGAATCAGGAGAACATAAGACATAATGAGAATATTCAATCAATGGAAATAATCCCATAATGGCCACAAATTCTACAATTTGCAAAGACATTAAAATGGTTATTATAACTACACTCCATATGTTCAAAATGTGTACATAAATATATGTACTTATATACATATATATCATTTGAGTATATACAAATACATATTTACATATACAACATACACACAGATGGATATAGAACAAATTATAGATGTTTGCATATATGTTTTGTTTCATAGACATGCATCTCTATTTCTGGAAGGAAAAAATGGCTTCCCTCTGCCCTCCTAGGTTATTTAGCTAGGCTGTCAATTAAGTTGACATAAGGCAGATTGAAAGGAGTGAAGCTATATTTAGTTATGTACCTATACATGGGAGTCCCACAAAAGTATGAGATTCAAGGAATGGTCAGATTAATAAGGATTATAAAGCTTCATTAGCTACAGAAATAAGGAAGAGTTTGAAGTTTTTTGAGGCGATTTTGGAGTCAAGCACTATAAAAGGGTAAGAGGAGGAAATGTATGGTGAATAAGGTTGTATTATATTCAGATAAGAGTCTCTCAGGTAATAAAAGTTGCCTCTGAGTAGTTTTACTCCTGGTATAGTCAGTTCTTTGTAGATATCAACGTTCTTTACAAAAGGGCAGCTTTTTCAAACTACCCATGTGTCTGTAGTTTCTCAAAATAACTAGCTAATAATCCATTTGCAAAGAAGAATATTTTGAGATAGTGTCCTGAACCCCAACACTTTTACTGAGTCAGTCTAGCAACAGTGATAACCCAAAAACAATGAACACACCCAAATAATATAACTTGGTTTCTAAATACCATTCATGATAAAAGTAACTAGGACTATAATTTTAAGGCTTGGACAGGGTATATATAAGATGAGGCTAGTTCATCTCATAGTACTAGAAGAAGAGAAGTGCCCACAAAATAAAAAGAAAGAGAGCATGTCAAAGGGATATGGGGTAAAACTGAAAGAGCTCCCAATGGTGAGACATTGGAACAATTTGCACAACATTCAGTATTGCATCTGTAGGGGTGGAGGGAAAGTTTCATCTCCTCTCATCGGAGTTTCACTAAAATGACTGTCAATAGACAGATTATTAGAAGAAAAAGGCATACAGATTTATTAACATGCATATGGACATGGGAATCCCACAAATATTATACTCAAAGAAGGGGCAGATGGTAGAGGCTTAAATATTTTCTTCCACTGGAGAGAGGAAAGTGGAGAGCTGTACATAATTTTAGGGCAGTAGTAAATTATTTTTAGGGGAAATGAATGAACCCAAACATTCCTGGGACAAAGTTCCTCTAAGCTCTGGAGAAGGTAGTGGGAGGGGGAGGGGTGGAACTTCACTGTGAACAAAGGTTGTCTTCTTATACAGATAAAGCCCCCCAAAAGAAATGTATGCCCATCGTTAGTAGTATCTAATCTGTTCTCTTCATATGTTTGTGAGAACCAAATAATATTTTAGAACACTAGGAAATATAAAATGTTATTATGATTTTTGATACTGAAACTTTTTTAACCTTGACTGTATTCTTAATTTTTATTTATTTATTTATTTTCCAACTTTTATTTTAGGTTCAGGGTGTACATGTGCAGGTTTGCTACATGAGTAAATTGCATGTCACTGGAGTTTAGTACACAAAATGATTTCATCACCCAAGTAGTGAGCATGGTACCCAATAGGTAGTTTTTTGACCCTCACCTTCCTCCCACTCTCCACTTTCAAGTAATCCCCAGTATCTATCATTCCCCTCCTTGAGTCCACGTGGACTCAATGTTTGGCCCTCACTTACAACTGAGATAATTTGGTATTTGGTTTTCTGTCCCTGTGTTAATTTGTCTAGGATAATGGCTTCCAGCTCCATCCATATTGTTGCAAAGACATGATTTCACTCTTTTTATATGACTGCATACTTTCAAGCTGTGTATGTACTGCATTTTCTTTATCTAGTCCACTGTAGATAGGCACCTAGGTTGATTCTATGTCTTCACTGTTTGGAATAGTGCTGCAATGAAAATACGAGTGCATGTGTAGTTTTGTTAGAAAGAATGATGTATATATTGGGGGATACATATCCACTAATGGGATTGCTGGGTCAGATGGTAGTTCTAAGTTCTGTGAGAAACCTCCAAACTGCATTACAGAGTGGGTGAACTTTACATTTCTACGAGCAGTGTATAATTGTTCCCTTTTCTCTACATCTGTTTTTTTTTTTACTTTAAAAAATTTTTACTTTAAAAACTTTAAAAAGTTTTATTATTGCCAAGGGGGTTGCTTTTATTACATCTGTTGGTTTGTAAGGCAGAAAATGAAGTCCATGGGCAACCCAATTGCAAGGTAATAAGCTCATCCACTGAGAAACTACAGGGCCAGGTTTGGTATAAGATTGATGCTATAGTTGGGAAGTTTGTTCCCTTAAACATCATGTTGAAATTTGATCCTCAATGTTCAAGGTGGGGCCTAATGGGAAGAGTTTTCAAGTCATTTTGTCAGGTCTCTCATGAAAGGCTTGGTGCCATGCTCACAGTAATGAGTAATGCACAAGTAAGATGCCATATGCATGAGGCCAATCCTTGTGGAAATCATTGCTATGAAGAAAAAAAGGTATAGGTAACAAATAAAATGAACAGTACTCAAGAGAATAACTTACACATATTTAATGAGTTTTATGTGTGTGTGTCTGTGTGTGTATGTGAGACTTGATTTCCTTCTCTTCTATTTGATATACAAATTAACTATTTGAAGAAAAAAATGATGCTCTATTTTATTAGCATATGTTATGAGAGATTTCAAAAGGTGACCAGAATAGTCACTTTTATAAACTGCAATCTAGCTTTTAAAAGGGAGAGATAAAATAGTGATGACTCCAACACTTATGCTAGGTGTTAAGACAAAGAAATCTTCACAATGATATAAATAGAAATGCATTCCAGAGTTATAACCTGCCATTTTATGCCAATATGAGCATTGGTGAAATGAAATATTTTAGTATTTTATTACTTGCAGCTTAATTTTATAGTTCATGATAATGCAGGATGCTCCTTAGTTCAGCTAAAATCCAGCTTCTTGTCACACAACCAGGACAGATTAGACACGTGGACACATTGAAAGGTGAGGAGAGCAGAATTTACTAAAAGAAAGCTTGGCTTGGTACGGTGGCTCACACCTGTAATCCCAGCACTTTGGAAAGCCAAGGTGGGCAGATCACCTGAGGTTGGGAGTTTGAGACCAGCCTGGCCAACATGGTGAAATCCTGTCTCTACTAAAATTACAAAATTAGTTGGGCGTGGTGGCACGTGCCTGTAATCCCAGCTACTCGGAGGCTGAGGCAGGAGAATCACTTGAACCTGGGAGGTGGAGGTTGCAGTGAGGTGAGATAGCACCATTGCGCTCCAGCCTGGGTGACAGAGAAAGGACTCCATCAAGGAAGGAAGGGAGGGAGGGAGGGAGGGAGGGAGGGAGGGAAAGAAAGCTCTCAGCAAAAAAAGGGGTTCCTGCCCCCACCTCACAGATTGAATAGCAGGCCACCACACGTGGGCTGAAGGCCAGGTTCTTCCCTGCTACATCAGGTAAGTGGGCCCTTAGTCTCAGCCACGCCACACTGATTTATTTCCCTTACTGCACATGTGTTAAGGGACAGAATTTTTCACCATGGGCATGTATAGGCAAGTTCTCTGTGCACAATGACCTGGGTGGCATTTGGTTGTCTCTTATCTCTATCAATGATACTGAGGCAAATATAGTATAACACAGGTGGCATGTTGTACAACAGAGTAATCTGAAATTGGAAATTAACTTATTATCGCAAAAATTTCTTCTCTCAGTGGAATAATTTAGTCAACTTCCTTATGACAGCAATTTGAGACAACTGAGGTTAAGCAAAATTGGAACCTAAATTTACTGTAAGCAAAGGTTGCCATTATGCTTTATAGGCCAAAAAGGCATTAAAGAAACCCTTATTTGTCAACTTTGAGGCAATGTGTACACATTACACACATTGTGTGCTTAGTACATGCATGTGCTTATGTGCTAAGCGGAACCCTAGGTGAGCAAACATTGATCTTTTCCTAATACAGAGTTCCTCACCACTAAGTAAACATTCGTGCAGGTATACTTGCAAAGAAAAAATATATAGATGTAAAAATGACACAATTTATTACAGGTGTTAATTTGAATGGTCAGTAGAAGCAGAAGTCAGTAATATCCGGTAGCACTCTAGAGTCCACAGGCAAATGTTGGAATTCTCTAGCACAGATAATCCTGTAATTATGTGTTAATTTGATCTTTTGAGATAATGAACTCACTTCCGCAATAACTGTATCAATCCACTGATGAGGGCTGCTCACCGATGATCTAATCACCTCTTAGGTGTCCTATTAATGCCATCACATTGGGGATAAAGTTTCCACACAAGCTTTGAAGGAGAAATTCAAACTGTAGCACTGAATAAGTCGAAAGAGTGTCAGTTTTAAATAATTAAAATGCTTACCTCAAGGCATTGCATATAATGAATCACTTTTTGGTGCCTGATCTGAATAATTTTCTCATTGCTTTTAGCAGTCAGGACAAGATAAACCAAGAATTGGAGATGGACTATGTGTGTTGAAGAGCTTCATTCACTGAATTTAGAATCTCACAAATTCTTGAAAGTGAAAGATATGGCTTGGAATGGGAAAGAGGGACACCTACACCATTGATTTGGACGTATCTCCAAGGTTACAGAAATTTTGAATACCAGGAGTTAGTAAACTAATGTCCATGGCCAGATAGGTCCACAGCCTCTTTTTGCGTAGCCACTGAGCTAAGAATTGTACATTTTTTTAAATGAATTGTGCAAAAGAAAACATAGAAGAACTTGCCTAACATACTCTTTTTACTTTTGCAGAAAAAGTTTGCCAATCCCTGACCTAATGCCCCTAGAAAAACATCTTCCTTTCAATTTTCTTTGCCAGAGTGAGAAAAAAATCCCCCTCATTCTCTCATATCTATGTGCCAACTCTGTAATCAGATACCAGTCAGTATCAGCATTACCTGTGGAGTAGAATGAAAACAACCTTAGTGAGTAAGACAAGATGTATTTCCAGAAACAATTGAGGAATTTTTGATTTATATTGTCAGAATTGTCAGAAATACTTCCTGGAATTCATGCCAAGGAAGAAAATGTTGAGCTGTGAATTCAGGTATTTTTAAAATATCTATGTGGATTTATAAAATGTAATGTGCATCTGCATTTGGTGTGCTAGTTGGTGCAGGGAGCCAAAATTTCAAAAATGTGCAGTTTGACAAGATTCTTAATGGTACTTCAAACCAGGAAAGTAAGTTGAAGATACTGCAAATGAAATGTACTCTCTCATCTCAGCAGGAATGGGAGGGAATTTGCAGAGCCAATGTAGTAACCATTAAGTAACTTCCAGCTTCCAGAAGAAAGAATCTTAAATTCCACAATAGTCTGTGTTAACTTGACTCCTCTGTTTGGTCCCTGGGGAGGAAGTAGCAGGTGGCAAGCATCCTACTTAGTGTCTCTATCAATTAGAGAAAACAATTCAAGCCTTCAAAGCACCACATTTGCATTTAATTCCATCAAGTCACAGAAGTGATAATACCAGTAGACTGAACTGTAGTCTCCTAGACTTGGTGCATTAGTATTAGGTAAATCAGCTGAGTCAGTGTGGATTAAAATAATTTAATTTACTTACACTTTATTGCAACCACATTGTCAATGGCATATGTATTTTTTCTGACATATTTCCAAGCACTTAGATTTAGTATACTCTTTTTAATTTATGACCCCAGGCCATGCACTAGCGACATATTTTTATTCATTAAACAAAGACTTACCAACCTCTTTTAGAGACATCAGTTCAGTAGGGAATTCAATATATAATGGTGTTCACTTGAACCTTTATTACTCTACTTCAATTGCACGTAGTTCTTTTAAAAAATATGGTCATTAACATGGAAGTGGAATAAAACAGTAGCCCCACCCTTTAAATTTGGATGTCCTAGGTCAAGAATAAAAATGTGTGTCTGTATGCATGCCTATTATTTTAAATGTGTATTAAACCATCTATTAAGTAATATACATTCTGTCCTCCCTCCACTTTCACAAGTGTATTTTTAAAATGACAGAGATGGTCAGATGTAAACTTAGATTTCATATATTTTCTTGTGTTCTAGGCCAGAACTAGGTATTGTGGAACAAACCAGTCCTGTGTTCCATCAACCTTTTTTAGTTTGCTCTCCTTTTCCTACAATGGGTCTTGTGTGGGCATATGTATACATCTCAGTCTGCTTGTCAAAAATCCATCTAAGTGTCTGTCCCTTAATCACTATTTGGACTCCTGATGTGGACACTGATGTATTCTAATGTCGAGGAGAGAAAAAGAAAATATGTTTGCACAGGCAATGGAAATAGTCATGGTGTTATTGGGGAAGAGAATTCTATGATCTCATAATTGTGTATGCTGAAAGTAAAGGTTGGAATTGCATAGGCAATGTATGTCTTATTAGTAGCTATTTTTACTTCTGTTTTTAGGCTCTCTAAATTATGAGAAAGAGTCAAGGGGCCACTCTTCTAACAGAATTAAAGCCTAATGACGGTGTATGCTGAGAAACTGGTGTAGTAGCTAGGAGAAAGTCTCACTTTAGTCTTAACCAGATTATCTGTTCCATTGTACAGTCATATGGCCACAACAATTTAAATAAATGGCAGTCCTTGCCAACTGCTTTTATATAATTTTAAATATATGTAGCATATATGTATTAAATATAAATGTTTACTATACTAAACATATATAAAGGTTAACAAAGGTGTAACAACTTACACAGCGATTCTCAGGCTTACAGGCTTTCCAACTATACATAGCAAAGAATTTTTATATACCTATTAACTAACATAAAATTATTCACAATTCATCCACTAATAAAATACATTTTCCTTTTAATCTGTATGCTGCCATATCTGAGTGGATGAGGAACAAATGGTCACAGTGTTGAATATTTAATTAATAATGGTCTCTTTGTTCTGTTCAGTTCCAACAGCCTGGAATTTGTATTATCAGTGGAGTTGCATGTAAAGAGAACATAATTAGTACTGATTCATCTCACTTGTAATGCCCTAAAAGAGCTGCACACTAGTTAGACACTCTCATTTAGATTCCTAGCATTATCTTTATGTCTACTTCCCTAGTTGTGGTTGGGAAGCTTTTCCTTAAATTATATTATTTCAAAATTAAATAATCAACATCATAATCATCAACATTGTTGCTTTCATCATTCAGAATTTGTCTCAGTAGCCTGTGTAATATTTATTTGTAGACTGACTGGGTAAAGAATTTTGGATTCAAAGAATTCATTGGTTCAATTGTTATTAGAAAATGCATTCAGTTGTTCATTAAAATCTCATTTTCTCATAATAAATTCTTATACTGAAGAGTAATTTAACAAATTCAACACCTTGATAAAAACTTTCAGCAACTAGAGATAGGAGAGAAATTCCTCAGCTTGAGAATGGGAAACCTATATACAGCCCACACCCTCCTAGTCATGGAAGACTGAACACTTACTACCACTTTAATTCACTTCTATGTGGGAGATCGTATATACAGGCATACAAATTGGAAAAGAAATAAAACATATATTTTTTACAAACATTATTGTATATGTAGAAAACGCTAAGTAATTGACGCAACAATCTAGTAAAATTTAAAATTTAAGTTTGCAAGATACAAGATTACCATACAAATAACAATTGTATATCCATGAACTAGTAATTAGAATGAAAATATTTTCTAAACATAAAATTTTAATAGCATAAAATATGAATAACTACAAATAAATTTTACACAGTATATATAATATCTGTACACTGAAAAGTACAAATTTCCCTGGGGAAATTTAAAAAGAACACAAATTGGAGTAGAGATATGCTTTCTAGGTTAGAAGAATACTGTTGTTAAAATTTCAATTGTGTAAATTTCATGTATGAATGCAAAGCAATTTCAATCAAAATCCTAGACTTTTCTTTTTTAATTGAAATGGACAACTATAAAATTTATGTGAAAATGCAAAGGCCAAAGCAGACAAAGTATTTTTGAAAAAGAAAGTTGTTGGAGGATCTATACTACCTGGCTTTAATAGTTAATACAAAATTCATTTCAAGAGTTAACGAAGATAGGTGGACTTAAACTATTCTAAAGTATATGTTATTTTACATATTTATTGAATAAAGTCAGATACTCTCACTCAGCTTTTAAATTAACTCGACAGATAATTTTCTATCTCTACCACTACCCTGAAAGTTCACTAAAATGGGCGACAAGTTTCCCTTCATAAGTAAGGAGACCTTGGGTTTATAGGTCAATGGAAGAAAATACAGTACCCTAAAACAGTCTTATCAACTGAGCAGCTCCATTGCTTGGTTTTTGCCTAGCAAATATGCAAATCTGTATCTTCATAGACACTTGTACAGAGTTGATTTGGCCAATTGCTTTTTAATAAAGATACCAAGATAATCCAATGAGAAAAGGATAGTTTTTCCAAAATATCATGCTGAAAGAACTGATTAACTAGATGGAATATATATAAATATGTGTGTGTGTTGATCTGTCTGTGTGTATAAATTACATACCTTATACAAAACGTTTTCTGAAAAAGTAGCTTACACATAAGTAAAATATAATAGCTAATTCTAAAATATTACTGAAAGAAAACACAGGAAAAAGTTCTTATAACCTTAGGTAGGACAAAAAGACATTAATAACTAAAATAAATAAATAAATAAATAAATAAATAAATAAATAAATAATAAAACAAAGAATACGGATGCTGTTTACATGCCAAATCTTGGAATTCTCGACTTCAGCTGTAACCATCTCTCTGCTTAGATTAATTCCCTGCTATATTAAATCCCTGGAGCTTCCATAACAAATTACCACAGGCCAGGTGACTGAAAGCAGCAGGGATTTGTTCTCTCACAGTTCTGCAGGGTAAAATTTAGAAATCAAGTTGTTGTTAGATTCATGCTTCCTTTGAAGGCTTTAGGGAAGAATCCTTCCAAGCTTCCTAGCTTCTGGTGGCTTCCAGCAATCATTGGTATCCCTTGGTATGTAGCTGAATAACTCCAACATCTGTCTTTCTTATCATATGACCTTCTCTCCTATGCCTATCTCTGTGTCTCTTCTTCCCTTTTTATTAGTACACTAAGTATTGATTTTAGGGCCCACCCTAATCTAGTGTGACATCATCTTAACTAATTACATCTGCAAAGGCCGTATTTCCACATAACGTCACAGTCTGAGGTTCTGGGTAGACATGAATTTTTGAGGGACACCATGCAATTCAATACTCTTATCTAGGATGTTTTCTTTACTCCCTTGCAGATTTTTCCTTTCCTAAGACTATTCCCTTACCAAATGATGGCTCAGGCTATGCTTTTAATGAATTTGTCCCTAAGACAATGTTATATCCCTGGAAACTACCAAAGCGTTTGGCACATAATTGATACATAACTAAGTACACTAGTGTCCCTTATCTGCAAGGAATATGTTCCAAGACCCCCAATGAATGCCTGAAATGGTAAAAAGCACCAAACTATGTAAGTATTCTTTTTTGATGTGGTAATCAAGATGGCTACTAAGTGATTAGAGAGTAGGTAGTGTCTACAGCGTAATATGCTAGACGAAGGAATGATTCATGTCCTGGGAAGGACATAGTGAGATGGCATGGGATTTCTTCATGCTACTCAGAAAGGCTGCAATTTAAAATGTGTATTTTTTTTATTTCTGGAATTTTCCATTTAATACTTTTAGAGAGGATTTGACTTCAGTTAACCGTAACCATGAAAAGAGGAACCATGGATAAGGGAGAATGGCTCTGTGTGTGTGTGTGTGTGTGTGTGTGTGTGTGTGTGTGTGTGTGTGCATGGATGATAAAAAGTAGAGCCTCTCAGGAATTTGGGAAATATGTGTGAATAATGTCTGGTAAATATGAGAAGAAAGTGCATATTTAATAGGTGATAGTTTTGATTGGGGCATAATCTTGGCAACAATTTCTAGAGGGAAATTTGGCCTTATGAAACATTTAAAGCTATTTATTAAGTATCTGCTATTAAAGCAAGATATGTTGGTAGAAAAATACTGACAAATATTTCTGCCTTTAGGAAGGTTACATTTTAGTGTAAAAGCACATGAAATATTTAAATTATCTAAAAGTGAGAATGTTATAAGTGTTATGAAAAAATGCTCAAGATAAATATGTCTGGAGGATAATGTATGGTGGGATAAATTGTGTTATGTTTAGAGCATAGTACAGTGTTACTTACTCAGATTGCCAGATGACAGTGATTGCCTAATCAAATCAGAGGTGGACAAATTCGCAGGGGCTCAAGTGCCCGAAAACATGGCAAATTCACAAGGCCTGACAAGATAGCAAGGCAATTACAGGTTGTATTGTACAGAAAACAGTAATCTACTAGTGATTTAAAACTCACACTGGAGAGCTGCTATGATGATTAATTTTAAAGTGTCAGCTTGACTGGGAAAGGGATTGCCCAGATGTTTGGTTAAACATTACTTCTGAATGTGTCTGTGAGGATGTTTCTGGGTGAGATTAACATTTAAATCAGTAGACTGAGGAAAGTAGATTGTCCTCTTCCATGTGGATGGGCCTCATCTAATCTGTTGAAGGCGTGGATAGAATAAAAGGCTAAGAAAGAATTATTTCTCTCTGCCTTACTGTTTCAAACTGGGACATCAGTCTTCTGCCTTCAGACTTGGATTCAGACTGCAACTATACCACGAACTCTCCTGAGTCTCCAGCTTGCCAACTGTAGACAACGAACTTTCCAGTTAATTCACGAGCCAGTTCCTTATAATAACTCTCTCTATATGTCTATATCTGTATGTCTGTCTATCTATCTATATCTATCTATCATCTATCTGTCTATCTATCATCTATTTATCTACTTATCCAATCGTTTCTGTTTCTCTGAAGAAACCAGACTATAATGACAGTTTAGAGATTTGTACTTCAAACATGGCATCCCATCCAAATTGAATTGTTATTAAATTTCTCCGGGTTATATTTTTTGCCCAGGAAGGAAATTACATATTACTTACAATAGAGATGAAAATAGAAGAGCACAAAGCAAGTGAAGGCTAACAAATGGAGGAAAAGACACTGACTTGGTCGGTTATCACCAAGTTACATTATCAACTTCGTGTAGAACTCTTATAGGTTTCACTGCTTCCCAAGTCAATAAAGAATCCAAAAGTAAAAGAAGGTCATTTCACAAAACAAGACAATACACCTATCTTAATTGTTTGTAATGATTTTGTTTTGCATTTTAACCAATAATTTTTTTACTATCCTCACAAACAATAATACTAAGTCAAGTCATAGAGTCAAATATTAATCTTTAGTCCAAGACAAAACAACCAACTATACGCCTCTTCAAATTATTTTAAAAAATGATAAAATTAAGGAATTTGAAACGTTATCTATATGTAGTAGAATCTGTAAGAGAAACCAAATCATTTCCTACTTCAGCCATTGTATATATACTAGCTTTGTTTGAATTGTCATGTTACTAAATGGACATGTGTAATCTTTCTCAAACAAATTCCTGCCTTAATAACAAAAAAAAAATTTTAATAGAAACGGGATTTTGCCATGTTGGCTAGGCTGGTCTCGAACTCCTGACCTCAGGCGATCCACTTGCCTCGGCCTCCCAAAATGCTGGGATTACAGGCATGAGCTACCGCGCCAGGCTGATTTTAATAATAATTTATTGCACATTTTTAACAGGTTCATTCATTTTCACAAAAGTCCTGAGGCTGATAGCTGTTCCTTCATGTCAACATGTCTCTGGCTAAGACCAGAAAAGAAAAGCAGTGAACAATTTCCTATTCTCCTCATTTTATCTATGCAACTCTATACCATTTTCATTTTAGGAGACTATAGAAGTGTGGAGTCTATTTTCAGGTATATCTATAATTACCAATTTTATTCTAATGTATCAGCAAAATTCTTTTACATGACCACATGAGTCAGGAATCTGGGGACTGTGTTAATCACATTATAAAATAGAAACACTCTGAAAGGTCAGTGCCTTCCTGCCTAATCTGACATTCAGAGCCTGTTCCTGAGTCATGGTAGGAGAGGAAAGAAAATAAAATAAAATAACTGATGTAAAGTGTTTTTAAGTGTTTCATCAACACAGTCCAGAGTAAAGCCTGAGAAGACATATACTGACAATGTTCATTAGCCTAAGAGAGTTTTCTGAGAGCATAGGCGGAAGAAAAGGGGCTGTTTTCCTTCACCAAACAAGAGGGCACCTTGCTCATTCATTCTGGGTCCTTAGGAAAAGAAAGTGGGTGAATTCTGTATGTTTAAAGCAGGCAAGAAAAAAAAAAAGAAAGCAAAAATAGATTTACAATAGGCTTTCTGTATCCACCAACCGCAGCTAGAAGATATTCAGGAAAAAATAAATAAATACAATGATATAAGCCAATACAAATAAAAACTACAATATAACAACTATTTCCATGGCATTTACATTTCATTAGATATTACAGGTAATCTGGAGATGATTTAAAGTATAAAGGTGGCCAGGCACGGTGGCTCACGCCTGTAATTCCAACACTTTGGGAGGCCAAGGCGGATGGATCATGAGGTCAGGAGATTGAGACCATCCTGGCTAACACGGTGAAACCCTGTCTCTACCGAAAATGCAAAAAATTAGACGGGCGTGGTGGCGGCGCCTGTAGTCCCAGCTACTCGGGAGGCTGAGGCAGGAGAATGGCGGGAACCCGGGAGGCAGAGCTTGCAGTGAGCCGAGATCTCTCCACCGCACTCCAGCCTGGGTGACAGAGCCAGACTCCACAAGTATAAAGGATGATGTGTGTAGCTTATATGTAAACACTGTGCTATTTTATATATGGGACTTGAGCGCCCACAGATTTTGGAGTCTGCAGGGGCCCTGGAACCAATCTCCTGCAGATATTGAGGGATAACTGTATACTTTACAGAGAATTTAAAATCTTTGGTCCAAATAACAGCAGAATAAATAAATCCTATGCTGTTAGCTACTATTGTTTTGGTTAAATGGTAGACATTTAGAGTTGAAAAAATGGTTAGCTTACTAGAGGGCAGGAAGAGACAAAGCAGCCTTGACAATTCTGTAAAAATGTTGTCAAACTGAGCAAGTGGCTAGTATTCAGAGGTGACTGATAGTATACTTTTCACTGTGGTTGCGTTCTCATTGATGACAACAGTAAGGAAAACCAAGCATCAAAAATAAGGCTTGGATGGGCTTTGATATCACATAAATTAAAAATTAGGATGACATGATCCAAATCTGTTTTTTTTTAAAAAATCTATGTTAGAATAACTTAGTGATACAGAGTACTTTTTATAAAACGAAACCAAATATAATGTAGTTCATACATAATACACTTTTTGTACTAAAACGAATAGGTAGATATACTTATATATGTGTCTGTGTGTGAATACACACATATGGACATTAAAGACAAATGTTCATCATTAAGTTGTTGAAAGAGGACATAAAAGAATATTATGTATGTTGCATGTATATAACATACGTAACATAATACAGGCTGAGCCTGTCAAGACATTTTAGTAAATAAGGCAACACGTATCTGATGGTGGTACCATCAAATTATAATGGAGGAGAAAAATTCCCGTCTCCTAGTGACATCATAACTACCATGCTGTCCTCATACAATGCATTACTCACATGTTTGTGGTGATGCTGATGTAAAAACAACCTAGGATACTTCCAGTCGTATCAACGTGTAGCAATACAATTATGTACAGTACATAATAATAAATGACTATGTTGCTGATTTATGTATTTAAATATTTACTATATTTTCTATCGTCGTATTACAGTATACTCCTTCTACTTATTAAAAAAAGTTGACCATAAAATGATTGCAGGCATGTCCTTGAGGAAGTGCCTCAGAAGAAAGTATTATTGTCAGAGGATGACATTTCCATGCCTGTTATTGCCCCTGAAGATCTCGCAGTGGGACAAGATGTGAAAGTGGAGGCTGGGTGCAGTGACTCACGCCTATAATCCCACAACTATGGGAGGCTGAGATGGGCAGATTGCTTGAGGTCAGGAGTTCGAGATCAACCTGACCAACAAGGTGAAACCCCGTATCTACTAAAAAGAAAAAAAAAAAAGAAAAAAAAATTAGCCAGGCGTGGTGATGAGCACCTCTAATCCAAGCTACTCGGGATTCTGAAGCAGGAAAATCGCCTGAACCCGGGAGGCAGAGGTTGCAGTGAGCCAATATCATGCCATTGCCCTCCAGCCTGGGCGACAAGAGTGAGACTTCATGTCAGAAAAAAAAAAAAATGGAATACAGTGGTATCGATGATCCTCACCCTGTATAGGCCTAGGCTGATATATGTGTTTATGTCTTAGTTTTTAACTGAAAAATTTAAAAGGTAAAGAAAAACATAGAAAAAAACCACAGAATAAATATATAAAGAAAATATTTTTGTGCAGCTGTACAATGTGTTTAATTTTTAAGCTAAGTATTATGACAAGATCAAAAAGCTAAATAAATTAAAATTTTTATAAAGTAAAAAGTTACAGTAAGCTAAGATTAATGTCTTATTGAAAAAAAGAAAATCTTTTATTGAAGAAAATTTTTTATAATTTAGTGTAGCCTAAGTGTACAGTATTTATGAAGTTTAGAGTAGTATATAGTAATGTCTTAGGCCTTCCCATTCACTCACCACTCACTCACTGATTCATCCAAAGTAACTTCCAGTCCTGCATGCTTCATTCATGGTAAGTGCCCTATACAGGCTACCGTGTTTTCATCTTTTATGTTGTATTGTTACTGTACCTTTTCTTATCTCTTTTCTTTTCTTTTCTTTTCTTAACACAGTCTCGCTCTGTTGCCCAGGCTGGAGTGCAGTGGCACAATCTTGGCTCACTGCAACCTTCACCTCCTGGGTTCAAGCGATTATCCTGCCTCAGTCTCCTTAGTAGCTGGGATTACAGTCGTGTGCCACCACACCTGGCTAATTTTTGTATTTTTAGTAGAGACAGGGTTTCACTGTGTTGGTCAGGCTGGTCTCTATCTCCTGACTTCATGATCCGCCTGCCTCGGCCTCCCAAAGTGCTGAGATTACAGGTGTGAGCCAACATGTCCGGCCTTACCACATCATATATATATGATATGTATGTAGAGAGAAAGAGAGAGAGAGAGAAGAGAAAGAGAGGATTATAGTTACCTACAATATTCAGTAAAGTAACATACTGTATAGGTCTGTAGCTTGGGGGCAATAGGCTATAATATCATATTGCCTAGGTGTGTAGTAGGCTATACATTCTAATCTTGTGTAAGTATACTCTGTGATGTTCACAAAAATGCAAAATCCCCTAAGGATGGATTTCTCAATACATATCATCATCATTAAGCAATGCCTAACTGTGCTTTACTTTTTTTCCCACTTGTAACATTATTTTTCTTTTTGTAAGATATAAACTATTATGATTCCTTGTAGATGAATGCTCATGAATCCATCACCAATATAAAACATAACATCAAGATCAAAGTTAGAAGTGGCACTATATGTAAAAATTGTGTGTCTCTAATTTTATAAAAAGTTTAAAATGATCACTAGGTGATTCCAGGCACATAAGGCCTCACTGGCAGAAACCATATGAAAATTACAAAGTTAATATTTAAAGACCAGGCGTGGTGGCTCATGCCTGTAATCCCAGCACTTTGGGAGGTCAAAGTGGGAGAATTGCTTGAACCCAGGAATTCGGGATGGGCAAAAACCCATCTTTAAAAAAAATACAAAATTACAAAATACAAATTATAAAAATACAGAAATTACCCTGGCTTGGTGACATGCACCTATAGTCCCAGATACGTGGGAGGCTGAGATGGGAGGACCCCTTGAACCCAGGAGATTGAGGTGGCAGTGAGACATGATTGAATCACTGCCCTCCAGCCTGAGTGAAGGAGTGAGACCCTTTCCCAAAACAACAATAACAAAACATACTAGTAATAATTTTACTAATATATTTTATTTGTAAGGCAAATAAATGTAAATTTTAAGAGTCCCACCATTAAGCGGACAGTGTTGCAATGCAATCTCAGCATTTGGCTCAGATGGAACTCCTTTATATCTACCAGGAACATCACGGCAGCATTTGCACAATGGGCTATAGAAGGATGGAGTGGCATAATTGCTGCCTCGCTGAAGCATGAATGCAGCCTAATTAACAGAACTGAAACCGCTACACTCAAACTCTCATTGCGTTTATCTTCTTCTGCTTACTTTCTATAGGTAGGGTGGTCACCGAAGTGTTGCTCCTCATTGACATGCTGCAGTGTTTTTAGTCCACCTGCTTCATCTTGACCTCTGTCTTAGGATGTCATGCAAGCAACTCTCTTTTTGCTCAAGAGTATTCTAATTAAATCTTATTGTCTAATTGAGATAGTGGTATACAGAGCAATTGAAAATGTTCCATCCCAAGAGAAAACCAACCACCACATGTTCTCACTTGTAAGTGGGAGTTGAACAATGAGAACACATGGACACAGGGAGGGGAACATCACACACCGGGCCCTGTCAGGGGGTTGGGGGCAAGGGGAGGGAGAGCATTAGGAGAAATACCTAATGTAGATGACGGGTTGATGGGTGCAGCAAACCACCATGGCACGTGTATATCTATGTAACAAACCTGCACATTATGCACGTGTATCCCAGAACTTAAAGTATAATTTAAAAAAGAACAACAGAAAAGAAAAAAGGTTACATCCCTTCTGCTCTAAAGAGTAGATATAAGCAATTATGAAAATGCATCTGCCAATTGCCTTTAAGATAGTGTTTCCTGCCAATACACTTTCATTCACTTCAATAAAGCCCTGGCTGAATTCTTTGACACCATTTTTTTAATAGAAAAATAAACTTATAACAGGAAAAATAAATGGAGATGAAGATAAATTAAAACAAACTTTCCTTCCTTGATGGTGATCATTCTTCAAAAAAAAAAAAAAAAAAAAAACAATTAATTGGTTTTCATAAAGGACCAAGCCACTGCTTTGTTGTACGAAAATAATATTTTAAGACATTATCACAGGATTATTTGTTCGGCTTTGTGAAGGGGCATCTAACGGAACACCAGAAATCCTAAACTATAATTTAGGATGTTGTTAAAAGCTTGACTGGGGCAGGCTATTTATATTTCCAGGTCTTCCTATTTTTTAAGAATTATGAGAAGGCATGAATACATGACTTTTAGAAAGTCATTAGCTTTCATATTTCTGTGGTTTCATTTATATTTGTTCCTTGGTCAGCTGCAATTATACAAGTAGGTCCATGCTGAAATCAAAACTTATTTCTTTAGATCTGTAATTAAAGTTATGATAAAGATCCTCTGACACATACACATATGTTTTTTTCTGGGTCACTGATTTGTATTCATATCTGTCCTTGATACTGAATGAGCTTCCCAGTGCTGACATTCCAGATGTTGCCTGTGGTAAAATGTGACAATTACAAAAAAGGCCTTCTTGCTCCACAGTATTACCTTTAAATCCCATGACAAGGGAAATTAAACCCTTATATATATATTTTTTTCCTGCTTGCAAAGGTTTGGGGATAATATGTTTTATATATGAGAAAAATATGAGTACTTATATGTAGGCTAATCTTTGGGTAAGGGTAGATACAATTTATTTCTATCATCCTGTTTTTGTTTTGACTTTTAAAGCCAAACAAGTTAATTTTAACACATCTTCAGCACTTACACCAATGACCCCTCTTGTCTCTCAGCTGCGTCACTGCTTCGATACCATCACTCTGTTGCCGCTTACTTAATGTATAGGAAAAACATACAGATATCTAATCAATTTAGAACTGTTTGATTAAATTTAAAAAAAAAAAAAGACACTGTGGCAAACCTAAGCTCATTTGAAACTTCATTCTCAGGTGTGAAGACGAACAACTTAAAATTGCTGAACCTTTTATTTGGTCATTTACCAAACTGGGAATAATGCCTGCCTCAACAAAATGTTTGCTATAATTAAACAACATATTATTTGAGGTACATGCAGTAAAAACAAATAAAATGCACTTAACTGTTGTAAAATATTTTGTTTTATAAATTATAAATACCAGTAACAGTTCAGTGTGTTACACTTTCTGAATTTATCTATTTATTATTATTAGTCATCAACACACTGATCTAATAGAATGAAGCAGCAACAACCACCATCTTCAGTCCAAAGTCTCGATTAAGTATTTCTTGATTCTCTAAATTCCCACTGCCATTGACTGGTATCAGGTTGTCCTTATCTCATGCTATGACTATTTTAATATATAATCATCTCCGTCCATTCTTCTCTATTTGTTCTTTACTCTTCTACTTTTAACTGAAAAATTAAATTACTGGAGATCATGGACTTGCTATCCACTGAAGGACAAAGGGAATTCCTGAAATGTCTCTGAGAACTCATTCTAATTCCATTTTCTGTTACTGCCATGGTTCATATTTTATATGATCCATTTGTACTGAATTTCTGGTTTTCTCACACAAGATTCTGTTACAAGTATCTGGGTTTAACTTTCATGTTCTGTCTTATCATTCTGATAAAATACAACCGACTCTTACAGTCCCTACAGACCCAGATTAAACATGGTTTTCCAACTTTCTCAGGATGGATTTGTCACACTAATCTTTTTTGCGTTCATGGCATTTGTGATAATACAATATAATTACTTGTCATTTTGTTTGTTTTCCCCACCAGGGGTTAATAATACCATACTTTTAGTACAATGAGAGTGGTCACAAAGAGAGGAAGGGGCTGGGCGCGGTGGCTGACACCTGTAATCCCAGCACTTTGGGAGGCCGAGGCGGGTGGATCAGGAGGTCAGGAGATCAAGACCATCCTGGCTAACACGGTGAAACCCCGTCTCTACTAAAAATAGAAAAAATTAGCCAGGCGTGGTGGCGGCGCCTGTAGTCCCAGCTACTCAGGAGGCTGAGGCAGGAGAATGGCGGGAACCAGGGAGGCGGAGCTTGCAGTGAGCCGAGATCACGCCACCGCACTCCAGCCTGGGCAACAGAGGGAGACTCTGTCTCAAAAAAAAAGAAAAAAAAAAAGAAGAAGAAGAGAGGAAGGAGGGGAAGAAGGCACAGAGGGAGAAAGAAAGTGAGCCAGACACAGAGAGAGAAAGAGAAAACACTAAGGTGCGTATTGAAAGTAAATTACATTATTACATTGTAAACAATTATGTATAAGCATGAACGATACTAATTAGAATAATATTTCACATTACAGCTAACATTTGTTAACTGAACCCAGTCATACACATAAACTAAACTTTCTACTTTGCATATTATGACAGCATATTTCTCATTAATTTGATACTCAGTAATGTTCCTAATTAATTATATAGAATGTATACTTTACCTCGTTACATCCCAACTCATGTTTAAAAAATTGCCTAATGTCTGTCATTTCATTGGGAAGAGAGATATTTGAAATCATAAGCAGCTGGAATTATTCTATTATTCTGTACTATTCCATCTACTCCATTTCCACTCCACTCCAATCCATTTTATTTTATGTGCCTTTAGTTTAGATTTCAAGGGCTTATGAGAAGGTCAGAAACGTATGTACTGGAGGGTGGTACATTTGAGTGGAAAGAAATCCTAAAGGAGTGGGAGGTAGGTATTGAAGATAAGCTTCGTGTATTTTCTTGGTCTGATCAAATAATATCAAATAGAGATATTAAAGTAATTTCAGGGTGCTAAGACTTTTCTACAGTCTTTGTGTAGACAAATGCAAATACATGTCTGTTAATCAGAAAAGAAGATGTGTATATATCAAAGTCATGTCACTTTTATAGGAAAAATTTTAATATCTTCAGCTCTACATGCAGAAAAAGCATCATTATTGTAAGACTCAGAGCAAATGGAAGAAAGTAGGGTTGAGAATATATGTGTGGATAATTTTATTTTAATTGCATGTCATATACAGGTCCCTTTTATGTACAGGATATGCTACTGTTTTCTTCTCTGTGACATTTGTGTTGAATGACATGGGTGAGTGGTAACAACTATGGAGGATGTCTTCTTTTGAGAAATGTCTGTTCATATCCTTTGCCCACTTTTTGATGGGGTTGTTTGTTTTTTTCTTGTAAATTTGTTTGAGTTCTTTGTAGGTTCTGGATATTAGCCCTTTGTCAGATGAGTAGATTGCAAAAATTTTCTCCCATTCTGTAGGTTGCCTGTTCACTCTGATGGTAGTTTCTTTTGCTGTGCAGAAGCTCTTTAATTTAATGAGATCCCATTTGTCAATTTTGGCTTTTGCTGCCGTTGCTTTCGGTGTTTTAGACATGAAGTCTTTGCCCATGCCTATGTCCTGAATGGTACTACCTAGGTTTTCCTCTAGGATTTTTATGGTATTAGGTCTAACATTTAAGTCTCTAATCCATCTTGAATTAATTTTCGTATAAGGAGTAAGGAAAGGATCCAGTTTCAGCTTTCTACTTATGGCTAGCCAATTTTCCCAGCACCATTTATTAAATAGGGAATCCTTTCCCCATTTCTTGTTTCTCTCAGGTTTGTCAAAGATCACATGGCTGTAGATGTGTGGTATTATTTCTGAGGACTCTGTTCTGTTCCATTGGTCTATATCTCTGTTTTGGTACCAGTACCATGCTGTTTTGGTTACTGTAGCCTTGTAGTAGAGTTTGAAGTCAGGTAGCGTGATGCCTCCAGCTTTGTTCTTTTGACTTAGGATTGTCTTGGAGATGTGGGCTCTTTTTTGGTTCCATATGAACTTTAAAGCAGTTTTGTCCAATTCTGTGAAGAAACTCATTGGTAGCTTGATGGGGATGGCATTGAGTCTATAAATAACCTTGGGCAGTATGGCCATTTTCACAATATTGATTCTTCCTATCCATGAGCATGGTATGTTCTTCCATTTGTTTGTGTCCTCTTTTATTTCACTGAGCAGTGGTTTGTAGTTCTCCTTGAAGAGATCCTTTACATCCCTTGTAAGTTGGATTCCTAGGTATTTTATTCTCTTTGAAGCAATTGTGAATGGAAGTTCATTCATGATTTGCTCTCTGTTTGTCTGTTACTGGTGTATAAGAATGCTTGTGATTTTTGCACATTAATTTTGTATCCTGAGACTTTGCTGAAGTTGCTTATCAGCTTAAGGAGATTTTGGGCTGAGACAATGGGGTTTTCTAAATATACAATCCTGTCATCTGCAAACAGGGACAATTTGACTTCTTCTTTTCCTAACTGAATACCCTTGATTTCTTTCTCTTGCCTAATTGCCCTAGCCAGAACTTCCAACACTATGTTGAATAGGAGTGGTGAGAGAGGGCATCCCTGTCTTGTGCCAGTTTTCAAAGGGAATGTTTCCAGTTTTTGCCCATTCAGTATGATATTGGCTGTGGGTTTGTCATAAATAGCTCTTATTATTTTGAGGTACGTTCCATCAATACCGAATTTATTGAGCGTTTTTAGCATGAAGGGCTGTTGAATTTTGTCAAAAGCCTTTTCTGCATCTATTGAGATAATCATGTGGTTCTTGTCTTTGGTTCTGTTTATATGCTGGATTATGTTTATTGATTTGCGAATGTTGAACCAGCCTTGCATCCCAGGGATGAAGCCCACTTGATCATGGTGGATAAGCTTTTTGATGTGTTGCTGAATCCGGTTTGCCAGTATTTTATTGAGGATTTTTGCATCGATGTTCATCAGGGATATTGGTCTAAAATTCTCTTTTTTTGTTGTGTCTCTGCCAGGCTTTGGTATCAGGATGGTGTTGGCCTCATAAAATGAGTTAGGGAGGATTCCCTCTTTTTCTATTGATTGGAATAGTTTCAGAAGGAATGGTACCAACTCCTCCTTGTACCTCTGGTAGAATTCAGCTGTGAATCCATCTGGTCCTGGACTTTTTTTGGTTGGTAGGCTATTAATTATTGCCTCAATTTCAGAGCCTGCTATTGGTCTATTCAGGGATTCAACTTCTTCCTGGTTTAGTCTTGGAAGAGTGTAAGTGTCCAGGAAATTATCCATTTCTTCTAGATTTTCCAGTTTGTTTGCGTAGAGGTGTTTATAGTATTCTCTGATGGTAGTTTGTATTTCTGTGGGGTCGGTGGTGATATCCCCTTTATCATTTTTAATTGCGTCGATTTGATTCTTCTCTCTTTTCTTCTTTATTAGTCTTGCTAGTGGTCTGTCAATTTTGTTGATCTTTTCAAAAAACCAACTCCTGGATTCATTGATTTTTTGGAGACTTTTTTGTGTCTCTATCTCCTTCAGTTCTGCTCTGATCTTAGTTATTTCTAGCCTTCTGCTAGCTTTCGAATGTGTTTGCTCTTGCTTCTCTAGTTCTTTTAATTGCGATGTTAGAGTGTCAATTTTAGATCTTTCCTGCTTTCTCTTGTGGGCATTTAGTGCTATAAATTTCCCTCTACACACTGCTTTAAATGTGTCCCAGAGATTCTGGTATGTTGTATCTTTGTTCTCATTGGTTTCAAAGAACATCTTTATTTCTGCCTTCATTTCGTTATGTACCCAGTAGTCATTCAGGAGCAGGTTGTTCAGTTTCCATGTAGTTGAGCGGTTTTGATTGAGTTTCTTAGTCCTGAGTTCTAGTTTGATTGCACTGTGGTCTGAGAGACAGTTTGTTATAATTTCTGTTCTTGTACATTTGCTGAGGAGTGCTTTACTTCCAATTACGTGGTCGATTTTGGAGTAAGTACGATGTGGTGCTGAGAAGAATGTATATTCTGTTGATTTGGGGTGGAGAGTTCTATAGATGTCTATTAGGTCTGCTTGCTGCAGAGATGAGTTCAATTCCTGGATATCCTTGTTAACTTTCTGTCTGGTTGATCTGTCTAATGTTGACAGTGGAGTGTTGAAGTCTCCCATTATTATTGTATGGGAGTCTAAGTCTCTTTGTAAGTCTCTAAGGACTTGCTTGATGAATCTGGGTGCTCCTGTATTGGGTGCATATATATTTAGGATAGTTAGCTCTTCCTGTTGAATTGATCCCTTTACCATTATGTAATGGCCGCCTTTGTCTCTTTTGATCTTTGATGGTTTAAAGTCTGTTTTATCAGAGACTAGTATTGCAACCCCCGCTTTTTTTTGTTCTCCATTTGCTTGGTAAATCTTCCTCCATCCCTTTATTTTGAGCCTATGTATGTCTCTGCGTGTGAGATGGGTCTCCTGAATACAGGAGACTGATGGGTCTTGACTCTTTATCCAGTTTGCCAGTC
This sequence comes from Macaca mulatta, assembly GCF_049350105.2. NCBI lineage: Eukaryota > Metazoa > Chordata > Mammalia > Primates > Cercopithecidae > Macaca > Macaca mulatta. The sequence continues at coordinate 24,654,315 of NC_133408.1, read as the reverse complement.
TGTGTCTTTTAATTGGAGCATTTAGTCCATATACATTTAAGGTTAAGATTGTTATGTGTGAACTTGATCCTGCCATTATGATATTAACTGGTTATTTTGCTCGTTAGTTGATGGAGTTTCTTCCTAGCCTCGATGGTCTTTACATTTTGGCATGTTTTTGCAATGGCTGGTACCGGTTGTTCCTTTCCATGCTTAGTGCTTCCTTCAGGGTCTCTTGTAAGGCAGTCCTAGTGGTGACGAAATCTCTAAGCATTTGCTTATCTGTAAAGGATTTTATTTCTCCTTCACTTATGAAACTTAGTTTGGCTGGATATGAAATTCTGGGTTTAAAATTCTTTTCTTTAAGAATGTTGAATATTGGCCCCCACTCTCTTCTGGCTTGGAGAGTTTCTGCCGAGAGATAGTCTGATGGGCTTCCCTTTGTGGGTAACCCAACCTTTCTCTCTGGCTGCCCTTAAGATTTTTTCCTTCATTTCAACTTTGGTGAATCTGGCAATTATGTGTCTTGGAGTTGCTCTTCTCGAGGAGTATCTTTGTGGCGTTCTCTGTATTTCCTGGATTTGAATGTTGGCCTGCCCTACTAGGTTGGGGAAGTTCTCCTGGATGATATCCTGAAGAGTGTTTTCCAACTTGGTTCCATTTTCCCCCTCACTTTCAGGCACCCCAATCAGACGTAGATTTGGTCTTTTTACATAATCCCATACTTCTTGCAGGCTTTGTTCATTTCTTTTTGTACTTTTTTCTTTTGGTTTCTCTTCTCGCTTCATTTCATTCATTTGATCCTCAATTGCAGATACTCTTTCTTCCAGTTGATCGAGTCGGTTACTGAAGCTTGTGCATTTGTCACGTATTTCTCGTGTCATGGTTTTCATCTCTTTCATTTTGTTTATGACCTTCTCTGCATTAATTACTCTAGCCATCAATTCTTCCACTTTTTTTTCAAGATTTTTAGTTTCTTTGCGCTGGGTACGTAATTCCTCCTTTAGCTCTGAGAAATTTGATGGACTGAAGCCTTCTTCTCTTATCTCGTCAAAGTCATTCTCCGTCCAGCTTTGATCCGTTGCTGGCGATGAGCTGCGCTCCTTTGCCGGGGGAGATGCGCTCTTATTTTTTGAATTTCCAGGTTTTCTGCCCTGCTTTTTCCCCATCTTTGTGGTTTTATCAGCCTCTGGTCTTTGATGATGGTGATGTACTGATGGGGTTTTGGTGTAGGTGTCCTTCCTGTTTGATAGTTTTCCTTCTAACAGTCAGGACCCTCAGCTGTAGGTCTGTTGGAGATTGCTTGAGGTCCACTACAGACCCTGTTTGCCTGGGTATCAGCAGCAGAGGCTGCAGAAGATAGAATATTTCTGAACAGCGAGTGTACCTGTCTGATTCTTGCTTTGGAAGCTTCCTCTCAGGGGTGTACTCCACCCTGTGAGGTGTGGGGTGTCAGACTGCCCCTAGTGGGGGATGTCTCCCAGTTAGGCTACTCAGGGGTCAGGGACCCACTTGAGCAGGGAGTCTGTCCCTTCTCAGATCTCAGCCTCCGTGTTGGGAGATCCACTGCTCTCTTCAAAGCTGTCAGACAGAGTCGTTTGCGTCTGCAGAGGTTTCGGCTGTGTTTGTTATTGCCCTGTCCCCAGAGGTGGAGTCTACAGAGACAGGCAGGTTTCCTTGAGCTGCTGTGAGCTCCACCCACTTCGAGCTTCCCAGCAGCTTTGTTTACCTACTTAAGCCTCAGCAATGGCGGGCACCCCTCCCCCAGCCTCGCTGCTGCCTTGCAGGTAGATCACAGACTGCTGTGCTAGCAATGAGGGAGGCTCCGTGGGTGTGGGACCCTCCCGGCCAGGTGTGGGATATGATCTCCTGGTGTGCCTGTTTGCTTAAAGCGCAGTATTGGGGTGGGAGTTACCCGATTTTCCAGGTGTTGTGTGTCTCAGTTCCCCTGGCTAGGAAAAGGGATTCCCTTCCCCCTTGTGCTTCCCAGGTGAGGCAATGCCTCGCCCTGCTTCAGCTCTCGCTGGTCGGGCTGCAGCAGCTGACCAGCACCGATCGTCCGGCACTCCCCAGTGAGATGAACCCAGTACCTCAGTTGAAAATGCAGAAATCACCGGTCTTCTGTGTTGCTGGCGCTGGGAGTTGGAGACTGGAGCTGTTCCTATTCGGCCATCTTGCTCCGCCCCCCAATACAGTTTTATCATTATATAACAAGTTTAATATAAAAACTAAAATTATTCAAAAAGGTATAGATCAACTGTATGTACATAAAATTAAAAAATTTAATAAAGTCTACAGAAACATCAAAAGAATAACACTTTATGAGCAAGTTTGGCTGCTCGGTTGTAAAAAAATTCTCAATATTAATTTCATTAATTAATATGCAAATATATCTTATTAAATATCAGTGTTCCCTGTATTAACCTATACAGTTCACATAATTTCAGTTAGAATCTGAAAAACAAAATTTCTAAAAATTGGCAAAAGTTTTATTTTTAATTTTTACATCTAGAAAACATGGAAATGCAAAGAAAATGAAGGGAAAATTAATCCCTGGCACCAGGAAGTGGAAAAAGAAGATGTTAATAATATAGTATGGTATTATGAACAGAAATGAAAATATTAAAAAATGTAAGTAATCTAAAAGTAGATTTAAGTTTATAACAGCTGAGAATATATGTGGTTGGTAATTCCATTTATTTTTAAAAGGATGGATTATTTAATTAACTGAATCTTTACCCTGATATAAACAAACAGACCATACAGATACTTTCAAAGTTTGCAGCTAAATACAAAATACAGAGTAAACATATTACAAAATACCTGGGAGATTATATCTCTATACAGATCATGGTGGTTGGAGACAAGTTTCTAAACAGAATGCTATCAAGTAAAAGCACAAAAAAGAATAAAGCCTCCTGGCACAAAACAAAATAAAAAATCAATACAAACTTTACCAAATGAAATAAATAAATGTTAATTCAGGAAAAATGTACATTTTTTTCTGTAATTCATAAGTATTTTTATTGAAAACGAAAAGGTAAGCACTTCAAAACAAAAATTGCCAAATAAGATGAGTAGAAAATGGCTTAGGAGCCTGTGAAAAATGCTAAAATATTTGGTTCTAGAAAGATGGATAGTAATGTGACTGTGAGATGATACTTTACACCTAGCAGAAAGGCAAAGCATATGAAAACTTATCATTCATTCCTGGCAGGTATTTAGGAAACCTGTGCTTTTTTACATTGCTGGTGTAAAATAATAATTCATGAATTTAATGTGGGCAATCTAGCAACATACATTAATGCAAGTTTGATCCTTTGAATCTTCCTTACTAGATAAGATGTATAAAAATGTTCAAACATCCTTATGAAAGCATTTTTCAGTGGATGAGAACAAGAATTTAAATAAATGCTCATTAGTAGGAGAATGTCATAATAAAAGTGTTATATCACACACTCTCTAAAAAGAAAAATTTAAGTAATACCTGATAATGTGGAGGGATTTTTAAATAAGATAGAGTTGACTACGAAAAGCAAGATGCAGAAAATATGTACAATAGTATCCTGCTTTTAAAGACAATAATAATCTCTACAACAAAAAAATTTATGTTTATATGCAAACATATATGTATATACATATAAATATGTTAAAGGGCACATATCCCTTGTTTGAGTGATGATCATGGATAATGGTAATGATGGGGGGAGGAAATAAGTAATTATAAGTAATATCAATTTTATTATATTATCCCAATTATGTATATAACAAGATACTTGAAAATAAATGGTCATTAAAATTTTAACACGCTTACCTCAAAGTGTTGGGATATGAGTTGATCTTTACACAACACATTTCCTGTGTCATTTAGAATTTGAAAAATGAGAAATAATGGTAAACATTTTAAAATTGTCTTTGAGATATGTATTTATATACACATATGCATGACATATTAGTATTTTTATTTCAATATGAGAAGCCTATTAAACTTTTGTGATATATACCAAACTAACAATCACTACTGATTCTTTTTAAAGTAATTTCAGAAAAGGCCTTTATTTAAAAATTACATTTAAAAATCATCTGTAAATACTTGGGAGAAATGTCATAGGCAATCATTTGATTTGCTTATGGTGTTTGTCCTGTGCGAAAAAATATTGACTATCCAATGTGAGACATAGAAAGGGTTGTGGGGCCATGGTTTCCTTTCTTCCAGCAGGAAACTTTTCTTGGGAAAAGTAAACACTTAAGTTGACAATGACACGATTTGTACAGTACATAAAAAAGTCTACGATTTTCAAATATGTGTGTCATTCAATGTTTTCAGTAAATGTTGGTAGAACATGCTGTAATCTAGGACACTGTAAACCAAATTATTCTTACAGTTTAGAAGTTGATTTTTCAGAAATTCTGCAAATTAGATTTTCATTGCTTTAAATAATCTAGTCACCTTGTGGAGTAGAAGTGAGGAATTCTTGTGGAATTGTTTCCTGTCAGTGTGTATTATCATTGTCATTGGTTCATTACTATTTTTGAAATGAAGTACTCAATTTACCTTCCATTGAACTTCAGGTGCTATCTACACTTTTTACTAGAAAAGAAGCATAATGCAGGAAGACACTTTTGATATCATCATCTTGAGAACATTCAATGTGACACAGTCATCAGCTCTCAGAGACATAATTAAGAGTCAACCACTGGATTTCTAGTAAAGAAGAAACAATTTATTCACTTCATTTTCCTAAAGTATCTCAGATTATTCTAGAAAACCAAGATTAATAGACTGATTCTTGCAACATAGAAAGTTAAATTTCCTATGTATATGTAATTTACTTCTAGTAATTGACATTTGAATAGTTACATATATTTCATCAAAATTACAGAATAAATAAATATTTCTTCTTTAAATGTTAAATTTTAAATGTAAAAATTTGTCATGCTACTAATGAAAGGAAAGAAGTCAAAATTGTAATCATATAAGGAAAATTACAATATGCTCTGTGATATAATTTATATCACTCTGATATAGGTACTTATAAACTAGTAAGTTTTAAATACATTTTAAGTTAACTCTATTTTACCTTAAATTTGAATATGTGCAACTCATATAGCAAGTATAAATATCAAATAGTTTAAATAACTTAATATATTTAGGTCTTCCCACTGTTGAATTTATTATAATATGAAATTTGTAAATTAATTTAGCCATTTATTTTCCAAGCATAGATTTTTCTTCATAAATACGTGCATATAATGTATTCTCTAAATTCACATGTTAATATTTAGCCACCTCAAATTACCATTCTAACAGTAACGATTTTTAAAAAATCTTTATTCAGTTACATTTATTAGTTAAATATGTAATTAGACTTAGTTTTCTACCTAATATTTCTTCCACTCTAGTTTGGACAAAATTCGCTTCAGCAAATAATTACCTGACTAGAAAAAAATGACATTCACTGGTATATCAGTTTTGCCATTTTATAGTGGATTCATATTGATTAAGGATCCAGTTTAGCATTTTTCTTGGTATCACTATGCTGAAGTTCCTAAAAATAACTTGGTAGCTGTTTTCTTTTTCATTCATGGAATTAGAACATTGGATTTTGCCTAAGAAAGCTTCTCATAATCACAAAATTTGGAGTTATGAATTATTTAGTTTTAATTAATCCATTCAATTTTTCTGAAAGTTCAGCTACAGAATTAGAATGTAATATTAACCATAGCTTAAGAAATATTCCTAACAAGGTTTCCACAATGGAACACATTACTAGTTCTGCGGGAACAACAGGATTATTAATCACTGGCAGGCTAGATGTAAATTGTCATTTATAAAAAGAATTGTGGAGAAAAAAGATAAATTCATTCAAATCCACTTGACTACATTTTCTGTTTTGTGCCTGCCTGATGGCTTAGGAACCGCAACTTCAGAGAACTACAAATTATAATAGCATATATATGTTTGTTAAATTCTCTCATTCCTTTGTCTGTCCAGATTGAAAAACATATAATGGGTAAGGGAATAATGACAATACTATTACTACTAATAGAAATAACAATGATAATAATAATTGCTGCCAGTTAATGAGAACCTACTCTGAAACTGTAACTCCAATAGTTGTCATATTTTTACTCTTATAATTTTTTTAAATTTTTACTTTAATAGAGGAATGCTATAAAGTGGTTTAATATTAAACATATAGATAAGCAGATGGTGACTCTCCAATGTACTATCCTAGTGGGGCCAGTTTTCGAGTCCAGTCGAAAACTGTATATTTGATACAATATATGGCTTTAAGAAAAGAGTATAATCTTTCAAAAATAAATAATGCCTCTATAACACTTGGTAGAATTTCTAGCACCTAATAAAAACTAGAAACGCTCATCACAATTTAGTTTATTAATGATAGTTTAGTGACTTTTGCCAAATTTCGGTTGAGTGAGATCAGTTATCTTTTTTGTAAAGTCATAAAGAATTTAAGTCAGGACAACAGTTTGGTCTTCAATTGTAAAGACCATTTAGTGAGGCCTTCATTAATGTTCTTTCACTAATGTACCTACTCTTTTATTTCATCAGAAATTTATAGAGGTTGGCCGGGCGCGGTGGCTCAAGTCTGTAATCCCAACACTTTGGGAGGCCCAGACGGGCGGATCACGAGGTCAGGAGATGGAGATCATCCTGGCTAACACGGTGAAACCCCGTCTCTACTAAAAAATACCAAAAAACTAGCCGGGAGTGGTGGCGGCGCCTGTAGTCCCAGCTACTCCGGAGGCTGAGGCAGGAGAATGGCGGGAACCTGGGAGGCGGAGCTTGCAGTGAGTTGAGATCCGGCCACTGCACCCCAGCCTGGGCGACAGAGCGAGACTCCGTCTCCAAAAAAAAAAAAAAAAAAAAAAAAAAAAAAGACATTTATAGAGGAAAAATGAAGTTTTATATTGTAGCTGTATCAAATCAGGGATTTCAGTTCATATGTGGATGCACGGATCATAACTTACTATTTTAGGACCCTATTTCTGTTTATATCACAGAAGAAATGAGCACACCTAAAAGTATTTGAAACCACACATTGCCGTGACTAAAAGAAATACGTCATTTGAAAAAATAATAAATCAATGTTTACAATGAAGATTTCATATTTGCTAACTTAAAGAAGCTCCTAAATATTGATGATGGGCTGATTGGACCTCAACATGCAAACTTCAAAATATTGGGTTTCAACATATATATTATATTGCCTAAGAACTCAAAGGACCTTGTCATACAATTCAGGGTGTTTTCAAACACTCTATACTTTCGTACAATAATCCACTACTCAAAAGAAGACACTTCACACAAAAGCAATGTAAACAAATAAAAATGGCACAATGATTTCAAGGAAGGGGTAGAGCCTCATCTATCAGCAAATATTTATTCTTGGATCCAGAAAACAATTTGCCAATATCAGAAATAAAGTATCCTCATTTGATAGTTCAGGAAATTGAAGTGCAGAAAATTTGAATGACTTTTTGCTGCTCCGAAAACCAACCTGAAACAGATCTGTAATTAGCCACAGGACTCCTGGACCCCAGTTCTGTCTTCTTTTAACATGCATATTTTGTCACTCACAAATGTGTCTTCTGTGTTCTCTTGATAAAATTATATTTCAGGAAGCAAAATGCTGTTTTATAAAAATAGTTATACTAAAACCTAAAGGCAAATAAAATGTGAGGGGTGGGACATAGCAGTGTGGATGTAGCTAGCAAATACAATTGGAAAAGATTATTATTTTGCTAAAGTTGTTCATGTTAATAAATAAGAAAAGAAAAGTCCATAAGATCTTATTCATTATAGTTCCAGTAGGACACTGAGGCATGAAGTTTGAAAACACATTTTAATTAACAAGAATGAGCTAAGTTAAGGGAAGCCCCAGGGATGCTGAACAAACACTCAAGCCTTGGCAAATAGAAAAGTATTAACATCTTTGGGCCTGATGAACAAGAAAAGGAAATATAATTGTTGGAGCCTAATTGAGAGCTGCAACATTGGAGAGAGGGCTCAATGGGCCTGGGGCTTCTAGAAGGCATAGCCATCAACAGAACCATACAGAGGCCACCAGTAGTCACTGACCTCCTTTCCTGCCAACGAATTCAGGATGACTTTTGTAAATATATTGTAACTGATGAAGTGTTGGTAAAAGAACTAGCAGCTATACTCTTTGGCAAAATAAGTGCAGCTACTCCACACTACACAATAATATGAGTCTATGTTTTAACAATTAATCACGATAATGAAAGTTTGGAATTTTTATCAGAATAACACAACCAATTCACAATGCTTGTTTGACTATAACCCCTATAAATAAAAGGACTAAAAACATGAGCAGACAATCCACATAATATAAATTACAATTAGTAAGTCAAAAAATGTTGAAGAAGTGCTATACCTGATTAATGTTCGTTAAAACAAAAACAACTGCTTATTATTTTAAAAAGTCAAAGTTAAATAACCTGTTTGGTCACTGTCTTAGCTCATTGAGGCTGCTATAACAAAAATACCACAAACTGGGTGGCTTAAACAACAAATACCTATTTTCCTACAAAGTGCAGGCAGATTTATGTATGATGAGGGCCCATTTCCTTTCATAGACTGTTCTCACATAGCAGAAGAGGGGGCTAGGCAGCTCTCTGGGGGGGTCTTAACCCAGTAAGTAAACCCATTGAGTAACTCATTAATTACTTCCCAAGACTCCTACCTTCTAAATCATACATTGAATGTTAGGAATTCAACATATGAATTGGAGGGGGACCACAACTTTCGGTTCATAACAATCACACAATGAGATAACTATTAACATAGTCTATACTATAATACTGGAAATTAACATATACAATGTTAGCAATAACCATAATCGAGTGTTAGAAGTGCATTTATCTATTCCATTTTTCTGTCTTGTCTAAAGTTTTAATAATCAACAAAAACATTATTTATAATGGAAAAAAATATGCATAGGTGAAGTTTCATGGAGTTATGAAAATATATACTAGACAATAGATTAAATCAGCACAATATAATATTCGGTTGATGCAAAAGTAATTGTGGGTTTTGCCAATGAAAGTAACAGCAAAAACCACAATTTTCTTTGCATCAACCTTTAAATTAAATGAAAAGATGTGTAATAATCAGAGGGTTTTACACACTGAGTTCTCTCAAATGTATACACTGTAATTGATTAAATTTTGTATATCAATACAAATCTAATATGATCCTGTAATCCACCTAATCCTTGAAATTCATATTACCATGTTATCCTAAAATATAAATATTGCCCAATTTAAAGATCTTCCCCCTTAAAATGTTATGATAATTTATATGGCTAAAATACTACTTCGTTTTCAATATTATTACATGTTGACTTATAAACTATAAAAAATCAAAGTGAATAATTATGATTTAATGTACTTTAAACTTTCATATATCCATATACCATAACATATACCATACCAATTAGTCAATAGCTGAGGTTGTGAGCATCTTAATTTCTATTCACTAACCTAACAAAATTGACCTACCTAAATCACCCCACTACTAAGCAACTAGAGTTCATGCATGGCACAGCAATTATTAATTAATATTATCTAGAGAAACATTATTATGTTACTTAGTACTAGCAAAGTTGAATCATAAAGGAGGTAATTGGCAAATATATTACTCATACTTAATTTTTTTAGACCCAAATACCATACACAGATCATTCAACTACTTCTGAAAATTAGCTAAAAGTCAACATGCATTTTACAGTAAACACAATTACAAGATGCTAAAACTATTGTTTATAAAAATAAACAAAAATATTGTATATGAGATAAAACACTTAGACATTTTGTATTACACAACCAGAAATAAAACCAGAATTATTTTCAGTTGTTTAAGGCTCTATGATAATCTAATTAATTTACCAATTACAACAAAAACCATTGTAGGTAGACTTTTCATGTAAGATTGAAATATAAAGATTCAGATAATAGCAATGGTAAAAAAAAAACTTTATTCTGCATGTTTAATTTTCATTATGTTATTTGATTCTGGAACTACTTTAGCAAGATACACAGTATGTTTGGTTTTTTAATGTGAGAAAACTGAAGGTCAGAGATATTCTGTTAGAACTGTATTGCTTGTAAAAACACTAAGCCACTTCCATGCCAATTACTAAATAGCTGGGGTTGTGAACTTCTTAATTTCTCCCCATTACCTTAACAAAATTGACCTGCCTGAATCTCCCTACGAGCAAGCAACTAGAGATCATGCACTTCACAGGAAGGCCTCTTCAACCTATGCTCAGCACTACCATGAAATGTTCTGAGTAGCAGAGCCTTGTGTCTCACAAACTGGTAGATACTGCACTTTCAGCATCAATTCTGCTGGATTTGGAGGTCTAAAACCAAAATAGTTTTATCATCTAGAAGGCACTCAATATATATTGAGATAAATTGAGTTTTCAGGTTTATTTCAAAAATATTTATTATTTAATATGACAAAGTTAATCAATACACAGGCAGCATACTAAGGGTAAAATAAGGAAGCATTGTTCTGTTCTCTGGCAGATTATAGTGACAGTGCTAACTAAATGGTAGATATCAAACTGCATTTTTATTAAAGTTACTGTTATTTGATAACATTGGAAACTTCTCCCTGAATATATACATCAAAATAAAGTTACTAGGAATGAGTAAGTAATGTGAATCTTTCTGTTTTGTTTCAGGAATAAGATAGGATAAAAAACACACAGTGAACACTTGTGTGTGAAAAGCATGCAAAAGCATCCTTGAGTGAAAATTATTTTACAATAGATTATTTCACACCAATTTCATCATTTGTTTAAAAGTTTCTGCAACTACTGCACACTTGATAGAGGTTTTAATTTTTAATGTAATTAATAAAATAAAAATACTGAATGGTATAATTAGTAGGAAACTTGGAGATTATCAACCCAACTATTAGGTTGGTGCAAAAGTAATTGTGGGTTTTCTGATTAATAGTTATCTCATTAAGAACGAAAGAAAGAAGGAAAGAAGGAGGGAAGGAAGTAAGAAAACATGAAACAGAAAGAAAGGAAGGAAGGGATGGTTAATGAGTATAAAAAAATGGTTGTACAAAATGTATAAGACCTATTATTTGATAGCACAATAGGTTGACTATAGTAATAATAACTGAATTGTATATTTTTAAATAACATAAAGACTATAATTGGACTGTTTGTACCTCAAAGGATAAATGCTTGAGGGAATGGATGCCCTCCCCCTGCAAAAAAAGAATGTTGGATATAAAATTATATGCCCAAGCAAATAAATATCCTTTTAAAATATTGCCCTATAAAAAAGATATTTCAGCAATTAAAAAAGAAAGGAAGGAAGGACGAAGAAAGACAAACAGGAAAGGAAGAAAGTAGAGAAATGAAAAAAAGAGAAAAAAGAAAAGAAAAGGAATTTAAAAACTAGGAAATGAGACTCACAGATTTTAAGTGATTCAGTCATACATAAGCCCTGATCAATGAGAGTGCTAAAAAGATGAGTACCTCTTGTATATCTGGCCCATGTTCTTTCAATTACTCAAATGTACTTTATAATATATGATAATTCTTGGTTTCTCATTACTCAAACATGCCTTCAGTCACTTTAAAAATATTTGGGCCAGGTGCAGTGGCTCACACCCATAATCCCAGCATAATGGAAGGCCAAGGCAGGTGGATCACTTGAGGTTGGGAGTTCGAGACCAGCCAGGCCAAGGTGGTGAAACCCCCTTCTCTACGAAAAATACAAAAAGTACCTAGTGTGGTGATGCACACCTGTAATCCCAGCTACTTGGGAGGTTGAGGCAAGAGAATTGTTTGAACCTGGGAGGCGGAGGTTGCAGTGAGCCAAGATTGTGCCACTGCACTCCAGCCTGGATAACAGTAAGACTCCATCTCAACAAAAACAAACAAACAAACAAAAACTGTTCGACACCAAAATGAATACGATAATATGAGAGACTCTAGATATATAGCAAAATAAATAAAATGAATGTCTTCCCTTATTAAAATTTATATTTCATTTTAAAGGAGACACATAATTCTTCAATTAGAATTGCATTAATGCAAGAGGAGAAAAAAGAGAGCACTGTGAAAGTTCATAATTCAGAGACTTACCCACCTTGCAAGAAAGTTATCATAATAAATTGTTATTCATACTCAGTTTTGACCAATGAGTGTGGTAGGCAAAATAACTTTCTCCAAAGATGTCCGTGCCCTTATCTCTGGTAACTGTGAACATGTTACCTTACATGGCAAAACAGATTGCCCAGATGAGATTAAAAGTACTTATCTTGAGATGCGACGATTCTCCTGGATTAGAACTAAAATTCTCTGGTGGGCTTATTATCCTCATACAGATCCTTAAAAGCTGAGCACCTTTCTCAGTTGGGTCAGAGACTTAAGGTGGAAGAAGAATGAGGAGAGTTCTAAAGCGTGAGAGGGAATTAACCTGCTGCTGCTGGCTTTGAAGATAGAGTAAGGGGACCATAAGGCTAGAAATGTGAGGGGCTTCTAGAAGCTGGAGAAGGTAAGGAAACATTCTTCCTTAGGGCCTCTAGGAATGAATGCAACCTGCCGACGGCTTGGTTTTAGCTCAGTGAGCTCTATGTAAGGTTCTTGACCTACAGAACTATAAAACAATGACTTTGTATTTTTATAGGCCACTTTGTCATAGTTTTTTTACAGCAGCAAAATGTATGCAATGATTAAACAGTAACCAAGAAACAATGGGAAATACTCATTAAGGAAAGTTGAATATGAAAGCAAGAAACATGCTATATTCAAAGAATAGAAAAGTCTAGTGAAGGCAGACAGCAGTAATCAGGAATGAGTTTGGTGCACATTGAAGCTGGTCAGTTAGACAGGGACTGGTCATACAAAGTCCTATAATCATTAAGGCATTAGCTTTTATTCTAAGAGCAATGGTAAACCATTGTACAATCAGTTATCAGAAGGGATAAGATTTGATTAGTTAGTTCACTAAACAAGATCTCTCTTATGGCTGGGGCAGGGTTGGTGTAGTAATGTCCCAAGAGACAGGTAGAGGTAGAACACAAATTTTCTCCATGTTAATCTCGCATTAGTACTCTACATAAAATAATATTCAAATATTCAGCAATATATTCACAAACACATTTCTTTTCATGCCCTTAATTGATAACATATATTATATATAACTAGCCTTAAATCAGGAATGGAAACAGGTATTTATTTGTAAGTCATTCCATACCATGCTCTACGATGAATACTTCTATAAATGAGGGCATTTAATTCAAATTATGCTGATGCTGTTGTTATCCTAATTTCAATGTGAGAGGACTGAGGATTTTTTCACATCCCACAGAAAAGGATTTAAAGTCAAAACCAGATAACAGCAGAGCAATTTTCTTTCTGATATGATCCAAACACTGTGCAATAAAGAGTCCCAGTAAAGGCACCAAACTGATTTTCTGTATATACGTCCTTTGACATGTGGAGAAACACACTGGAACTGTTCAAAAATGCCAAACAGGTACTCCACCCAAATGGTGTGTATGCATGTGTGTTTCTGTACATGTACGAGAGTGTGAGTCAGTGAGCGAAGGGATATGTCTGTAGAGTATACCTCTTTCTAGTGCATAGGAGTAGTACATTAAAAAATTTAAAAATATAGTATGTGCTGGTAGTGCTCCTAATTTTATAATTCAAACATTGTAATATGTAGAAAGAAGAGATGAACAGCATATTTATCTATGCAAAATACTCCAGGTACTTACTTGCACAGTATTTTCTCCAATGTTTCTCACTTTTTCAAAGAAAATCTTGTATCACTAAAGTGCAATACAAAACATAATTAAGTGTCCTCATGCTAAACACTTCAGTGACTTAAATATTTAAGAGATTAGAATTAATGCCCCTAATGCAATATAGTCAGCACATAAATATTTAATCCCAGTTCTGTAAAGTTTCAGAGTTAGCATATATTGTGGTAGTGTTCAATAGCACTGGCACCCATAGAAGTAAAGCCTACTTAGTTCATTGCAGCCAATAGTTTGAGTCCGTTCTCCTCCGAAGCTCTTAGGAGAACTCCTTTCTGGGGGAAATCTAGCTAATTAGCCATTTCCTTTTAAAATTTTACTCCACAACTGCTAATGGATGCAACAATGATTAAGAAAAAAAAAAAAAAAGACAACCAAGAGAGCAATGAAAAGCCAGAAGAGGAAGGAATAATTTATAAAGTGCTTAATCATCTTTAAACAGCCTAAAAACCGCAGTACTTAGACTTCGTACGCATGCTACAGAGGTAGATATAAAGCCATGACAAGAAAGAAGGTTGTCCTCCACTGAACACTAATTAACCACATCGGAAGTTCAATCTTGCTGTGCCTTGGCGCCCACTTTAGAGATGCCACTGCCCCTTCACCTCCTGCACTTTGGCACTTCAAAACTTGAGAGACTCGATTTGTATTGAGGTGGCTGAAATTGTCTACTATTAATCTATAAGAAAAGATTTTAAAGTCCTCTAAACTCCCAAAGTGGAATTAAATACTAGAATTGGGATGATGCCCCTATAATGTCTCATACTGGAGGGGTGTCAATTATCTAAAACAACACAAATTGCTTATTTGAACATAAGTGACAACAAAGAAGTAGAACTAGCTTTTCTTTTTTTTCTTCTTCCTCACTTTTTCCTCTGGCTGTTTTGAAACAGAGCATTAAAAACGCATGCTGATGATGTGGGTTTTTGCTGTGACACTTATCAACCATCTATAATTTGCATTTGAAAAAAATGTGAAAGCAAACACTGCTAGTGAAAGCTATTCCTTTAAACCATCTAATGGTAATTTATGCCCCTGAGAATATAGTGTGTCAGCAAAATTGTTAGGTCTGTGATTAAAAGATATGTGCAATTTAGTAAGGTTTGTAGGTCAGGGAATAGGCTTCAACATATCAGAAAGGAAGGAAAACAGATTCTAAACAGCCAAGCCTAAATATTGCAATAACGAAAAGTGGAAGACCAAGCTATGAGGGAAAAAATTAGAAGACTAAAACCAGATTATTTTCTCTGGACTGAGATATAACATTATATGATGATCACACAGAACACATTTTTAATATAACATAAAGTGGCAACCAAAAATTTACCTTATAATATTCACACTATGCTTATTAAGTTGCCATGTCCTTGATACCTAGTTCTTTTTTCTACAATGTCAGAAAACTATACATCTATAATTCTGATTTATTTGACTGCTGTTAATGAAATATTCTCAAGTTGATGCAACTAAAAAGTCTGCAGGAAAATTATAGGCAATCAAATTCATGCTTTTGTTTGTTCATTTTGTGTTTTATTGTGAAGAAATTTTAAAGCTGTTTACAGAAATAATATAAAATAAAAATAATAATTTAAAACTGCTGCTATTGTTTATTGAGTGATAGACACTTGTTTATTTATCCTGGTGTAAATGCAGACATAAGAGAGAGAGCTAATATCAACACACGTACAGAGAACTTCCAGTTGAATAAACAGGCACTTAAGTTGTGGATAAAATGAAATAAAAAAAGTGTAGTCGAAATGAGCACTAAAGTTATTTTTTCTCAGTTACCTTTATCTCATCAACCTAGACTTACCTCTAAGTCTTACCTTCCAGCCTGGAATAATGAGTATGTTTCAGTGGTTTAGCACATCAATGCCCACTGGTGCTCACTCATCTAAATACTGTTTAAATCTCTGCCTCTTAAATGGCCCTCAGGTTTGAAGTTTGATGATTCTGCTAATTTCAATGACACACTTGAGCAGAGGAAGTTTGATAGGGCTGGGTACTCACGTATTAAATCTTAATTATCCCCAAGGCATTTTGTGTTTGTTTGTTGTGAAGACTCTTGGTCTTGCCTTCAAGAAAAATAATGCTTCAGAGTTGGCAAGATTCTTCAGAACTCTCCTCAATGGCTCATGAAAAATATTCCCTCATGTATAACCATGCTCTGCTATTCCTCTCCTTTCAGTGTGTCTTAGAATAAACTCTCCAAAGAGCTTAAGCGATTATTGAATATATTAGAGGCATCTGACTCCAAAGAACATTTTCAAAGGTAAATGATAATAAAAATAATATAATGCACTGCATTCTATCTTAAAGCATCTTGGAAAGTTGGGAGTTACCGTCACTTAATTAGAGAAGATAAAACAATAGATCGGAGGTAATATATCAATAATTATTTGCCATATATGAATGATAAAAACCAGTAAATGTACAAAAACCTTTGCAAGAGGGAATTAAGGAACTGAGGGTGGCAAGGAACTGATTTGCTTTCACAGCAGCACTGCAAAACTAGAGATATTCTAGCTCTCAAACATGGCACTGTCGTGAATCAAATGACCAAGTAGTTGCTGAGTTTCAGCACTGCCTGACTTGCATACTTATTAGACACGTCCTAAATAGGCAGTTTTGTAATCAGTTGCTTTATCCACTATTCTTCCAAATATATTTCACTTGCAGCCCCTTTCATTTTCTTCAAAATTAGAAGTCAGTTTACATGTTGGTATTTATTTATGTTAGGATTATTATGTGTGTATTTCCAAAAGAAAAAAAATTCTAAAGTCACTTGCAAAATTAAACTCAATATAAATGACAGGAATTATACATTAAAACTTTCTGCAAAAAGAATCAACACACATAAACACAGTTTGTTATAAAAAAGCATAGCAAACCATAATATGTCAAAAACCCCATTGAAAACAACTTAGAATGACAAAGATGTCATTCTAAAATCTCTCAGTTTTTTGAATGGGGTTTTTGACATTTTATCTTCTGAACAGAAGAGCATGTATGGTTTAAAAAATTGTGGCAGATTAGAGAAATAAAATGCCCTAGAGAATGTTTTCCCACTTAGAAGACAAGGATTTCTAGTTAGCAATGATATTAAATATTTAAACTAATAATTAACTTGCCATACAAATTATGCCTGCAAACCCAAGAGGTTCACAATCATGCTTACAGAATGATATTTTCCATTAAGATGGCAATGTATTAACATACACATAATTATGATTTACACGTTGAATTTATTCTTAGTCTATTATACAATAAGTAAAAGAGATGTAGCTACAGAGATTAAGTGAATTTTTGTTTAAATCATCCCACCAAACAAGATCCCAGATTATGTCATTGCTGGGTAGGTAATAAGAATTGTTTTCCCTCACTTATTCCCATGTTTTATACATTTTAATGAGTGTTTTCATATCAGAAATATTTATATGACAAGAAATTTACTATGAGGCTGCTTTACTTGAAAATTTTATGTTTGCATTTATTTCTTTGAATTATTTTAAATTTGTTTTCGTATTCCATTTGCTCTCAAATTGTAGGATATATCTTTGTTTCATCCATTCCACCTCAACATAAGTATGCTAAGCAAATAATAAATTTTTAATATTAAAAATTATTTGTATTGTTCTCTTTCTAATCCAAATTTTTAAAATATTTTCCATGTTATAACATATCTTTATAAATATGTTTAATAACATCATAGTATATATTACCTAATGAATTTAGTATAATTTATTTAACCAGTCACCCCCTAGTTATTTATAGTTAAAGTTTTTTCCAGATTTTCCTCTGTTAATATAAATAGTGCTGATGTACATATGATTTTGCTGTTCCAGATTTCTTACTTTTTAAATTTTTATCTTTGTTTTGGATTCAAAGGGCACATGTGCAGGTTTATTACGTGGGTATATTGTGTGGTCCTGACATTTAGGCTTCTATTGACTGAGTCATTTAGACAGTAAACATAGTACCCAATGGGATATTATTCAACACTTTCCCTGATCCCTGCATCGCTTGTTTAGAAGAGTCCAGTGTTAATTGTTCCCATCTTTATCTTTATTGGTGTGCTCAGAATTTAACTCCCACTTATAAGTAAGAATATGCAATATTTGGTTTTCTGTTTCGGCATTCATTCACATAGGGCAATGACCTCCAACCTATCCGGCTGCATTGACATTGCTGCAAAGAAAGTGATTTTGTTCTTCTTTATGGCTGTGTAGTATTCCGTGGTGTATATGTACCATGTTTTCTTTATCAAATCCATCACTCATGAGCACCTCGGTTGGTTCCATGTCTTTGCTATTGTGAATAGTGCTGTGATAAACATACGAGTGCAGTTGTGTTTTTGTAGAATGATTTATTTTCATTTGGGTGTATACACAGTCATGAGATTGCTCAGTTGAATGGTAGTTCTAGTTTTAGTTCTCTGAGAAATCTCCAAACTTCTTTCGAAAGTAGCTTAATGAATATACATTGCCACCAACTGTGCAAAAGTGTTCTCTGTTATCTTCAGGATTGACAACATCTGTTATTTTTTGATGTTTTAATGTAACCATTCTGACTGGTATAAGATGGTACCACATTGTGGTTTAATTTGCAATTCTCTGATGAATAGTGATGTTGAGCATTTTTATTTTTTCTGGTAAAAGTAAATTTATTACACTTAAGAAAAACAATTCCCTAAAAGAAAAGATATTATCATTGAAAACAGACGCAATTGCATTGTGGGTAATACCCTGGGAAAATTAAGGAAGAAAAATAAGTCATAATTAATGAAGAAGATTCAATCTAAATAAACCCTTTGCTGTCAGACACAGCTATGGCTTCTGAAACCCTACCCCCTTTGTTAGTTAATGGCAGAATTCACAAATGTTTCTTATGAATGTAAAGCGTTTTACTTACATCAAGTATTTTTCTGTGGATTATGAAATCATAGAATCCTTCTAGACCTTTTTTTGCTGCTTATGTATCTTCTTTTGAAAAGTGTCTGTTCATAACTTTTGCCCACTTTTTAATGGGGTTCTTTTTCTTATTGATTTGTTTAAATTCCTTATAGACTCTGTATATTAGTCCTTTGCCAAATGCATGATTTACAAATATTTTTCTCCCATTCTATAGGTCACCTGTTTATGGTGTTGATACTTTCTTTTGCTGTACAAAAGCCTTTATTTTAATTAGATCCCACTTGGCAATTTTTATTTTGGATGCAATTGCTTTTGAGGATTTAGTCATAAATATTTGCCTAGGCTGATGTCCAGATTAGTATTTCCTAGGTTTTGTCCTAGAGCTTTTACAGTTTGAGATCTTACATTTAAGTTTTACATCCTTATTGAGTTAGTTTTTGTATATACTGAGATGTAGGGGTCCAGTTTCATTCTTCTGCATCTAACTAGCAAGTTTTCACAGAACTCTCTATTGAATAGGGAGTTTCCGGATGGCTTATTTTGTTGATTTTGTCAAAAATCAGTTGGTTGTTGGTGTGGGGCTTTATTTCTGGGTTTTCTGTCCTTTTCCATTGGAGTATGTGTCTATATTTTTTACCAGTACCATACTGTTTTTGTTATTGTTACTCTGTAGAGTAGTTTGAAGTCAGGTAATGTTATGACTCTAGCCTTGTTCTTTTTGTTTTGGCTGTAAATCTGTGTGGTTCAGGGCTTTTTGTGGTAGTATCGCTTTTGCAGTTTGGACTCTTTTTTGGTTTCATATGAATTTTGTAATACTTTTTCTAATTCTGTGAGCAATGACATTTGTCATTCATAAGAATAGCATTGAATCTATAGATTATTTTGGGCAGTATGGCCATTTTAACAATATTGATTCTTTCAATCCATGAGCATAGAATGTTTCTCCATTAGTTGGTGTCATCTCTGATTTCTTTCAGCAATATTATGTAGTTCACCTTACAGAGGTCTTTAATCTCCTTGATTAGATGTATTTCTATGTATTTGATTGTGTGTGTGTGTGACTATTGTAAACAGAATTGCATTCCTGATTTGCCTCTCAGCTTGAGTGTTATTGGTGTACAGAAAGCTACTAATTTTTGTATGTTGATTCTGTATCTTGACACTTTACTAAATTTGTTATCATGTCTCAGAGCCCTTAAGGTTTGCTAGGGAAAGAATCATATCATCACCAAAGAGAGATAATTTGATTTCCTAGTTTCCTATTTGGATACTATTTATTTCTTTCTCTTGCCTGATTGCTCTGTCTGGGACTTCCAGTACTATGTTGAATAGGAATGGTAAGAGTGGACATCCTTGTCTTGTTCCAGTTCTTAGGGGGAATATTTCCAGCTTTTGCCTATTCAGTGTGTTGGTTGTGGGTTTGTCACAGATGGCTCTTATTATTTTTAATAATAAGATGCCTAGTGCGTTGACTTTTTTTTTTAAATTGTGAATAGATGTTGGGTTTTGTCAAATGCTTTTCTGCATCTAATGAGATGATCATATGGTTTTTCTTTTTAATTCCTTTTCTGCGGTGAATCATATTTATTGAATTGCTCATATTGTACCAACCTTGCATCCCAGGAACAAAGCCTAGTTAATTATAGTGAATTAGCTCTTTGGTATGTTGCTGGATTCAGTTTGTTAGTATTTTACTGGAGATTTTTGTGTCTAGGTTCATCAGAAATATCAGACTGTAGTTTCTTTTTGTGTCTTTGCTAGATTTTAGTATCAGGATAATACTAGTTTTGTAGAATAAGTTAGGAAGCAATCTTTTCTCCTCTATATTTTGAAATAGTTTTGCTAGGATTGGTACAGCTCTTATTTGTACATCATTGTACAATTTGGCTGTAAGTCTATGTGGTCCAAACCTTTTTGTATGTGGTAAGGTTTTATTACTGATTCAGTTTCAGAATTTGTTATTGGTCTGTTTTGGGTTTCAAATGCTTCCAAGTTCAAACTTGCAAGGTTGTGTGTTTTCAGGAATTGTCTATTTCCTCCAGATTTTCTACTTTGTGCACATAAGACGTGTTCATAATAGTCTCTAAGGATCTTTTATATTTCTGTGGGCTTGATAGCAATGCCTTCATTGTCATTTCTGAATGTGTTTATTTGGATATTTTTTCTTTTGTTAATAAAGCTAGTGGTCTATCGATCTTGTTTATATTTTCAAACAGCAATTTTTCATTCTGTGGTCCTTTATATTTTTGGAGGAGAGTCTCAATTTCATTTCATTCTACTTTTATTTTTGCATTTTCTTTTATTATGCTAGGTTTAGGATTAGCTCATTCTTGTTTTACTTGTTTCTTTAGATTTGATGTTAGAATGTTAATTTGAGATCTTTTTAGCTTCTAGATATGTACCACTATAAACTTTCACTGTTTTGGCCACATTGCAGAAGTTTTGATATGTTTGGTCTCTATTTTCATATGTTACAATGTTTTCTTTTTTACATTTCTGCCTTAATTTTGTGGTTTACCCAAGAGTAACCTGATTAGCTCCTATGTAATTTTGTCATTTTGAGAGATCTTCTTGGTATTGATTTTTGCTTTTATTCTACTGTTGCCTGTGAGTATGCCTGGTATGATTTCAATT
Organism: Macaca mulatta; assembly: GCF_049350105.2. Classification (NCBI taxonomy): domain Eukaryota; kingdom Metazoa; phylum Chordata; class Mammalia; order Primates; family Cercopithecidae; genus Macaca; species Macaca mulatta. The sequence goes on along the minus strand of NC_133408.1, from coordinate 24,632,943 downwards.
TTTTTGAATTTATTGAGACTTGCTTTATGATGGAGCATGTGTTCGCTCTTAGAGTATATTTCATTTGCAGATAAGAAGAATGTATATACTGTGGTTGCTGGACAGAGTAGATGTCTGTTAGGTCCAATTGGTCAAGCATCTAATTTAAGTCCGGAATTTATTAGACTGTTTTCTGACTTGTTGATTTTTCTAATGCTTTCAATGGGGCATTGAAATCCTCTACTATTATTACGTGGGTAAGTCCTTTCATATGTCTGGAATTAATCATTATATGAATTTGAGTACTCCAATGTTGGATGTGTATATGTTTAGGATAGTTCAGTCTTCTTGTTGAATTGAACCTTTTATCATTATGTAATTCCTCTATGTGTCCCTTTTTACTATTGTTGGTTTAAAGTCTGTTTTATCTGACAGAAGAATAGCAACACGTGCTCTTTTTAGTTTTCTACTTTCATGATACTTTTCCCCCCTCTCTTTAGTTTGAGCCAATGGGTGTCATTACATTTGTGATGGACCTCTTGAAGGCAGCTTAAGTTTGGGTCTTTTATATATATATATAAATATATATATTAGATACATATTATATATCTAATATAATATACTATACATATATACACACATACAAAATGTGCTATTGTGTGTCTTTTAAGTGGAGCGTTTAGACCTGTTACATTCAAGGTTAAGATTGATATGTACATTTTCTTTTTTCCTTTCATATTGTTGTTACCTGGTTGCTTTATAGTCTCAATCGTGTAGTTCCTTTACAGAGTCTTTGCACTATGTCCTTATGTATTGTGTGTGTGTGTGTTAGCAAATACTGTCCTTTCATTTTCATGTTTAGAACCCCCTTAAGCATCTCTTCGGCAAGTTGGTCTAGTGGTAAAACATTTTCTTAGTGATTGTTTGTCTGGGAAAGATTTAATTTCTTCTTAGCTTATGGGGCTCTAATAAGTGTTTTCAATAATATAAGGAGGATAAATGAAAGAGCACATGCCTAGGTTTGAATCCTAGCTCTAATACTTATGACCCTGGTAAGTCATATAATAAGGCTAATAATTCTTTTAAAATACATTATCTGTAAAAAGGATAATAAAATTCATCATAATAGATTGTTGTGAGGGTTCAATGAATTAATATGTTTAAAAATTTTAGAATACTGGCTAATAGAGAGAAAATTACATGTGTTTCTTTATTACATCATTAGGTAAGAGAGATATTCTACTAGAGTCTACATTGGAAGTTGGCAGATTTTGTCTGTAATGGACAAGACAGTAAATATGTAAGTTTTGCAAGAAATAAATATTTCTACCATATTTTTGTTTTGTTTTATTTTTATGATCCTTTGAAATCTAAAAAATCATTCTTAGCTCACAGGCAGGAAAATACAGGCCAGATTTGACCCATGAACTGCAGCTTGCCAATTCTTGGTCTAGATGATCATGTTTCCTGTAGACTGTATAGTAACCGACAGAAGGAAAATTAACATAGCCTTAGGGAAAAGAATAAAGTGTCCTGTTGTTCTTTCATTGTTTTTGATCTTTCTACTGAAGAGGACTGAAAATAATACACTTGTCAGACCAGTTGCTGCATATTGAGTGCCAGATGCTGTGTTGATCAGTGCTAGAAAAAAATCCCTTAACTGGCAAGTATGCTGAGATTTAAAGTTAACTAATTGGTTAAGTTTAGTGTATTCCGTGTCATTCAGCTTGATCTATCTGATTTTTGAAAGAGAATATGATGGAGATCATCATGCCTTCAAGCTTTCAGTCATTGTTGAAATTGACCTCAGAATATGACATTTATTGTAATTTCTTTTCATGACAATACTCTCTCACATCAGGGAACAACATGTGGTTTATGTTAGTTACTTAATATATCTATGTTAGTTAAGCATATGAGAACTGAGAAAATGGTCACCAATTGAAAAATTCAAAAATTTGTGGTCAAATTGTAAGAGGCCTGACATCCCAGAACACTATATGTATTATTGATAGAATATTAAATCTCGAGACTAGGGAAGTGCTCTCATGACTTCATGTCAATTAACTTGTTCTTATATAGTCATATAATCTGTCGATTCTCGTTCGCACACTTAGAATATATCTTCACATGTTTTCCATCCTTCTTAGTTATCTTGATCTAGCAGCTCTTTCAGGGAATATGCAATTTTCTTTGGGAGCAGGGGTACAGGCTTCTCTCTGCAGTTTATACTGAGGCCTGGCCACAGTGATTAGTCTGGATGCAATGAAGGTAAGCTGCATAAGACTTTAAAAAAAAAAACAAACATCACCAAAGGGATATTGGCCTTAGTGAGGTGTTTGTACTGTCTCCAGGCCAGGAAAGGCTACTTCTGCTTGCAAGAAGAGGGTTATTTCTGCTCAAACAGAAATTTCAGAATTGAGGGCCGTAAGATTATCCAGTGTACTCATGCAGATATCCTGTACTGAATAGTAGGATTCATCTCTTCCCTATCAGTGCCCTGACTCTAAAATAGAAGACATCTCAAAAATATTTAGTCTCTGCTCACTTTTGCTATTGTTATGATGAGTCCTGGGCCTAATTTCTAACACTATTTGTCCTATTGTCTTAGAAGATAAAGACTTTTTAAATTGCCAGCATGAAGATTTTCAGTGAACTCCCAGGTGATAATTGCCTGAGGTGAACTGGTCATTTTTTTTGCAAGGCCAGCAATGTCACAATTTTAACGTTGATATGGAATTCTGGAGATCGCAGAATTAAGAGTTACTGCTTAACCCAGAGGTTTCTCCTCTACTTGAAGTTAATCCTAATCCGCTGAAGTTGATATTCTTAGTAGTTGTGATCTTGCAATATATGAAGTGTTATCAGTGATCCTGCAATATATGAAATGTTATCAGTAACCCACATATCAACAGCAATGGAGTTGCAGTTGGCATAGTCTGAGGAGTGAACAAGAATTTGTTATTTGAGTTTATTTCTACTGCTAAGTACCTTAGGTTGAATTTAACCAAAAGCAGAAACATTGATAAGGTCTTGAATCAAGTTTATGTATTTGGAAGGCTATCACAGGAAATAAAAATCAAGGAAGGGAGTGAGACAGAGAAGTATGAAAACCCAGAAAATGGTGAGTTATTTAGGTGATTCTGTGGCATTGGCTCTTAGTTATGCTGGAGTCCCTTTAAGAAACTGTGAAATGCCTCTTAAGAAAATAGGGGAAGGAAAAGAGACTGGGACATTTATTTCCCAGCGCTCTCACTTATTGGTTGAGGATTGTTCATAGGACCTTATCTAGCCCACAATCCTAGGTTGCATGTGTGTTGTTGCTGTGACTTTGAAGAAAGGCCTGAAGCAGAAAAGCAGAAATATATAATGCAGCAGGTTTCTGCTATGGGGTGCAAGTTAGCATGCTCGGTGTCGTCCACAAACCTGCAGCTGAAATCAAAGGTGAGCCAAGGCAGAATGTGCCACTGGCCACTAGAAACATCTGCTACATGTGAAATAATTTATTTTAGATAATAATGCTGTCATATATTAGAATAATTAGGTAGCAAATTTAATAATATTTTATCTCCAATTTTAGTGCACAATCACTAAGAAGATAAAGAACTATATATATTTGCTAACTTTGCCATTAAAAATACATTTCGTATAACATAATTACTGTGTATATTTTGATTACAAATAGTTGCATGTTTTAAAGATTGAAAAGATAATATATCTTTATTAGAAAAAAACACAATAAGGAAAGAATAAGGTTAAAAATAATTTTTCTGACTCTAAGAAATTTACTTTTTTAATATAACCATGGAAAAAGTTCCAGTTATTCCCTGATACTGTTGCACTGATGTATTGAAAAGATAACCAAAGGTCCTAGGTTTCAACTATATGATTTGGAAGATATTTTTCAAACAGGTGTGACCTAAAAAAATTATGACTTATCTTAATATAAGCATATAAAATTATCCTTTTAATTTTTTAACAGATAATACAATAATTATTATTGCTAGTTTTAAGTCTGTAGATCAATTAAAAACCACAATTTTTAATTAAAATGTATGTCAACTTAATGTTTAATATGAAAGGAATGCTATACATGATATATGTTAATATACTCTTATCATTACCATTGCAGTGGCAGATATTGTCAAATGTTATTAGATAATCTGCCATTTGAAAAAATAAAATATTCCATTTATTTAATTGAAGGTTAGTTCCTTATAAATACATTTTCTTTATAAGATAATCAGCCTTTTGGGTTTCTTTTGGTGATATAGGTGATATACACTGTGAGTACTTTTTAGATTGTCTGTTTTACAACATATTTATAAAAGTTATATGTTTAATACAGATTTTTGACTTGTTTGCATATGTGTTTGTATATATATGTGTGTATTATTTATGTGTACATAGACTACATTTATATACATATACACATTTGGATGTTACTCATGATGTGTATGTGTGCTTAATCTGTAGTAGTATTAATTTATATGCATGAAATACATAAATAATAATTGTTGGTTCTTTTGTGTCATATACAGAGGATTTTTCCACCTAAAATTTATAAAAATTAACATACATATTTTCTCCTTAACATGCAATTTAATTTAGTCTTTACTATTAAAACCGTGCCCATTCATACTTTATTTTTCCATCTAGAATTGGAATTCACTTACCTCAGTTGTGTGGGTCAATAAATTGCTTTTATTTTGTAAGCAATTTCAAGCCCAGTGTTCTGTTATTTGCAACTGAAAAAAAAAATCCTAACCTGTTCTTCTTTAAAATCTCAGCAAATGACTTTAGAAAAATAAGAATGTATGGCTCCTTTGCCATCCTGCAGTCCATGAAAAAAAAAAAAAAAAAAAAAGATCAGATGTAAATCTAGCAGAGAGGAACAGAAGTGGGTGCCTCTCTTGGTTCTTCTCTCTCAGTGTTGACTCCATCCACAAACTCGGTGCTTTTGCAGATAAGTTCCATTTAAAGTAGAAAATGAAATTTTCTATCTTCTAAAACCTACATCACAATTTATAAGGTTAATGTTTTCTTTTCAATTTGATTAAGAACTCTTGGTGAATTCAATAGTTAGACCCCCATAAATCTGTATAGATAGGTTAATATTAGTCACTCTATATTAGTTGTAAAATAATTCTAAAAGAAATAATCTTCTACTTGTGTGGAGTTTGTACTATAAAATCTTGTACGACCTTTAACGCCCTCCTTTGGAAAAGTGGGTACCGCAGGACCTCAGGACCTTGGGGGTAAGTTAATTAGTAGCATACTCCAGTGTCTCTGAAGACAATCATTGAATTTCTCCCAGTTGTTCTTTCTATGATAGTTAAGGAAAAGTAGCAGGTATCAGGGAAAGGAAAATATGATATTAAGTTTATACATTCCTCCTAATTTTCTTTCCTGAAGAACATAAGAATATACCTGTGTTTATCGGCTTTGATGTTAAAACTAATTAAGTAAAAAAACTTGAAAATTAGGTGTGAATCTATCCTTTGTTTTCAAGTCCCTACATTGATTTATAAAGTAAACATTCCCAATGCCGGCACTTCCATTAAATTTGATTAGGAAAAATTTGATTTATGAGTGTTGTAATTTTATCTCACTACTAAGGAATTTTCTGTACCTGCCTGCTTAACTGCCTGCTTCATGGATCTCTCAGAAAGACCTTTCATGTTTAAGTAGCAGAAAAGCAGGTTGCCCATTCAAAGATTTCTTTATATAATTAGGAGAGAAAGGCTGAACCTGACAGCCAAGATGTCTTTAATTTAAAAGTCTTCGACATATTGTTCTTTGGAGTAGGGGAATATTGGTAGGGTCATTTAATATGTCACAACTGTTTTTTTTTTCAATAAACACTGAACCATACCCTGACCCAGAACCGACTGTGTGCAAAGCATTTTGTCTTGCATCAATTCATAGAGTTTGTGTTTTGAGTTTGAAAAAATTCCCAAATTTTGAGAACTCTTGTATTTTTACTATCATTTTCAGTCTCTTATGACAAAACAACAGGTAGTGAATGATAATCTGTGTCTAATGAAGTTTTAGTAATGTATTGTTAACATAGTTTACATACTAGAAGTCTGACTAATGAAAGAGTAAAGGAAAGAATAAGGTAAAGCAAAGATAGCTAATATCAACAAAGTCTTGTATACCATCTTTTCTGCATAGAAATAATTTTTTATAAAATGCATACTTTTGGAAAGAATGAAGAATAAAGAGAGAATCTTACTTTCTACATTTTCTATTTAGCCTAATCTAATTTTGAGTTACTTCTTTCTGGGCATGCAAGTTTATATATTTAGTTCAAGCATTTCAAAAGGATACCTAACAGCAGGACTACAGAATTGAAGATTTGAAGATAAGTCATCATAACTAAATTTTTAATCAAGAGCCAATGGAGTAATGTGAAATTAAGTGATTCTTTTCAGTGTTTACATTTCAATACAATTGCACTGAACACAGAAAGTTATACAAATGCTTCTTTAATTTAATAACAATTTAATGTAATAGAATTTTCATATAGATGCTTTTTGAAAAGTGTTGTTTTATGCTCACTACACAATGGAAATGACATTTAAATCATGCTTAAATATTTTTAATCAACAATTTATTGATTAAAATTTGTTATTTCCTTTGTGAGCATTTTCTGTACTTTGAAATTGTTTTCTTTTTCTTTTTTTCACTATTATTTTAAGTTCAGGGGTACGTGTACAGATTTGTTATATAAGTAAACTCATGTGACAGGGGTTTGTTGTACAGATTATTTCATCACTTACGTACTAAACCTAGAAGGCAATCGTTATTTTTTCTGATCCTCTTCCTCTTCCCACCTTTCACCCTCTGGCAGGTGCCAGTGTCTTGTTCCCTCTATGTGTTCATGTGTTCTCATCTTTTAGCTCCCACTTACAAGAGAGAACATGACGTGCTTGCTCTTCTGTTCCTGCATTAGTTTGCAGGAAAATGGCCTCCAGCTCCATTCATGCTCCTGCAAAAGAAATGGTCTCATTCTTTTTTATGGCTGCATAGTATTCCACGGTGTATATGTTCCACGTTTTGTTCATACAGTCTACTGTTGATGAGCATTTAGGTTGAGTCCTTGTCTTTGCTGTTGTGACTAGTGCTGCTGTGAACATACTGTACATGTGTTTTTATGATAGAATAATATATATTCCCTCAGGCATATACCAGTAATGTGATTTCTGGGTTGAATGGTAGTTCTGTTTTTAGGTCTCTGAGGAATTGCCACACTGTTTTCCACAGTGGTTGAATGAACTTAGATTCCCATGACAGTTGATATTAGCTATCTTTGCTTTACCTTATTCATTAAAAAAAAAAAATGCTTTTTGTAAAACCAAAAGCATTTCTTTTTCTCTCAGTTTTGCCAGTGCCTGCTATTTTTTGACATTTTATTAATAGTCATTCTGACCAGTATGAGATGGTATCTCATTGTGGTTTTGATTTGCATTTCTCTGTTGATCAGTAATGTTGAGCTTTTCTTATATGATTATTGATCGCATGTACGTCTTCTTTTAAAAAGTGTCTGTTCATGCCCTTTGCCTACTTTTTAAGGGGTTGTTTGCTTTTTCCTTGTAAATTTGTTTCAGTTCCTTATAGATGCTGAATATTAGGTCTTTGTCAGATGCATAGTTTGCAAATTTTTTCTCCATTGTGTAGGTTGTCTGTTTACTCTGTTGATAGTTTCTTTTGCTGTGCAGAAGCTCTTTAGTTTAATTAGATCCCATCTGTGAGTTTTTGCTTTAGTTGAGATGGCGTTTGGTGTCTGCATCATGAAATCTTTGTCCATTCCTATGCCAATAATGGTATTGCCTGGATTGTCTTCCAGGGTTTGTATAGTTTTGGCTCTTAAATTTCAATCTTTAATACATCTTGAGTTGAGTTTTGTATATGGTGTAAGGAAAGGATCCAGTTTCAATCTTCTGCATATGACTAGCCAGTTATCTCACATCATTTATTAAATAGGGAGTCCTATTCCCATTGCTTCTTTTTGTCAGTTTTTTCAGGTTGTTATAGGTGTGCAGCCTTATTTCTGTGCTCTCTATTCTGCTCCATTTCATTGAAAATTGTTTGGGTTTTATACAGTGAGGTTTCCAACAACCCTATGGGTTGTTCCATTTCTTTGAAATGGAACAGAATAGAGAGCTGGATTAAAGACTTAAATGTAAAACCAATAACTATATAAACCCTGGAAGACAACCTAGGAATTACCATTCTTGGCATAGGAATGCCAAAGATTTCATGAGGAAGACACCAAAAGTCATTGCAACAAAAGCAAAAACTGATGAATGGGATCTAATTAAACTAATGAGCCTCTGCACAGCAAAAGAAACTGTCAACAGAGTAAACAGATAACTTACACGATGGGAGAAAAAATTTGCAAACTATGCGTCTGACAAAGGTCTAATATTCAGCATCTTTAAGGCACTTAAAGAAATTTCAAAAAAAAAATGCAAACAACCCCTTAAAAAGCAGGCAAAGGGCATGAACAGACACTTTTCAAAAGAAGACATACATGCGGCCAGTAACCATATTAAAAAAAGCTCAATATCACTGATCAATAGAGAAATGTAAATCAAAACCAAAATGAGATACCGTCTCATACCAATCAGAATGACTTGTTTTGAGACAGAATAAATATATGGTCTATCCTTGAAAATTATCATGTGCTAAGGAAAAGAATATGTTTTCTGTAGTTGTTGGATTAAGTGATCTGTATATATCTGTTAGATCCATTTGGTCTATTGTGTAGATTAAGTCTGATGTTTCCTGATTTTTTGTCTGGAAGATCTGTTCAGTGCTAAAAGTTGAGGATGGAAGTCTCCAGCTATTATTGTACTGGGGCTTATCTCCCTCTTTAGCTTAATAACATTTGCTTTATATATATAGGTGCCCCAATGTTGGCTGCATATTTTGAGTTGGGTTTCATTGCTTGTAGCCCAAAAGAGAGAAATTTAATACAGGTATTGATATATCACAGAGGGTTTTGCAAGTGACAAACCTTATAATATAGAATTAGCTGAGTTAATCAAGAGGATGGACTGGACACTGCCTCCATTCCCATAGGGTTGTTGGAAACCTCACTGTATAAAACCCAAACAATTTTATGAAATGTTCTCTGCCATGCCTTGAGATTCAGAATCAATGGACTGAGAATTTTAAGGAATTTTTTAGGAACTTTTCCAGATGTTTGTTTATTTTGGCTAGTTGTTGTGCCTGTGAACAGAATTTAAAAGGCAGTGTCAGATAGTATTTGGTCATGCAAACAATTGTACCAGAAGGTAATTAATTCTCATAGACCTGACACCTATCACCTGACCTATCACCTTCTCACTAAAGGACCTAAGCTCTTATGTCCATTAATACTGTTACAATCTGCCACCAGTCAATGAGAGAGTGTCCCTGAAAAATTCTTGCAAAAGTGTTAAGTTATAAATATGTCTATAGCAAAGACATTGCCTGGATTCTGGATGAACTTGATCCAATACCACTTTACTTTTTTTTTTTTTTTGAGACGGAGTCTCGCTCTGCCGCCCAGGCTGGAGTGCAGTGGCCAGATCTCGGCTCACTGCAAGCTCTGCCTCCCGGGTTCACGCCATTCTCCTGCCTCAGCCTCCTGAGTAGCTGGGACTACAGGCGCCCGCCACCTCGCCCGGCTAGTTTTTTGTATTTTTTAGTAGAGACGGGGTTTCACCGTGTCAGCCAGGATGGTCTCGATCTCCTGACCTCGTGATCTGCCCGTCTCGGCCTCCCAAAGTGCTGGGATTACAGGCTTGAGCCACCGCGCCCGGCCAATACCACTTTACTTTTTAATGAAAAAATTAAACATTATCATGATTGCTATCTACCCATTGAACTGCTTTATCTCTGTGAGCTGAAGAATTAATAATGCATGTTTTATATCATATCATACATATAAATGTGTATGCATATAAAGAAGTGGAGCCTCTTGAATCTTCTAGGCTCTGAAATAATAATTACATCATAGTCTTCACATCAGGTTGGAAGAAGAGTTTAAGGTATGTGTCAGGTATGTCTTGGTGAGAAGTACCTTTTCCACCAGGTCATAGACTGACATCTGGTGAGGGCCTTCTTATTGTGTCATCCCATGGTAGAAAGTGGGAGGATGAAAGAGCAATAGAGAAAGAGGGATAAAAGTCCAAATTCAGGGCCAGGTGCAGTGGCTCATACCCGTAATCCCAGCACTTAGGAGGCCAAGGCAGGCAAATGACTTGAGGTCACGATTTCAAGACCAGCCTGGGGGAAATGCCATCTCTACTACAACTACAAAAATTAGCCGGGTGTAGTGGAATACATCTGTAATCCCAGCTACTTGGGTGAGGCTGAGGCATAAGAATCACTTGGACCTGGGAGGTAGAGGTTGCAGTGAGTCAAGATCACTCTACTGCCCTCCAGCCTGGGTGACAGAGTGAGACTCTCGTCTCCAAAAAAAAAGTCCAAGTTGAAATTCAGCCTTTTATAAGAAATCCACACCAAATGATAATAACAATCTCTATATATTATTTGACTTAATCTCAACATAAAGGCAAAGCCTTCATGTCCTAGTCATCTTTCACTAGGCCCAACAACCCAGCACTCTTGTTTTAAGGATTGAGTTTTCAACACATATTTTTGGGGGGATACATTCAAACTATAGGAGAGCCTCTGTTAGTTAAAATGCTGGGTTCTTTAAAAATATCTTTATGAAAATATTAAATGCACATAATATAAAATAAAATGGTACTGAAAAACTCAAAATTAAAAAATGACAAAAATGCTATCTACTGCTCATAATTTCTTTAGCTATTTACTACTCTCCTGAATCCATTTTCAACATGTTTAGTTATTTCTTTTAATGTTTATCATTATTTTCTGGATAGGAGGCTCCATATATTTTTTACTTTTTATTTACACTTATTGTCTACTGATTTTCTATGAGTGATGATAACAATTTAACTCTCTTCCACTCCCACTCTCTCTCAATTATTCCTCCCCAGATAATTTTAATATATTTCTTTTATGTGTGGTAAAACTACATTACAGTTTGAAACCTCTTATGACCATGGAAATATTATTGAGTGATAAATAAGTATTATTAGTCACAAACAAATAAATAATATTGTTAGTCACTTTTGTTTCCCTGCAACCTTTTCAATTTTTCCAAACATTAGTTCCACTCTTTTCACTTTTCAGATTTGTTTGACTTTTTTCAAGACCATTTAATTGTTCTATAAAACCTCCAACATAACCTCCAACAAATTAGTAAAACCCTTCTCAAACTAATGTTTTCAACAATCAAACCTACCAAAGAGCCCGTTATGTAATTTTTCTGTCCTTTTGAGACTTTTTCTGTTCTTTTCTTTTTTCTAGAGGTTTCTATCTTCTTATTTCAACCTGGACTTGTGACTCTAGGAATAATTGCACAGTTGTTGTTATTTGACTTTTTGTCATAGTAGGAATTTTCTCTTTCCTATACCCTAAATAGGATTTACTTTTCTCTAGAACCCTGTGTTTTTGTAGTTATTTACTGACTTAATTAGTAAAGAACGTAGTTCATTTATTTCTTGAGAAAGGATAGTACAAAGGACAATTTTGAGACTCTACATTTTTCCAAGCAGTTTTACTCTACTTGAACACCTATATGATAGTTTGCTGGGTACAAAAGAGAAGTTGTAATTAATTGTCCTTAACTGTTACAGATATTGCAATATTGGTCATTTGGCTTTGGTTTTGATGTTGAGAAGTCTAACACTTTCCTATAATTTATTCTTTTTACTCTGCTATTTTTTATTCAGATATCTTTAAGAATTAGCTCCTTATCCTGATAATCTCAAATTTTAGAATGATTTATCTTTGTCTGGGGTTTCCATGGAATTGAGTGCACAGTGGGCTCTCTCAATGTGGAAACTCATCTCTTCCATTTTAAATAAATTTCATTTCAAAAAAAATTATGGATTCACTAACAGTTTCAAAAACTGTATAAAGAATTTTATGTAACCTTCATAAAGTAAGCCCCAAAGTGGTGAGACCTTATATAGCTGTAGCACAATATCAAACCAGAAAACTGACATTGGTGTATTACATTTAACAAGATTACAAATCTTATACAGGTTTTACCTTTTTAAACTTAACCTGTGTGTGTGTGTGTGTGTTTGCAATTGTATTCCGTGTATTGATTTATGCAGTTGTGATTCATATGTTAATTTATGTGACCACCAGCACAATTAAGATACAGGACTTTCTTAATCATCTTAAATTCTTACATTCTTCTCTCATTATTTTCTCTCTCTCTCTCTCTCTCTGTCCTGCCCCCTTCTTCATCCTCTCCTGTCTCATTCTTTAACTGATATAGAAGACTGACTTTGTTTCTGGTGTTTAAAAGTTGAAAAGTCTTGGGGTCTTCTCTATGGCTGACCAAATATAGTGGCCTCAACATTATTTGAGTTGCATGAACTCAAGCATAAACTGGCTTTTCTGCAGTTCACTAGAGCATCAACATCTATCTATAACCTTTTCAGGTTCCAGATTAGTGACAGAAATTCTTCAGAAAAGCCTAATTCATTCTTAGCCTTGTCTATAACTCCATGTTATTATACTCCTTAATTACATCATTTTGGCTACACAATTTCTTTAAAAACCATCATCTGTTATTACAAGATTTATTTAAAATCTTGATATTAATGACTCTTGTTTCATCTCCAACATTTATTGTAAACAGCTAAATTCATATCTCAAATTGTCTGCCAAAAATCAACGTAAATATCCTGCTAGACTATAATTCAACATGTTGAAAACTAAACACATCACGTTCTCCTTTAAATGAATTTGTCCCTCCTTTTTCCAATATTCTACATTCTCCAATAAGATGACTTGGCTCGTGATGCCACCATGTTCTAGAGTATACAAGCCACAAATCTTATATCATTGTCTAGTCATTTCTTTCTTTCCACGTTCTCATTTTCTTAGTCAAAATAATATCTTATTCTGTGTCTGATATGTTGCACCTAAGTCCAAGCTCCTTAGTGCATCTATTGCAAATTCTTTGTCCTCACTATTCCTAGCTGGATAATTGTAATACAGTAATGATCTGTTTTCTCTATAGTCCTAAAAAATCAGCGTTACTCATTCATTCTTACTACTGCTGGCAAAATCCAATTAACCCACTTTCATATTGGAAGTCTCTGTTGCCTATGAAATACAGCATATATTTCTGATATAAATCATTCCATTATTGGGCTAAATTGCTGCTGCCTATATGCAATACATATGTTTTAATAGCTGACAAATACACATTCTCTTTACTTTTTATATTTGTGCAACCTAAACCATGTGCAACTACCTATTTATCTAAAAAAGGTATAGTTGTTCTTATGTCACATTATCATATATTTAGACTAATCTCCACATTTTTACATGGCATATTATAAAGGGTATATTTGAACTTTGAAATCAGTTTTATTTCACAATTCAATGTTTTAGCGGGTTTTATTCAGTTAAAATCATCACATCTAATTTTTTTTTTTAATTTAAAAGATACTCTTTTCATTTAAGATTTAAAGTAGACCTAGGTCACACTGATTCTAGGCATGTGAACTCAAATATAAATTACACAGATCCAGGTTATAGCTTTACAAGAATGCTACCGTGAAATTGCTGTAACTGACCAGGAACTCTGGGAGTTTTAATCCTGGTTCTGTCACAAACTTGCCATATGACCTTGATAAGTTAATCTGTGTTCCTGTATTTTTATGGAAAAAGTCACTGTTGTACCTGGGCACTTTGATAAACCTGTCATTGTAGTACAGTGTAATACAGAAGGAAAATCATAGATTCACACAATATATGAGCTGCAGGAGAACATGAGGGAATATCCTGTTTATACTTTGAACTAGAAACAGTACTGCATGTAAACCACTAGTCAAACAACCTCAGATTAAATGCCAAGAGTGGATGGAATCCCAAGCAAGCACCATCTATGTTAAAATTTTCTTGAAAATTTACTAAAAATATTTCTCACGTATTTTAATCATTAATTATACAATTTAATAACAGTAAGTTATATGAAATAACTTGCCAGATTTTTGTTGCATTTAAAAAAAAATTTTTGCTTGCACCCAATGATTTGCTTGTTACATTTTTGAAGATAGATTATTAAATTCCAAGTTTAATTTTTTTTCAAAAGTCTGATTTCACATCTTATTTATCTTGTTATAATTTTCTAATGATAGCTAAGATCTTGACTCCATTATGTTGGAAAATGAATCACAAACATGTCGATTTAAACTTGACTACAGGGAACACACTAAGTTTAATAAAACTTATAATTTTGCTTTTAAGCATATAGGTTTTGAGGAAATCAAGTCTTAGGGCAGTTTTATTTGTCTCAATCTCATAAAGCCATATTTAGCATACAGTATTTCTAAAAGGGTGTTCTAATTAAGCAATACATTCTTTTATTAAGGTCCACTTATTACTTTCTTTATTATTCCATATTTTGTAGGCTTATGCTAAATAATTAATTTCCATTTGATTATAAATAGTAAGGTATCACAGAATTAGTTAACTTCGAGAAACGTGTAAACCAACAAATAAAAAATTATGTTTGGGGCAATAAACTCACTTAATACCTGCTAACTTGTTTAGCATGTGAAAACTGAACAACTGACAATTTGGATTTCTAAAACAATGACCATATATGTGGTAATTTTATGGAGTATGTGTACATTTAAAATATGAGAGACAGAGAAACATCTTAAATAACCTAAATAATAAAATTGTAGCTATGAAGAAGGCATATTCATGAAATTCTTGGTATTGTTTTATACCACTGGTTCACACACACACACACACACACACACACACACACACACACAAAGGTGTGTGTACATCTTTTGAATTAACTTTATTAGGGTATAATAGATATATAATAACATATTTATTTTAAGCTATCAATTCAATGTTTTGACACATATGTTCACTTGTATGAATATTACCCATATAAAGTTTTAGAATGTTTTTAGAGACTCAAAAATTTCCTCCTGCTCAGTCTGTGGTCATCTCTCACCCACCCCACCTTCTAGGCAACCACTGACATATTTTCTGTCAGTATAATTTAGTGTTTTTCTGTCTTAGCATTTGTTTAGCTTATTGGATCTGTGACTTTAGGTTTTCATCTAATATGGAACTTTAGCTGTCAACTGTGTCAGTAATCATTAGTTTCATCATCAGTTTCATTTTACAGATGATGAAGTTAAGATACCAAGTTTTTAAGTAGGTTGGCTGAAACTGTGACTGGTTAGAATAAACATCAATTTCAATAGCTAAGTTTTCTAACTTCTTGGCCAGAACTTTGTCATCTTTAAGACTGTGAATGCATCAAAAGTAACAAAAAACACAATTTAATGAAAACATCACAGTAATGATTTCTTCCTATGCTATACTAAGTGCTTAAGAAATACAACAAAGTTTTTTATTCTCTGTTTTATATTTTTAAGAAAATGTCTTTATCTCCTGAACTTACCTTTCAAATAGAAGTTGAGATTTCAAATATTGATTATAAATATTTTTGTTCTACCAACTTGGACTATAGAGTTACTCATAATTCAGGTGAAAATTGACTTCAGTGCATGAGAATAGTCATTTATTTTTATGAAAAACTCATCTTTTTTAATCAGGCAGAGGTTAACTGTCTTTTGTTTACATGTTTTATAGATAAATCAAATAATTCTCACTTCTTGCCAAATTCTACAATTTTAGAGTAAGTAATTATATGTCTCTTCCACTTAGCTCTTTTAGTTATCAGGATAACAGCCAATTTTGTGAGAAGGCAATTTTGCGTAAGTTGAAATTGATGCTTAAAATGTACTTCTGTCTTAAAATCAGAATATGAGTGGCAATGAAACATTTTAAAATATGTTAACACTGAAGATAATACATATAAAAGAAAAGTCTGAATACGACAATGTGCAAAATGTGAACATAAAAAATTACTTTTTACTACTAAGGTATCAAGTAAATAGTTCTGAAATAGTAGAGATAAAATTTTGAGTTTTTACGTAGCAATAATTAGATAAGAAGCACGATGCATTTTGCTTCACTGGTATACTTTTTCTTACATGGAAAAATATTTTTCTCCTATTTTTTCTCTTCTGGTCATCAGAACTGAGTTTGGAGTAAACATATATAAACTTGATCAAAAGAGTGTATACTCTGTCTCAGAGAGAGAGAGAGAGAGGGAGAGAGAGAGAAAATCTCTACTCTGTCCCATGGCATGTGCTGGGATTGGGTACATTGAAAGGCAAAAATCTCTTCGGACATCTAAAGTAATATATCCTGTGGGGAAAATACAAAGAATATTGGAATAGAAGCAAATAATCAAATTATGTTTTTTGAATGGAGGAATAGAAAGCTGGGACCTTAAAATGCGTAAGATTTAGCAAGGTGAAGAATGAAGACAAATACATTCCAGGTAGTGGCTGACCCCAAACCTTCTTCACCAGGACTTGGAGAAGGGCATAGATCTCCCAGAAACATAAGCATCCACATGAAAATGACAATCATAAATAAATATACTTATCTGGAACTTGGAGGACATCATGGAAAAATATATATATAAATCAGGTAATTAGCCTCTAGTTTGTATTAGGATCCATGGAAATGTTCTAAGATTTCTTTAGCGGAAAAGAATACCCAGTCCCGATTTCTGAGGAATTTCAACAATTTACAAGACAGCTAGCGTAAAAGGGGCCAGCACAGGTGTCTGAAAAGTGGGGGCAGAGGTAGGGGAGAAAGCCTATAGTTTTAGTGCGAGAGGAAAATAAAGAAGGGAAGGAGAATGCGAAGAGGAAGTACTTTTTTAAAGTAGGAGTTTAGCCGGGCCTGGTGGCGCGTGCCTGTAGTCCCTGCTACTCGGGAGGCTGAGGCAGGAGAATCCCTTGAACCTGGGCGGGTGGAGATTGCAGTGAGCCAAGATCACACCACTGCACTCCAGCTTGGGAAACAGAGTGAGACTTGGTCTCAAAAGTAAATAAGTAAATAAATAAATAAATAAATAAATAAATAAATTAGACTTAGTAAGTCAGAAGGCCAGAAAAGGTTAATACGTATAGTTTTGTTTAAGATAAGTTAAATGATAATTCTGTTTAAGTGCCATAGTAAGATTGGAATTGATTCAGAGGAATAAGGTGACAAAGTGGAGACATGATGGAACACAAGACTTTTAGGAAGATTATATGTTGACGGCAGAAACTGGATATAGTGTTATGACAGCTTGCATTTCGTTATGAAGAGAAATATTATTACATGCCAACAAGCTGGGAGACTGAGGAAGCAGGACTGAATCGACAAGAGCAGGAGGAAGTGATTCATGAACAGCAGCTCCTGAAAAGATGGGATGAATACAAGTGGAGAGTTTTATCTTGTGCAGGAGGAGAAACAAATTAGAGGATTAGGCACATTTTTGTATTTAGTAGGGGCACACTAATTTTTATTTGATGAAAGATAATTCATTACATGAAACGTAAGACATGGTCATAAGCTGCAGACAAAGGTAAATCGGATCATTTTTGCAGAGAACATATAAAATAGCTACAGAGGGTAATGTTTGTTCCTTTGGCTTTGCTAAAACCTGCTACTTAACACATTTCAGATACTAATAGCAGCCATTTATTATTTGCTTCAGATGTGGTGTAGGAAGAGGATGAAATTGAATAGAATGTTGGGGAGAGTTTTAGATATGTACTCTTCTTCGGAAAGCAAATGAATGCTGAAATCACAGAAGTGTAATAGAGTAGCTTCTGTCTTACTCTTTTTTTCACTTTTGGAATTCTGCTGCAAAGAAATGCATGTAAATGTGAATTCACACAAAATGTCTAAGAGCATTGCATATAAGCAAGGAAATTTACATAATTCTTGTGATATTTATATAGATGAGCAGCCAGCTATTTCCCACCAACATGGATAATAACAAAGATACTAAAATATCAAATAGTAAGTCATTGTTATGCTGAATGCCATATAGTCTTAGAATCATTTTCCTTAAAAGGATCTCTGGGTGCTACACTATTTCACACTCACATATTTGTGCTTTTTCAATAATAGGATCACTTTTAGAAAACAGAACAGCATGTTGTCCTTTGAAATATCCCATTGGTGCCTAGTGTTTTTTCATCAACCACACACTATTGGCTTTTTCATGGATATTTTTGGCCTAAAAAATAATGAACAGGTGGTGTTGTGGTAAGAAGTCATGTGGGTGTTAACGTGGCATCGCTTCCTTTTTGCACAAGAGAAAGCCTTTTCAGAATTCAGACTGCCAATCTACTCAGTTGGCACCTGCAGCCTAAACTGGAATATCATTTGAGTGCAGGCATGTTGCCATCATAACAGATGGTTATGAGTGTTGACAGCCAAGTGATCATGTATGTACATCGGTTGTGGGTGTTTTAAGCAAGCTGCTCATTTAAGAAGGTCAAATAGCAGTCTGTCCAGAGCTACCATAAGCAATATTAAGCAGGATGACGATCTCTCACATTCTATCAATGTTCTTACTTCATGCAGGCTGAAATGTTCATATTGAAATCAACAGAACCCAGTGGCATAGCCGATGTCCCAAATCTGAAATAAATAAAATGATTAACTGTCATAGCGATAAAGAAGACTTCCAAGTCACATAAAGTGAGTTGGAGTTGTGGTAAATGACATGTAATATACTCTTTTTAAGTAGGATGCTTGGTCTGCTAAATTTATCCCCAAATAGCCCTAAAGTTTCCACTAAACTGACCTGGCTAATTATTTATTAATGTTATAAAATCAGCATATTATTACAACACTGTAGACCATCTACAATGTATTCTACCAGGTTTTTTCCCACTAAGTAAGCTAAATCTAAATATAGCCAATCTAAAATAGCACATATTAGTCATCAAACTTTAAATGAATTATTTTTTAAGTCATGAGACACACAAATATGTATGACCTCCAATTACTTACATTCAAGTTTGTTCAACCCACAATATTTTTATGAAAGAATAAATAAATGAACACCAGTATGTGTGGTTGACTTTCCTAAAATGCTCCCTTCACCTATCCCCCTTTATCCCCAAGTCGTGACATTTGTATTATCATATAATCTCTTCCCTTTGAGTACAGATAGGAGCTGTGATGTAATCTAATCCGTAGAATATGGCAAAGGCGATGTCATTGTTACTTCCATTAGCACATTATATGTCATTGCAACTTCCTTCTTGCTCATACCTCAGTTTTTTGCCTTTTTGTTTCTAATGTTTGCAGGGAGCAAATGACCATGAAAGAGAGGCCTGTGTCGTAAGGAATTGAGCACTTCTGTCCAACAGCCAGCTGGGAAATGGGGGGACCACTGGTTGATAGACAACAAAATATGAGTCTCTCACACCAGAATATTATAAGG
Organism: Macaca mulatta; assembly: GCF_049350105.2. Classification (NCBI taxonomy): domain Eukaryota; kingdom Metazoa; phylum Chordata; class Mammalia; order Primates; family Cercopithecidae; genus Macaca; species Macaca mulatta. Next base: position 24,613,514 of record NC_133408.1, on the reverse strand, counting down.
GACTGAGTCTCACCAACAACCATGTGAGGTTGGAAGCCGATCCTTCCCAAGATCTTAGATGAACCCCCAGCCCTGACTGACACCTTGATTGCAGATATGTCAGAGATCCTGAAGCAGAATAGCAAGCTGATTCGTGCCTACGAATCAGGGTTTAATTCCTGACCCTCAGAAATTAAAATAATTAATGTGTCTTGATTTAAGCCACTGAGTTTGTGGAAATGTTATGTAGCAATTCATAACTGATTTGATTTTTTAGTTAATTAAAAATTCAGGTAATAAAGGAATCTGTGTTGATTAGAAAAAACAAAGACATTTGCATAGAGGAGACGGTCTCTTAAATGATATTATAGGTGTCGTCTACATCCCTAGAAGACAGGAGTAAGTATGGTCCAAAAGGTAAATATCATAAATGCTAAGGAGAGTGCTAAATGATACAGAGATCAAAATGATAACCCTTTGCCCAAATTATTCCACATTCATAGATTTTCTTTTCATGTTTGAATTCCTATCAGTTTGCTGAGTGATTGGTATTTAGTAGATTTTACAAATCAACATATCCACACATTACAAAATGATGGAAAACTGGTAATATAAATAGTATATGATAGAAAGTAATAAAGCTGCTGGATAAGAGTATTTGGTGAGTAATTGGTTAAACACAGTGGAATATTTAATGGTAATAATTGCAGAAATAGTTGCCATTTTTTGGTACTACCATTGGAAATTCAATAAGCAACTTGTATATATTCTTATATTTGATATTCACAATTAGTGCATGAGTTAGACAATATATTACAAGCATGATAAGACTTGGCAATGTAGGCCGGGTGCGGTGGTTCACGTCTGTAATCCCAGCACTTTGGGAGTCTGAGGCGGGTGGATCACGAGGTCAGGAGTTCAAGACCAGCCTGACCAACATGGTGAAACCTCGTCTCTACTAAAAATACAAAAATTATCCGAGTATGGTGGCACACGCCTGTAATCCCAGCTACTCAGGGGAGTAAGCAGGATAATCACTTGAACCCAGGAGGCGGAGGTTGCAGTGGGCTGAGATCTCACCATTGCACTCCAGCCTGGGCAACAGAGCAAGACTCCGAAAAAAAAAAAAAAAAAAGACTTGGCAATGTAAAGCAAATTGTGCAAAATCTCATTCTTGTAAGATGACCTGCAGTTTAATCTCAGAGAAGTCTGATTTCAAATGCGATGTCCTTAAATACTTTGTAGGCTGCTCAAATGATAACTGACTTCAAAGCTGGCTAATGCAGTTTTAAATTAATAACAAAGTGAAAATAAAGAGAACAAAATAATTGCATAGTTTGTTTGTAATCATAAATCTTTCACTATGCAGTTATGTAATTAAAAACAATTTTCCATCTCTAAAATAAGGGTTGTTTACTAAATGATCTATCTTTCCATTATAAAATTCCACAGTTCTAGAAAAGCAAGTAAGGCCTATTTTGACAGCCTTGTGCTAGGAATTAATATATATACAGGTTTTCTACTTGGTCTTTAGAGATTGAATTAGATGTTATACTGGAGGTTAAAACTCTTTAAATTCTACTTTATTATTACATTGGAAACTTAGAAGTGTTGTTAATAACTTCCTTTGACTCTGATAGTAAAAATATATTACGTTCTGGTAAAGCAGAAGAAAATGCCAGCGAACGTTTTCTAAATGAGGGTTGACAGGAAGAATCGTATGCAGATGCAAGAATTGGATTTTAATAAGAGACACTTTTCTCATTGTTACTGAAGGGAAGTGGGGAAAGCAGGAATGATCAATTTTAGTACCAACATGCCGGGGAATTACCATTTCATGACTTTTATTTGCTCTTTTCTACATGAAAAATGCTCATTAGTTTATTAGAGAAGAAAGTTTAAAACATGGTATGGCCTGTAATGGCTTGAAGTAATCGTGAACAGTGAACACAGAACAAAGTTCCTTGAGGATCGTAAAAAAAAAAAAATGCAGGATTAAGAACTAGCTGTCACTAGTGACTGTGAGTGTATGCTATAGTGGTATCTATTTGATTTTATTCATCAGCACTTATTGTACAGGGACAGATTTACAGAATTTGATTGAGATATTTTACACATGAATAGGTATTACTTGGGAAGTTAACAAATTATGGAAGAGCAAGGGAGTTAAAAGAAGTGAAAAGAACAACTGAATAATGGTCCATGAATAATGGTCTCAGTGGAACATGAAGAAAAATACAGCCCATGATAATAGAAGGATATGGCTAGATATTAGGATATTTAATATAGTAACTTCAAAATTTTAGTTCCCAATGATCCAGCATTGACCATATATTGGAAGACAAAAATGAAATAGAAAAAAGTTATTTATGGGGGATAGTGTTTTTTCTCAAGAATATGAAGGCATCCTGGTGGGTTGGGTGGGATTCTGTAGATTAGATCTTAAGACCTTAGATGAATGAAATAGTACCCATAAAATAAGATGATTATATAGTAGAAAGCAGTATATCAAATGGCACAATCATCAAAGAACAGTGAGTTTTACAAGAGAATGAAGGATAAATAGTTTGGAAATAAGGAACAGAGTGATTCTACTTCCCAACACAAGGCATATGAAATATGAAAAAAATTTAAAAAGCCTCTATTTGAATGGATTGAAGAGGACACAGTGTGTTTAGTTAAAAGATGGACGTAGAAGTAACTTTTGGACAAAAGAATTTTGAGAGAGCATTATACACTATTGAAATTAGAACAGAGCATGCAGTGTCCATAGCAACAGAGTGTTAGAAGAGACGGGGAAATGAAGAGGAAACTCCACCTGAGAAAAGAAATAAAAAGTTACTAGAAAAAAGAATAGCTTGTAAGACTGAAGCTCTGAGAAACGTACCTGTTAAACACTGACCAAAAAAAATAGTGGCAAGTGGTGAAGTTGATTTAGTCTTGATGTTTTCTCGTAGAACAGAGAGAACCTTTATGTTTAATGAAATTCAGCAGTAGTCTGTGAGGGACAGTGTAGAAATTATGGTATGGAGCTGGGCATTACTTTTCCTGAGTTAGTACAGCTGACACTGTCAGCAAGACTCAACAATTTTGCCAGAGTGAGGAGATAGTGGCACCATCTGGCCATTACTCAGTTCATCCTTGTTGGGGCAGTATCCTGCCTAGTTAGAAGTTGTTTATATTGGTTCACCAGGTTTGTCATTTGTCAAGGTTCTGCCTTATCTCCAAGAGATTTTGCAGTGATTAGAAAATTTGCCTTCTGTAAAATAATAATAAAAATAAACCCAGAGAGTCAGGGATTATTACAAAGAATGATACAAAAATTGTAACGCCAAGGGAAGATTCGTATACCTTATGCCACTACTGCTGGAGATGTAGAGATTTAGCAGCTAAACCAAAAATGTACACATCATCAGTTAACAATTCATAGCATGCAGAAGGAACAGAAAGCACAAAGAAACAAAACAACATTTTTAAGAAAAGCATATTTCCTGATACTGAGAACTGGGGGAAAAAAAAATTCTGCCACATGCTCTCTTTAAAACAAGCTTATGGAAATACTGAAAAAGTATCCTTTAAGTTGTCTGTGTAAGTGGCAAGAAAAAATGCTTCAAAGTAAAAAATATATATATATGGTATTCTGTCTCAGTCATTTGGGCTGCTACAAGAAAGCACTATAGATGGGTGGCTTATAAACAACAGAAAATTATTTCTCACGGTTCTGGAGGCTGGAACTCAGTTCAGGTAGCCTGCATGGCTGGGTTCTGGTGAGGGCCCTCTTCTGGTTGCCTCATTGCCAACTTTTTCTTGTATTCTCACATGACTGAAAGAGAGCAAGATAGTTACCTAAAAATTAGGAGTGTTTTTTAATAATCTGTTTTGAACGTGATATGAAAAATATTTTATGTTCGCGTAAAGTAGAAAAAACTCAGCTGGGCATGAGAGCACCCGTAATCCCAGCTACTCGGGTGGCTGAGGCAGGAGAATTACTTAAACCCAGGAGGTGGTTTCAGTGAGCCAAGGTCGCGCCACTGCACTCCAGCCTGGCAACAGAGTGAGACTTCAACTCAAAAAAAAAAAAAAAAAAAAGCCAGTGAATGTTTTCTAAAAGAGGATAGAAGGAAAAAAAATATATCAGAGTGCAGATAGTACCTTTCACAGGGGAACTAACCCCATTTGTGAGGGTTCCATTGTCATAGCCTAATTACCTCTCACAGGCCCATCTCTTCATACCATCACATTGGAGCTTAAGATTGCAGCATATGAAGTTTGGGTGAACACAAACATTCAGTCCATGCATATGCTTTCCGCTGATAATTGTCAAAATATTAAAACACTATCAATAAAGTAAGTCAAGCTCTTGATGTAGTTGATATGCCTACTTTTATGCTTCTCATATGTAATCCAAAATAAAATTTTGAAGATTCAGATAAATGAATGGGTCATATGTTCTTTGATAAATCTTTCATAAAAGTTCTGTTATTATATCAGGTATCTGATAAACTGATATTTGGATTATTAAGGAGTGTTTGGTTGTTTTACATGACAAAATAAGGTTCTATTAGGTGACCAACAAAATTTCTACTCTGCAAGAAATTTGAGTGCAAATATTTCATAATACTTGTTAATGGCAGACATGCATGCTTTAATATTCAGTGAGGCAGAGGGAAGGGTTAAGTCCTCTCAGAAAAATTTAAAATTTGGTCCTGCCTTTCTCAGAAAAACGCTCTATGTCCATCTGTTCCAATAATACTTATAGACAGTCATGGCCCAAAGTTCTATATCATGGAGATTAGATGTAATGATTTTTAGTTTGGAAAATATTCAAATCAATATCCTAGTGTGGTTTTGGTTTAAAAAAATCAATTAAATCCTCACAGGCATTTCATTTAAGCAATGTGGTTATGTTGAAACGTTCAAAATGAGGGTTGTAAATTTAACTCTCACATAACTATGACATTGGATTTCTGAACATATGCCATGAAATGCTGAAAAACAATTTACAAAGAGGGTGGTTTTGTTTTTAGAATAATCAGTGTTACTCTTCATATAGATAATAATTAGAGTACAAGAACAATGGCCTGTTATGCCACTTTATCATAGTGTGGGAAATAACACCATATATTTGGAATACAGATAACTATCAGTTAATTTTAATAGTACAGCATCTGAATTCGGTGTTTGCAGAGACAGAATTACTCTAAAATAAGTTTTGCAATTTAAAAAGATGTATAATATAAAATTTAAACTATATTATTTTGTATTACTAGTAAACGATTGGTCAAATTTTTAAAGAGGCAGCATTTTATATGATTTGGAGAACAGAAATTCTGATCAGAGACAGGCTCTAAGATTACTATAGACATTCCACACTGAGATGAGATGCCCTGAACCAGTGTGATGGAATTGACTCAGAGAACAATGAGTAAGACTGAGATATCAAAAGAACATGGAACAGACATTTGTATCCTAGTGATATCAGAAATTTTGGTTTAGGATAACTATGTAATGTAATGCCAGAATATAATCCTAAAATCTAACCATGTGTACTATTTAACACCTTTACTCTTATTTGTAATGACATTCATTGCATGCATTAAGTGTGTCTGTAAGAGATAAGCTTTAAGCCACTGTTTAACTGAATTTGAAACACTTTGATTAAGGTATCTTTCATATGCATAGCTGTACATATCAATATTCTTCATTTTCAGGAAAAAAAAAAAAAAACATTTCCTTGGACAGAAAATGAACATATCTGTGATGACTTAGCTTTTTTTGAATGCTCACACATCCTTACACATGGCTCCTTTCCTTGAGGACTTGACTTTTCCCATGCACACAGGATGCTTTTGCTGGTTTATGTGTGATTTCCGTTCATGCTTAACAGAGACTGGATTTTCCTAATTACTCTGCTTGGAGCTGTTTATTACTTAAGAAATACTGGATAAGCAATATTTACTAGGTAAATGGGTAATATTTTTATGGGTTTATAAGCTTAACCTCTCAAATAGTATAATAATTAAGGGAGGATAGAAGCATGGTGTACCACTCAGTCAATACTGGTTTTGTAGACGGAAACTTAACTATAGAAGGCGATTAATCATTGAGTACCAATATTATCAGAAACATTTGCTTAACACTATCACAGCAAAGTTTGAGGAAATGCACAATGATGTAACTATTTGGCAACTGCCTAATGCGTTTTAAAAGTTAAATGACTTTTGCCAAATCCAGACTTACTCACTTTGTTTTTCATTTTCAGTTTTAATCTTTTTGAATATGTGAGACTTCAAGAATTTAATGTTAATGTTTAACTCATGATGTGTACTGGTACGAGTTTGTGCTCAGCCTGGTTCAACTGAGAATTTCGTGCTGGTATGGGTTTCCTGAAGTGAGAGAAAGCATTTAGTATTTGCTGAACAGCTTTATGTCCATTGTAAAACTGCCTGCATTTTTCTGTCTATCTTGACCATTTTTTTCTGTTTATGATTCTCTACTTCATAAACCCTCCATGATGATAAGAGAACATTTATCTTTCATAAATATCTCTATTTCTGATTATTTTTAGAATATGTCTTTCTCCATCACTAAATATTTTGTGGGATTAGGAGTCCCACTCCAGATCAGAATACAGTATGACAATATAAAGGTAAGCCAGCCAATGACCTTTATAATAGTAAACAAAATAGTCATTTACCTGGATTAGACAGTAGAAATTTGCCTTTGTAGTGGATTAACAAGTCCATGTGGTGTGAAGAAATAATACTGTCTCACATTCTTTAAATGCTAATATGATCAGCATATGTGAATAACAAAGCTAAACTTCAAATTACATTAATATTTCAAATTATAGTATCTCAGAAAGGTAGATTCATGGAATGCTTATGATTACAAGCATTTCGTCTACACAATTATGTCCATTTTTAATATTAGAAACATTAGGCACAAAATATTAAGTGACTTATTCTTCCTCACATATTAAATGCGTTCTCAATGTTAAGTAAATGTGTTTTTAAAACCTTGATTTCCCAAAGACATAATAAAGTGTAGTATAAAATAGTATAACCTCTTGTATAGCCTCTGATTTAACTCTAATCAAAAAATAGAACTGTCATATGTATTCATTCATAACAAATTGCAGTCAAACTTGGCCTCAGATGCTCTTAGAATTGTAAAATTTTGCAGTGGAAAGACTAGACCTTTAGTAAAAACTCCTTATTTTAGAGATGAAAGAATAATGCTAAGAAAGTTTTTTATAAGTACTTAGTGGCATATCTATGATGAAATTGCTTGTCATAATATGTACGCATTTTTCATATGTAGTTCTTATTCATACACTAAAATGCCTAAGTTGCCTAGGGTGATTTCCAGCATTTGCAAATAAGAAACCTGATGGACAGGCTTAAATAAACACAAATATAGAGCAAAACACTCATTGAGCCTACATTACCCTGTAACTATTGTCCTATTTTTATTCCATTCACAATGAAACTACTAAAAAATGTAATCCAAATCAACTCACAATTCTCTTCCCTTACATTCTATAATTTAACCAAAAGTAGACTCATCTCTTTAGGCCTCTGCTAAGCTCTCTCACACTTTTACAAAACAATTCAATAGAGAATTTTGTGATATACCCAATTATTCCATCCCACTTGTCATTCCCTAATTTTTTTCCTCTTAATAATTGATGCCACTCATTATTCAGTTGATTAGGTAAACGTCCCAATTGTCATTCTTAATTTCTTGTTTTCCTTTAAAACCAAGATCTAATACATCAGTGAGACTTGTGGTCACTACCACCAAACATTTCAAGAATCTTACCACATTTTCCCGCTTGCATTATCACCCTGCTCCAAGCAATCATCTAATTTCACCTGTATTATTACAGTCGCCAGATAACTGATCCCTTGGATGCATCTTCTGCATGCTATTGCTAGTGAATGTAGTCAGAGTAATATTGTTAAACTCAGTCTGAAATCATCAACCTCCAGAGAATATTTAAAGCCATGAAAGAAGCCTGAGGGCTCATAGGAAACTATATAATGCCAGTTAGGAAGGTCAAGAATTATTTTCAGGCACTCCGATGTTTAGCGGACAGGACGGTGCTGAGAAGGCAGAAAGGAGTTCAGAGATAAATAAGTACCAAAGTTTAGAGCAGGCTCAATCCAGTAGATAGGTGGGAGTACTGAGACATATTCATGATATTCATGGTTATTTTATATTTTATTCATTAATGGATGTTAATTAGCTTAATTTATGACTTTACAATAGATATCAAAACATCACATCATATACCATAAATACACTCAATTTATATTTTTAAACTTAAAAAATATTATAATTTTTTAAAAAGCATTAAAAAATGCAATGCCAGTCTCTCATTGGAATCTAAGATGGTTTCTAAGAAACACTGCCTGATATATATATACACACACACACACAATCACACACACATACATATATACATGTATGTGTATATACACATACACATATACATATATAGACATACACATATATATTTTATTTTTTAATTTTTATTTTGTAATTTTTTGTGGGCACCTAGTAGATATATATATTTATGGGGAACATGAGATATTTTGATGTTGCCTATTATATTTTGACTGTAACTTCTATAAGGGTGAAGAAAAAATTTATATTCAGTTTATTTTCAAATTACCATGTTTTTATTTTAGTTTATGCTAGGTAAGTTAACCACATTTCATTTTTTTTTTTGATAATTATGAAATGATTCTAAAACTTTTTTATAAAACAAAACAGTCTCTCTCTGTCGCCAGGCTGGAGTGCAGTGGCATGATCTCAGCTCGCTACAGCCTCTGCCTCCCGGGTTCTAGCAATTCTCCTTCCTCAACCTCCTGAGTAGCTGGGACTACAGGAGCACACCACGAAGCCCAAGTAATTTTTGTATTTTTAGTAGAGATGGCATTTCACCATGTTGGCCAGGATGGTCTCGATCTCCTGACCTAGTGATCTGCCCTCTTCAGCCTTTTAAAGTGCTGGGATTATAGGCGTGAGCCACCGCGCCTGGCCTGCATACTGTTTTTCAGAGTGATTGCATCATTGTACATTCCCATCAACCGTGTTCAAAGGTGACAGTTTTCAATACTGTCACCAATATTTATATTTTGTATATATAGTAACCATATTAGTAGGTGTGAACTGATAACTCACTATGGTTTTGATTTTTAGCTCCCTTATGGTTAGTGTGTTGAGCACCTTATTTTATATCTGAGAGTCATTTGCGTGTCTTCTCTGGAGAAGTGTCTAAGTTCTTTGTCCATTTTCACTTTATTTTTTATTTAGTTGAGTAAGCTCCCTGCGTTATTTTGGATATTCACCCCTGGTCAGATATATGCTTTACAAATATTTTCTCCCATTCCATAAATTGCCTTATTATCTTATTACTCGTTTCCTTTGCTGTGCAGAGGCTTTTTACCTTGGTGCAGTTCCCACTTGCCAGTTTTTATTTTAGTTGCCTATGGTCTTGGTGACATATTCAATAACTCATTGCCAAAGGCAATGTTAAGGAATTTTCTCCTGTTTTCTTCTAGGAGCTTTACAATTCCAGGTCTTATGCTCAAGTATTTAATCCATTTTGAGTTGATTTTTGTGTGTAATGTAAGATGTGGGATTCCAATTTCATACTTTTGCATGTGGATTTCTGGATTTCCCAGCATCATTTCTTGAAAAGTCTATCCTCTCCCTATTGTATATGCATGGTGGCCTTGTAGAAGATCAGTTAACCATAGACACCTACATTTATTTCTGAACTCTCAAGTTTTTAAATATATATATGTGTGTGTATATATATGTATATATATGTGTATATATATGTGTGTATATATGTGTGTGTATATATATGTGTGTGTATATATATATGTGTATACACACACACACACACATATATTTGAGACAGAGTCTTGCTCTGTCACCCAGGCTGGTGTGCAGTGGCGGAGTCATGGTTCACTGTAACCTCTGCCTTCCGGATTCAGGTGATCCTGAGGCCTCACCCTCTTGAGCAGCTGTGACTACAAGCATGTGCCACCACACTGGGCTCATTTTTGTATTTTTAGTAGAGATAGGGTTTTACCATGTTGCCCAGGCCCATCTGGAACCCCTGGTCTCAGGTTATCTGCCAACTTTTGCCAGATTACAGGAATTACAGTGATAGGATTAGAGGCATGAGCTTCGCATGCCCAGCTGAGCTCTCAATTCTGTTTCGTTGGTCTATATGTCTGTCTTTATCCCAGTACCATCCTGTTTTGATTGCTATAGCTTTTTAATATGTTTTGAAGTGTTGCAGTGTGATGCCTCCAGTTTTGTTCTTTCTTCTCTAGATGGCTTTGTATATCCTGGGTCTTTTGTTGTTCTGTATAAATTTTAGCACTATTTTTCTATTTCTGAAAGAAATGCCATTGGGATTTTGATGGGAATAGAATTCCAATTTATTGTGTAATATGAATGTTTTAACAATATTAAGATTTCAATACATAAACATGAGATTTCTTTCCATTTATTTTTTTCTAATTTCTCTCCTTAATGTATTGTAGCTTTCAGTGTAAGGAAAAAGTCTTTTACCTCCTTGGGTAAGTTTATTTCTATTTTTTAATGAGATTAATTATATTATAAATGAGAATTTTAATTTCCTTTTCAGATTGCATGTTGTTAGTATGTAGAACTACAAATGCAACTTTTTAAATATTGTATGTGGATTTTGTTTCCTGTAACATTATTAAATATGTTTATTAGTTGTAAGTTTTTTTTTTCTTTCTTTCAGATTTTGGATGTCTTTTATTTCTTTTTTCTTGCCTAAACAAGCCCACATTTAATATCCTATTTAACAGTGAAAAACTAATAGTTTTCCTATAGCATCAGAAAGAAAATAAAGATCCCTATTCTTGTAAATTCTATTCAACATAGTGCTGGCAGTTCTTGGCAGCACTTGGCAGTTCTGGAAGAGCAAAGGTGAGACCATTTTAATGGATAATTTGCATACAGTTTTTTTTTAATATGGAACATAGGTGAGACTATGTAAATTTTCCAAATAATCTGAGACACTTAAGTGAAAGGTCATTATACAGATGAACTGAAAGCCTGGTATTTTTTTCTCCATTTCCTCCTTCTCCTCATTCTTCTTCTGCTATTATCGCTAAGGATCATTGTGTTAACACTTTACATAGGTTATCTTATTTAATCTTCACAACAACCCTATAAATAATCATCAGCAATTCAGAAGAAGAGAGTGACTTACTGTAAAGATCACACTTGTCATCATCAGAACTGTTGGGATGAACCCACGTAATGTGCTATCAGAGTCCCTATAATTAACCAAAAGCATTACTCTACATGCTTTGAAGGATTAGAAAACTCTTAAATCTATATCTTTGAGTCTGCAAATAAAAGTTTACATGTACCCACTGTAAAAATATAACAGAAATAATAGGAATCAGTATAATTTTTTTTAAATGTAAAGTATTCTTGAAAAGATTCCAAACATTGTAAAATTTAGCAGTAAACTGATGATTATGAGTCACACTTTTCCTCTACTTTTGAGAGCATTACCAATATGTTTTAATGACATATTGGAAATTATGATATTTTAAAACTAGGGTGGTTGAGACTATTAAATGCCATTGAGATTTTCAGAGTACTTTCATTTGTCTTTCTAAAGATAGGATAATCTGAGAGTAAACAAATATATATATAGTTATAAATGTGAATTATAATTTGTTTCAAAATTGAATTATATAGCATTTTTAGGAATCCATGCCTATAGGGTAATATGCGGAAATTTAAGGAAATAAACTAATAAAAACATCTTTACTATACCCTAATTATTGTATTTTCTGATAATTCAGAGTTTCTTAATAATATAGCTTGTATTGTCATAAATAAATAAAAACCCATCACTATAATCTTCCATAAAAAACAAAAGCCAAAATAAATTTTATTTATGCACAAGTAAATCTATATATATAGTAGCTAATCAGTATTTATTAACAATTTTTTCAAAGAGGGGAGGAATTAATCATTTTTTATGCAAAACCATTAATAGTCAAATTAAAAAGTACAATATTGAACAGTATTAAAGCTGTATGCAAAATGCTCAAATTTTGTTAGAAATGTATAAATTTATATATCTTTTCACATTCTATAACCATATATGTGTGTTTATGGGAATGTATGTTTTTATATATCTCCATTTATAATAAATATGTGAATGTCTAAAATAATTATCAACCCCATAACTATATATTATTAACTATATGAAGTTATATATTCATTATTATATGCACAAACTCATAACAAATGTTTAGATTAGAATACATATACTAATATTTATTAAATGTATAAAATTATATATCCATGTCATTTTATAGCTACAGATATTTTTATATCTTAAATAAATTCACCAACATTTTAATGCGTTTGTCTTTGCATAACAGGATTTCAAGTAAGAACAGCATCATGGGGGTAACCACCCCCACAATTTAATTATCACCACCAGGTCCCTACTATGACAAATGGGGATTACAATTCAAGATGAAATTTGGGTGAGGACACAGACAAATCCTATCATTCTGTTCCTGGCTCCTTCCAAATCTCATGTTGTCACATTTCAAAACACATTCATGTCTTCCCAACAATCCCCCAAAGTCTTAATTCATTCCAACATAAAAAGTCAAAGTCCAAAATCTCATCTGAGACAAGGCAATTTCCTTCTGCCTATAAGCCTATAAAATCAAAAACAAGTTAGTTACTTCCTAGATGCAACGGGAGTACAGGCATGGGGAAGACATACCTGTTCCAAATGGGAGAAATTGGCCAAAACAAAGGAGCTACAGGCCTCATGCAAGTCTGAAATTGAATAGGCCAGTTCTGAAACTATCTTCTTTGATCCACATCTCCCATCCAGGGCACACTGATGCAAGAAGTCAACTCCCATGGCCTACCACAGCTCTGCCACTGTGGTTTTACAAGGTATAGCTCCCCTCCTGAATGCTTTCATGGGCTGGCACTGAATGTGCCACTTTTCCAGGAGCACAGTGCACACTGTCAGTGGATCTACGATTCTGTGGTCTGGAGGACAATGGCCCTCTTCTCACAGCTCCACTAGGCAGTGCCCCAGTGGGGACTCTTTGTGGGGGCTCCAACCCTACACGTCCCTTCCACACTGCCCTAGCAGAAATTCTTCATGAGGGCTCCATCCCTGCAGCACACCTCTGCCTGGACATACAGGCGTTTCCACACATCCTTTGAAATTTAGGGTTTCATTAAACCTCTGAGCTTTTTGAATGCACTAGAATTTTAATTATTCAAAATGTCCATTGAAACTTTGCTAAGCACTATTTTCAAAGGTCTGTACAAGTGAAGGATTGAGATTAGTTCATGTTGGAGGGGAATATATTTGTGTAGATAGATAGATAGATCTGATTTATTAAAAATCATTCAGCAGGTATATTAATGTTAAATTTTAGAAAGGGAGAAAGAGAATAAGGGGGAAAGCATTAGTTCAAGAGAAAAAGAGACAGAAAGATAGAGATACTCAGGGGCAGAAGTCTGCACATATGAAGACTAAGAGATAGAATCTCAGAAACAAAACATAATTCATGAATCTCAACATTGGGAGATACTCATTGTACCTTATTTTACATATCTAATCCTAACATTATAATACTATTAAAACTACAATGATTAATTGAATTTTAAACTTTCATTAAGCTAATGGGAATCTGTTATCGTTCTCCTATAAGAGAAAATATAATCTTAGCAAACTAACACAAGAACGGAAACTAAATACCACATGCTCTCACTTATAAGTGGGAGCTAAATGTTGAGAACTCATGGCTGCATAAAGGGGGACAACATACACTGAGGCCTAGCCAAAGGTGGAGGGTGGGAGGAGGGAGAGGATCAGGAAAAATAACTAATGGGTACTAGGTTTAATGCCTGAGTGATGAAATAATCTGTGCAACAAACCCCTATGACACAAGTTTACCTGTGTAACAAACCTGCACATGTACCCCTGAACTTAAAATGAAAGTTAAAAAGAGAAACCTTACAAATATATAAAGTTTAAGAAAAAAGGGAAATGTCAAACAAATAACTCCTCCTTATTGAAAATAAAGGAAGAGATTTGTCCCATTCCCTTTTCTTAGAGTATTTACTTTACAAAATGTTTAGTTTCTGTCTCTGTTTCTCGGAAATGTATGCAAATTCAGGAAACAGAGCTAAATAACCTTGCTAGCTTTATGACTCAGACATGTTTTCTTAATTACATGGGACAATTTCATTGATGTACTCATCAAGGAAGACCAGCTCACCTATTTTCCAGTTTCTATGGGATGATAGGAATCTAATTTGTGTAGAAGTGGCTTGCTCCAATTTGCAAAACGAACTCAGGAGTGAGTGGTGACTCACTCCTGTAACACCAGTACTTTGGGAGGATGAGGCCGGCAGATCACTTGAGGTCAGGAGTTCTAGACCAGCCTGGCCAACATGGTAAAATCTTGTCTCTACCAAAAATACAAAAATTAGCCAGATGTGGTGGTGCACGCCTGTATTCCCAGATACTTGTGGGTGGCTGAGGCAGAAGAATCGCTTGAACCTGGGAGGCAGAGGTTGCAGCGAGTCGAGATTGCACCACTGTACTCCAGCCTGGGTGACAGAGTGAGACTCCATCTCAAAAAGAAAAAAAAAAAAGTATAAAAACATGAAAAGCTTATTTTATAAAATGTAAAAATATGAGGTTTTTTTCCTTTAAAGAAAACCAGTTGGCTAACTCAGATGGTCACCCCAAATAGCAGTGAGTTTATGATAAATTATGTATGAAAAACGGCACTTTCAAGTCCTCTATTTGAGAACTAGTTGTTTATCTTGAGAGCATGTATGCAAAAGGTTATATCTGCTTGGCTCTGCAAAATGGTGAGATTTCTTCGTAACTCTATGATCTCTTAGCAGATTGTCTGTGATCCCCATAATACTCTTGTTTATTGCTTACTGAATAATAAAACTTCTTTACTGCCCTTCTACTTTTGTGGACAGGTTTTCTGGTTTGGGAGGAGATTTTATTTTTAATTATATTTCCCCAACACTTCCAATTGCTGATTAGTTTTAATTATTGGACTTATGATATTAATAATAGTGAGGTTTTTTAAAAAAACTTTCCTGAATTGGCTCTTATTCTAACCTTTAAAGTTTCAAATATTTCTAAAATATGGGTTGCAACCTTGATCTATCAAAATTTGAATATTCATCTTCTAAATAAGGATGTTTTCACTCTTTCTTCTTCATTTTTATTATTTCATTGGCTAATGGAAACAGAAGATAATATCCTGGAAGAAAAATAAAATTATTAATAGAAAAATATAATAATTCACAGAACAAAATATAATTATTTTATTAAATATATTTCTTTTATTTTTAATACAAATAGTAATATTAAATAAAAATTTGTCAGAGGTCATTGTCATAGACTGAGCTCCTGCATTAGGCCCCATAGAGCAGACTAAACCAGAATGGGGTCCCTTGAGCTCAATGCCATGTAATCAAACTGGACTAATTTTGTGAAAAACAGAAGATTCACAGCAACCAATCAGAAGAAACCCAACTTACTTGAGCTGCCATGATAAGGAAGTCCCATCTGCTTTAACACTATAAAAAAGTAACTTTGAAAAGACTACTCAGCTTCTTGTTTTCTCATTTAGACTTTCTTCAGCCCTTTTCTGCCCTAAAACCAACCCCTTTTGCTCAGTTCATCAGAGCACTCATTCTATTTTGTGAGATGCTGCTCGATTTCAAAATCATTGGTAAAAGCCAATTAAAAAAAAACTCTATTGACGTTTTATCTGTTGACAATAGTGGTAAATTCTAATATTTCTTATCTTACCTTACTTTTATTTTCTATTACCATTGTAGTAATCATTGTGTTCAGTTAACTAAGGCAGCAGATGTGATACACTCCTAGAAACAAAGTAAAATCAATTGAGACCTGACTTTCTATAGTCATTACTTTCCATTTTTTCATTGTGTTTGAGATAATAGTATTAAATGTGAAAAATTAATATTCATAGACAAATATTCTGCCAGTAGGGAAAAATAATATATCACTAGAAACTACCGTAGCTATAACGAATAGAGTTCTTCAACCCATAAAAAAGATTGAAACCTCAGAACTCTGGATATTAATTAAATGTGAAGATTGAAAAAGTTTTGATGTGAGAACTCGTTAATTGCATAATTAGAACTAAATGGATAAGAAAAATTCTTCAACTACACAATTCATGCTCTGTTTCTCAACTCATAGCAGTTCATAAAATATATTCAAATGACCAACGTCACTTCTTATGTATGAGTGAAATATATGTATGAGAAAGAATCACATTTTTATTTTATTAATAGCCACATTGCTAAACTACCAGAATTAATTCCACTCTTTACTCTATAACACATAATTGGTTACTGTAGAAAAGATATGTTCAATCTTAGTTCCTTCCCACCCGATCATTTGTTTTATTTTTAAACAAGTTAAACAAGGAAATTATTAGATACAAGGACAGAATTTTAAATGGGTATTTCTCCTAAAATTTAAAATGGGTATTTTCAAGTTGTTTTGTATATTGGTGAGATAGTTAACTGTAGCTGTAAAAAAATGTTTTCAAAAATATTTACTCACTGAATATATTGATCACTGAAGACATACCTACTATTGACGTCTGTATTTTGTAAGTCATTAATGATAACAATTAGATGCAATGTTTATTGTTATTGGAAGACACTAAACATATTAGGAATGTGTTTTTACATTTGAGTCTGTGAACTGTTACAATATAGCATGGTAAATAAAATAACCTTTCAAGAAATTAGTTCTGCTAAAACTAAAAATAGATGATAAATCTAAGAAATATTAATGATTTGATTTATTAAATTTACTAAGAGGGCTGTAAACAATAAATATAATAAAAGTAGAAAATATTTTGACTATATATATTTCATTTCAGAAACAAATTACTTATTGAGAAAATTTTGGATTGATAAAATCACAGTATGAATTCTGATTTGGTTTTAGCTAATCCAAACAGAAACTTCACAATAGAGTGGCTTCAGCAAGATACTTTATTTTTTTCTCATGTAACCATCTAGAAAGAGAAAGGCTAAAGCTTTTATAAAGGTTACCTTCACAAGTTATCCCGGGCTACACACTCCCACTATGCTTTAGACCTGTCATCTCTGGCATGTTTCTTTCATCTACCTGATCAAATGTATCTCATTTCCATTTCTAGTGTAGTAAGGTGGAGGACAGGGAAGGGGGCACCATTCCTTATCAGGAAAACACCTGAAAGTAAAGCACAGTTCTTCCCCGTGTGTACCACTGGCCAAGTCACAGTCACGTTACCACATTTACCATCTAATACAAGAGATGATGTGGAGTAGGATTTTAGCTTTCTACAGAATCATACATCCAGACCAAAACCAAACAAAATAAACAAACAAATGAAATACAGGTCCTTTACTATAAAGAGGAAAAAGGGGGGAAACTGATATTGAGGGAAGACTATTAGTAGCAATCCAGAGGACAATCATCAAATTAGGAGAGAAAATATTGAAACAAATTACTAATAATTCATATTAAATTTTAGCAAGATTAGTGGTGACTTAATTTTAGGCAAATTATTAAACATATTTTTCTTTCAATTAAAAACCAGCCAAACAATTGATATGATGTTTCAAATATGCAAAGCAATCCTAAATTTCCTTGTTATTAGGTTAGTGCCATCATTCTTTACCATATCAAACATTTCAAAATGTAGAATTATGTACTTTTAAATATTTATAAAATTATCAAAATTAAACCTAAAGTAAAATGTTTAATTCATTTATTTTTAATCAGCTGTAAAATAGTTATAATTTTCATCACTTTTGAAGAAGTATAAGAAACTTGAGCACATGCAGAGTCTGATTCTTTACCTTCTTCGTCATAGGATAAGGATGACATTTTAATACTATGCTGAGCTCTAAATTGTTGTATGTCAATGATATTGCCATATTAAGGTAACTTTTCCTTGTCTTGGAAAGGCTAAATAGAATTTTGGGGGTTAAACATTATATATCTTAATAAAAGTGAGCAGATTACTTGGTTTTAGACATCCCTTACAACCCATTACACTTGACACTTTAAATCCATTTATTTTATTTTATGCAAATTAAAGCTCAATAGAAGAATTAATTCCAGGAGTTGAAGGAGACATGAAATTTCATGAGTAAGGAATTTGCTGTCTCACTATACAGATTTAGTTTCACTCTATGTCAAAACTCTGAGATACTTCTCTCTTGAATAATCTTACGTGAAAAAGCATACATTAATTCCATAAAAGTTTTGAGTTACAATGTCCAGAACAATTCCTTCATAGTATAAAATTATATGTCTGGGGATGGAGCAAGATGGTAGAATAGAGAGTTTCACTGATGATTTCCCCAGCAAGGACACGAAGCTAACAACTGTCTACACAGAAAATACACACTCAGAGAACCAAAAACCACGTGAGCACTCATAGTATCTGGTTTTAACCTTGTATCACTAAAAAAGACACTGAAGAGACAGAAAGTCCAGAATTGCCCACGCCACCCTGTCCCCAACCCCTGGCAGTGGTGTCATGGTGCTGAGAGCATCTCTCGGTGCTGGGAGGGGGAAACATAGCAATCTTGCAACATTAAACCCTGTGCTCTTCTGTTAAAGCAGAAACAAAAATCAGACCAAACTTAGCTGACAACTGCCCACAGAGGAAGCATTTAAACCAGCACTAACCGCAGGGGATTCTTCAATCCCTAACAATGCCACAACAATCGAATTACCATAGCAATTCAGGGGTCTCAAGTAATCCTGGAGTCTCAAGCTGAAATGTCAACAAGAGTCAAGTAAATCTTTTAGAAATAGGCTACCCTGGACTAGATGGGTTGGAGGGGAACCTGTGAAATCTCAACTTTATGTGAATTATCTTAATTGTGAAATGTTGGCAATTAATTTACAATATTTTTAAATGTCTGAACTTGAGGGCCTGCAAACCTCCCCATCAAGGGGTACAACACTTTGTGTCTCCAAATAAACTTGAAAGGCAGTCTAGGCCATAGGACTGCAATTCTTAGGAGAGTCCTAATGCTAAACTAGGGCCAGAAACAGTGCATTAGGGGGCATGTGACAGGCTGAGACACCAGCTAGGGCAGCCAAGGGAGTGCTGGCATCCCCTCTTCGGACCCCAGGCTGTGCAGCTTGTAACTCCAAAAGGAGACCCTGTCTTCTTCTTGAGAAGAGGAGAGAAAAGAGTGGGAAAGACTTTGTCTTGCATCCAGGATACCATCTCAGCCACAGCAGGATAGAGCGTCAGTCAGTTGTGAGACCCCCATGCTAGGCTGTAGCTCCCAGACAACATTTCTAGACACATCCTTGGCCAGAAGAGAACCTGCTGCCGTGGTGGAGAGGACCCAGTCCTGGCAGCATTTATCACCTGCTGACTGAAGAGCCGCTGGGCCCTGAATAACCAGCAGTGATACCCAGGTGCTACCTTGAGGGCCTGGGAAAGCCTCTGAGACTTGTGGACTTCAGGTGAAGTCCCCAGAACCACCACAGTACATCGCCAGCTGTGGTGGCTCTGGGGCAAAACTCCTTCTGCTTGAGAAAAGCAGAAGGAAAGTGAAGGGTACTTTGTCTTTCATCTTAGGTCCCAGCATGGCCACAGTGGGTAGAGCTACCAAGCAGGCTCGTGGGATCCCTGATTTCAGGACTTGACTCTTAGATGGCATTTCTAGACCTGCTCTGAGCCCCAGCAGGGCACCCACTGCCCTGAAGGGTGAGTCCCAGGCCAGGTGGCATTCACCACAAGCTGACGGAAGACATCTTGGCTCTTAAGGGAACATCACAGGTAGTCTGGCAGTACTTCTTGTGGCCTCAAGTGGTAATGGCTATGAGGTGAGGCTTCTCTGCCATTGGGAAGGAGAAGGAAGAATGGAAAGAATTGCATCTTGTGGTTTGAGCGCCAGCTCAGCCACAATACCATATAGCACCAGGTAGACTTCTATGGTTTTTGAGTCAAATCCCTGACTCCTGAACAGCACTTCTGGACCTGCCCAGGGCCTGTGGGACCTTGTTGCTCTGAAGAGAAGCACACAATTCTGGCTGGTATTACCACCTGAAGAATGTAGAGACCCAGGGCTTGAGTGAACATAGTTGGTAGCCAGGGAGTGGTCAGAGCAGGCCTTGGGTGAGACCTAGAACTTTGAAGGCTTCAGGTCTCATTGAACACAGTCATAGTGGTGGTGGCCACAGGGGTGTGTGTGTGTCACTCTACCCTCAGCTTTAGGTGACTCAGAACAGAGACAGAAACTCTGTATGTTTGGGAGAAAGTAAGGGAAGAGAACAAAAGCCTCTGCCTGATAATACAGAAAATTAGGCCGGGCGCGGTGGCTCAAGCCTGTAATCCCAGCACTTTGGGAGGCCGAGACGGGCGGATCACGAGGTCAGGAGATCGAGACCATCCTGGCTAACACGGTGAAACCCCGTCTCTACTAAAAAAATACAAAAAACTAGCCAGGCGAGGTGGCGGGCGCCTGTAGTCCCAGCTACTCGGGGAGGCTGAGGCAGGAGAATGGCGGGAACCCGGGAGGCGGAGCTTGCAGTGAGCTGAGATCCGGCCACTGCACTCCAGCCTGGGCGACAGAGCGAGACTCCGTCTCAAAAAAAAAAAAAAAAAAAAAAAAAGAAAATTATCTCAAATCTTGCCTAAGACCTTCAAGGCAGTACCTCTATGAGTCTGCAAGAACCACAGCATTACTGGGCTTGGGGTACTGCCTAAATCAGATACAGCTTAGATCACAGTATCCAAGTACTTTCAAATATCTGGAAGGCCTTCATGAGATGGATGGCTACAAATAAGCCAGACAGTGAAGACTACAATAAATAGCCAACTCTCCAGTGCTCAGACACCAAAGAACATCTAGTGGCATCAGAAGCATCCAGGAAAACATGACCTCACCAAAGGAACTAAATAAACCACAAGGAATCAATTCTGAAGAAACAAAAATATGTGGCCTTTCAGACACATAATTCAAAATAGTTGTGTTGAAGGAACTCAAAAAAATTCAAGATATCACAGAGAAGGAATTCAAAATTCTATCAGATAAATTTAACAAAAAGATTGAAATAATTTTTTAAAAAGCAGAAATTCCGCAGCTGAAGATTGCAATTAGCATACTAAAGAATGACACCAGAGTACTTTAACAAAAGTATTCATCAAGCAGAAAAAAGAATTAGTGAACTGGAAGACAGACTATTCGAAAATACACAGTCAGAGGAGATGTTTTAGTCCATTTTCGCACTGCTATAAAGAAATACCTGAGACTGAGTAATTTATTAAAAAAAGAAGTTTAATTGACTCACAGTTCCACATGGCTGGGGAGGCCTCAGGAAACTTACAATCATGGCCGAAGGGGAAGTAAATACATTCTTCTTCACAAGGCAGCAGGAGAGAAATGAGTGAGTAGCAAAGGGGAAAATCCCCCTTATAAAACCATCAGATCTCATGAGAACCCACTCACCATGATCTATTCACCTCCCACCCAGTTTCTCCCTAGACATGTAGGGATTATGGGAATTACAATTCAAGATGAGATTTGGGTGGGAACACAAAGCCTAACTATATCAGGGGACAAAAGAAAAAGAATATAAAACATAAAGCATATAAAACAGGATCTAGAAAATAGCCACAACGAGGCAAATCTAAGAGTTGTTGGCAGTAAAGGAGGAGGCAGAGAAAGATAATAGGAGTAGAAAGTGTATTCAAAGGGCTAAAAAAGGAGAACTTGCCAAACCTAGAGAAAGATGCCAATATCAAAGTACAGGATGATTGTAGAACACCAAGCAGACTTAACCCAAAGAGGATTCACTGAAGGCATTTAATAATCAGACTACAAGAGGTCAAAGATACAGAAATAATTATAAAAGCAGCAAGAGAAAGAAAACAAATAAGATACAATGGAGCTTCAATACTTCTGGCAGCCAACTTTTTAGTGGAAACCTTATAGTTCAGAAGAGACTGGCATGATATATTGGAAGTGCTGAGGGGAAACACACACACACACACAAAACAAACAAACAAAAAAACTACCTTTACCCTAGAGTAGTATTAGAATAGTATTATATGCTGAAAATACCCTTCAACATGAAGGTTTATCATATTGCCTACAAATGCCACTTAGAGAATGGAGAATCATTTCAATATTGAAATAAAACATAATAAAATTTTTAAAAAGACCCTGTGGGACAAATAAAAGCTGAAGGATTTCATCAATACCAGACCTTTTTTATAGGAAAAGGTAAAGGGAATAACTCAATCAGAAAGAAGAGGATATTAATGAGCAATGTATAGTCACCAGAAGGTACAAAACTCACTAGTAATAGTAAGTACACAGAAATCATAGATGACACAAACAAATGGAACACATTTCATGCTCATGGATGGATAGAATCAAGAGTGTGAAAATGACCATACTGCCAAAAGCAATCTATAAATTCAATGCAATTCCCTTCAAAATACAGCCATCATCCCTCACAGAACTAGGAAAAACCATCCTAAAATTCATATATAACTAAAAAAGAGCCCACATAGCCAAAGCAAGACTAAGCAAAAAGAACAAATATGGAGACATCACATTACCTAATTTCAAACTAAACTGTAAGGCCACAGTCACCAAAACATCATGGCACTGGTATAAAAATAGGCACGTAGAACAATGGAACAAAATAGAGAACCGAGAAATAAACCCAAATACTTACAGCCAACTGATTTTTGGCAGAGCAATGTAAATATAAAATGGGAAAAGGATACCCTTTTCAACAAATGATGCTGGAATAATTGGCTAGCCACATGTAGTTGAATGAAACTGAATCCTCGTCTCTCACCTTATATAAAAATCAACTCAAGATGGATTAATGACTTAAATCTAAGACCTGAAACCATAAAAATTATAGACAACAACATTGAAAAACTCTTCTAGGTATTGTCTTAGGCAAGGATTTCATGACCAAAAACCCAAAAGCAAATGCAATAAAAACAAAGATAAATAGCTGGTATTTAATTAAACTAATGAGCTTTTGCACAGCAAAAGGAACAGTCAGCAGAGTAAACAGACAACCCACAGAGTGAGAGAAAACTTCACAATCTATACATCTGACAAAAGACTAAAACTAAGAATCTACAACGAACTCAAACAAATCAGCAAGAAAAAAAAAAAAATCCCATCAAAAAGTGGGCTAAGGACATGAAAAGACAATTCTCAAAAGAAGGCCTACAAATGGCCAACAAACATATGAAGAAATGCTTGACATCGCTGATGATCAGGGAAATGCAAATCAGAACCACAATGTGATACCACCTTACACCTACAAGAATGGCCATAATTGAAAAATTGAAAAACTGTAGATGTTGGCGTGGATGCGGTGATCAGGGAACACTTCTACACTGCTGGTGGAAATGTAAACTAGCACAGCCACTATGGAAAACAGTGTGAAGATTCCTTAAAGAGCTAAAAGTAAAATTATCATTTGATCCAGCAACCCCACCACTGGATATGTACTCAGAGGAAAATAAGTCATTATATGAAAAAGATGCTTTCACAAGCATGTTTATAGCAGCACAATTCACAACTGCAAAATTGTGGAACCAACCCAAATGTCCATCAATCAATGAGTGAATAAAGAAACTGTGGTGTATATATATATGATGGAATGCTACTCAGCCATAAAAATGAATGAATTAACGGCATCCGCAGCAACCTGGATAAGATTGGAGACTATTATTCCAAGTGAAGTAACTCAGGAGTGGAAAACCAAACATCGTATGTTCTTACTGATATGTGGGAGCTAAACTATCAAGACACAAAGGGATAAGAATGATAAAGTGGACTTTGGTGACTTCGGGGGAAAAGTGGGAGAGGAGAGAGGGATAAAAGACTACAAATAGGGTGCAGTGTTTACTGCTCGGGTGATGAGTGCACCAAAACCTCACAAATCACCACTAAAGAACTTACTCATGCAACCAAACACCACCTGTATCCTAATAACCTATCAAAATATTTTAAAAAGCCATATTTTCAGGTTTATTACATTACCTACAAATGTCACTTAGAGAATGGAGAATCATTTTAATATTAAAATAAACTATAATAATTTTTAAAAAGGCTTTATGGGACAAATAAAAGCTGAAGGATTTCATTAATACCAGGCCTTTCCTACAAGAAACACTAAAAAGAGTAATTGAAACAGAAAGAAAATGTCATTAATGAGCAATACATATAATCACCAAAAGGTGCAAAATTCACTGGTAATAGTAAATACAGAGAAAAACAGAATCATATAACATTGTAACTATAGTGTGTAAACTACTTTTTTCCCAAGTAAAAAGACTACAAAATGAACCAAACAAAAACAATTACAACTACAACTTTTCAAGACATTGTCAGAACAAAAAGATATATAGAAAAAAAATGAAACACTAAAAAGCAGGTGGATGAAGAGTTTTTATTAGTTTTCCACAAGAAAACTATAAGTATATATAAACATATTCAGTGAAGTTGCAGGATAAAAAATCACCATACAAAATACAGTGGTATTTCTAGATGCCAACATTGAACAGTGTGAAATTGTTCACACTGTAAATAGTCCTATTTACAATAGCCACACATAAAAATAAATACTTAGGAAATAACCAAATAAGTGAAAGATCTCCATGATGAAAACTATAAAACCCTGATGAAAGAAATGGAAGGCACCAAAAAAAAAAAAAAAAAAAAAAAAGGAAAAAGATTCCATGTTCATTGATTGGAATAATTATTAATAATACTGTTAAAATATTTATAGTAACTAATCTAGATTCAATGCAATCCCTATCAGAATACCAATGACATTCTTTACAAATAAAAATTAGAATCCTAAAGTGCATTTGGAACCACAAAAGACCCAAAATAGTCAAAGCTTTCCTAAGAAAAAAGAACAAAACTGGAAGAATCACATTAGCTGACTTCAAATTATACTACAGAGCTATAGTAACTAAAAGAGCATGTACTAGCATAAAAATGAACACATAGACCAAAGGAACAGGATGGAGAACCCATAAAGAAATCTATACACCTACAGTTAACTCATTTTCGACAAAGCTGCCAAGAACATACACTGGGGAAAAGATAGTCTTCAACAGATGGTGTTGGAATCTCTCACCATATACAAAAATCAAATCACAATGGATTAAAGACTTAAATCTCCAACCTACACCTATGAAACTACTACAAGAAAATATTAGGGATTATCTCCAGGACATTGGTCTGGATAAAAATTGTTTGAGCAATACACCACAAGCACTGGCAACCAAAGAAAAATTTGACAAAGGGATCACATAAGTTAAAAAGCTTCGGCACAGCAAAGGATACAATCAAGACAGTGATGAGACAACCCACAGAATGGAAGAAAATATTTGCAAACTACCCATCTGACAAAGGATTAATAATCAGAATACCTCAGGATCTCAAACAATGCTATAGAAAAAAATCAAATAATCCAATCAAAAATGGGCAAACAATCTGAATAGACAATCTCAAACTTCTGGGTATATACCCAAAAGAAAGGAAATCAGTATATCAAAGAGATGTCTGCACTCCCATGTTTGTTGCAGCACTGTTTATAATAACTAAGATTTTAAATTAGCTTATGTGTCTGGTATGGTTTGGCTGTTTCCCCTCCCAAATCTCATCTTGAACTGTAACTCTCATAATTCCCACCTGTTTTGGGAGAGACCAGGTGGGAGATAATTGAATCATGGGGGCGCTTTCCCCTGTATACTGTTCTTATGGTAGTGAGTAAGTCTCATGAGATCTGATGATTTTTTAACGGGTTTCTCCTGTTGCTTGACTCTCATTTCTCTCATGTCTGTTGCCATGTAATACGTGCCTTTCACCTTCCACCATAATTGTGAGGCCTCCCCAGCTACATGGAACTGTGAGTCCACTAAACCTCTTTTTCTTTATAAATTACCCAGTCTCTGGTATGTCTTTATCAGCAGCATGAAAAGAGTGTCTATCAATAGATAAATGTATATGGAAAATGTGGTACATATACACAATGGAGTACTATTCAATCATAAAAAAGAAATGTGATCCATTCATTTGCAACAACATCAATAGAACTGGAGATCACCATGTCAAGTGAAATAAACCAGGCACAGAAAGAAAAACATCATGTGTTCTCACTTATTTGTGGGATCTAAAAATCCAAACAATTGAACTCATGGACATAGAGAGTAGAAAGATGGTTACCAGAGGCTCAAAATGGAAGGAGGGGGCAGAGAGGTGGTGGCGATGGTTAATGGGTGCACAAATTAGTTAGAGAGAATGAATAAGACATACTATTTGATAGCGCAACAGGGTGACTATATTCAATAATAACTTAATTGTGCATATTAAGATAACTTAAAGAGTGCAATTGGATTGTTTATAACTAAAAGTATAAATGCTTAAAGAGACAGATACCCCATTCTTCATTATGTGCTTATTTCATGTTCTGTTATCAGAACATCTCATGTACCCCATAATTATATATACACCTCCTATGCACCCACAAAACTTAAGAACAAAAAATAAAATAAAATGTTTTATTAACATTTCATTATAAAATAATTTGAATGTTATTTATAAAAAGATAATGAAATAGTTTATAAAAAACAATTCTTAAAAAAGCATTATTATATAACAGTATCAAAAAACATTATGACAAAAGCATTATTACAATAACAATAAAATTGTGTAATATTAAACCGGAAGTGAACAAGTGGCTTAGGTATTCTGCGTTGGTAATCAACAGACACCTCACGTGATGCTCATTATTAGACGACTGACTTCTTATATGCCTCCAATATTCAGTTACGAAACCTACAATAATCATAAAGAAGAGATATATTTGAAAGTTATGTTATTAGGAAGAAAAATATCGAAAAGGAAAGTTTTGCCTTTTAATATTTTGCTGGTTAGAAAAACAAGAATCTCAGATGCAAGACTTATTTAGTGAAGCTAATACATCTTTGCTATGTATGGTGTTATAAAGAATGACAATAAAGTAAAATCTTCATTAAATGATTATATGTATTTCTGTTTTGATTAAATCAATAATCCTTTAAAATATTTTAAATTACTTTCACTCAGTGTTATTATTTCCTATAGAATCTAATGAAAGCAGTATTTTGTAAACTGTACTCATTAAAATCCTGTCTCTAATGCTCATTTCATGAACTCACCATGTAGGTAAAGATAAACTCTAGTGAGGTCCTTTGATAATTTCTGTAGCTAACCCTCTCTGGTACCACAGGATAAACTGACCTTATGCAGAAATATTCTCTGGTACCACAGGATAAATTGACCTTATGCAGAATATTCTGTGTGAGTTTCACCACACACAGAAATCACATCAAATCAGAATAAAACATAAATGATTTACACCTCCAATAGTCTTTTACCTAATACAGGTTAACCTACATAGCTTTTTTTTTTTTCCAGATGTATCCTGGTCACTCTGACCAGAAACATGAATAAAAACTCATAGTGAATTAACACACTGTCAAGTATGTACATATTTTCACTTTGTTTACTAAATACATTTTGAGGTCCCATTATGAACCATGCAATAGTTGGGGTGCTGTGAACACACCAAAAACCAAACCAAAAACGTACTTCCCCTTTTTCATAAAGTTTGTCGGCTTGAAAGGGAAGCAGGCAATTAAAAGACATTAACAATAAATATGCAATTATCAGATGTACAAATACTCAAGGAAAAAATCCAGATGGTTAAAATGTGGGAGGGGTAGAGGTCATAGTTGTGAAAATGTTTCTGATTACAACAAGGAAGCAGGCATACAGACATCTGGTTTACCAGAAAAAAAAAAAAATGTATTTTCCATCCTCAAGTATCAGGTCTCCTGGAGTTCAGCTTATCTAGCATGGACTTGACTGGGCTCTTCTTCTTCTGGATGAGGGCCAGACGCATTTGTTATTTGTCTGTAAAAAGAGTCAAGAGCTGCTCCATTTGTCCCTCTTTGGACCCACAGCTGAGGTGCGCTCTTTTTAGGGAAAATAGTAGATGGGAAACCAGACCAAAAAAAGCATATTTTGTGCCTCTATTTATGTCAAATAGATTCATATTTCATTATCAAAGCAAATTACGTAGCCAAGTCTAATATTAATATGGGAGAGAAATATTTTTAATCTACAATGGCAGAGCGCACAGAGCTATGTGGCAAAGAGTATGGGCTTACTATCCAATTACACAGAAAGATTAGAATCAGCCATTCAGTATCCTGGTGCAGAAGATGGCTAGTCTTCTGTTCATAGTAAGGACTATTTTTTTTTTTTTTTTTCTGAGTGAGATGTGAAGCTATTGCAGAATTTTGGGCAAAGAGGGATACCATTTGATTTGAATATTGAAAAAAATTACTTCAGTTATATTTTGTGAATATGTTGTCATGCAGTAGGGGAAAAACTGGGATCCTTATATTAACCCAAGTGATAAGCAGACATATATAGGACCAGGGAAGTAATAATATATATGTTTAAAGGTGTAAAGAAAATGTCTTTCTCTACTGTACCACACAGTCATCATACTATGGTGGGATACACATATGTAACCACAACAGACGTACCCAGTTTAAAATGAGAAAATCAGGAGGCACACCCCAGTCATTGGTCTCTAGTTATTTGAAAATTCATTGGGTTATTTATTTTTTAGATTAAGACTCAGTTATTCTCTGGGGCTTTTGAATCTGCCTACTAGACTACTTGTTTCACCATCTAAATCATCCTTTTCTTTTCATCGGGGGTAGTATATATGTGTAATCTCTGAGAAGATTTTTAGCAATCTTTTTTTTTGCTTGTGGAAGTTTGAAGGACAATAATCTTTTTTGTTTGTTTGTTTGTTTTAACTATCCCTTTAAGTTTACAAACACCATTAAACAAAACTTTTAAAGCTTTGGAGTATGTGTTAATTCATAAATTATTCCAGAGACAAGAGTCACACCCACAATCTCATCAAGATAATCTCATATCTATTTGGTCTCCCTATGGTACTGCTATAGGGCAGTCCTTAAGATTCTTA
Source organism: Macaca mulatta (assembly GCF_049350105.2). Classification (NCBI taxonomy): domain Eukaryota; kingdom Metazoa; phylum Chordata; class Mammalia; order Primates; family Cercopithecidae; genus Macaca; species Macaca mulatta. The sequence continues at coordinate 24,584,335 of NC_133408.1, read as the reverse complement.
GAAAACCATTTGTTTAATAGAGAAGACCTTTGAGAAATAATCTCACGCTCTTTGGAAGAATTTTTGTCTGTCTGAAAGGTTACATAAGACCTCATCTTAGATCTTTTCTAAGGTCTTAACATAAGATCTTGCAGTTCTACCTTGGATTGAATCTTTTCCTGGAAGCTATTTCTTAAATTAAGGATGGTTTGCCATCTGGAGAGGTTGGCAAAAGATGCAGTTTTAATTTAAAACTCTGCAATCCTTGACTACTTAAATATTTAACCATCAATTCTTTAGCTCCTATCTCTTCTCTTTCATTTGATTTAAATGCAGAGAGAAAAAGGCCAGGTGGCATCTTCAAAAATTTTGCCTGGAGATTTCCTTCACTAGATCATTGAGTTCACTAGGGATGTTTTCTCTTTTGCAAATTAATTCAGGCAAGAGTATTGTCAAATTTAGTGGCACTGTATGATGTGTCACCTTTCTTCTAGTTCCCACTGTCATTTCCCTTAATCTCCTTTAAACTTTCTCTGACAGATTTCTCCAGGCCATGCAGGCTTCATTAAGACTATTCCTAACTCCCTTTAGGCTGTCATTAACAGAAACTTTAAGGCTCAAAGAAATGTTGTATAGTTTAGGTTTGGGTTATGGCAGACCCTACAAGCAGCTCCAATTATTTACAAATGCATATTAAACTACCCCAAATGTTCAGTTTAAAACAATCATTTTATTATGCTTACAGGTTCTGTGGGGCAGGAATTCAGAAGATAAGCAAAAAGAATTTGTATCTGCTCATGACAGCAGAAGCTTCACTTGAGAGGCTTCAGTTTCTGCGCAAAAGAATCAAGTGGTGGCATGTTCACTCACACATCTGTTGGTAGACGCTGGCAGCAAGCAAGATTTCTACTGGCTTTGTCCTCCAGACCAGTACTTCACATATCCTGTCCTTCCTCAGGGCATAGAAACCTTGGACTTCTTACATTAACATTCATGGCTTCAAAGATCTCAACTCTTCCTTAAATGAACCAGTCTCAGATGTCAAATCATGTGATATCTGCCAAAATTAAAAGTCTACCACCCAGCTCCCAGAAGAAATGCAGACACTTATCTTTTAGTTAGAATAACTTCAAAGTTACATTGTAAGAATAGCATGTGGGTTGGAGATACTTTTTGTAGTCCTCTATGGAGCATACAATCCGCTACTTCTATGCAGCTCAAACCTAAGATTTCCTATAAAGCCTACATCATCCAAGCGAAAGGGCAGCAGAAGTTATTGCCCACTGAATATCTGTATTAATGAGAATGTTTTCCTTTTTTTGGAGTGTTCATTTTCTTGTTAACTGTAATTGATTTGATGTTACAAACATATAAACCATATTCTACATAGAATAACAAACACTTGGGGGGGAAATGGCAGATAGGAGGCAGAACTAACTTGCAGCTCACAGTTGGAAGGACTGAGCAGCATGTGGAGATCCACCTCATTAACTTTTGCTCCACGAACTACCACAGGAACATACCAGGAAAGCTGAGAGAATGCACAGACCCTTGAAGGAGGTGGATTACAGCTGCAGGTTCCATGAAACAGCTGAGGAACTGTGAGTCGGCTTGCTTTCTCAGCTGGGAGGCTTGAAGCCTGAGGCAATTTCTCAGTCTTGCTCACCAGCTGCTTGGAAATAAACTTGGTGCTGTTAGGGGGGCATGGTGTGGGACTGAGTCTGGTCTTTTGGGCTGCAAGCTCTTTAGTTGCTGGTGAGGCCTGTGACAGCTGGCTTTCCCCTACTTCCCTGGCAACCCGGGGGCTGCAGCAGAGGCAGTCACAATACCCCAGAGAACATAATTCCATTGGCCTGAAAAACCACACCCCATTTCCCACAAGGCAACCACAACAAGCCCCACCCATGGGGAGTCTGAGCTCAGACATGCCTAACCGTGCCCCCACCTGATGGTCTTTCTCTACCCACCATGGTAGCTGAAGACAAGGGACATAATCCCTCTATGGCCCTCCCCACTTCATGAGAAACCGGAATAGTCATCCAAAAGTGACCCTAGGACAAGCTTGTACCCTCCCTACTTAAGTACAGCTGACACACCCTTGAAAGCGCCACCTCCTGGCTGGAGGCCAACCAACATAAAACCAGTGCACTCAACAAAAATACAACCAAGGACCCTCACAGAGTCCACTTCACTCCGCTGCTGAGTATCCAGAGCAGGTGCTGGTATCTACAGCTGAAAGACCTGAAGATGGATCACATCACAGGACTCTTTGCAGACACTTTCCAGCAACATCCTGGAGCCTGATAGCTCTGCTGGATGACTAGATCCAAAATAGGAATAATGATTACTGAAGTTTGGCTCTCAGGAAGCCCCATCCATAGGGAAAATGGGAGAGCACCACCTTAAGGGAGCACCCCATGGGACAAAATAATCTGAAAAATAGCTCTCGAGTCCCAGATCTTCCCTCTGGCATAGTCTACCCAAATGAGAAGGAACAGAAAAATAATTCTGGCAATATGACAACACAAGGTTCTTTAACATCCCCCAAAGATCTCACTAGCTCACCATCAATAGATCCAAACCAAGATGAAATCTCTGAATTGCCAGAAAAAGAATTCAGAAGGTGGACTATTATACCAATCATGGAGACACCATGTTATATACAAAATCCTTGGCTGATAATTATTTTGTTTAAGGAGGCTAAAGTTAGGACCCCAATCCCTTCTAGCTTGTAAGATTTCTGCTGTTAATCTGATAGGTTTTCCTTTATAGGTTACTTAGAATTTACAATAGCAAAGACATGGAACCAACCCAAAAGCCCATCATTGATAGACTGGATAAAGAAAATGTGGTACACCATGGAATACTATGCAGCCATATCTGAATGAAATCATGTCCTTTGCAGGGACATGGATGAAGCTGGAAGCCATCATCCTTAGCAAACTAACACAGGAACAGAAAACAAAACACTGCATGTTCTCACTCATGAGTGGGAGTTGAACAATAAGAACACATGGACACAGGGAGGGGAACAACACACACCGAGGCCAGTAAGGCAGTGGCGGTTGAGGGGAGGGAGAGCATTAGGACAAATAGCCAATGCATGCAGGGCTTAAAACCGAGATGATAGGTTGACAGGTGCAGCAAACCATCATGGCACATGTATACCTATGTAACAAACCTACATGTTCTGCACATGTATCCTGGAAGTTAAAGTGAAATTAAAAATTAATAATAATAACTACTTTGTTTTTAGTATTCAACATACAATATTTTATGTCCGAGTCTGGACATCAAGCATTAATATCCAAAACACTATATAGGTAAATTTTACATTAAAATAAAATTAATACAGCCAAATGTTAATATTTATATTGTTTTGTATGATTCCTTTCTTTAACTTTCCTAATTACTTTAGCTTTGAAGTCTTCTTGTCTTTGTTATTAATTTCATAATACCAGAAGCTTTCTGAGTAACATGAGTATAAGTAAGATTCAGGCAATTTTTTTATAAACTCAAGGAATATGAGAGTTTTAAAAATCTGTTTATGCATACAGTTTTATGAGGACTGACCCTGAGGAGAAAGTTCTAAATGTATACACTTTTCTTGAGGTGAAAAGGAATGTGCTAACACTAATGATTGCCTACCCTGTTTGCCTCATGAAAAAAGGTATCCAGTATGATTTTTTTTAAAGCTAGACAAAGCCATATGAATTTAACGATACATGTATTCTATTGTCACTAGTGGTTAGAATGGACAATTTGCATATAGAAATAAGTGTCATACAGTACAAAAATTTAAAAACAAAGCAAATGTTCAAAGCATAACTAAGAATGTAAAATCACCTTATCATTCCCTAATCCAGCATAGCTATTTGTTGACATTTATACTAAAGCCTTGAGCTATTTTAATGTATTCTCAAGTTTAGGAAATTTTGTGTGAATTTGTATCAACTTGGCAATTTTACTAATCTCTCTGCACTTACTTGTTGTAAATTAAATGAATTTTACAGCACCCTCGATTCATCAGCTGCACAGATTTAGCAGGTTTATGGTGAATCATTGCATATATTTTTTTAACACTGAGTTTCTATCAAAAAGAAAACAATAGAATTTGCAAACAAATGCATGAACAATTTATATGAGTCTATAAAACTCTCCCACGTTTGGAATATTCCTTCCTGTATAAGTGGAAGTAAAAAGCTAGCTTTCCACTCACAATTACGATTAGAATTAGGTATGCTTTAATTGTACTGATGCTCCCTTATACCAGTTAATAAATCTATCTCTCATATCAAATTGATTTAATGAAAATATCCTGTGCTATGTTTCTTTCTCCTGAATGGATTAATTACTTGCAGTTATACTTAAAAATCTTTCTAGTTTACAAGACAGTTGTATTTGTCACAATTCTGTGGAGAGATGGAAGTGGTAGGATATACACAGATAGATAGATATAGATCAGAGAGAATTTATTAGGGGGATTGGCTCACATAATAATGGAGGCTGAGAAGTTCCCGCACAGGTCTTCTGCAAGCTCGAGACCCTAAAATATTACAGTAGTGTGGCTCATTCCAAGTCCCAAAGCCTCAGAACCATGGAAGGCAAAGATGTCACTCTCAGCTGGAGCCTGAAAGCCTGAAAACCCTGAGGGTCTCAGGTGTAAGTTTCAGAGTCCAAAAAGCAAAAGTCCCAGAGTTTTGATATCCAAGGACAGGAAAATAAGGGTGTCCCAGCTCTAGAAGAGAGATGTCAGGGTGATAGAAGTGGGAGGGGAGGGGAGAGAGGAAGAAGGTAGACAAGGAAACAGAGACAGGGAGACAGGGAGGAAAATCTCCTTTTCTCTGACTTTTCATTCTGTCTGTGTTCTTTAATATTATTTTTGACAATATTTTGGAAAACTCTCAATAAATTTTAGTGGGATGGACCACAGCTTCACCTCTATATAGACTTAGTAACTGGCGTAATCCAATCAGCTTAATTATATTCATTTGTTTCAGGAAAGAGTCGTACAGATTTTAAGCCACTGAAAACCGGGCTCAGGAATTGTGCTGGCTTTGGCTGCTCTGAGAGTGAAACTCTGTCTCCATCTGAAGAGCAATTCTGTGAGCAGGAAGGTTGGCCTTCCGATGTGACTCCAAGAAGAGCACCTGATGCTGCCTGAGAGAAACTCATGGCCTCCCAGAAGGCTGGGCCTGAGAGAAATAACAGAAAATGTACTAGGCAGAGGCTGGATCTTTGGTGATGCTGGTGAGGAGACATAAGTCAAACGTTGCCTTCTGCTTTAAGTTTTGAGTTAGCAAAATGTACCAAACATTTTTCAATGTTCCATACAGTTTGAATTGAATTTTTTTAGTCACTGGGAGCTCATATTTTTATCAAAGATGGAGAATCACAAAAATACATTGTCTCCTCACATTGAAAGAGAGCTACCTCTTCAGGTTGAATTGGAAATGACATTGAGTTATAAGTACTTCTTAAAGTTTGTTGTCATATAAAGACTTATAGCTATACTTCATGACAAAAACAAACCAAAACAAATACACACACACACACACACACAAAATAAAATAAAAATAATAATAATAAAATAAACCAGATGTTTATTTTCTGTGCAATGACTTCCTTTTTCTTTATTATTTATTTATTCATTTATTTATTTATTTTGAGACAGGATCTTACTCTGTAGTCCAGGCTGGAGTGCAGTGGTATGATCATGTCTCACTTCAGCCTTGATCTCCTAAGCTCAAGCAATCCTCTTGCATCAGCCTCCCAAGTAGCTGAAACTATAGGTACACACCACTATGCCAGGATAATTTTTAAATTGTTTTGTAGAGAGGAGATCTCACTATGTTGCACAGGATGGTCTCAAACTCCTTGGGCTCAAGTGATCCTCCTGCCGTGGTTTCCCAAAGTGCTGGAATTCCAGGCTACAGACATGAGCCACCGTGCCAGGCCTGCTTTCTTTTTACTTAATTGAATACACTTTTTGAATTAATAGGATTTCTTCCTCACGTAGGCTGATAGGAATCTCAGGACCAAATTAACTGCTTACCACTGTTGACTACAGAATAGCTGATGATATTCCCATCGGTGAATTCATTTTGCCTTCAACTTGCTATAATATCTTTATTTATCCTCATTTTTACTTATCCTTATTTTAAATTCAATTTCATTCTGTGCATTTGTGTTAGGTAACTTAACTATTCATGGAACTGAATTTGGATAGCACTAAGTAAATAAAGCAAACACCAAATCACCACAGAAAGTAACACAAAAAATTGTCAATCTCTTAGGCTGCTGTGGACTGTAAATGATGAAAATGCAACTCAATTATTTTTGGAAATAAGAAAAACACAGTGCTTTCCTCAGGAAGTCCAAGACGGGTAAATTTCAGGTTGGTTCAATGATCAGTTTAGCACTATTTTCAAGTGTCTAAGTTCTCCATGTATCTTAATTGTCTAGGTAGCAAGATTGCTGCAGCAATTCTGGTTATCTCGTCCTAACATGACAGATTCAGACAAAGAGACAGAACAATCCTTCCTGCTGGCTATTTCACTGGAGAAATAATACATTTTTTTCAGAAACTGCCTCCTGTTTCACTAGGCAGAAAGTTTCCACATTTGCATTTCTAAAACAGCCCGAGGCAGGAATAGTTTAATTATCACAATTTTCCTAATATTTATGTGTGAATCTGTAGACATGACAGCAATAGTCACAACGCCCATCACCATGCATTTCTCACTTTTTATATGTATTATTGTTGTTGTTTATCCACCTGCTGAACTTCCACTCTAGATGTTAAGAATTTGATGCCCTGAAAATAGGAATCCCCATTAAAGCAAAGAAACTCTTAAAATATTACCATTATTTTACATTTTAGACTAAATCTTTAATATACTCCAAATAGCCATTCATTCAAATAACCATTTGAAAATCTATAATGTGCCAAGCGCTGTTTATTCTTTCAATCAGTATGAAATTATACAAGATAGCTATGTCTTCAAGGAGATTCTAATGCTTTTTAATTAAATGTTCAATTCAATGAATACTTTTGAGCACCAAATTTATGTCAGAAACTGTTAAAAATTAGAGAACGACTATTTACCAAAACAAGTCTGACCCTTGAGAAATAGATGTGAATTCTAATTTCTTACAAAAATTATCTTAAATTCCTTGCTGTATTTTATAAAATTATGGTACATTATGCTAAAAAGCTAGCTCTGATGACAGTGGTATGACAGTTAGACTAGATAGAAATGAAGGTGGAGTTGAGACTATAGTTTAAAAAACAAATGTAATAGACTAGGGACTATGATGCTGATCTAAAATAATAACAATAATAGCGTAAATATATATATCAAGCGTTTGCAAGACAGAAAATTTGATCACAAGAAAATAGCAAACCCAGGTTAATGACAGGAAGAAGGAGCCAAATATTTTTGTGAGGTTAGAGGAAGATACTTTTAGTTACATGAAAACAGAGATTTTGTTTCCATCACATGTCCCATGAGGCTTCCCTACATCCAAATCGTGTAACTGATCTCTACTGGCTGAAAACTGCTTTCCAGTACTGGTTGCTGTTTGAGATTTCCCAGTACTTGGAGTCACCTGTAATTGTGCATAACTTGATTATTTTATGTGAAAAAAAGAACCTTAGACTCTAACAAGTCTGAAGTAGGGTCACTAAGGTCTTGAAGGAGGGATGTTAACATACCTGGTGACAGCAAGTTCAAGAGGTTCTTCTGCGCCTTTTCTGAAGGAGAGCATCTGCTCCTTTACCAACAGATATTTCCAAAGCACATTTTGGGGAGGTATTTACTCCTCCCGGGATATCAATCTACCCTTTGACACTTTGAGACTTTGCTATTAATAAATGAAACCGAAACTCAGTGGAAAAAATGAGCCTTTCTGGGTTTGGAAAAGACGAACAAAGAGGCTGTTTCCAGGAATTTAAGTAGGAAAAACATACAGATAATCTTACAAAGAGAGTAAGGTTCAGGAAAGCGACAGGGATTAATTGATTGTACTTTAATTATAAGATTGTTGGCCACCATGAGGTCACAATGTTATTAAATGTTTTTAATCTACTGTGTGGTATTTAAAAAAAAAAACAAAAAAAAAAACAGAAAAAAGTTGAAAATAATTGACAAAGATGAGTTTGAGGTGTATTAGCAGTTTTATTTTTCCTATTAGAAAAATATGTGAATTTCTATTGTGTAAAAATTCTACCCTCTATGGTTTTTGTTCATTTTACTACTTTGTGTCTACTGTGTATGGGCCACCATATCTCACACAAATTTATAACGATTTTGACAAATAAACCGACTCTTCTATTCAACCAGTGAGTCACTGAGTCAAACACTATGGCCATGTCACATATCTTCTCCTAATGCAGCAATCTCACTTCACCAAAACAAACAAAACTAAGAAACAGAAGTTCTACATATACTGGAGGGAAAAAATCAGGCTGTATGTTACACACACAATTTATTTTCAGCAAGAAACTATGTGACCATTTTGTTCCTATAAAATGTCCAGTGGGAGAAATTACATTGTTGACCCTGAGGCACTTATTTTTAAATGGAAGAGTGAGTTTACCTTTCTAACCATTCATCAAAGAGGAGTGAGTGGAACTTTAAAAGAAATAAATTTCCGGAGAAAACTTGAAGATTGAAGTTCCACCCATCCTGCACTATGAAGTTAAAATAAAAATGGCCTTCCCTGTGTGTAGTTTGCCTTAGATACAAGTTCCAGTACACGACTTTGGCAAGGCCATCATCATAAACAGTGACAGTAGGTAATGTGATTCTTCATCTTCTCTCCAGATTATTTTGCTGCAAAAGTCTAGTGTCATCTAAAACTATATTTCATATCTTGAATGAGGGATGAATTGGAAAGATGTATCTCTTCTACCATATCAGAAACTCTTTAAAGTAATGAGAGAGAGAGAGAGAGAGGAGAGAGAGGAGAGAGGTAGCAAAATACTAAATTTGAGAGGAGAAAGCTAAAGATAAATGAAAAGGCAGAGAATTGAGTTATCTAAAGCATACATATAGAAAAATTTATAACTTTTGATGGATCTTATTTCTAAATATTATTAAATGATAGGAAATGAACCGTGTGGCCACAAAAATCTGGAAGTTAAAAAACTATGATAGAAAATAAATTCTCATAAATCACAAGTGATTGAAAGGAGACAGATAAAATTCTAAGTTTTATTAGTTATTGAATTCCCAGTCACATTGCCAGAATTTTCCGATTTTCATAAGAGATATTGATGCATAACAGAAATATTGCTAATTGTTGTCATGTCCCCCTACTTCAAACAAGTAAAATGGTTCAACTATCTGTATTCATTGTCTCTCCTGCTTCTTTCTCATTTTTTGTCTGCTTCTTCATTGTGCTCTCGTTCTACTTCGTCCTGTTTTGATTGCATTATTTTTCTTTCCAACAAACTTAAGAACTGGCACTGAATTTGGGCAATGAGGAAACCTAGGACTTGATGGCATAGTAAGGTTATTATGACAAATTTACAGATAAAACTGTCTTGGTGTACACTAATATGGTTAATTATTAAGAGATTTAGAGGCTGGGATGATGTAATCTTAAAGTTGGAGAAGTTATAGTCTAACTACAGTATTGTACTGTAAATTCTAAATTATACAATTAAATATACAGTAAATAAAAAATGTTCTTTATATTGAAATGAGAAAATGATACGTATCAACTGCACTAGTATATTCAACTGCATGCCATAAATATTTGAAAAAGAATAAATATTGAGATTCTGTTGGCAGAGGCCTGATTTTTGACATTTTGTTTAAGAATTTACACTTGTCCATTAGTATTTGAAATAATACACTAAACCTAGTGTAACAGATGTGGTGAGCAGAAAGTGGGTAGAAAAATGAGAGAAAGATGGTGCCTATTTCTGATCAGCTGTTTTAAAAAAGTGAATTGCAAGCTCCTTAGCAGAGTAACATTTTGCCATTGAGTAGTAAGTCATATAACAGATACAGTGCATAAAGATAAAACATTTATAATCACAAATTCCACTGATTTTCCTAATTAATAATCCATCGTCACTGGCTTCATTATAATGTATAATACAGATGAAAACAAAAAGATGTGGCTTAATTCCAGCTTTAAACTCAAAACAATCTTCTATTTCTTTGAATTTTCACAACCCTGGAGCTAATGAGGTATTACAGAGCAGTAGCCTTAAATGGCAGAAGAAGAATGAACAAGTGTTTCACTGTTTTTACAGTCCCTGTAAAAGATACAGATATGTTGAGCCATTGTTTAGGTTAATCCATCCTGTCTTTGTTTTCTGAGGAGACTGCCCATTGATTTATAAAAACTACAGGAGTTCTCTTGTCTCAGTCCTTTTCAAGAATTGTTTTCTGTAGCCTTTGCTTTGATTCTGTGGGTTGTCCCCTATCTTTCCAATAAATTACTTAATTTTGCTAAAGGTAGCCTAATTTATTTCTCTAGCTTGCAAACAAATAATTCAAAAAAGACATAGACACTGTTTATTGGTTATCATTGATCTAAGGACTGCCAGAAGAGTTGCTACCAGAGTTTTGTATAAGCAATTTGCTTGGAGAAATCAATGCAATGCTTTGCCTGCAGCATAAAATCAGATGAAAACGAAAGCTGCTGAGAAAGTAAAAGATCTTTTTATTGCCTCTAACACTGTGATGAGAAACAAACAATTTTCTTATCAAATGATTACATAGGACAGTATATATAAATCTATTATTTTATTGATATGAATTAATTTGTAGAATACAACATTAAGCGACAACTACAAATACAACTTAAGAGCTCTTAGAATATAAAAATGAATACTTTACAACAATTGTACTTAAGACCTTCTGCTCTACTTTTAAACCTCCAACATCTCCTCATCTGTCTTCATTCCTGCCAAACAACTTTGTTTATTATCTGATAATGAAAATAGATTTGATAAGAAGGAAATTCTTATAAGCTCATATTAGCACATTTACCCTTTTACCCATAGTTGTCCCCACGTTCTATACTTTCTTTTATGCTACTTTGGCTTGGCAATCCATATTCCTCTTCTCAGAGGTTAGATCACAGACACTCTCATTTCCTCAAGGTCACTGCTCCAGATTCATTTATTTATGGCAACAGCTTCAACTTACCTCTCTCTACTGCTCTTTCTCAGCGGCAGGCAAACATGTCGTTATTTCTGCCATCTTAAAACCACTGTCGATAGACTTAATTTTCCCACTAATCACTAACCCATTTATTCACATCCCTTACAGAAAGCTCTTCCAAAGGAGTTTCACTTACTTGCTGTTCACAACAGCTTTTCTTCAGTTCTCTTCAGGACCAACTGTGTTTAGGCTTTTGACCAATGCATCACTTCACTAACGCTGTTCTTGTCAATATCACCACGGATACTTGCTTTTTATTATCTAATGGTCAAGTCTTAGTCCTCTTCATCTCATCATGGAATTTAACACGCATTATTAGTTTCTCCTCATTTGCGTATTGTCTTCACTTACCTCATAAATACCACTGTCCTCCTTCACCAGAAACCCATTTTCAGTGTCTCTTTCTTAGTTTTATCTCAATTCTTTTTTTTTCTTTTCTTTTTTTTTTTTTTTTGAGACAGAGTTTCACTCTTTTTGCCCAGGCTGGAGTGCAATGGTGCTATCTCGGCTCACCGCAATCTCCGCCTCCCAGGTTCAAGCGATTCTCCTGTCTCAGCCTCCCGAGTAGCTGGGATTACAGGCACACGCCACCACGCCGGCTAATTTTGTATTTTTAGTAGAGACGGGGTTTCTCCATGTTGGTCAGGCTGGTCTTGAACTCCCGACCTCAGGTGATCCGCTTGCCTCGGCCTCCCAAAGTGCTGGGATTACAGGCGTGAGCCACCGCGCCCAGCTTATCTCAATTCTTTCACCTCTTTATACTGGAGGGTTCCAGGCCTCAGTCCTTGAATCCTTTATATTTCCACATATACTCCTATTGTGTGCCCAACCAGCTTCATTGTTTTAAAATATAATCTAAACCTATATTATTTCTAAATATATACCTCTTGCCTGTGGCTATATTCACATTGACTACAGAAAGTCAATCAAGCTTTTACAGAATTAAGGTGAATTTTATTCAGTAATCTTACCGGGGACTATAGACTGAAGCCTCAGTCTCAGGAGCAGCCCTGTAGAGAGATTCAGTGAGTATTTCAGCCCACTTCTTATACACCCGTGGTGGAGGTTCAGTGCTTGCAAAATCACGTCTCACCTACTTACAAGTTACGTTAAAGTAGAATCACATTGTGGTTTGGGTGTAAGAGCACATCTAGTTCTAGATTACAGGGTTAGATAATAACTAACCCTGTCAGACATTATCTTATGTATAAGAAAAGCAAAGGGCTAAGGTCATTTCTTTTCTCTTTTTAAATTTTATTTTATTTTATTTTATTTTTAGATAGAGTCTTGCTCTGTCGACAGCCCAATCTCGATTCTCCTGCCTCAGCCTCCTGAGTAGCTGGGATGACAGACGGCACGCAGCCACGCCGGGTTACTTTTTGTATTTTTAGTAGAGATGGGGTTTTGCCATGTTGGTCAGGCTGGTCTCGAACTCCTGACCTCATGATCCACCCGCCTCAACCTCCCAAAGTGCTGGGATTGCAGGCATGAGTCACCATTCCCAGCCTAGGTCATTTATCTTTTATATGGAATGTAGTGGCTCAGGCAAGAGACATACGGGACCATGTTTCTATTCTGTTTTGTCTTCAAAGCATCTTTCTGGAGACCTATATGTCTCCACACATATAGTCTCAGGAGACATATAGTCTCCAGACATACAGGTCTGGCTCTTTTACAAGAGCCAGAGGCATTGTGAAATTACGCTGGCAAGCAGAAATGAGTAAACAGGGCTTTTTATGTTTGCTACTTTGTTTTACACTTTACTCCAGATTGGCATTTCCAAGCTTCTTGTGCGTTTGCACTCTAAAGTATAAAAGACATCTTAACCTAAAATGACAAAACTGTGCTTAGGAACTTTTCCCAAAATCTGCTTCTAATGCAGCCTTTTGTATCTCATCTAATAGCAACTGTTTTTTTTTTTTGTTTTTTTTTCTTAGTCTTCAAAATTTGGGAGTCACAATTGACTATTATCTTCCTCTCACATCCCATATTTGATATTAAATTGATAATACATCTGGAAGTTGTCCACGTATTTATTTATTTTTTTACCTCATCTACTATAAACTAGGTCTAGAACACCTAAACCATTGTATGATTTCAGTCGTCTCCTAAATACTCTCTCTACATCTATCTATCCCTGTTTTTTTTTTTTCTCAACACAACCACCATAGTTAACCTGTGAAGACCTGTGTCACATACACAAGTTGGTCTCCTCAATAAGCAGATTCTCAGATGGGGTTTAATACGCAGTTTATTTATCAAGGTGTATCTTTTCCTTTAACAGCTATGGATGGAAAAAGAAAGAAGCTATGGATGGAAAAAGAAGAATAGGCAGAAGGAGAAGTTAAAGCTGAAAGAAGATCCAGTTGCAGACACAGCACGTCTCACTGGGTGCTCTGGAGTTGTAAAAACCTTTTAGGGCTATCTCAAAGTTTTCCAAGATGAGCTTAGAGGGCTATTCTTTTTTTTTTTTTTTTTTGAGACGGAGTCTCGCTCTGTCGCCCAGCCTGGAGTGCAGTGGCCGGATCTCAGCTCACTGCAAGCTCAGCCTCTCGGGTTCACGCCATTCTCCGGCCTCAGCCTCCCAAGTAGCTGGGACTACAGGCGCCCGCCACCTCGCCCGGCTAGTTTTTTGTATTTCTTAATAGAGACGGGGTTTCACCGTGTTAGCCAGGATGGTCTCAATCTCCTGACCTCGTGATCCGCCCGTCTCGGCCTCCCAAAGTGCTGGGATTACAGGCTTGAGCCACCGCGCCCGGCCGTAGAGGGCTATTCTTTTGGGATGCACCCTGAAAAGGGCATGACATTGGGCAAGGTCTCTGCAGCTGTGGCAAACTCTGAATCACCTGGAAGGTAAAGGCTGGCTGCCTGCCAACACTATCCCAGTAGCCAAGGCAATAAGATTCTCATCCAAGTGTGAGATGACCTGCACATCACAATGTCTACCACATCTCATCATGTCATTTCTCAGCTTCAAACTAAGGACTTTTCATTGCCTTCAAAATTGGAGCCATAAAGTTCACAATGACTTTCAATAGCCTGCAACATCTAGACCTTCATTTAATCTCTTAAATTTCCCCATTTCACTCACACTACTCCAGCATTTGTTGTCCTGCGTGTTCTTGATCAAATATGTCAAACACACTGCCACCTTCTGGGCTATAGGCTTCCTCTGCCCTCCTCCTCCTTGACGTGAGCTTTCCCTAACAACTCACTGTCCACTTTCTTGTCATTTTTAATGATTTTTTTCAAATATCATGCTGATCATGTGAAATATTAAGACCACCCAGCTTTACTTTCTATTTCACTTTTTATCATTTATCTATCTATCCATATATCTATTATAATCTATTTATCTTCCCTCCAAGTTTTCAACATGAAGTACATTACTAAATTTTTATATTTCTCCAAAGAGAAAAATAATTTATTCTTAGAAAATAAATGAAAAATGATTGAATAATGAAGACAAATGATAATGAGCTCTATAAAAATCAAATATAATTTCATAGCACAACAGGGTGATTATAGTCAACAATATTATACATTTTGTAATAAAGTAACTAAAAATAACTAAGAGTATAGTTAAATGTTGTAACAAAAAGAAATGTTTGGGTTGATGGATCTCCATTTACATATGCCATATTCCTGGATAAAAATGTATCATGTACCCCATAAATATGTACACCAACTATGTACTCACAAAACATAATTTTAAAAAATGAATGTAAAACATAAAATAAATAAAAGGTAGATATTAGAAGCAATGAAAAAGTATAGGTTTTCATATTTAAACAGTGAACAAATTTATGCTTAGATTATATAATGTATTACTGGTTATAAATAGCAATCATTATAAGGTTCTAGGAAAGATTATCCCGATAACTACTAAGATGTCTATGAATACATGAAATAAGTGGAAAGCTCACAACCCTTCCCCAATACATATGCAAACTAAAATTTGCATTTGATGTGTACTTAGAGTCTAGGATTTATTTTAACTAACTATAATATCAGCAGAACCTTAAAAAACATTTTAAACTCACCATGGCTGAGGTTTCTTTCTTTCTTTCTTTCTTTCTTTCTTTCTTTCTTTCTTTCTCTTTCTCTCTCTTTCTTTATTTCTTTCCTTTCTTTTTTTTTTTTTTTTTTTTTTTTTGAGATAGGATCTCACTCTATCACCCAGGCTAGAGTACAGTGGTGCAATCTCAGCTCACTTCAACCCTCACCTCCCAGACTCAACGATCCTCCTACCTCAGCCTCCTGAGTAGCTAGGACTACAGTCACACCACCACATGTGGCTGGTTTTTGCATTTTTTTTGTAGAGATGGGGTTTTGCCACGTTGCCTAGGCTGGTCTCAAACCCCTGGGCTCAAGGGAGGCACCTGTCTCAGCTTCCCAAAGTGCTGGGATTATAGGCGTGAGCCACTGTTCCAGCCTTTAGGTTTTTAAAATAGAGCAAATTAACACATTTGCAGGGTGTAGAAAACCTCATAGTTTCTCTCCCCAACTCAGCATCTACGAATTAGAAACTCTGAGGTTATATCTCAGGAAAAAAAAATTATATAGCTATTACTCAGATATGTGGGAGCTTCCTTAATGTAGTTATATTATGTTGAGCTCACTTCCTATAAATAATTGCTGTGTCATGGTTCTCATGTCACTGGTATTGGTAAAGAAAATTGTGTGGTTCTGTGTTTAATGGGTAAATATTGCATATAATGATATAAGAATGGCTTTGCTGGTGAGCAAGTGAAGTGGATAATCATGCCAAAGGACAAATAGTCACTATAACCTCAGAGATTATATGTGTCACACACTAAATTATGAATTATTTGCATTTGTTAATTGACCTCACTCATTAGAAATGAATGGATTTTCTGTTTTTTCCCCCGTTTTTACCTTTGTTTTATGGCTGAAAGCTGCTTGGGAATAAGATGAAAACACACAGCAATTACTACAAATGGAGGTATGTTGTACTGATTAAAACATGGGCCACGAAATAAGCCCATTTTGTTCTAAATCCCAGCTATATCCCTTCTTTGTTGTGAGAACTTGAGGAAATAACTTAGCGTCTTTGCACCTCAGATTCCTCATCTGTAATATATGTATTATAACTACCTCTAATATGTTGGGATGTCAAGAAGCTAAAGGATATTCTAAGAGGTTGAAGAACTTTGAACATTTCCTAGTAGTGCATAAGCTTTCAACATATATTAATTTTCCACCTGCAAACTATCTTAGGGACGAAGAAGATTCCTCCTCCATTAAGTAAGGCTTCATGAGGAAGTTGTATGGATCCCATAGACAACAACCACATTCCATCTCTAGATCCATTATGGCGTTAAGAATATTCATATGAACGTGAGTAGGAGGACACCATTGAGAAAATGACTCACTACTTGGTAGAATTGGGAAAGGAGGGTGATAACACGAGAATTTCAAAATGTCTCTTAGCAGTTTTGCTTGAATATTAAGAAGTAATGATGTGCAAGGAGCAAGGAGAACAGAGGTAGGATATAAAGTTGGGTAAGTAAACAGGATTTAGATCAGAGCATAGTAATGAGGATCTTGCATCACCTTTGTCCCTGCAGGCACCAAATCTCCTTAGATTCTGAGCCAGGTTTGCAGTCCAACCTCCATTTTCCAAAGGGTTAAAAAAAATTCATAAACTTCTAGTACATTTGATTCTTTGTCAATGTCAAGCTGGGAACAACATTCCTTCTAACTCTCTACATCATAGGGCAAAAGCCAAAAGGGTTTTTTTTTGTGTCTTTTATAGTAGTCTTCTATAGTAGATCCTTTATTTCAGCTGGAAAGTTCCCACTTACTTTCAATCAGTTGTCTAAAGGGGTGATTCTTTTAATGACTCCTGTACACAAACGGCCATGACATGCAGCATGTTCTCCTTGAATAAATAATCCCATTAGTAAATCCTTGCTCTATTTCTGATATTAGTGTACCCATTGAGCTATGACTTTGCCAGGATTCTCTTTGAAATATCATCATCATTGTCATCATCATCACCCATCATTATCACCATCATCATCATCATCATTTCTGTAGCAACTCCCTGAATTGTCATCATCACCCATCATTATCACCATCATCATCATCATTTCTGTAGCAACTCCCTTCATTATCATCATCATCACCCATCATTATCACCATCATCATCATCATTTCTGTAGCAACTCCCTTTTTTCTACATTAAGTTGACAGCAACTTTTTCTGTCAGTCTTATCTCTCATAATTAAAAATATTTCTAGAATTATTTTGGTCTACTGTTCATACCAGCTCCTGTTTTCAGAATATCGGTGGTGCTCTTCAAATTAACTAATGTACACATATTTACTCAGTCTGACATCCTGAACTGAATTCTCTATGACTTTGGAGTTCTAACTCTCCCCTCTAATTTCATGCATCCTTAACTTACCTTTCCCTATGTTTTAAACAGTAAGCCAAATCTCCCCGATTCTCAACTCTAACTTGTTAAACTGCTACATTGTTGCAGGATAAGCAGCATCACATGTGGTATGAAAGGTGCTTTACTTACAATAATGAACTTTTGAGGTATTTTGTCCTCAATCGACATTACGCTATACAAATTGATCTTGACTGTACACCTTTTATTACTAGAATATGCTCAAGTGGATTAGGATACTCTGCCAAGAAGAAGTCTTTTTTTTTTCTTTCTGAGAAAATAAAGAGGTATCACTAATTTGGAGATTCTGAGTAATACAAGAGATAAAGGAAGGTCATGTCCCGACAGATAATAACATTTACTATGAACGCGCACTGCTTTTGACCTTATCACAGTGGTATAGATTAAATAGAATAGATTAGAAGTCCTCCCTCAAATATTTTAACACATATAAGGATGTACATATGTATATCGTGCAAATGATCTTTTAATCACATATCAAAAGAAAGAGACTACATCTAATACATAGATGGTTTGGAAAAATTGGTTAAAATCTGAAAGAAATATTACATTAGACCCACTTTCTTGAGAAAAAGCAATATATTCTCTGGATGGCTCTGGCTGTTTTTCCTTCAGTAACCTAGCAATGAAGTCCCTTAAGTAGCCTAGTAATTAAAAAGTTCCATTGGACTTCTTAGCTTCTGGTTGAACCCAGTGGTGATATTCAAACTTGTGAGGAATTTAGCATGTACAAAGAGCATCTTTTATCAAGATTGCAACCATGTCTTTTAAAGATCGGTGTCTTCTGACTTAGTCTATTTATCCACATTCTCTGTCTGTGGAAGGAGGCAAATAATTTGATGTCGTTATCTGAAAGCAGAGACCAGTCTGTCCACGTGGTCCCAGTCTGCCTCTCCCTGAGATGACAAGAGTCTTAGGACTCACTAGGATTTGAGTATCCTGATAAGCTTGTGTTTGTAAAAACTTTTTTTGTTTCATTTTTTGAATGTTTATTTTATGTTATTCTATTCTGATCCTGTCGTATATCATTTGTGGTGTTTGTGCTTATCTTTGATTGACATCTTTTGTTTTTTACTATAACACGCAGTAAAATTATTTCAAATGGTATAAGCAATGTTAAGCAAAGAAGACAAATCATATAGGCATTTAATATCTGATATAAAAATATAGAATTATTTTAAAAGTATGAAATCAAAAAACAGTGTTAAATTGTTTTTAATACTATATATTCTATAATAAACACACAGTGACTCTGTATGTCTAAATGCATCATTAAATATTGAGAGATACATGGCTAACAGAAAAAAAGGCATTTTGATATAACTATGTTCACTTTTATCATTTTAAGTCAACCGTGTCTTACTAGTGATATAATAGTTGATATAGTAATATAGTGAATTTGTGACATAAGTAACTAATCTGCCTCCTGGTACGCTTCATGCTAACGGATACGAAAATAGAGAAAGACTAAAATTTCAATATCATGACAATTATTTGTTATTGCACAAGAAAAAAGTATGCAAAATTGGCCATTTTTAACAGGAAAATTAATGCTGTAAAATATGCATTCATTGAATTAATTGGATCTAATATTCAATTTTGGCTGTTTTCTTCACGGAGCCATAAGGTAAGCTCTCACTGTCATAGCAGAAGTCAGTTAAGCTTGCTGTACACGAGGATGCATTGTATAGATGATGTTTTTGTCTTGGAACTGAAGAGGAGAAACCACTAAAGAGACAGAGATGGACTGTGCAGAAACTGTATTTGAATCTCAAAGAATGAACTTAACAGAGTCTTGGGTATAGTAATATATGAACGGTGATAGTACTGTAAGAGATTTTTATTCTTTCACATAAAGCTAAATTTTTAACTTGACTCATAAATTTAATTATATAACCAGAATAAAATTCTGCTACTTAAACCTAGCAAACACATAATTTTACCAAGCTTGAATTGAGGTATACAGATTTTAAGTGGCTTGTCTGTTTAAAATTGAAAATTAACATGAAGAATTAATATGAAGAATGAATTAAAATTAATTATTAGTTAATTAAAATGGAAGACTAGTTTAAATGCCCTCAATATAAGAGTGATATTTGCAAAGGATAGTGTGTTAATGTTATGCAGCAGTACCAGCTAAATGAAATTTTCAAAACTTATAGGACATCTAAAATTAACGGCATGTTTTAGAGTTACAGGGGTCGTTAGAAAATGGGAGACATGAAATATTTAAAACTGGATAGTATTTTGGAACATAAGCACAGTAGCTGGGTTGTGCATTTTGGCATATTCAGATATTTTTACAGGAATATTTTTTCATTCTTACCTTCTGAAAAAAGAAATAATTATTTTATTTGATTATGCAGAATTTTAAGGTATCTGAATATAATATGGAATTATGGACTTCCAAAAAGAAAGGAATGGTTAAAGATTCATTTCTGTTTCTCCAATTTTTCTTTCTCTTATAGTTTTATTTAAAAATATTTTTGAACTTTTATATTTGATACAATCTTTATTTCATTGAACCTCACATGTATGTATCACAAATTTAGTAGACTATTGCCTTTATTGTAATAATCTCCTCTGCCAGTACTCCCAAGGATATCCAAAATATGGACCAGAGTAGATTATCCTAATCTTTTTATTACTTTTTTCAGTACAAGCATTCAAAAATATCTTCAAAAATAAAGTTGTAAATATATAGCATATAATACTACTGATCTCCCCTTCTTAAATATTCAGCCTCAACTTTCTTCCTATCCATCGGATTGGCTTGAGTGGCATGAGTCCTGCTTTTCCAACTTCTGCCTGCTTTCTCAGGGTATTTTCTGAGACCCAAAGACTGAAGGAGTCACCTCTAGGCAACCCTCACTCACTTGTGGGAAATCATGTGCATTTCTATTATCCCATAAACATCTTCATCTCGTGACAGCTTTTAAACTGTTTGGAAACCTACTCCTCATGCCTAGGGATTTAGCAAAGGGAGGAGCATAAGTAAAACACAGAGCCTTGGTTTTTAGTTTTTATTTTTACTCCAGCAACATCAATGATTTTGCAACTAGTTTAGCAAGGAAATGATCAGCTCTGTGTCTTAGTGCTCTGGGAATTTTATCTCATCATTCAAAATTCCTACCTTAGTGTTTGAAAGTAATGTCAATTTCTTCCTATAAGTACAGGTGTTAGCTTGCCATTGTTACATATCGCATCACACAGTATATATTAATACATACATAAGTACATTTCATTTAAAGAAAATTTAAAACTTCTTCAAATTAATCATTTCCAAATCACCAGTACATAATATTGAATGACTGGTGGACAGTAAATATTGTGGAGTCCTGGACAAAGTCTCCTTTATCACACTATGTCAACAGCATCATGTGCAATTTTTGAAACATAATTGGCACTCAGAAGAGTTGTAAATAAGTGAATGAATGAGTGAATGAAAGGCAACTATAATTGGAGTTAGTGGTAGGAAATAAAAGTCAATGCATAGAAACAAGATTTTCTCAAACATTGAGTTTGCTTTTTTTAATCAAGTTATAATTTTGAGCTCTTAAATCATGTTGTTCTAGTTTCCTACAATTAAACTGTCAGTGTTTTATTCTATAAGTACTATCCTCATGTAAATCAGACAAGCTGATTATAGAGCAGCATACAATATATGTCAGCAGGATAAACATGCATCACATCAAATCAAATTGGTTTGAATTGGGTTGAATCTGTATTCATGGTAACTATTTGGATGTTTCATGAGTAATGTAGGAAATTATTTACTGAAAGGTTATATTTGTTTTTTCTTCCTGAGCATTTATATGTTTTCTTGTATATGATTTTATCAACTTTTAACCCATTTATGCCTGAGGATACAATTTTTAAAATTTTTGCAATCAGACCTTGGCGATGACCTTGAGCAGTAGGGTATAAATAACTTCCACATGCTTAGCATTCCAATAATGGAACACTAGGCAAAAATTGGTTAACTAGAACCAGAGTATTTAATACACTAGACATTTATTTAAAGAGTCATTTATCTAAAACAGCTTAAGTAATTTGATCAAAAATATTTAATAAAACCAAAAAAAAAGTTACCAAAAAATGTTTGTATTGTTTTCGGTGGGTTTGTCATTCTAAGTATCTGTAATATGTCAATCAGCAGGGTATGTTTAAATTTACTGCCAAATTTTCACAGCCTGCTCATTTTGTGGGTAATGAATATCACACTATCAATAAAATCCTTAAAAATATGAGAATTTCAGTCAACGTTTTTTGATTCCCCAGATTTTTAATTTTGTTATTTAGTCAGAGAAAATGATTATGATACATGGGAATCAAACCTTCAACATTTGAGAGATGCTATATCTTATGAAAGAATTAGTATCTTTGTCTATGTAAAAATAAAAATCTACTCATACTCTGAAGTCTTTATTTTGGGGGAATACATCACTTTAGACAATTCGGATAGCAGGTTTTATGCCATTACTAGATTGCTTGTACGTCCTGCAGTATCTTGATCTATGCCTCTTTTCTTGCATATTGGAAGTCATATTCATGTCAGTGTTTGTTTCGATGCCATAGTCTACAGCTTTAAGTGCTTGAATCCCCACCTGAGGAATCAATCAAGTCACTTAACTACTCTGTGCTTCTGTTAATACACACACACACACACACACACACACACACACACTCCAGAACAGTGATTCTATCCATTTTACTGCATTATTGTGAGGAATAGATGAAGTGATAGTTGCAAAGCCCTTAGAACAGTGCCTGGAATACACCAAGTAACATACAAGTGTTGCTATTGTTATTATCTCTATAGTCTGTAATTCAGTGTTTTCTAGGTCAGGAATTCAACACGGCTTATTGAAGGTATTGTCATAATTGTCCAGTGAATCCCTATGCTTCTGGAGCTCACAATTTGATATTTTAAAAGTTTGAATTAACACAAATGCAAATAACTCTTTTAAAAGTTTAAGATTTATTCACAAGTGATTTTTTTGACAATCTATAGCAAAGGCTAAAAATAATTTTTAAAAAATAGATAACTTTGTGTTATGATGCAAATGCATTAATTCCTACTGTTGTTATTATATAATTATGAGACCATGGGCAAATCATTTTTACTTCCTAAAGAAATTTGTATCATCTTTAAGAGCCTAGGGCTAACGCTTGCTTTTCAGATTTGTAATTACTAATACAATAATTTTTTTATTTTTATTTAATAAAGTAAAACAAAGCAAGTTGATTTTTATACATCACTTAATGAATTTCAGTAACTATGAATTTTGCAATTGTAATTTTATTATATCATAGGCATTTATCAAATAATATAATTCTCTAGGTTTCATTTGTTTGTTAATTTGTATTGAGAAAGGGGCTGTTTTACTATGTAGCACAAAACTAACTTCCCTGTGACATTTTATAAGTAACAGCACATTCATATAACTCTATTTATATAGCATGTATATATTTTATACGTTTATATACGTATATATAAAATGTATATACATGCTTTTGAAACAAATAATTGTACATCAAGTATCATAACTTTAATATAGCAGAATGAACTAGGAGAGAAAAATTAAAGGTCAGTGATTGAACCTTAAAAATTTTCTATGAGAATTACTTTTAAGGTATACTCTACTCCAATTGTTTTCAGTTGTGCCACTTCATATTTTTAGATTGATATACTTTAACTTTGACTCAATATAAAATTTTAATAATTTTTATATTTTAAAAATATAAAAATATGGCTTAAGAATGACATTTATCATAATATATATTATTCAAATATATATTACATATTATATATAATTTATAGTCTATGCATTCTGTATATATACTATATTATGTATGCTATATAGTGCATATGCATACACAATACATATGTATACTGAATATACCTAGATATACTATATAAATGTACAACAAATTTGAAACATTATTCTAACTACATTAAGGATAAATCCATTTGCTTTTCATACAAATATATGATATATTTTTTATGCATATTATATATTTATAAATATAGTGCCTGAATAGTACATATATAGTGTGTATATATATTATATATACTACATATGTGCATATATATTACATAGTGCATGTGTAGTGTTTGTATATAGTATATGTGTATATATAATATACAGTGTACATAATGTATACTATACATGCACTTTATTAGTCCGTTTTCACATTGCTACGAATAAATACTGAGACTGGGTAGTTTATGAAGGGAAGAGGTTTAATTGACTTACAGTTTCGCCGGGCTAGGGAGGCCTGAGAAAACTTACAGTCATGACAAGGCAAAGGCGAAGCAGGCACCTTCTTTATAGGCGGCAGAACGGAGTGAGTGCAAGCAGGGAAAACGCCAGATGCTTAGAAAACCATCAGATCTCTTGAGACTCACTATCACAGGAACAGCGTAGAGGAAACCGCCGCCATGATGGAATTACCTTCATCTGGCCCCGCCCTGGACCCTTGGGAATTATGGGAAATAGGATTTGAGGTGAGACTTGGGTGGAGGAGACACAGAGCCAAATCAATAATGTATACATATACCACACATGCACTGTATATTTTATATACACATGCTATATATACATTATATATTATGTGAACACATGTACTATATATTATACATACACATGTTTATGTAATATATATGTATGCATTTATGTGTATATAACATACATGTATTATGATCATATGCTTGTTTATTTTTAATTTTTTTTTTTTTTTCTGAGATAGAGTCTCAGTCTGTTGCCCAGGCTGGAGTGCAGTGGCGCGATCTCTGCTGACTGCAAGCTCTGCCTCCCAGGTTTAAGCTAGTCCCCTGCCTCAGTCTCCCGAGTAGCTGGGACTACAGGCGCCCGCCACCACGCCCGGCTAATTTTTGTATTTTTGTAGAGACGGAGTTTCCCCATGTTGTCCAGGATGGTCTGGATCTCCTGACCTCGTGATCTGTTCACCTTGGCCTCCCAAAGTGCTGGGTTTACAGGTATGAGCCACCACGCCCGGCCGATTTTTAATTTTTTTATAAACCTGTACACTAATTTTCATAATAGCTGTACCAATCTACATTTCTAACAACTGTGTAAAAGAGTTCCCTTTTGTTCACACATTTATAATCATTTCTTATCTTCAGACTTTTTGATAATAGTCATCCAAATGAATGTGAGGTGGTATCTCCCAGTGGTTTTAATTTGCCTTTCTGTGATGATTGATGATGTTAGGCAACTTTTCACAAGCCTGTTTGCCATTTTTATGTCTTCTTTGGATAAAAGTCTACTCGGGTCTTTTATCTATCTTCTATTTTGGTAATTTGCTTTTCTGCTATTGGGTGGTATAAGTACTTTATACATTTTGGATATTAATCTATCAGATTTTTTTATTTTAATGTTTGTAGGTACATAGTAGCTGTGTATATATATGGGGCATATGAGATGTTTTGATACAGGCATGCAATGTGTCATAATCACATCATGAAGAATGAGATATCTCTCCGCTCAAGCATTTATCCTTTGTGTTACAAACAATCAAAGTATACTGTTATTTTAAAATGTACGATTAAGTTATATAGTAACCCTGTTGTGCTACCAAATAGTAGGTCTTATTGATTCATTCTATTTTTTGTACCTATTAAGCATCTGCACCTCCTCTACACGCCGCCTGACTACTCTTCCCACCCTATTGTAACCATCCTTCTACTCTCTGTCCATAAGTGTAATTATTATGATCTTTAGATCCACAAATATGTGAGAACATGCAATTCTGTATTTCTGTGCCTGGCTTATTTCCTTAACCTAAAGATCTCTAGTTTCACCCATGTTGTTGCAAATGACAGGTCTCATTCTTTTTTATGACTAAATAGCACTCCATTGTGTATGTGTAGCACATTTTCTTTATCCATTTATCAGTAGGTGAACACGTAGGTTGCCTCCAAAACCTGACGAAGTAAATAGTGCTGTAATAAATATGAGAATGCAAATATGTCCTCAATACACTGATTTCTTTTGGTTTGGGGATACAGCTAGCAGTGGTACTGCTGGGTCACACAGGTATTCTATTTTCTCGTTGTTGAGGAATTTTCACACTGTTCTCTACAGTGTTTGTGCTAGTTTCCATTCACACCAACAGTGTTTAAGGGTTTCCTTTTCACCATATTCCCACTAGATTTGTTATTGTCTGTCTTTGGATGAAAGCCATTTTTTTACTGGGGTGAGAAGATAACTCATAGTAGCTTTGATTTGCATTTCATGCAAATCACATCATGGTCAATGGTGTTGAGCACCTTTTCATATGACTGTTTGACATTTGTATGGCCTCTTATGTGAAATGTCTATTCAGATTTTTTGCCTATTTTTAAGCAGATTATTAGATTTTCTCCTATAAAGTTCTCATCATTTAGCTGCCACTTATAAGTGAGAACATGTGGTATCTGGTTTTCTATTCCTGAATTCGTTTGCTAAGGATAAAAGCCACAAGCTCCAACTATATTCCTGCAGAAGTCATTCATTTTTAAGGCTACATAGTATTCCGTGGTGTATCTCTACCACATTTTCTTTAACCAATCTGTCATTGATGGACATTTATTTTTATTCTGTCTTTGCTATTGTGAATAGTGCCTCAATGAATATTTGTGTGCATGTGACTTTATAGTACAATAATTCATATTCCTCTGAATGTATACCCAGTAATGGAATTGCTGGGTCAAATGGTAGTTCTGTTTTTAACTCTTTGAGAAATCACCATACTGCTTTCCATAATGGCTAAACTAATTTACACTCCCATCAACAGTGTATAAGTGTTCCCTTTTCTCTGCAATATTGCCACCATCTGTTATTTTTTGACTTTTAAGTAATAGCCATCCTGCCTGGTGTAAGATAGTATCATTGTGGTTTTGATTTGCATTTCTCTAATGATTAGCAATAGTGAGTTTTTAATATGCTTATTGGTCAATTTTTTTGGGGGGGAAAAGTGTCTGTTCAGGTCATTTGCACACTTTGTAATGGGGTTGTTTCTTTTTCCCCTGTAAACATGTTTAAGTTCAGGACAGATGCTGGATATAGACCTTTATCAGATGTATAGGTTGCAAGTATTTTCACCCATTCTGTAGGTTATCTGTTTAGTCTGTTGACGGTTTTTTTTTTTTTTTTTTTTTTTTTTTTTCCTGTAGAGAAGCTCTTTAATTAGATCCCATTTGTCCATTTTTGCTTTTGTTTGATTGCTTTTTATGTGTTTGTCATAAAATCTTTGCCCATTCCTGTGTTCAGGATGTATTGCCTACATTATCTTCCAGGTTTTTTTTTTTTTTTTTGTAAAGTTTTTGGTTTTACATTTTAATATTTAATCCATCTTGAGTTGATTTTTGCATATGGTATAACGAAGGTGTCCAACTTCAATCTTCTGCACCGTTTATTAAAGAGTAAGTCTTTTCTCCATTTCTTGTTTTTGTCAGTTTTGTTGAAGATCAGATGGCTATAGGTGTGTGGCCTTATTTCTGGGCTCTCTATTCCATTTCATTCATCTATGTTCCTGTTTTTGTACCAGTACCATGCTATTTTGGTTACTATAGCCATGTTTGAAGTCAGGTAATGTGATGCCTCCAGCTTTGGTATTTTTGCTGAGAATTGCCTTGGCTCTTTGGGCTGGTTTTGTTTCCACGGGAATTTTTAAATAGATTTTTCTAGTTCTGCAAAGAATGCAATTGGTAGTTTGAGAGAAATAGCACTGAATCTGGAAATTTCTTTGGGCAGTACGGTCATTTTAATGATCTTGATTCTTCCTCTTCATGAGAATGGAATGTTTTTTCCATTTATTTGTGTCTTCTCTGATTTCTTTAAGCAGCGTTTTGTAATTGTCTTGTAGAGATCTTTCACCTCCCTGGTTAGCTGGATTCCCAGGTATTTTATTCATTTTGTGTTAATTGTGAATGAGATTGCCTTCCTGTTCTGGCTGTCAGCTTGACTGTTGTTGATGTATAAGAATGCTAGATATTTTTGTACAATGATTTCGTATCCTAAAACTTTGCTGAAATTCTTTGTCAGCTGAAGAAACTTTTCGGGCCTTGACTATGGGGTTTTCTAGATATAGAATCACGTCATCAGCAAACAAGGATAGTTTGCCTACCTCTCTTCTTATTTGTTGCCCTTTCTTTCTTTCTCTTGCCTGGTTGGTCTGTCTAGGACTTCCAATCTGTGTTGAATAGGAGTGTTTAGAAAGCACATCCTTGTCTTTTGCCAGTTTTCAAGGGAAATACTTCCAGCTTTTGCCCAGTCAGTATGATGTTGGCTTTAGGTTTGTCATAGAGGGCCCTTAATATTTTCA
Source organism: Macaca mulatta (assembly GCF_049350105.2). Taxonomy (NCBI): domain Eukaryota; kingdom Metazoa; phylum Chordata; class Mammalia; order Primates; family Cercopithecidae; genus Macaca; species Macaca mulatta. The sequence goes on along the minus strand of NC_133408.1, from coordinate 24,556,396 downwards.
GGTATGTTCCCTCAGTACCTCAATATTGAGAGTTTTTAATGTGAAGGGATGCTGAATTTTATCAAATGCTTTTCTTCATCTATTAAAATAATCATGTGATTTTTTGTCTTCAGTTCGGTTTATGTGATGAATCACAGTTACTGATTTGGGCATGTTGAGCCAACTTTGCATCTTGGGGTGAAGCCTACTTGATCATGATGGATTAGCTTTTTGATGTTCTGCTGGATTCAGTTTGTAAGTATTTGCTGAGGATTTTTGCACCAGTGTTAATCAAGTATACTGGCCTAAAGGTTTTTGTTGTTGTTGTTGTTGTTTTGGCATGTGTGTTTGTGTGTGTGTGAGTGTGTGTGTGTGTCTGTGTGTGTGTGTATGTGTCTGCCAGGTTTTGGGATTTGGATGATGCTGGCCGCATAGAATGAGTTGAAGGAATAGTTTCAGTAGTAATGCTACCAGCTCTTCCTCGTACATCTAGTACAACTTGGCTGTGAATCCATCTTGTCCTGGGCTTTTTTTTGTTGGTAGGCTATTTATTCTGGTCCTGGGTTCACACCATTCTCCTGCCTCAGCCTCCCAAGAAGCTGGGACTACAGGCGCCCGCCACCACACCTGGCTAATTTTTTGTATTTTTTAGTAGAGACGGGGTTTCACCATGTTAGCCATGATGGTCTGGATCTCCTGATCTCATGATCCACCCGCCTTGATCTCCCAAAGTGCTGGGATTACAGGCGTGAGCCACCGTGCCTGGCCTAGAAGAGTCTGTCTTTTATGGTATCCTAGTCCTTATTGACACAAAAAATGTTGCCCTTTTCAGAATGTTTCATATCCTTCATAACTTTTTAGACTAATAAAAAAATGTGATATTCATCATATATGTGGGTATTGTTGTGCTCTAATTTACATTTTAAAGTTAGACTACAATCCTGTGTGTAGTCGGATAGCATTTTTACTATTATGCAGTCACATCAGAAAGTCAATTTCCTCCTAATACTTTCTTTTAAATGCTGCTATCTATTTATTTAATGGTATTTTCTTCACAAGGTTGTTATGGATATTGAGGCTCAAGTATTGTATCTTGAACTTATTTTCTATGTAGAGCATTATGCTTATGTTGGGGCAATTACAAGGGTTAATTTGGGTAGTTTTTTAATCATCTATAAGGAGCAATTATGGTATCATCTATATGTTATACCACCAAAAATACATTCAATTTGTATTGTATGGAATGCAGCTGCTTCTTTGGTTGTCATTAAGTCAGGGAAGTGAATGTGATACTTTTAAGAGTTATGGTTTTTGAATAAAAATTAATCCCACCCCTATCTCTCAAGTTAGAAAACCATTAACTTGATACCACCTCACTTATAAGGTATTACGTAGCCTTAAAAGTAAATGTGCTTTGGGTCAAATGGGTTATAGAGACAGTGAAATGTAATGCAAAAGCCTGAAAGTATCATAGAAAGTATATCAGGCCCTATATATTAATGGCTCTGTAACTTGAGCAAATAACTTGATCTGTTTGTGTTTACTTTATAGGGTTTTAAAGAATCACCTTAAATAAATGTGAAAGTCACCTATATACCAATACATCTTGCACACTGGCAAACCAGCATACCTCTATTCTATTGCTTGTCCCACAGAGTAATTGATTGAAACCAGTTAACTTCTCTGAGTCTCAAGGTTTTTAGTACTAATCTCTGGACCCAAGATACTTGAGAAGAGAATTGATGCTGAGCAAATGTTTCTGTTCAGGGACTGTATATAGAATTGAAACTCAATGGGCTTTCTTTAAAAATATTTTTACTAGCATTTTGATAAACCAATTGCAATACTCTAGATCACTAGACTTTTCTGTGACATAGTGAGTCAGTGGAAGAGTGAGTTAAGGAATTGAACTTTCTACAAAGCAACTTCAAACCAAAGTCATTTTTATCAGACTAGCCTAATTACTGCAGCTAGGCAAAGTTTCTCAAAGAAACATGAACCTACTTTCTAATGTTTAACTGACTTAGTAATAACCTTATAATAATATACTTTGCTCTGTTCTATGGAAAAGTGTTTTCACAATAATCAAATTAACACCAACTGAATCAAACTCTGTGTATAATGAAACAATAAAAAATCATAAACAAATATGGAATTTCAACTATTTCAAAAGGATACTGTTCCTTTTTTTTTTTTCCTTTCAATGATTTTTTCATTATTTCAAGGATAAATTCTTTCTTTTTTTTTTGAGACAGAGTTTCACTCCTGTTGCCCAGGCTGGAGTGCAGTGGTGTGATCTTGGCTCACTGCAACCTCCACCTCCAGGGTTCCAGTGATTCTCCTGCCTCAGCCTCCTGAGTAACTGGGATTACAGGCGTCTGTCACCATAACCTGCTAATTTTTGTATTTTTTAGTAGACACAGGGTTTCGCCATGTTGACCAGGCTGGTCTCCAACTCCTGACCTCAGGTGATCCACCTGCCTTGTCCTCCCAAATTGCTGGGATTACAGGTGTGAGCCACTGTACCCAGCTGATCATTAGGACTTTTCAACCTGATGTTCCCGCACCTGCCTCAGGTCAAATGGTTATAGGTGTGAGTCAAACGGTTATCAGATAGCCTTCTGTGTTTCTTGGTCAAAAGAAGAATTCACTTTTCTCTGTTTGTGCTTCATTATAAACATATGGGAAAAAGTGAATATACTGCTCATTTCAGTTTTAAAATCTAACACTAACCTTGCGGCTTTCTTAACCTTTAACAGCCAATTTCTCCTATTTCACTCTTTGTACTCATTGTTTAGGTGCCACTATCAGTATTTGGTTTTATGTTTTATCTTCAGGGAAAATTTGCCCAAGTCTATGGTTTCTCTGTTACACATGTAAACAGAGTCTTAATTTTTTTCAGAATATTTCCCCAGTTACACTGCATGTAAAATAAATCATTATGAGGAAAATAAAATAACAATTTTCTAGGAAGGAAACAATCTAGAACACAGTTCAATAAGCATTTGCATTATGCTTCTTGTGAATATTGGCTTAATATTTTTCACTCACACTACGCTCTGAATTCCAGGAGTCTAAGAATTGTATTTACTTTGTTCTCCAGTGTATCTATCTCTAGTCCCTGGGCGATGTTCTAGACATTGTCAACATTTAACAACTATACACTAAATAAATTAATTCAATTAACACCTTAGAATAATGTTGCTTATCTTCAATCTGCTAACCAAGAATGCTAACTGAAATGCAAGAGAACTACATTGTAGTTAGTTTATGTCCCTGCATGTTGAGGATGTAAATCAATTTATTGCCTAGCAGAGTTATTAAAATAAAAATTCTATTACTCTCAGTATTCAATATAAATGTATAATAAAAAACAATCAGTGACATATACATTTTATAAAAAACAATCAGTGGCATATACATTTTATTAACACCTTGGTTGAGCAAAATCAGATTAACATTAATGCAAAATTCAATCCAAAGTTTAATGATTCTTTTGGAAATGTAGGTATGCACTTTTTATCTCTAGTACTTAGGATAATTCATTTTGCCATTTATAAAAATATTTAAATTAAAAATGACTAATAAAAACAATATCTTTTGGAAAATCTTTCTTATAGAATGAAAGGAGTGAGAAAATTAGGAAAAATTGCTAATGGGTACTCGGCTTAATACCTGCAGGATGAAATAATCTGTATAACAAACCCCCATGACACAAATTTACCTACGTAACAAACCTGCACATGTACCCCTGAACTTAAAAATTATAAAATATATATACAGTTAAATTTAAATGAAGATAAATATATACATAGGAGTAATGCAATAAATTTTTACATATTTCCATATAGTTAACTTTCATGGACAGAAACGATTGACCTATGCAACAATTATAACAATATATGTTAATCAATTTAGATTGCAATTAAGTACCATATTTTAAGCATCTTAAAATATAATCACCTGTTATTTTATTGTCTAATATCTGATTTAAAGTCACCTCAGTTCAGAAGCTACGATATATCACTGACTGTGAGTCAACTGGTTATCAGACAGCCTTCTGCATTGATTGGCCTAAAGGAGAATTCACTTTTCCCTCTTTGTGCCTCATTATAAACACATGGGAAAAAGTGAATATGCTGCTCATTTCAGTTTTAAAATCTAAGCATCCCCGGAAACAGAAAGAAATACCTACAGAACTAGACACAGACATTTATTCTATTTGTGGTGGTAATTATGTGCTATTTTAATATTGGCTGCACAAAATCACATCTGTGCCTGTGTCTACAATTTCCTCTAAGCTTGTTTCTAGATATCATAATTAAATATATCTATTTTTGAGAATTCAAAGAAAGTAGGGTTATTTTTCAAATGATAATGCACTTTCTCTTTGTTTTTGACAGCGATTTTTCTATTTCATTTTTTGCATAGGCACATTTTTTCTTTAGTTATACATTTGTGATGTTGAAATTGTATTCATTTAAATTCACCCACAGATAGTGAAAATAAAGTAGCCTCTCTCAAAATATCACTGTAAAGTATTTTAAATATGAACAGAAAAATTGGCATATATATCTTATTCTAGTAAGAACCTATTTTCCCACATACCATATAAGTTTTAAGCTCCCACTTACGTAAACACCTGTTTTGGCTGTTGTTTCCAGTTTAATGAGTTTGGGGAGGTTTATATCTCTGAACTGAGAGTAGTTCTATCATTTTGACATTTAATTTTGTTTCTCTTTTATAAATGTCTTGTAAAAAGAGAATCATTTAGCATCTGTTTTGTTATCTTCCAACATCTGTCCTACCTACCCACTATATCAAAAAGTGCACACTTCTTAAATCATAGATTGATTCCAGCTTTTCAGGCGGGTTTCATATTACCAACAATTGTTTTAGTAAAGCTTTAATGTAATATGTTATTACACGAAATGTTTTGTTTATTTATTGGGATAGTCTTAGTATATACATATATAAAATTCTGAATCTACATAGAAAAGTGATTTGGAGACATGAATCAATTACTCACAAAATATAGGAGAGAGTCTTCTTTTTGAGAAAAATGGGAGCTGTATGCAATTTTTTCATATGTCTGACATCTCAACTGTCCAACATGAATAAATCATGACATGCTTTCTCAAAACTTCAAATGATCGTGACTGACTTAAATTAATTTATGTACACTTGAAACCACTCTTATATTATTGTTTTGAAAGTATAATTAATACAATAGTAATTTTGTCCTGTATTGGGATATCTCTACAATGAGATCATCTTTACAGATTATAATTATTCAGTAAAATACATTAAAAATATAAAAAATCATCAGACTAACTTCTTTCCCAAATAATTTAAAGAAGGCCTTTGGGAAGTAAGTAGACTCCATGAGGTCATGGCATTGAGGCCCCATGATAGAATTAATGCCCTTATAGGAAGAGACACCAAAGAGATTGTTCTCTCTAACCCCCCTTTTCCATTTCAATCTCCCATCCCTGTACCTTGTGAAGACACAAAAAGAAGCCAGCCCTCTGCAAGATAAGAAGTGAACTATCATCAAAAATCAATAGTGCCAGCACCCTGATCTGGGACTTCCTCATTCCGGAAGTGTGAGGAAATAAATTTCTATTATTTAAGCTACCCAGTCTGTGGCATTTTGTTATGACAGCTTAAGCGCACAGGGACAATATACAAGAAAATCACAATCTGTAAAATGCATTCAAACTTTATTGAGCCAAACCCCTACCATTCAAACATATTAATGCGAGACTTTGATTTGGAAGTGAGCAAATTGAGGAAAGAAACTCTAAGGAGATGGGAATTAATTTTTGGCTAATTCAGCAGGCATCTTAATTTCAGGAGCAGCTGTGGACTGAGTTTTGGGCGCAGAAAAGGCATCAATGAAGCTGGCAGTATCATTAGAAGCAGTAGTTGCCTCCAGGGTTCGGTGAGGCAGTGGCAATCATGTTGTTTCCCTGACGGTCAATTTTTTTCTCCATCATGTTATGGAGTTCTGAGGCTGGTTCCCCAACTCTGCAAACAATGCTGTGAACTGATTTTATTTTTCGTTTTTTTTAAATGACCATTTTCACTTCATTAGCAGAATCACTTTCATTGACTGCTATTAAGATCCCTGAGTGACACTGTGGAAATAAACCATGATACTGTGGAAATAAACCATGAATAAATAAATATGTATTGTATCATTAGGATTTTATATACACAATAAAAATAAACCATGATAAAGAGAAAAAGTGATGGGAGCTATGGTTTCAAATAGGAATATCAGGGAAAGTTGGACCTAAAAAGACTCATGTTTCTATACGTTTCAGTTTGGGAGAAGAGGACAATATTTCAAAAGACTTGATTATAGTTTGGGAATGAGTGCTAAAAAATCTAGATAAGTATAGTTCATGCCTAACTAACAGGCAGTAGAAAGGCCCAGAGGTAGAAATATGTGCTGTATACATGAGAAGGTATATATTGTTCCGAATATTTTTCAAATAATAAAATATTACATATCAAAATTTTTTATAAGTACATCAGGCACATCTAGTATAATATTAATCTTTTGTCCAGTTGAAAAGACATAATAATCTAAGAAATGGATATACTCTCTTTGTTTAATAACAACAAAACAAAACAGGAAAACTATAAGAATTAGCACTATGTTTAATGCTTTGCCTAAAAATACATGTCATTGTTTATGGTGCAACGTATACATCATTTACTCATTTTTGATAATATGATTGATATTTATTGAACACTTTTTATGCATGAAATTTATTCCAGTCTGTTCCTGATTCTTTTATAGGCTTATGTAACATAACATTCATGTTGAATATTAGAATGCAGAATTGTGTATTCCTCTTAATTTGTCTAAAACATGTTATTGATGCTTTGAAAAGTGACTTATGATATTTTATTTTATAAATAGAAGTTCTGGAACGTTGCTTATAATTGGGGAAATAAGCACAAATGAAAGACCATAATATAGTGAGATCTAGAAATATAAATAAATTGAGAGATAATATATATAGTTAAATATATATTGATTATTTCATATTTTTCACTATTATATTTTGGTAAAGCTTTGGTTTTAACCTAATTTTTAAAATACTGAATGTTAAAATCCAATAGAAAAATATAAATATAACTGAGAGTCACATACATAGTTTGGAGTGTCTTCCTTTTGCTATCTATGTGGACAGAGAATGGGAAGTTCCTCCACTGCTCTAAGACTAACCATTACCTTTACTGCTATAGCTTCTGCTGCCATCATGACTTAATGGCAACTAAAATAACAAAAATAGATTATGCACTTTCCCAAATTTGGAAAAAGAATACTGAAATCTAATTTTGAGAAACTCATGCTCACTTTACTGCAATGACTAATCGTTTGCACTGATAGTTCCACAGTCAGAAGTATGAAGCCCCTCTATGTTCCCAAACTTTCGTGAAGAGACAGATTTCATTATCAAATAGAGAAATTAATGAAGGAAGAAATGGATGGGAAGAAAGATGATAAATTACATAGATAGATAGATGGATAGATAGATAAATAGATAGATAGATAGGCAGGTAGAAATATATATGATTATTTTCCTAGACTCATTCTTTAGGAAATCAAATATTGATCTCCCTATGAACTTCATACAAACTCATAAAAGCAAGTTTTCCATGAGATGTATTTATGGCATTCTCCTTTTGTCATTTTTATGATCAAATATAAACAATAAACATATATTTAAATATCTGTATTTTCCCTTATGCACAAAAACATCATAGAAAACACCAAAAAAGAGGAAACTACTCCCAACTCTCTTAACTTTTCACAGTGAAAACTTTTATCGATGATGCTATTTTTCTAAAAACTTTTAAATGTTGAAATTTGGCATGGTCTTCAATGTGAGAAATGACGATATCATTGGCATCCAATACACTTTTACTATTTATGCTGATGGCAAAAGAAAAAAAAAGTGCTGGGAACATTAACAAAAGTGTTAGATTGCTTTACAACATGAAAAATGAATTAGGTTATGTTCCACCAGGTTATTTCAAGAACTATATTTTTGAACTTATAGTTCTCATTTCTTATTTCTTGAGGAAATAAGATTATTTTCTACCAGTTATACTTTGTTATGCTATTGATAAGAGCAAGAGAAAAATTACAAATTCATAATTTTAGTGTAATGCTCTCTTCACGAAGCATTTAATTTGCCAATTTAGTAGATTTTTGTAGCATCTCATGGTTTCTGCTTCAAAAAACAATTTTCTGATAAGTCTAAAGAAGCATTTCCCTCAAAATTGAAAAAATGATACAATTGTTCAGATTACATTTTTAGAGCCAACATGTCATAAAAGCATTTTCAGCAACACACAATGTATTAACTGTAAATGTCAAAATCGAAATTTTGTCTAATTATATTCTTAAAAATATCTGCTCAACCTCACTGCAATAGCAATTCTTGTAGGTTTTTTTTGAATGGGATTTTTTTTTTTAATCAAATTCTTCTTTCTGGTTATGTCCTCCAGAAACTCTTATTACTTCGGTGTAAAGAAAATGAGAACAACTTGTTATTCTGTTCTATATTTTAATAACTCTTTAAGTATCTAAATACGTGCAAATTATTCTAAGCCTTGTCATTATGAAATGTGATGGATGATATTTATAATAGACACAGCTTTTTTTCTTGTATTGTGTGAAAAGTGCTTGCCGGTAAAAAGTAAAATCATAGAACACAGATCACAAAATATTGAGGAAGATATTCTTTACTGAAGTAGGAAAGGTATTTGCATTGCCCAAAAGTATACGTTCTCTGTTTCAGAGTACATAGACTTTCTTTCAGTTTAAACTTTGTTTGGAAAGAAAATTTTCCTCCAAAATGTTGGAGAAACACTTGTAAGTTTCCAAACCTATTTCACTAAGATCTCTCATATCATGCCTGACTTTTTAACTTTACAATGCATGAAGCAACCTGGTGTGCTACTTGAAGACAAAGTTATTGCTTTAGCACAAAATCACATTTTGATAGTGTTAGCATTTATATAGGAACTGCCTTTTTCCAATAATGACCCTCCGAATGAACATAGGCAAATGTTATTTTTTCATAGTTTTTCAATACATCAACATTTAAGTCAGTTTTCTTCCTTTCTTCTTTTGAACAGCACCTCTCCATCCCCAATTAACATTATCTGACATTTTCATATACTTTCGCCTTTGATTTTATTCTCATACTTAGTTAAAAACTATTTTGGGGTCTTCCCTATTCTACAGTATAAACAGAAAACAAAGATTGAAAATGAACTTTACTTTTGACTAAAACAGAAGCATTGTTCCTTTGGTGTCTCTTCTTATTTGATAATCAAACTAAAGCCAGAGTATGTATAATAATACTTTAATTTATTCCCCTTGATATTTTCAAAATTATTTTCAGTGTTATAGAAACACAAAGAGCTATCCATAATTTTAAATATAGTAATTATTCTTTTAGTCTCTATTAATGAAAAACTACAATCATGTCAAGACTATGACTGAATATTATGAGACTACAAAGGTAACTTCCCAAATCAGACATTCATTCACTGCTGCAGGTCTGCTGACATCATCCGTCTCTTTTCCTGGCTATTACAGCACATCGGCTTTAGTTTGCTTCATGGGAGCAAAACCTCATAGTTTCTCTCTGCCCCTGCCTTGTATGTCCCTAGTAGTTTTTCCTTCTCTCACAATGTTTACCATTCATTACCAAAATGGAATCCCGCTTAGTGCCTCCAGATCCAACTTAGGAATATGGAGGAGTTACTTAAAACCTTTGGCCAATGAAAGCTAAAATATAAAGTCTTCGTTCTCTTCTCATCCATGGGCGATTGAGACACGCAGTTTAGCTGGTTTCTTGGATCATTTAGGTCACAGGTCCTCAACCCCAGGCAATAGAATGGTACTGGCCTCTGGCCTGTAAGGAACTGGGCCACATGGCAGGAGGTGAGTGGTGGGTGAGCCAGCATTACCATCTGAGCTCCATTTCCAGACAGATCAGCAGCAACATCGGATTCTCAGAAGAGTGGGAACCCTATTGTGAGCTGTGCATGCGAGGGATCTAGGTTGTGCACTTTTTATGAGAATCTAATGCCTGATGATCTGAGGTAGAAGAGTTTCATCCTGAAACCATCCATCCCCCCACCTGGCTGTGGAAAAAAAATATGCCTTCCAATAAACTAGCCTCTGGTGCCAAAAAGTTTTGGGACTGCTGGTTTAGAGGGATCATGTAATCAGTAATAACGGTCAGGATTCTAGAAAAACAATGACCCCTCCCAACTTTCTCACTTCATTCCCCTCATCTTGTACTACTGACTTAGGGATTCTTTCCCTAGTAAAACAGTAACTTATGAATCACTGGCTAAGACACTTCTTTCCAGATAACTCAGGCTGTGACACCACTTGTGCAGCCACAAATCACTTTGTTGAAAACATTATTCACTTTTTTTTATTCCAAGTATTTGCAGAAATGACATCAAAGAAAATGTGTTTCTTTTTAAAATTGTTCTCAGTGTCCAGGTCTTCTGGTGATCACTTAGAAATATTTGTTAAGTATATTATCTCTGTAATAAAACCACAATAGATATACAATGGAACATAATAGATGCATCTTTTTGCAAGTATGTATCTAGTCACACAAGGGTCCCTTTTAATTTATTTACTTCATGTCTATAAACCAAATAAGTGTGAGTAAAATGTGGATATATATTAAAACATCAAAATATAGATACAACCTTAACACACATAAAATTAATATATCCTTATAAAAATTCTATACATTGCTATCACCAAGATATTTTTTCCTAACCTGTATTACAGACTAAATTCAATTTCAACATTGATATTCGTTTATCACGCAGAATAGGAAGATAACTAGTATCAGATCAGATCAAAAGTTGAGAACTACATGTAAATATTGGATCATGTCTAAAGAGATGAGTTAGACTGTGATGTTGGGAAGAATAAAGGTGGAAAACTAACTTGAATTATTGACATATTAAGACATGTTAGAAAATATATAGCTTCATTCCATTAAAGAGACATTTCTTTGATTTTAAAAAAATGTGCATTTATAGTGAAAGAAAAAAATGTAGAGTTGATAACTCTCTTCAAGTCTGACCGTGCATATTCTTTATTTTTATAGTATTCAAATTTTGATCATATTCTAAACATTAGTGCTCATTCACACAGATTTTTAATTGGTAAATTTGTTTTCTCTACCATCATATATGGGCACTGCAATAAAAAATTAAGCAATTATGTTTGATTTGGTGTAAAACTATATTTTGAGGAATATTTGTTAAAATAATTGCGATTATTTTTCCTGAGGAGTACCTATTTTTTGGTCAAATATATTATTGAAAGTAAGCAGTAGTTACACAAGTTTCAAGCCTGTAATAAAAGAAGATAAAGATGTTTGCCATTATTTGCATTTTATGGAAATTGACAATAAAGAGAAATACATTTGCTTCCAGACAATAGGGTAACCTTTTTAAAGATGGCCAATTAAATGTCTCTACCATTTTAATAATATATATATTATATGTATAATACATATAATATATGATATCTATGTCTATCTATCTATCTATCTATCTATATACATGATTCCACTTCTCACATTTTTTGTTATTCTATATGTATATGGCCAACAATGTAAGTTATTTAGCTACAAGAAATAAAATCTAGTAAAATTTTGCTTTGTATATGGCAAACATCTTGAAAATACCAGTCTCATTCAATTTTAAATGGGCTACATGGTCTTCACTATTAAAAGAAAAATGGAATGAAATGTCAAATCAGGAACCATGTCTATTATCATTCATGTTACAGTTGATAAAGAAATATCCTGTTTTAAATATTACTTCAATATGCATTGCCTAATATTTCTCCCAGAGAAGAAAATTATAATGCTTATTCTGTTTTTGGCATACCTCATTTCCTAAAACTGAACTAAAGAAAAGAATTGTAGTGGCGGTGCATTTATTTGACAAGCTAATTGAAGTTGCACAATATGTCAGTCTGATTTCCAAGGACAGAAAGGTTAATGGAGTGTGCTCCTGTATACTTGCACAATAGCTGAGTTTTCTTATTGAAATAACTGTGATTTCCTACATTAGTAGTTACTTAATTCAAGCAGCAAAGATGTATTTGAAAGGAAAACTTAATCATTATAAAATAAACCCATTTTAGAATATGCAGTTCAGAAACTTACATTGAACACATAATGTCATGTCCTTGTCAAATAATACAAAATGCGCAGTTCTCATTTTCTCTGTTAAAAGTGTTGTGATTTCAGTGTAAATGTATTTAGTGGGACAACACAACCAGAGAGCATTTTAGACAAGTGGTATTTAGTCTGTTACATTCCTGCCATAGATGAAAAATATGAGATTTTCTTTGATACAATTCAGCTCAAGTTAAAAATAAAGGCAAGGTGCATGTCAATAGTAATTTTTTCATATTACGGTAACATTTGAAAACCAGGTGGCTAGAGTGGAGTTCATTTAAAAACTAAAACTGGGTTAAGAAACACCACTGCATGAGTACAGACATCAATGTAACATTTTAAATATAGTATTATTAATGTTGAAATATAAAAAATATCAAGGCCTATAAAAATCGAAAGAGCAAAACATGGTCATTTCTATGATCAACATAGTAATTTTTGACATAAGTTTAAGGGTATAATAAGTTTGACGTATGTTTGGGGGTGTAGTGTCCATAAATTTTTCATTACTCCGGGATTTATATAAACATTTAAAAATAATATTTATTTTTTAATTACAAAATAATATAGACTTAATCATGTATCTACCAGTTTAATAAACATGTGTTATAATTTGACTGCATTGCAGACACTATTTTAAGTCTTAGAGATTCATCAATGACCCAAATAGAGAAAAAATTCTTGCCTGCATAGAACTTGTAATGACACTATAAGCAAGAAAAGCAAGCAAATTAAACATCAGTAAGATAATGACAAGTGCTAAAAAGAGAAAATAAGGGAGTAAAAGAAATAAGTGAAGTCAAAACTAGGTATGTAGAAAGATCCATAGTAAGGAGTTTAGAATAAATAGAAATGGCAAGGGAGAAATCTTTCAAAATCTCTTATTATGTTTCATTCATAGACAACCAATGTGTGCACTCTGTTCATTGTTCAGTGTACCTGTACTGTTTCTCATTATACTCTATACTGTAAATACATAATATAGTTGTAATATATATGTTACAGTCTATAATGCATACATTTTATGGTTAGAAATTTAAAAAATAGTTTTTTGTTGATTTCTTTTTTAACCTTATTGAATTAGAAATTATATGTAAAAATAACACATATTTAATATATACATTTTAATGAATTGAGACTTTGCATACACCCATGATATCATCACCACAATTAAGATGCTTAACATAGCTATTGTTTTTTCTTTTCTTTTCTTTTTGAGACAGTCTTGCTTTGTTGTCCAGGCTGTAGTGCTTTGGCTTGATCTTGGTTCACTGCAGCCTCCACCTCACAAGTTCTAGTGATTCTCCTGCCTCAACCACTCGAGTAGTTGGGATTACAGGCATGCGTAATCAGACCCAGCTAATTTTTTGGTGTGTTTTTAGTAGAGATGGGGTTTTGCCATGTTAGCCAGGCTGGTCTCAAACTGCTGGCCTCAAGCGACCCTCCTGCTTTGGCTTCCCAAAGTGCTGGGATTACAAGTGTGAGCCAGCACGCCCATACTTTTCCTTGTTTTTTCTATGTCTGTGTCTGTCATTTTTTCATTTGCAATATGTATGTGTATGCGTGTGTGTGCACGTGTGTGTGGTAAGAACAGTTATATGAGATATATCCTCTAAAGGGCTCAGTATGGTATTTTTAATTGTAGGTGCTATGTCATGCAATAGATCTTTAGAACTTATTAATATTATATAATGGAAATATTATAGCCATTGAGCAACAATTTCTCATTTTCCTCTCCCCAGTCTTTTGCAACCTCACTTTTTCTGCTTCTATGAGTCTGAATATTTTATATACCTGTGACAAATTGAATAATGCAGTATTTGACCTTCACTGACTGGCTTATTTCACTTAACGCAGTGTCCTCAAAGTTCATCCTTGTTGTCGCATATTGCAGGATTTCCTTTTGTTAATGCTGAATTATCTTGCATTGTATGTATATATCATTTTTAAGAATACATTAATCTATCAATGGACCGGTAAGTTGTTTCAAATTTTGGCTATTGTAAATAATTCTGCAGTGAATATGAGAGTGCTAAACATTCTTTAAGACCCTGACTTCAATTTTTTTGTTTTTTGGGAAAATACCCAGAAGTGGGATTTGCATACAATACTTACATTTTTTATTTTTTTGAGGAACTTCCATACTGTTTTCCATATTGGTTGCATCATTCTACATTCTCGGTGACAGTGTATAAGGATTCCAATTACTTCACATCTTTGCCAATTTAAAAAATTAACAAATGAAGTGATTGTGTCAAGGATTGTAATCATTTCAATATTTGGTATTTCTTGCCAAGTAGACCCACAGAAAATGATTTTCAATTTTATAATTGAAAATAATAAGAAACCATTACTGCATGGATGTGTAGCCATTTTCTCATCCCTGATGATAAGAGATAAGTGGTACATGATATCACTTACTATAATGAACAATTTACCGGATTAAATGTTAACTTTTCTGTTATTTTAATCTTTTTACCATTAAATATCATTTTTACACTGTAGATTAAGAACACAAATGTATAATTTGATGAATTATTATACTGCGAAAAATCAGGGCAGAAGATATAGCCTCCCTGGAAATGTTCTACATGCCTCTTCCCAATCACAGACCCTCTCTTGCTAAGCGCAACGACTAGCCTGATTTTACATTAAATAGTGCCTTTCTTCTTTATAGTTTTACCACCCAATTGTGTACCACTTAACACTACAGTTTAGTTCTTCCATTCCTTATTCCCCTAAAATATCTTTTAATTGTCTAAAGAAATTACGTCTAGGTTTCTTTTTAATTAACTTGTTGAAAAGCCATCGTTTTTTTTTTTTTCTGTAGAGTTTCCTTCATATATATCTACATGGTATAAGTTAGTGTGACTCTCTTAATAATTAAATTGAGAGACTTAATCAGAATTAAAATTCAATTTTTTTGCTTGTCTAATTTACAGGTGGTAAGTTCTTCAAAAAGGGGCATATATCATAATTCTTTCTTTTTATTGTTTTAGCAGTTCTTAATGCTCGAAGCCTAAATCTATTTTTCCAGTAGGTATTGAAAAATCATGATATTATAATTTTATTATTTCTTCTTCAGCTGTTTGCCTAAAAAATAAACGGCTATCATTTGGTTACCCAGTGGTTTCATCCTTATAAAAGAAGCATTCCATGTCTTCTTTTCTTTTAATTACTAATGGCCTTAATCTGATTGTGTTGCTATAAAGAATTACCTGAGGCTGTGTAATTTATTTTAAAAAATGGTTTATTTGTGTCATAGGTCTGCAGGCTGTATAAGAAGCATTGCACCAGCATTTTCTTCTGACAAAGGATTCAGGCTGCTTCCATTCATGACAGCAGGATAAACGGAGCTGGCATGCAGAAATCATGAGACAAGAGAGGAAGGAAGATCGATAAGAGGAGGTGTCAGGCTCTTTTCAACAATCAGATATTGTAGGAACTAAGAAGGAGACCTCACACACTCCAGTGAGAATGGCACCAAGCCTTTCATGAGGGATCTTCTTGCATGGTCCAAACACAGTTACTAGGCTCCATCTCTAACACTGGGAATCAAACTTTCAACATGAGATTTGTAGGCCCAAACAAACCATATAAAAATCATAGCACTAATTTTTAAAAGAATGAATTGGGTCTCTAGCATTGTCCAAAAGTTATGACTTCATTATTATTATAATTTGCAATTTTATATATTTAAATCTATGTGATGGGGTTCAATCTGCAACCATGCTTTTCCTTAATTATCCTTAAGTTATTTCTTCTTTAGATAGGGGAAACCTCTTCAAATTGACTTCTGAGTCCTTTGGACATGGCCCTGTCATTGGGTATGAGAAGATGTTCTAGGCACTTTCTGATATGGCTGTGGGTCAGCTATACTTCAAGAAGCCATGTTTTGTTTTAGTGAGAAATGATGTTTCAATGTGGCAATCTAATAACCAGGAATACTTCTTAATACTGGTTTGGTTATTGTTTCAAGCCATTTTCAATTGACACAGCAATACACGGAAAAGCATTGATTGACCTCTGACACTGTGTATTGCAATTCAGGACTAAAGATTTCTTACTTAATCTCTTCTACCCTATGGATGTATCCTTTTCTCATCATTTTAATTATATTTAAATTGTTTATTTTTGTGTGTTTTCCCCATTTACAGTCAAAATGTATTTTATACCTCTTATATCTCTTATATCAAGTATTCTTAGTTTTATATATATATATATATATATATATACACACACACAATATTATGCACTAGTTTTTATATATTTTTATGTCTTTCCAGTCATTAAAATTGTTTGAAACACATTCAATGACTTCTCAAAGTCTCATTCTATGAACACTTAAAATACCCCACGACAGTTTTTCAGGGGCTTTTATATTTGAAATATGTTTAGTTGGAAAATAAATCTGTACCTCATATTCATATATTCTTTTATGTAACTGTTAAAAAAAAGATAATTTTCTCTTTTTCTCTGGCCTCAGTGTTACTCTTGGAAAGTCTGATGATAATCTGATTGTATTTTATAATTCCTTTGTTTTGTTGATTTTGTTTGTCTGGATGCCTAAAGCATTATCTTTTCTTTCTTTATAATCCATGGTAGACACTATAAAGTTTCCCAAAGATGTCCATCTCTTAATCTCCAGAACCCGTGAAAATGTTGTCCTTCATGGAAAATGGGACTTTGCAGTTGTGATTATGTTAAAGATTTTGAGATAGGGAGGTTAACCTCGATTATCTGGGTGGCTACAATGTAATCATAAGGGTGCTTATTAAGAGGGTAGAAGAAGGATCAGAGTGAGAGAAGGAGATGTAATGATGAGGACAGAAGGGGGAGTAATATGAGACTGCAAGCCTGGGAATGTGGAAAACCTCCAGAAGCGAAAAATGTCAGCGAAGATACAGGTTTTCGCCTAGAGTCTCCAGAGGGAACATATTGACTTTTGACCTCCAAAAGTGAAAGATAACAAATTGTGTTAGTTATGAAGTCTGTAGCATTTGCTATAGCAGCAATAAAGAAATGTGACGTCAACTATACTGGAATATGTATCAGTATTAGTTGTTCTTGATTAATTTCCTCCAATAAATGGATGTTCTCTTTCAAAATGTAATTTCAGAGTTTCTCAGGGAAGATTTTGAGTAGCAGCTTTTTTCATTTTCTTTTTCCCTGCTTCGGTTGTTCTTTGTCAGAAAAATCTATTACGTGTGTGTATGCATTGCCTATGTTTTAATTTGTCCTTCTTATGTTTGTTTATTTATTTATTTATTGAGTAGGCGTCTTGCTCTGTCACTGATCTCAACTCACTGGAACTTCCGCCTCCCGGGTTCAAGTGGTTCTCCTGCCTCGGCCTCCCCAGTAGCTGGGATTTCAGGCACCTACAACCACGCCCAGTTAATTTTTTTTAGTAGAGACTAGAGGTGAGGTTTCTCTGTGTTGGCTAGACAAGTCTTAAACTCCTGACCGCAGGTGATCCTCCACCTCGGCCTTCCAAAGTACTAGGATTACAGGTGTAAGTCACCATGCCTAGCCCTTCTTTCTTAAATCAATTTTGTCTTTTTATTTCTTTTAATTCTAAAAGCTTTTGCCTTTTAATCTTTCTCACATACAATGTGACTTGTTTTTGTTTGCTCATATGTTACTCAGAGGAAAATCTTCATTCCTGAAATGATTTTCCTTTATTTTAGTTATTTCCAGAGTTCACTAACATATTTATGTTGTTTTGTTAACAACTTGTTTTCATTTTTATCTCCTTTTTTTTTTAATTGTACTGTTGGGTTATAGTGTTATATGTTCAATTGACATATCTTTAGAATTTTTTATTTATAAGAATATAATTCCAATATATAGTTATTAGTTTTTAAAATGATAATTTTGGGTGAGTTATGTACTTAATCAGGTTTCTTATTACATTTTTACTGTGAATTAGTTTTATTAAATTCTAGAAGAGAAGAATGGCTGTTAGCCTGTCTAATTTTGTTGTACTGGAATTTCTGTAGTTTCAGGAAGTTAGCCTGTCTAATTTTGTAGTTCTGGAATTTCCTCTACTGCTAGTTTTGTGAAAAGTTCAAAAACATTAGCTAAATTTTCTTAAATCTTCTGAAATTGCTTAAGTTCCAAAATTTTATCTAAGCCTTCCTTACATTTTGGGCTCCATTAACCCTTTCCTGCTTAGTTTTGGTTTTTGTTGTTGTTGTTTGTTTTTTTTGAGACAGAGTCTTGCTCTATTGCCCAGGCTGGAATGCAATGGCATGATCCCGGCTCACTGCAACCTCCACCTCCTGGGTTCCAGTGATTCTCCTTCCTCAGCTTCCCAAGTACCTGGGATTACAGGTGTGTGCCACCACGCCTGGCTAATTTTTGTATTTTTAGTAGAGACGAGGCTTCACCATGCTGGCCAGGCTGGTCTTGAACTCCTGACTTTGTGATCCACCCAGTTCAACCTCCCAAAGTGCTGGGATTACAGGTGTTAGCCACTGTACCTTACCTAGTTTTGATGTTTTTACCTTAGATTCTCCTCTGTAAGATACTTTTCCCAAGAGTCTAGATTTCTTCAAGCCCTTCAGACTTTACTATAAATTACTTGCAACCAGTAGTAGGTATTCACACTTACTTATACAGGAAACCATTTATCTGATTTTCTCACTATAAATTAGTTTTGACTATTCTAAAACAATATCAATGGAATGATATTGTACATACTCCTTTTATTGGCTTATTTTATTTAGCAAAACAATTTGTGATTCATCTAGTGTATAAATACTCTGGATTTTGTGTATCTTTTCACCCATTGATAGATATTTGGAGTCATTTCTAGCTTTAAACATTTATAAAATACATGGGGTAAATATTTTTGCACAAATAAATTAGGTATTTAAGTTTTTATTTCTCTAGGATAAATAGAAAACTAGATTTGCTAGGAAATATGGCAAGGGAAAATAAATTTTATAAATATATCAATATATTTTCCAAAGTAATTTTAACATTTTCTTTTTTTTTTTTTTTTTTTTTTTTTTTTTTGAGACGGAGTCTCGCTCTGTCACCCAGGCTGGAGTGCAGTGGCCGGATCTCAGCTCACTGCAAGCTCTGCCTCCCGGGTTCACGCCATTCTCCTGCCTCAGCCTCCCGAGTAGCTGGAACTACAGGCGCCTGCCACCTCGCCCGGCTAAGTTTTTGTATTTTTAGTAGAGACGGGGTTTCACTGTGTTACCCAGGATGGTCTCGATCTCCTGACCTCGTGATCCGCCTGTCTCGGCCTCCCAAAGTGCTGGGATTACAGGCTTGAGCCACCGCGCCCGGCAATTTTAACATTTTCAAATCCCACCAGCAATGTATCAGTGTTAAAGTTGCTCTACTTCCTTGCCAACTCTAGTGTCATTTGTTTTTATTTTTTAAATGTTTGTTGTCACTTAATTTTTTTTTAATTGAAATACTTTTCTATTTATACTAGATACAACTCTTTGTCAACTAAAGGTGTTTAAATTATTTTTCCTTCGTTTGTGCCTTTATTCATTCTCTACAGGCTTTAAAAAATTTTAATTACTATGGCTACAAAATGATTGTATATATTTATGGGGTAGATGTGATGTTTTGCTATAAGCATGCCATGAGTAATGATCAAACCAGGGTAGTTAACCACCTCAAGCCTTTATAATGTATTTACGTTAGGAACATTCCAATTCCATTCTGTTAGTTATTTTAAAATATATAATAAATTATTGTTTATTGTGGTCACCTTATTGTTCTACTGAATACTAGATACTATTCATTCTACCTAACTGTATTAATTTGTACCCATTAACCATCACCGCATTCCCCTCCCATCCCTGCCACTTTTTCTGGCAACTGTCATTTCACTCTCTAGCTCCATGGGTTCAATTTTATTTAAAGGAAAAAAATAAGTTAGGCCAGGGAATATAATGCAGTTCTCTATTATCTCTGGAATATCTTCATTTTTCCTTTCTTCATTATAGAATCATATGCAAATTAATGTTCTAAAGGACATACCACATTGTCTTATTTCTTATAATTCTATAACTAGATTTATTTAAAAACATATAATTTGAGTCATAGCATACATGATAGGAAGTCAAGAAAAACATTTAAGTTTTAAAATGGGTGATTTTGGGGTAATCACACCTAATTATGACACTAACCTGGAAGGCCTTCGAAAGAATGTATACATCAGAAATTGATGCATTATGGGAAATACATAGAATTTCAAAATATGTTGAAATAAACCATTTGAAACACATTTTCTCATAGATTCAATATTAGTGTTATTCGTTTCTCAGGACTGCTATAACAAAATACCATAAATAGGGTGTCTTAAAATAATAGAAACGTATTTTCTTATAGTTCTCAAGACTAGAATTGTAAAATCAAGGTGTCAGCAGAGTGGTGACATTTAAGGCTAGGGAAGAATCCTTCCTGGGCTATTACTAGTTTCTAGTGGTTTTGGTCCTCATTGGCATTCCTTGGCTTGTAGATACCACTTCAATTAGCCTTACCTGTTACATGGAATTCTTCCTGTACGTCTCTGTGCCATCACATGGCTTTCTTATGAGGACATCCATTGTTGAATTCGGGTCCACAAAATCAGAATGATTTCATCTGAACTAATTATATCTGCAAAACCCTATTTCCAAATAAAGTCACATGAGTTTCTGGGTGGACGTAAATTGTATTTTTGGGGGAGGAACACTTCATTACACTGCACTTAGTAATATATCTTTTTGGGTCAGGAGAGCCACATGAGAATATAGCTTATAACTTATTTTTAAATATTTTTTCTATCCAAAGGAATCTTCATTTTATTCAAGTAAATCTTATATGAAGTATCAAGAAATGGAATGAAAATGGTCAAAGCTGATCTGATTGCAACAGAATTCAGGGTAAGAAGCGCTAAATCACAGTACCCTCATGGCTTTCCTTTAGTCTGATAGTGCCTAGAAGATATGAGAGCTTAGCTTGAGAAGTCTATTGTTAATTGGATTGATGTTTAGCAGAGTCTAAGGGCAGAAGAGAAAATACTTCTCAACTATCATATGAACTGAGCATTTCTTTTAAAGTGGTAACAGAATTGCTGACAACAGTTCTGGCGAACATAAAACTAATAATTTTAGCCACTCTGTCTTTTTTGGCACAAAGTGATTCTGTATTGTATTGCAGACATTCTGCCTTACCTTGGGTATTTTCAGAAAGTAATGAGAAATGTCATTCAAGGATGTTTGACGAACTGGAGATCAGAGAGCAGAAAGTCCTTTGATCTTGTTTTGAGTAAAGGAGATACCGAATTGGCAAATGTTACTACAAAATACAATAGAAATCCCATTAACTGAAAAAAAAATTATATATTAGCCTGACGCTCAATAGGAAAAATAGAGTTTATTATCACACAACCTCAGTAACAATTCAAGCTCCACAGGAAAGCTAAAAATCAACTGGATTATACAGCCTTTCAAGTCACTATAGAATATAACTTCGGTCCATTGCTTTGAAGTTGTGCTAAAAAAATTCATGGAACAACTTTAAAATTAAAACCGTAAATGCTGTTTCGTGCAGTTCAGCAATGGTCACTTGATATGAGTTGATAATAAGAATATTGGAGCTACCATGATAATCTAAAACAGTCTTATATCCCTTAATAGCTCCCAGTGTGACAACATCTGAGAAGCAGTATTTCCAAATATATTCAGTGATGATCTAAGTCTCTAACTTATTCCAGTTTCTTACATTTCAATATAACAACTTATTCATTGGTGCAAAGGAAACATTCAGTATGGACTATTCAACCTGCTGATTAATTTACCAGCCTGTTACCTCAAGAAGCCCCATATATTTACTCATTCATTCAGCAGTTTTCTTTGAGTTATCACTGTTTCAGTCAGTATTCTAAGTTCCAGAGGCTCTTGACTAAAGGAGACGATAGACAAAAATTTTGTCTTTTGGCAATTACAGGTTAGTATGGGAGGCAGATAGTAAAAACAACAACAAAAAATAAGTTTCACAATATTATAGAGGCTTGTAAGTACATGCAATAAATTTGAGGCAGGAATTGAGAATTAGCCGCACATACTGAGTTAATGTAAATTGTAATCAGGGAAAGTCTCACTGAGAAGATGGCATTTGACAAAAAATTTGAAAGAAGTGAAGTGGGAAATTAGGAGAATATCTGTGAAAGGGGATTATAGGTAGAAGGAATAGCCAAAGTAGAAGTCATGAGTCAGGAATGTATCTCTTGAGTTTAGAATTAGCAAGGAGGACAGAGTGTGTCTCTGGTGGAGGGAGATGAGAATAGTTGAGGTAGGCGAGATGACCAGAGGCCACATCATGGACATGAAGCTATATGTTCATGGGCACCCAGCCAAAGACAAATACTGATCATTCTTGTGTGCCATGAATCATGTTACTCAGACTTTCTTTCTTTCTTTCTTTCTTTTTTTTTTGAGACAGAGTCTCGCTGTGTCATCCAGGCTGGAGTGCAGTGGTGCGATCCCGGCTCACTGCAACTTCAGCCTCCCAGGTTCAAGCGATTCTCCTGCCTCAGCCTCCCGAGTAGCTGGGACTACAGGCGCCCGCCACCACACCCGGCTAATTTTTTTCTTTTGCATTTTTAGTAGAGACAGGGTTTCACCTGTGAGCCAGGATGGTCTCAATCTCCTGGCCTCGTCCCGTCCTGGCCTCCCAAAGTGCTGGGTTTGCAAGCATGAGCCACGGCGCCCGGCCACATGTTACTCAGACTTTCAATCAGGTTTTTTCATCTAACATGATGAATGTATTTTAGACAATTCCATATGCAAATATACTAATATGGATAATTAATATGCTATTAAAATATTTCTTTTATTTATGACCCTAAAAGTTTAAAAATTTACTTGGTATAGGTATAAAGTGATTTCTTCTGTCTTAGCTATGTAACAAAAGATATTCGATAGAGATGGCTTCTGCATAATAATATTATTTTAAAATATCAATATTTTTGATATAAAAAGAAGACTAATTTTGGAATCATAATATCCAAGAATACAGTTTATAATGCTCATCCTTCAAGAGAGCCCTCATGTATTTTAACTCCAGATAATTTCCACTCACATTGTACCATGGTTGGTCTGGATGTCAAATAATACATAGCAGAAGTAAAATATGTCACTACTAAGATTAGGTTATAAAATACTGATATGTGATATTTTCATATTGCATGCGCTCTCTCTCTTTCTGTCTCTCTCTCTCCCTCTCACTGTTGCTCTCATCACCCACTCTGTGACAGCCAAGAGCCACCAAAGAACTGATGTCTGCCAAAACCCATATGAAGGAGCTTGCATACAGGTTCACAAGCCTCATGTAAGCTTTGAGGTGTCAGAATCACCAGTTAACTGTTTGGCTGCAATCTCTTAGTTTCTAGAGCCAGAAGTTCTCTCCTAAGCTACTCCAAGAATT
This sequence comes from Macaca mulatta, assembly GCF_049350105.2. Classification (NCBI taxonomy): domain Eukaryota; kingdom Metazoa; phylum Chordata; class Mammalia; order Primates; family Cercopithecidae; genus Macaca; species Macaca mulatta. The sequence goes on along the minus strand of NC_133408.1, from coordinate 24,532,715 downwards.
TCAATCTTGACCCTCAGAAACTGTAAGAGAAAGAAATATGTGTTGTCTTAAGCTCTTACACTTTAGGATAATTTATTATTCAGCAAAAGAAAGCTGATTTTTTTGAACCAAAATTTCTGTTTGGAACCAAAAGCGAGATGCAAGAAAACAAACTTGAAATGTGAGAGTGAGTTTGAAACTAGAAAGTAGACCTTGAGGAGAATTACAGTGAAAGCCCAGAGTGCTTTGAGGAAACTGTTAATAGAAGCCTTATGCTCTTGGAGAAGGCTGTGCATAAAGGGTGGCAGAAAAGAGGGACAAAGGTTATTAGAAATTAGAGAAAGGAGATCGTTTTAATATAGTGGCAGAGAGCTTAGCAACACCATACTTAATTAAAGTTAATTATTAAGTCAAAAATGATTGACCAGGCTAAAGCAGTCATACGCTGTGATACATCCGAAATCTTATTCTGCGTTGCAAGCTAACAATGGAGACTGTCACAATTACGTTGATGCTAGCAGAAGCTATCAAACTCCTAGGTCAGAGAAAAAGAACTTCTTTTCCTCAAAATACTGAATGCAGCACAAGTTTCACATTTGCTTCAATGTTCCTTGTTCCTCAAGTCCCAGTGGTGATGCAGTGGCTCAGGGGGATGTTGCATAGGAAGGGAATTTTGTCACAGCAAAAGAAATAATTTAAAAGCAAGTAAAGAAACAGACAAAAAAAGAAAACTCCCAATCTTATGGGAGAACTGCTAGCAAACTGTGGTAGACAAAATAACGTTTCCTCTAAAAAATAACTGTGTGTTAATGTCTAGAACGTTACTTGTGAAAAGAGATACTGCAGGTGTAATTATGTTAAGGATATTGAGATGGGGAGGTTAGCCTGAAATATTCAGGTGGATACAAGGTAAGGAGAAGGGTCCTCCTGCATAGTCAAAGAGAGAAAGCAGAAGAGTCAGTGTCAGAGTGATGCATCATGAGAAAGACTTGAGTGGCCATTGCTGGTTTTGAAGATGGAAGAAGGAGCTGGAAAAAGCAAAATCTAAAAACCAAACCAAAACAAACAAACAAAAAAACCAAACGGCTTTTCCCTAAAGCCTCCAGAAAAGAAAGCAGCCCTGCTTGTACTTGTATTTTAACCCAGTGAGAGACATTTTGGACTTCTGCCCTCCAGAACTGTAAGATCGTAAATTTATGTTGTTTTAGATCACCAAGTTTGTAGTAACTTGTTATAGCAGCCTTAGGAAACTGTTACAGTCTTTGGTACCTAGAAGTTGTGTGCTGCTCTAAAAAATATATTTAAAACAATGTGAAAGTGGCTTCGTAATTGAAAAATGGCCTGAGGCTGGAAAATTTTGATGATCATGCTAGAAAAAAAGCTTAGATTGGATTGCATTGGCTATTAGTTGAAATACAATCATTTAGGATCTTGCTGGTGAAACTTCAGAAGAAACTGATGATCATGGCACAGAAATCATATGTCACCTTAGAGAATTGCTAAATTATTGTCTGCAGACTATGGCTAAAAATATGGACCTTAAAGGTACTGCTCTTGAGAACTCAGTGAGAAATGAGAAACACGTTATTGGAAACGGGAGGAAAGGAGGTACTTGCTATACAGCGGCAGAAAGTTTAGTGGGATAGTGTCCTACAATTACGCAGAAAGCAAACTTTGTAAAAGAAGAACTTGGATAGTTAGTTGAAGAGATTTCCAAAGAAAATATTAAAGATGTGACCTGGTTGCTTCTTGGTACTTATAGTAAAATGTGGGAGAAAAGACGTACACTGAGGGAAGAATTATGAAGAAGAAAGAACCAAAACTTGATTATTTGAGAAATTCTGAGCCTATTCAGATTGCAAAAGATGCTAAATTTAGATGTTCACTGTCAAGGAAGCATACTTTAAAGCTAACATTTGACTGGAAAGCTTTTTGTAAATGCCTAAGAAGAAACTAATAGTTACAGTGTTATTCACATAGAAATCTCTTGAAAGATGTTAGTGAATCAGAGAACAGCACAGCTATCTGGAAGAAGATAGGAAGAGAAACAAATCATTCACAAAATATCTGTGTGATAGTGTCTTGACTAATAGAGTGAATTCTCATGACATATACAGGAGACTCACAAGGGTTTTGAAAAATTTTTACCAGCAGAAACTCTACCAGCTGAGATAGAAAGAGACAGAGAAAGGATGAAATAGTAAAAGAATGTTGGTCCCAAAATTCTACAAGCACGAAATGGATAACATTACTTAGCTGAGAACTTGTTCTGCATTTCTTAAAAAGAAGAGATGGCTCCAATGGCAGAGCTACCATCCTCTGAGCAAGTAGAGCCAAGAGTCAAAGAATATTATTACTAGGTCTTGAGACCTTGTGTCATTTGTTCAACTGGATTTCAAAATTTTGGACGTTGAATACTTGTTTTCCTTTCATATTCTCACATTTTAAAAGGAAATATATATATAACTGCTATTTTATCCTCAACTACTGTTGTATGTTGAGAACAGATAACTTGTTTTCTAGTAGCACAAGCCCGCTGATGGGATTCTCTCCCAGGATTAATTACATCCAGAGCTTTATTCATACCTGATTTAGATGATTTAGAAAGTAAGATTTGAGCTTTGAGCTGAACAGACACAGATGAGATTTTGGATTTAAATTTATGCATTCATTGGTTGAAAATTTGGAGATGTTGCTATGGAGTGATTGCATTTTCATGTGGGATGGAACTGAATCTTTGGAGTCCAAAGAGTAGACTATAATAAGCAGAAAAATGGGCTCTCATTGATACCCATGTTCTACACTCTGGAACCTGTGAATATGTTGTCTGTCTTACACGGCAAAAGTAACCTTTCAGAAGTGGCTAAATTAAAGATCTTGAGATAGGGATTATCCTAAATTATTCTGGATTATCCTGTAATTACAAGGGCCCTTATAGGTGAGATAGGAAGGCAGACCATTCAATGTTAGGGTGAGTTAGTATGAGAAAGATTGGATCAGCCATTTATGGCTTTGAAGATTTAATGCTGCCATGAGCCAAGGAATACAAGCAGCTTTTAAAAGCTGTACATGTCAAGACAATTGATTCCCCCTTAGAGGATCTAGAAAGAAATGCAGCTGTTCTGACATTTGGACTGACATTTTGATTTTAGCCCATTGAGATAAATTTCTGACTTTTGACCTTCAGAAATGTGAGATAATGATGTCAGAGATGCAGCTATACCAGAGACTTATGGAGAATCATCTTACAATGAGATTGCCAATCAGTGTTGAACGTGCTTCCTTGTTTCCTCTTGTTGCTTATCGTAATGTCACAGGAGGGAGATAAAACAAAGGAAGGACTAGTAAACAAAATATTAACACTTGATGGTTTTGAACATTTTTAGTGTTTTCCTTTCACAAAGGATGATAACTTTCTGAGGAAAGATAAAGTTATAGACACTCCTAGGAAAATACAGACCAAAGATAAAGCTGAAGATACGACTAAAATATCTTTGGTGGAGACCTCAGAAAAATCAAAGGTTGTATGTCAGACAAAAGGCCCTCTAAAGAGATAGAATGTGTGCCTCATATTTCCTTACAATCAAACAGTAGAGTTTTTAAGAAGCGTAAGGTCACTGTCCCTCAGCCTTCCCAGATGAAATGCAAAGTACAGAAGGTCTCATCCCCAAGAGATCATGAACGTGGATTTTATCTAATGGTACAGATCTTAATAAGATTTACACACTTTTTAAAGGAATTTCAGATTCAGATATAGTACCATATTGAACTGAAAAGGACAAAAATAACACAACATGAAAAGAGGGTTTTTGTCCCACAAAATTCTATCAGCAGCAAGTGAGTGAAAAGCAACCCATGGTACCTTTCATTAAAAAGGAAGGAGGACTCTGACCGGGCGCGGTGGCTCACGCCTGTGATCCTTGGGAGGCCGAGGCGGGCGGATCACGAGGTCAGGAGATGGAGACCATCCTGGCTAACACAGTGAAACCCCGTCTCTACCAAAAATACAAAAAATTAGCTGGGCGTGGTGGCGGCACCTGTAGTTCCAGCTACTCGGGAGGCTGAGGCAGGAGGATGGCGGGAACCTGGGAGGCGGAGCTTGCAGTGAGTGGAGATCGTGCCACTGCACTCCAGCCTGAGCGACAGAGCGAGACTTCGTCTCAAAAAAAAAAAAAAAAAAAAAAAAAGGAAGGAGGACTCACAGGGTGGAACCAAGAGCCCAGAAAAGTAAGTTATTTGTTGTCCTTGAGATATAATTACAGAATTTACAGCATTTCACTTGCTGAATTTTACATATAGCTTTGCACACATGACTACTTTTTCCTTCCTTTTGAAAACATGTTAACTGTGCCAATCACATCATTAAACATTGGGTGCCTTAAGAGCAGATTACTTGTCATGTTAGTTTCAGAGATGAAGAAAACCTGTATTCATGGGGTTGTACTTAAGAAACCATACCAAAAGAACCTCATTCACTACTGTACTGGGGGTAGATATAGTTCCAGACCTGAGCTGATGCTGTAATGGGATAACACATTAGGAGGCCCTTTATGAGGAGATAAATGTATTTCACTTACAGGAAAAACATAAATAATTGGAGCCAGGAAGGACTGGAATAACAAGCCTTCAATGTATCCTCCAAAGATTCCTTTCAAGGCATTCACTACCTTTAAGTCGTCCCCTGTCATATTTTACCGGGATTTTTCAATGTGCTGAATAGCATGCGGCAGAATATTGCTCGTCTCCTCTCTCTCTGTCGTTCTCTGTCTCTCCTTACTCTTTCTAGTAGAAATGAACTGTCATTTTTGGAGCAGCTATATGAAGAGGATCATATGGTGGCGAGTAACTAACATTTTCAAGCAAAGCTTGTGAAACTGTGGCGTGCCAACACTCAGGTGTTCGTGGAAGCAGATTCAGAAGCTGCAGTGAGATCTTGAGATCCTTGCTGCTCCAGAGGAGAGCTGAGATCTTGTTACAAGCGCTGAGCTAAAACCACACAGCTCAGTTGCCGCTAGATTCCTTCAGAAACTGGGTGAGATAATAAAGTTTCACCGCAATTTCCTAAGCAGTAATATAATACTTACCCAGCTTTGTTTTTGTTGTTTTCAAATTACCTTACTTTGAAACAACAACTATCACTTTAAGACACAGGAAATCTCAGTCTTACAGAAAAGGTAAAATTCAAAATGTCTTTTAAAATGATAATAGAAAATACAATAAATATGTTAGTTGAATAAAATTTAGGGCAAACTCAATCCAATGTGAAAAGTATTTTTAAAAAGATAATGTGTAAAATTCACTCTAGCTGTGAATGCCTTCTGCTTATACTTTTTATTTGCGATCATTTATTTTGTACTGCTGATTTTGTTCTTTCTTCAACTGTGAATTACAAAGTAAATAAACAGTAAACTGCTGACTACATGAAACATCACAAATGTGGCGTCTTGCTACCCTTGCCTCCAAAAGCAGTAAAATATACCTAAAGTTTTCTGAACATACTTTTTATTCCTAGTTTGAATTTTAAAGAAAAAGATAAATTTACATGAACTAACAAATCATAATAAAAATTAATAGTTTTAATTAATTGGAAAATGCAGTCTGGAACATAAAAATAGAATGACTATTTTATTATAATGTATCATACAGTTATAATATAAAGAAAGTAAAGCAAGAGTATTAATTTTAAAGAGGCACTTTTTCTCTGTGATGACAATTTATTTGAGTATTTTTATTCTTGAGTGTAACTTTTTAAATGTGCAATTTACAAAGCTCTGCAAAATGCCTCATTTATACAGGCTCATGCAAAGCTCTGGATAATTGTTAAGTAAGAGTCTTCTATTTTCGTTACCAGATATCAGTTTCTTTGTCTATTTGATGCCACAGTTTTATTAAAGTTGTTTTTACTGCGTCTTAAATTCACTACAATGCAATTCAGTTGTCTCATTTAAGATGGAAAAAGTATGATCTGGAAATTCTTTTTTTTTTTTTTTTTTTTTTTTTTTTGAGACGGAGTCTCACTCTGTCCCCCTTGCTGGAGTGCAGTGGCCAGATCTCAGCTCACTGCAAGCTCCGCCTCCCGGGTTCAGGCCATTCTCCTGCCTCAGCCTCCCGAGTAGCTGGGACTACAGGTGCCCGCCACCTCGCCCGGCTAGTTTTTTTGTATTTTTTAGTAGAGACAATTAGCCAGGATGGTCTCGATCTCCTGACCTCGTGATCCACCCGTCTCGGCCTCCCAAAGTGCTGGGATTACAGGCTTGAGCCACTGCGCCCGGCCTGGAAATTCTTAAGTGACTTACTGGAGCACAAATGCTATTTACTGTCAGAAGAAAAATTTGAATTGTCATTACTTAAGTTTAAAACTTTTGCTTTTAAAAGTTATTCAGTAACTTAGTCACTTCTTTACAAATATGTACACTTTTTTAGACATCCTCTTTCAATAATTCTTGTTTGCTCTAGATATTGTCACTGCTTTGTAGTTTCTTGTGTCTTAATAATACTAATACATTTTATAATTGAGACTAAAAAATACAAATCAGAAAGCAATGAAAAAGAATGAAATCATTAAATCTGCATCACTTAAAATTATGTTTTCTGTGTTTTTCATTTTTAAGTTTCTTTATTAATGTCAAAAAACTGATTTCTTCCTTTCTTTATATTTCAAAAGTTTTTTTTGCAAAGTAAAATATTGATGTGTACTCTGATTTTACACGTACAATAGTTTCTATATTTACTAATTAATTAAATAATGAGGAATATGTTATAATTCTGATGTTTTCACCAAATTCTTACTAAATATCCTCCACCTGTATGATTTTAATTACATGTAATTTAACAGCCTGAAATAATGGCTGTATCTTTTTGTAGATCCTTAGGTACAATTAGGTTCTTATTTTCCTTAGTCTCTTACTTTACTGCCAATGCCTGCTCCAAATATAAGTTTTAAAAATAAATGTGATGTCTTAAAAATACTTTTATTTTGGCAATACTAGGATCTACTCCCAGTCTTTGCTGTTGTCTTTGTTTGGTTTCTTTTTTGTGTGTGTGTGTAAGTTTTTCTGTTTACTTTTTCCATTTTATTTTTGAATTACCTTCAGGATTAAAATGAAACAATTTGTATAACTTTATCACAGGCCATGAGAACTTAATGTGAGGCTCCTGTGGATCTGAATGGGCACTCCTTCCAGCCACCTAGTTTGCGGGTGCGGTACAGATAGAGACTATAAGACAGGTGTGTGCCTCCCTGCATCTCTATGCTTGAGGGTGTGTTTTAGCCACTAGAATGTAGTCAGATGTTGTTCCTGCCTGCCACATGTGCAGAGTTTTTAATGCCTAGGAGTGTCCTTTAAAGGGATGTGGGTTTTGAGCTGGTAGATTAATAGCTCAGCTTCTCTTCTGTAAGGAGTATAATAGTGGTATCGAGTTCCAGTTTTTCATGCAGACAACTTGCCAGTTATGAAACTGTATTGGTTTTCCTCCCTTCCTGTATCATTTTCAGACTCCCTGCATACTTCTTGAAATAACTTCTCAAATAAAAGTCTGAAATGTGAATTGTTGTGTCAGGTCCTACATTTGGAAGATCTTAGACTAGGACAACGAATATGCTTCAAACTCCCAATGATAATGTATGGACAAGAAGACAGCTCTGTCCTCTAGGCTGTGCTTTTAGTGCCAACTTTCTTAATAACGTCGCCTATTCTGCTGACACTCACTCTGGAGGAAATAAAACTTTAGAGCCCCTGGCTAGACAGGATCTGAGAGGAAAGTAAAAGATCAAGGAGACAGAATCATGTTGTCTGTGTGGCAATGCCACATATTGGAAACCTTTCATTTTTTTAGCCTGAGAACATGTATTTTGAATCATCAACTAATTTTGGAGTATTTACTCAAATGGAGAGAATAAAATGTTTTCTATTTATATGAGGGCGTAGAAGGGAATTCACCAGAATTTCAGGATTTGTTTGAAAGTGAAGGGGATGTTTTTGTTGACTAGAACTGAGAGTTCAAAACAGCTCCTTTTCTGAGTGGTCTCTGAGAACCAAGTAGACCACAATTATCTGGTTTGAAAATTTTCTCTTGGGTAACTTGAAGAGTTCATCTCGAACACGTCTTCCTTCAAATCTATAAAACATTGTAATTTTTAGTGTGTCTATATTATCAATTATAGTAAATTTAAGAAATATATTACCTTAATATCTGCAAATTAAATAGTGACTGACTCTTGGTTCCAACTTTCTATCCAAAGCAACTTTCATGTGCACTTCATCAGTTCATCATTTTGCAGTAATATCACACTGTGTAAGTTGAGATTAAAGTGTCTAAACTACGCCAACTACTTATATTTATGCAGCTTTAATGCTATCTGTGCTTTAAGATTGTTGAGATTGTTGTGAAAAGACAACATGATTATCATTATGCCTGTCATACTAATTATTGTCATCATTATTAGTTTTAGCTCAGTAGTTCCACATTTACTTAGGTTCTTGCAATATTTTGTTTCTTAAAGGCATACCATCTATGCTATCAATCCTACATACAGTGATTTTACCCCAAGTTTAGCATTTAGCTGTATAAATCAATGTGTTCCAAAAAAAAAAAAAAAAAAAAGCTCCCTTTCCTCAGCACCCTTCCAAAAAGGCTCACTTGCATTGGAATGGAAGTAATAGCCCACATTTAATCTTAAAAATGAAACAACTTATATAGTTTTAAAAACTTATGTATTGAGGAATATATTGAGGAATAGAATAATGTAAATTAAAAGCAATTGTATTTTAATTCAAATTCAAAGTAAGAGCTAACGATTTGAAAATATTAGAATAATGCAACATATAAGATTTTTATCTTTAAAGACATTTAAAGCAAAGTTCCTTAATAGTTAATAGTTTGATTTCCACTTCTGGGGTAAGCAAACACTATTACTTGACTATCCAATTAACTCATTTTTCTTTTTCTTTCTTTTTCTTGTTATTTATTTATTTATTTATTTATTGTTGAGACAGAGTCTCAGTCCATTGCATATGCTGGAATGCATGATCATGGTTCACTGCAGCCTCAACCTACCAGGCTCGTGCCATCCAACCACCTCAACCTCCCTAGTAGCTGGGATTACAGGTATATGCCACGAAGCCAGATAAGTTTTTTCAAAATTGTTTTGTAGGGACAGGGTTTTGCCATTAGATGCATGACCAGTTCTAACCATTGAGACTTTATAGAAAGTGTAAAATGTTTGATTTAGGAAGGGGAACATCACACACAGGGGCCTATCATGGGGAGGGGGGAGGGGGGAGGGATTGCATTGGGAGTTATACCTGATGTAAATGACGAGTTGATGGGTGCAGCACACCAACATGGCACAAGTATACATATGTAACAAACCTGCACGTTATGCACATGTACCCTACAACTTAAAGTATAATAATAATAAATTAATTAAAAAAAAATGAGAGCAATAGTTGTCTAATTCAATTTATTTTCCACCCTTTTCTTTCCCTCTTTGGATAATGGACTAGGCTGAAATGATGCTCAGAGTTGATTCAGGAATCTTGAGGCAATGAGGAAAAAGTTAAAGAAACATAGAGATGTCAACCCGGACCTGAAATATCACTGGGAAGGCAATTCGACGTAGTATCTGTCAACCTAGTACTTTTTTGGAGTCACCTGTATGCCTAAATTTTATAAGCTACTTCTACTGCTTAAAGCATTATAATTAATGCATAATACTTACCTGATTGATACTTTAAAGACAATCACGAGTTTTATTTAAAAGCAAGAGTTATAAATTATAACAAAGAAACCAAAACAATTACAGTTATGAATTAAATAGGTATATTTTCATTTTTGACAAGAAGCAAAAGGATAAAACACAGAAAAAGACTGCAATCAATGACAGTAAAAACAGAAAGATAATCATGGTTGTAAAAATTAACAAAATGGACAAATCTCTAGCCAAACTGATTAGGAGCAGAGAGAGCTTGAACAAACTGCAACGGTCAGTAATGAAAAGGGAGTATTGCTACAGATCCTCGTGACATTAAAGAGATGATAATACATACCATACAAAGTTAATGCTAATAACTTTGACAGCTTTGATAAAATGGGTACATACTTTGAACAATAAAAACTGTCAGGCCAGGTATGGTGGTGGCTCATGCCTGTAATCCCAGCACTTTGGGAGGCTGAAGTGGGCGGGTCACAGAGTCAAGAGATCGAGACCATACTGGCCAACATGGTGAAACCTCATCTCTACTACAAATACGAAAATTAGCTGGATGTGGTGGCATGTGCCTGTAGTCCCAGCTACTCGGGAGGCTGAGGCAGGAGAATTGCTTGAACCTGGGAGGCGGAGGTTGCAGTGAGCCGAGATCACGCCACTGGACTCCAGCTGGGCAACGGGGCAAGAAGCCACCTCAAAAAACAAATAAATTAAAAAATAAAAAACTGTCAAAGTTCAGTCAAGAAGAAAAGATAATCTGTAAAGTTCTATGTATGTGGGAAAAATTGGATTTTTTAGTTAAATATCTTACCACAAAAGTGAAACCTGAAACCCAAAAAGCATTAATGACAAAATGTACCAAATACTTAAGGAAATAAAAAGTACCAATTCTATATGGACATTCCCAGAAAACAGAAAAAGAGGGAATAAATTATAATCTATTATAAAATCAGGATTACTATGACAGTTGAAACAGAAATTCCAAGAGGGTAAACGCAAGAGCAACATACTACAAGGACATAAATCCGTTTTGTTTGTTTGTTTGTTTGTTTTTGTTTTGTTTTGTTTTGTTGAGACAGAGTCTTGGTCTGTCGCTCAGGCTAGAGTGCAATGGCACCATCTTGGCTCTCTGCAACCTCTGCCTCCCAGGTTCAAGCAATTCTCTTGCCTCAGCCTCCCAAGTAGCTGGGATTACAGGCACCTGCCACTGCGCCCAGCTAATTTTTGTATTTTTAGTAGAGACGGGATTTCACTATCTTGGCCAGGCTGGTCTCAAACTCCTGACCTCTTGATCCACCTGCCTCGGACTCCCAATGTGCTGGGATTACAGGTGTGAGCCACCGTGCCCGGCCATAAATGCATTTTTTTAATTAAAAAAACTAAATCCAGCAATATGTAAATATGGCAATGCATTTTCACCAAGTTACATATATAAGAAGTAGCTACTACAGATAAGGCTGAGATAAAACACCATAAAAGACCATCTCTTTACTCCTAGAGGTGAAATCTGGACTTTTTTGGACAGTGCACTGCCATGGATCACTGGATGGCATGGAAATCTCTTTGGCAATGCACTTCAGGAACTTGCTAGAAATCCACCCTCTCTGATGCTAGTGAAATTTGATCAAGGGATCAGGTCTCCCCAAAAGTTCTCAACTGCAAAACACAGCAGAGATATCACCTATCACCAGGTGATAGGAGACGGGTCCTTCTGGTCACCAAGCACTGCAAAACTCTAATGAAAGGTGAGCTGCATATGCTGCAAAAGCATGACTCTGGAAATACCATCTGTGTTATAGAACCTGGGCACTAGAGAAGCTGCACATGCTAGGTGCTTGGTGCTAGAAATTCACCCTTTTTCCCGCAGGACTCTAGTATGAGAGAATCTGTACATTCCATGTAGCTTGGTACTGGAAATCTCATCCATACTCAGGTACCCTGGCACAAGCAGAGGTTTACATGCTTTAGAATGTTGGTTTTGGAAATGCAAACCTTGCTACTAGTGGAACTTAGTGCAGTAGAAACTGCATATGCTGTAGAAACTTTTCCAAAATAAAAGATGTAATTCAGGATCTTGGTGCAAGAGTTACTGTGTATGCTGCAGAAACCTGGTGCTGGAGAAATTTCCTATGGGCAGTTGCTGGGATCTGAAGCTCCATTATATACCGCAAGTGCTCAATGGAAGAAATTAACTATACAATAGGAGATGGGTGTTGGCACACACTGGAACCATCATGTCCTCATTCAATGTCCACCAGTGCCTTTTACTGACAAAGATTAACGTCTTAACAGCTAGCAAATAGAAAATATTTAAATTGCTATGATCCATTCTCACAGAGAAGAAATGAAAGATGAACATGGGATGGAAGGCAAAATATTGAAAACTGGAATACTAGAAGAGAATAACTGCAAGAGAACAAAATTCAAATTGCATTTATAAAAAGTAAGAAATTTGGGAAAAAATTTGCTTACGGTCTAAGCAAGTCTTTTAACTGTAAATTTAAAGTATTTTTAGATCAACTGCAAAAGGCTTAAATAAATTAAAAATGCAGCGTTTTCGTGGATTGGTGTAGAAATATGTTTAAGCTGTAACTCTTTCCAAATTTACCTATGAACACAACACAATCACCCAAAATAATCACATGATTTTGTGGAAGTTGTCAAGCTGATTATATACAAAAAAAGGAAAGTGGCTCAGCCTAGCAAAACAATTTTGAAGCGAACAGAACAAAATTGCAGGATTTACATCATCTGAATTTATAATGTCTTATAAAGTTATAACAATTAAGGTAGGGTAATGCTGGTGAGGAATAGACAAATAGGTCATTGGAGCAAAAAGAGAGTGCAGAGTTAATAATAAACAAACATACAGATAAATAAATAAAATTCTGATATTAGATTTCACTGAAATTATTATTTTAAATATTGCTAAGAAAAGTAATGACAAGCCACAGACTGGAAAAAAATAAATTGTAATACATATATCTTATGGAGAACTTTTAGTTAGAATATAAAAAGAGCTCTCAAAACTCAATAATAAGAAGGTACAAGACACTAGTAAATGGCAAAAAGAAAAGGATGGATCTTTAAAAATCAATTGGTAGTTTAATGGGAACATTGAATCTATAAATTACTTTGGGCAGTGTGGCCAATTTCACAATATTGATTCTTCCTATTCATGAGCATGGAAAGTTTTTCCATTTAGTTTGTGTCCTCTCTGATTTCCTTGAGCAGTGGTTTTTAGTTCTTGAAGAGGTCCTTTACTTCCCTTGTTAACGGTATTCCTAGGTATTTTATTCTCTTTGTAGCAATTGTGAATGGAAGTTCATTAATGATTTGGCTCTGTTTCTGTTGTTGGTGTGTAGGAATGCTTGTGATTTTTGCACATTGATTTTGTATCCTGAGACTTTGCTAAAGATGCTTGTCAGCTTAAGAAGCTTTTGAGCTGAGACGATGGGGTTTCCTAGATACAGGATCATGTCATCTGCAGACAAAGAAAATTTGACTTCCTCTCTTTTTATTTAAATATCCTCTATTTCTTTCTCTTGTCTGATTGCCCTGGCCAGAACTTCCAATACCATGTTGAATAGGATTGATGAGAGTGGGCATCCTTTTCTTGTGCCAGTTTTCAAGCAGACTATGTCCAGTTTTTGCCCATGCAGTATGATATTGGCTGTGGGTTTGTCATAAATGGCTTTTATTATTTTAAGGTATGTTCCTTCTGAATACCTAGCATATTGAGAGTTTTTAACATGAAACAATGTTGAATTTTATTAAAGGTCTTCTGCATCTATTGAGACGATCACTTGGTTTTTGTCTAGTTCTGTTTATGTGATGAATTATGTTTATTGATTTGTGTATGTTGAATCAGCCTTGCATCTTGAGAACGAAGCTGACTTGGTCGTGGTGGATAGGCTTTTTGATGTGCTGCTGGATTCAATTTACCAGTATTTTATTGAGGATTTTTACATCTATGTTCATCAGGTATATTGACCTGAAGTTGTTTTTTTTGTTTTGTTTTGTTTTGTTTTGTTTTGTTTTGTTTTTTTGGTATCTCTGCCAGGTTTTGGTGTCAGGAAGATATAGAACCAAAAAAGAGCCTGTGAAACCAAGACAGTCATAAGCAAAAAGAACAAAGCTGGAGGCATTAGGCTACCCAACTTCAAACTATACCACAAGGCTACAGGAACCAAAACAGTATTGTATTGGTACAAAAACACATAGACCAAGGGAGCAGAATAGAGAACTCATAAATAAGACCACACATCTACAACCATCCGATCTTCAACAAACCTGATAAAAACAAGCAATGGGGAAAGTGTTCCCTGTTTAATAAATGGTGCTGGGAGAACTGGCTAGCTATATGCAGAGTATTAAAACTGGATCCCTTCCTTACATCTTCTACAGAAATTAACCCAAGATAGATTAAAGACTTAAATGTAAAACTCAAAACTATAAAAACCCTAGAAGAAAATGTAGGAAATACCATTCAAAACATAAGCATGGGCTAAGACTTCATTTAAAAAAAAAATCAAAAGCAATTGCAACAAAAGCAAAAATTGACAAACGGGGTCTAATTAAACTAAAGAGCTTCTGTACAGCAAAATAAACTATCATCAGAGCAAACAGACAACCTACAGAATGAGAGAAAATTTTGGCAATCTATCTATCTGATGAAAGTTTAATATCTAGAGTCTATAAGGAACTTAAACAAATTTGCAAGAATAAAACAAACAACCCCATTAAAAGTGGGCAAAGGACATGAACAGACATTTTTCCTAAGAAGACATTTATGTGGCCAACAAACATATGATAAAAAGCTCAACATTACTGATCATTAGAGAAATGCAAATCAAAACCACAGTGAGATATCATCCGATGCCAGTCAGAATGGTTATTATCAAAAAGTCAGGAAACAACAGATGCTAGTGAGGTTGTGGAGAAATAGGAACACTTTTGTACTGTTGGTGGGAAGGTAAAGTAGTTCAACGATTGTGGAAGACAGTGTGTGATTCCTCAAAGACCTAGAACCAGAAATACCATTTGATCCAGCAATCCCATTACTTCGTATATACCCAAAAGACTGTAAGTCATACAATTATAAAGATACATGCACATATATGTTCATTGCAGCACTATTCACAATAGGAAAGACATGGAATCAACCCAAAAGCTCATTCATGATTGACTGGATAAAGAAAATATGGTACGTTATATACCGTGTAATACTATGCAGCCATAAAAAGGAACAAGATCATGTTCTTTGCAGAGATATGGATGAAGCTGGAGGTCTCATCCAGAGACATGGATGAAGTTCATTATCCTCAGCACACTAACACAGGAACAGAAAACCAGATACCACATGTTCTCACTTATAAGTGGGAGCTGAACAATAAGAACGTGTAGACACAGAGAGTGGAACAACATACATTGGGGCCTGTCACTTGGGTTGGGGGAAGAGAGAGCATCAGAAAATAGCTAATACATGCTGGGCTTAATACTTAGATGATCAGTTGATGGGTGCAGCCAACCACCATGGCACATGTTCACCTATGTAACAAACCTACACATCATGCACATATATCCTGGAACTTAAAATAAAATAAAATTAAAATTAAATTAATAAAATCAATTGGGACTTGGAGGCAAAGGCGGGAGGATTGCTTTCAGGAGTTTGAGACCAGCCTGGGCAACGTGGCAAGACCCTTTTCTACAAAACACAAAATAGTAGCTATGTGTGGAGATGCATGCCTTTTTTCCCAACTAGCTTGAAGGCTGAGGTGGGAGGATTGCTTGAGTTTAGAGGGTTCAGACTTCAGTGAGCAATGATTGCACCACTGTACTCCAGCCTGACAACAAAGCAAGACTCTGTCTCAACAATAAAGAATTACATAAAATAAAATAAAGTTGTAATATACTAATACAATTAAATCCTATTCTACGATAAAAAGAAGAAATAACCGTTGCACACAAGATGGATTAATTTTCGAAGCATATGTTGAATGAAATAAGCCAAACATTATTTATACGCAATTTGAAAAGACCAAAACTAGACAAAAGAACAAAAAGCAAATGAGCTATTGCTTGGGCCTAGGATGGAGCCGCTGACTTCGTTTGGCAGGTGGAAACCTTTCAAGATAAGAGTCACTTGGGTGCTAATATTGAATCATACACTTAAATGATGTGTAGCTATAAAGATTATTAACAACAACAACAACGAAAAGCACTTCATCTGTCTTATGGTGAAGATTTCTTTACTTCTCAAAATGCCCTTTCTTCATGCATTGCTCAGTCAATCATCAACGTAGAGTGCTCTGTGTTTATCCTCTGTCGGGGAAGGAGCTTTGTACTGTTAGACATATTTTAATTCCTTTAAAATTAGAGCTGTGTTTTTCTCAGTCAGGGTTTACTATAAGGTCTTAAGTAGCAAATATGAACATTAGTTTTTCCAGGAGAAAACAATAAAGATTAAAAAAAAATAAAAATTAGAAATAAAATTTTAATTTTTCTTTAATAGTAGCAAAATAAAAGAAACCCTAAGTAGAATCCAGTACACTACATGATAAAAAGGTAGACCTTACTTAATGAAAAATTCTACGGCTTATGTTGTTTTTGAGAAATCTTAATATGTTTAGTATATTTTTGAGTTTTAAAATAATTCTTAAAAGAATAAAATGTTTTTATACTTTACTGAGGAGGTAAATGCTAAGTATCTGAGACATTCAATTATTCATAAAAACTCATTCTCAAAGACACAAAAGTGTTTGACTAATATATGTATTTAAATATTTCAGTATATTATAGAAAGCTTGACTTATCAATGTATAAACATATTTTTAAAACAGTGTTGGGCCATGTGTTTTAAAGTTCACATACCTATTTATGGTCAGTGGATTGTTAAAGAATTAGAACTATCCAAACTGAGAGAAGTGAAAGATAATATATTTCAGAAAACTAAGTGTAGCATACAAGTCAGGTGATTGAAATTATTCACTTTGTCACAGATGGCTCATAGCCAATTAACCTTTCAAACTAAATAATATTATTCAAAGACAGATGATGACAAGTAAAATGATAATTATAAACTCGGGTTTTTACTGGAACTTTCTAATGAAAATGTAAAAAAAAAAATTAATAAAAAATAGTTTAGATGTGCTCTTGTTTGAAGGCATATTGATTTTCTCATACGTGAAGGGCATACCCTAATAGTTCTATCCAAGATCTACGTTTTCTTAATAAGAAAAATGAAAGGGAGGATGAAGAGAGACAGGGTTCTCCAAAAGTACTTCGTTTCAACCTCCAGATTTTTTTTTCTGAGCAGGGAAAAGGTAAATATTGGAGCTTCCCCACCCCACCCCCCGACACTGTCGCTCTGTCCCCCAGGCTGGAGTGCGGTGGTGCAATCCCAGCTCACTGCAAGCTCCGCCTCCCGGGTTCCCGCCATTCTCCTGCCTCAGCCTCCCGAGTAGCTGGGATAACAGGCGCCGCCACCACACTGGCTAATTTTTTGTATTTTTAGTAGAGAGAGGTTTTCACCGTGTTAACCAGAATGGTCTCGATCTCCTGACCTCGTGATAAACCCGCCTTGGCCTCCCAAAGGACTGGGATTACAGGCGTGAGTCACCACGCCTGGCTAATATTGGAGTATTTAATTTCTTCAGGCATATGGAAAAAATAAGGCAAATAATGAATCTTGCTATTATTCCTGTTACTTTTTTACTTAGGGCTGAGAGGGAAAGCTGTCATAGATCATATTTAGCTGTCATAGATCAGATAAGAGATTTCCAATGAGAAATGAAAAATTTCATGTGTTAGGTGAGAAATGGAACCAAAGAAACAAAGTATTGAGTTAATAGTTGTATGCATTCTACTATACATATAATTGTCAGAACTTTGTAAGATTTTTAATATTTTCTGTTCTATAAGTTCAAGATCATAAAACATGAAAATTAAAGTGTCAATGTTTAAAATTACTTTCGTTCAATTTCATAGTACAGGTCTCCATTGAAGAAAATCACCTTGCAGTTTTGTGAACATTACTTCTGTCTCTCATCTGAGTAGCAAGGAAAAATACCCCTTACATTGGAGACAAAAAAATCTGGGACATCCATCAAAGGGACTAGTTTCCTTGGTGACATGAAGTTTGAAGTAAATAAAAAATATATTTAACTTCTTGCCTCCATCTCTTATGTGGGAGTTGAAGGTTGTTTCTACACAGAGGATTATCTTGGCTCTCCACAAACATTTCTTGAATGGAGATGGCCTGATTATTAAAACTTTAAAATACCATACTCTGGCCTTCTCACACTGGGTTTCTCTTTAGAGGTGGATGAGTTGGTAAAGAAACACTTGCCTTCTTTTCTAATGATATCAGTTCTCTTGCATACTGACGTCTCACAAGAAATGGGCTACTTGGTCACGCCTGTAATCCCAGCACTTTGGGAGTCCGAGGTGGGCGGATCACAAGGTCAGGAGATCGAGACCATGGTGAAACCCCGTCTCTACTAAAAATAGAAAAAATTAGCCGGGCGCAGGGGCGGGCGCCTGTAGTCCCAGCTACTCGGGAGGCTGAGGCAGGAGAATGGCGTGAACCCGGGAGGCGGAGCTTGCAGTGAGCCGAGATTGCGCCACTGCACTCCAGCCTGGGCGACAGAGCGAGACTCCGTCTCAAAAAAAAAAAAAAGAAATGGGCTACTTGGATAATCAATAACACATCACTTTATTTGCTTGATAGAATAGTGAATACAAGAAATATTTTTGAGCTAAAATTTCCGTGGATGTTGGAATGTCCATTACATTCTTTAATAATTTATTTCTCACAACTATTTTAAGGGAGGTGTCATTACTTTTATTGACTAGAAAATGAAATCACGGAGATATACAGAAAAGAGATGCCTGATTCAGTAACAGTTGGTACATGGACACAATGGTCATGGAGCTTTGAAAATGGCACTTGAGTCTGACTCTCAAAACTCTGTATTTTCAATTATGTAACAGTTGAAGTTACACAGTACATCAAATAATGAAAAGGATGCTAGCCTGAATGGAACTTTCCTCTTTACACGATGGTGTTAGAGAAGATTTCAAAGAGAAAGTGAATTCCACTCAGTCTCCTAATCTTACAAAAATTGAAATAAACAGAGAAGAAAAGCCTTATTTATAAAACTGAAGTAAAAGATCCAATACTTGAAACTATATTTAACAAGAAATTTGAAAAACCCCGTATCTGCAAAAGTTTAAAACTCTCCTGAAAAACACCAAATAGATTTGAACAGATGTATAAGCAATGATAAATAATGTTTTATTATAATCATGCCAGCTCTCATTCAGTTAATTTACACATTTAATGTGATCCTAGCAAAAGTACTATCAAGCTTAAATTTCTGGAACTAATAAATGTTTCTATGTTTTATGAAAATTTTATGGATTAATAACAGGAAGGAATGCTAAGATCCTCATGAAATTGTGTAACTGGGAAGGAGGACTAGTGCTATTATAGAAATTCTCTAAGTAAAATAATTTCTTCCTTGAATTGACAGGAAGTTTAGTGGGAAAAAGTGGAAAGAGTTAAAGTAGGCCCAATAAAATATGAAACTTTAATTCATGAAAAGGTAGTGCTATTTATTGATATTTTAATAAATGGCGTTGACACAAAAGGATAACCATTAGCAATACAATAAAATTAGATCCATAACACATTCCAAACACAAGAGTGAATGTCAAAATGATCAGCCATATAAACATTAAAAAATGAAATAATAAAATCCTGGAAAATACATAAGGAAATTCCTTCATACTCAGGGTATAAAAATAAAACTTTTAAACTGTGCTTCAAAAACTGGGTGACAAAAAGATAAATTTGATTGATTCAGTTATGGTACCAAAAACTTTTACATACAAAATAACAAAATCCTAAGTAACTTCAAGAGTAAAATAAGAAACTGAAAAAAAATGTGTATCATAAAGGATTTATGCCACTAAATAACATTGTTATTTAATCACCTCCCACCCAGTAGCAGAATTAGTAGATTTTATGATAGTTTTATTTTTAATTTTTTTGAGGAGTTATACATTTCTAAGTAGCTTTTAAAAGTTACTGGAAAAAAGGAATGAAAATCCAAGAGAAAAAATATGCAAAAGGTATGAACAGATAATATTAATGTAAACATTGCCTTAGACATGTGCAAGATGTTGAATTTCATGCAATAAGAGATTTACAAGTTAAACCTCAATTGAAGCATTTTTCTGACCTATTAAATTTACAAAAATTCAAAATTTTGATAGAATACTGTACCGGTAAAACCATGGCAAATAGCCACTCATATATGGCCAAAGGGAAGGAGGAATGGTACAATTTCAATGGCTGGAAATACGGCAATAAGCAGAGAAATTGACACAGTAAGCCCAGTACTAAGAAATTCGTTGAAATTACACACCTAAAACTATGAAAATAATCACAATTATTAATTGTAGCATCAACTATAAGGTCACACTATTGAAAGTAAACTTAATGCTCACACATAAAAATAGCTAAATAAACTAAGGTATATCCACACAATTTTATACAATGCGGAGATTTAAAAAAATGAAAAATGTCTCTATCAACTGCTAAGGAACAATGGCAAGGATACATATTGTTAAGTAACAAAGCAGAAAGTGTAAAGTAGTATGAATAGTGTATTGCCATTTATAGTAAATAACTACTTTGGCAAAAATAAGCAAAGAAATGATAAAGCAAATGTTATAAATTTGGTTATCTAAAGAGAATGATTGATAAATGTAAGAAATAATGGGAGGGAAAGGCTTTCTAATTTTGAAATTACGTTACTAACTTATGTATTTCGGTAGATATAAATGTTAATAAGAAATGAAAAAGAAAATTTTCAACAATGCAAAAAGAAACAAAAATATATATATATATTAAATTGATAACATAAATACCTCGAAGAAAAAAATAATACAAGTAACCTTGACATGTATCTGAATCCAAAGACAAAAAAAAACTTAGATATTTTGAAAAGGAAATTTGTTTGCTCTCATATGTTTATTGTACCACTGTGTACAATAGGTAAGATTTGGATGCACTCTGGGTGTCCATAAACAGATGAATGGATAAAGAAAATGTAAATATCCACAATGGAGTACCGGTCAGCCATAAAAAACAAATGAGATTCAGTCATTTGCAACAACATGGATGGAACTGGAAATCATAATGTAAATGAAATAAGTGAGGCACAGAAAGACAAACAATGCATGTTCTCGTTTATTTGTGGGATCTAAAAATCAGAACAATTGAACTAATGGACACAGAGAGAGGATTGAGGACTATCATCAATAATAACTTAATTGTATGTTTTTAAGTAACTTAAAGAATGTAATTGGATTATTTTTAATTCAAAGTGTAAATGCTTGAGGGAATGGATACTCCATTCTCTCATTCTCTATGATGTGTTTATTTCACATAGCATGCCTGTATCAAAACATTCCATATACCCCATAAATATATATACCTAATATGTATCCACAAAAATTAACAAAGAAATAATTTTTGATATTTTATATAAATATATTTAATTAACCAATAAAGATTGTATATATTCAGATTACTCAGTGTGATAATTTAATATATGCAATATTGAGTCATAATTATCAAAGCAAATTGAGGCCTGCCTCTGAAAAAGAAAGATACTTTGAACCAAACTTAATAGGTTTGTTGCTCATAGTGCAGTTGGTATAACACTTTTGAAAATATATTAAACAAAGGATAAATATATCCATATATTTGAGAATTCTCACTGTGGGTAATGGAGAATACATATATGTAATGGCATAAGTTTAAATGGATATTAGAAGTATCAGAATAAACCCATAATTTTTGTTTTAGAGCTTTATTGAGATATAATGCATATACTCTTAACCCACTTAGAGTGTGCAATACAATGAAGGTTCCCAGAGTTGCGTATCCATCACCACAATCAAGTTTAGAACATTTTCATTAGCCCCCAAAGAAATTCCATCACCAATAATTGTTATTCCTTATTTCTGTAACTCCTCTACCACCAGTTCTCCTCTCCTCAAATTTCCTGGCCTTACACAATCACTTGTCTACATTTTGTCTCTATATGTTCACATATCTAAACATTTAAACAATTATTGTATCTAACTTTGATTGTATATCCTTTGACCAAGATCCCCCAACCCCTCTCCTACTTAGCTCAGCCTCTGGTAACCACTACTCAACTCTGTACTTGTACGAGATCCATTTTTTAGATTCCACATACATGAGATCATGTGGTATTTCTGTGCTGGCTTATTTCTCTTAACATGAAATCATCCAGGTTCATAGATATTGTCACAAATGATGGGATTTTGTTCCTGTTTGTGACTGAATACTCTTCCATTATGTAAATATACCACATTTTCTTTAGTGATTCATCCGCTAATGGACACTTCGGTTGATTTAACGTCTTGGTTACTGTGAATAATGCTGCAATGAATGTGGAAATGCAGGCATCCCTTCTACATACTGATTTAATTTTCCTTGGATTTGTATCCAGTACTGAGGGAGTGGATTGTATGGTAGTTCTATTTTTAAATTTTCTGAGGAAACTCCATGTGGTTTTTCATAATAGCACTAATTTATATTCCCACTAACAGTGAAAATTTTGGCACATTATTTACAATATTTATCTTCTGCCTTTTTGATAACAGTAATCTTAATGGAAATTAGGTAATATTTCATTTTGCTTTTGATTTGCAGAATCCTAATGATAAGTGATGTTGAGCATATTTTAATATGCAGGTGGCCATTTGTATGTTTTCATTTGAAACATGTCTATTCAAGTCTTTTAGCCATTTTTAAAAGGGTTATTTGTTTTCTTGCTATTAAGTTCCTTATATATTTTGAATATTAACTCCTTATCAGATGCATATTTTGCAAATTTTTTTCCCATTTTGTAGGTTGCCTCTTCACTGCTATACAGACGCTTTTTCACTTTAAATAACATAATTTGTCTGATTTTTACTTTTGAGGTTTTAACCAGAAAATCCCTGGCCAGCCCACACGAATGTCATGGAGCTTTTCCCTAGTAGCTTTCATAGTTTGGGATCTTACATTTAAATATTTAATCCATTTTCAGGTGATTTTTGAATATGGTGAGACATAGACAGTCTTGTTTAATCTTCTGCATGTGAATATCCAGTTTTCACAGCACCATTTTTTGAGGAGGCTATCTTTTTCTCATTGGGTGTTCTTGGCACATTTATTGAAAATCAGTTGGCTATAAATGCACGTATTTATTTCTGGGCTCTCTGTTCTGTTCCATCAGTCTATGTGTCTGCTTTTCTGCTACTACTGTAATGTTTTGGTTACTATATCTTTACAGATAATTTTAAAGTCAGGTACATTGCTATGATTTCAGCTTTGGCTATTTGGGGTTATTTTGTTATTTGATATAAATTTTAGGGGTTTTTTTCCTATTTATGTGAAAATGCCATTGTGTTTTGATAAGCATTGCATTAAATCTGTAGATTACTTCGGGTTCATTTTAACAATATTCATTCTATTTAATGAAAATTGAAAATATATATATTTGTGTTTTCTTCAATTTATTTAATCAATGATTTATAGTTTTCAGTGTAAAAATCCTTCATCTCCTTGGCTAAATTTTTTTCTCGGGTTTTTCTAAAATAGCTATTGTAAATGAAATTGTCTTCTTCAGTTCTTTTTTTCAGATAGTTTACTGTTAGTATATAGAAATGTAACTGAATTTTTGTATGTTGATTTTGTATCTTGCAACTTTACTGGATTTATTTATTAATTCTAACTGTTTTCTGGTATAATCCATAGAGTTCTTTACATGTAAGATCATGTCATCTGCAAACATGGATAATTTACCTTTTTAATTTCTCTTTCAATCCCTTTTATTTCTTTCTTCTGTCTAATTGCTCTGGCTAGGACTTCTAATACTGTGTTGAATAGAAGTGGTGAAAGTGGGCATCCTTGTCATGTTTCAGATTTTAGAGGAAAAGCTTTCAACTGTTCTCTGTTCAGTATGGTGTTATCTCTAAGTTTGTAATGTATGGGTTTTATTGCATTGAGGTACCTTTCTTCTATACCTAATTGTTGAGGGTTTCTTTTACTTTCATGAAGGGATGTTAAATTTTGTAAAATGCTTTTCTGTATGTATAAAATGTTTTTCTGTATGTATAAATTATATTTCTAGCCTATTTTATTTATTTCATTCTGATCTTTATTATTTCCTTTCTTCTATTAATTTGGGATATAATTTGTTCTTGTTTTTTCAGTTCTCTGAGAGGTGAATTTTGCCCTTAATTCTATTAATGTGATGTATTATGCCTATTGATTTGCATATGTTGAACTATCCTTGCATCCTTGGGATAAATCTTACTTGATCATGGTGAATGAATGTTTTAATTTGCGTTGAATTAGGTTTGCTAGTATTTGGTTGAATATGCTTGTATTATTCATGTTCAACAGGAATATTAGCCTGCAGTCTTTACTGTTGTGCCTCTGTCCCTTGTTTGGTTTTGGTATTAGGGTAATTCTGGAATCATAGAATGAGTTTGAAAGTATTTAACCCTCTTAAATTTTTTGGAATAGTTTGAGGAAAAAAATAGTATTGTTTTAAAAAATATTTGGTATAATTCAGCAGTGAAGATAACACTATTAGTTTTGAGTGTGTGTGTGTGTGTGTGTGTGTGTGTGTGTTTTGTATGGGAGTTTTTTAACTATTCAGTTTCTCTACTTGTTACTGGTCTGCTCAGATTTTCTGTTTCTTCCTAATTAAATTTTAGTAGGTTACATGTCTCAAGGAATTTATCCATTTTTTTAGGTAATTCATTTGTTGTTATATAATTTGTTCATGATAGTCTCATAATCCTTTCTATTCCTTTGGTATCAATTGTAATGTATTATTTTCATCTGTTATTTTATTTATTAGAGTTTTCTCTGTTTTTCTTACTCTAGCTAAAAGTTTGTTAATTTTGTTTATCTTTTTAAATACTAACTCTTCATTTTGTCAATATTTTGTATCATATTTCTAGCCCATTTTATTTCTTTATTTCTGATTCTTACCATTTCCTTTCTTCTATTAATTTGAGGTATAGTTTGTTCTTGTTTTTTCCGTTCTCTGAGATGCAGTGTTTGTTTATTCAAGATCCTTTTTTCTTTTTGAATGCTGGAATTTATTGCTATGAATTTCCCTCTTAGGACTGTTTTTGCCATATTCTGTAGGTTTTGATATGTTGTACTTACATTTTGTTTCCAGACCATTTTTGAATTTTCCTTTTAATTTCTTCAATAATACAGTGGTTATTCAGGATAACATCATTTCATTTCCATATATTTGTGAAGTTTCTGAAATTCTTCTTGTTATTGATTTCTAGTTTTTTATCATTGTAGTTAAAAATGATACTTGATAGGATTTCAGCCTTCTTAAATATGTTAGGACTTGTTTTATGGCTTAACATAAGTGATATATACTGAAAAATACTGCTTGTTCAGTAAACAAAAATGTATTCTGTAGTTATTGATATTTGGCCAGAATATTTGATAAATATCTGTTAGATTCATTTGGCCAATTGTGTAGTTAAAGTGTCTGGATGATCTGTCCATTGCTGAATGCAAGCTGTTCAAGTTTCCTACTACTATTCTATGGTAGTCTATCTCTCTCTTCACATCTATTAATATTTGCTTTATATAGTTAAGTTCTCTCATGTTATATGCATATAGATTTATAATTGTTATGTCATATTGCTGAATTGACTCATTTATCATTATATAATACCCTTATTTTTCCCTTTATACATTTTTTAATTTAAAGTCTATTTTATCTATAGCCACTCCTGCTCATGTAGCTTCCAGTTACATAGAATATCTCTTTCCATCCCTTCACTTTCAGTCTCTGTACATCCTTATAAGTAATACTTTCATTGGTAGCAAATAACTGGTCTTGTTTCTTTCTTTTTTAATCCATTCAGCCACTCTGTATTTTGATTAGAGAATTTATTTATACTCAAGGTTATCATTGACAGCTGAAGACTCCTGCTATTTCATTAGTTGCTCTGTTTAACAAATATTTTTTTTCATCCTCTTTTATTGTCTTTCTTTGTGGTTATGTTATTTTCTTTAGCATATTTTGATTGCTTGCTTTTTACTTTTTGTGTTTCTACTATAGGTTTTTGCTTTGTGGTTACTGAGATGCTTAGAAAAATATCTTATGCTTATATTGCAAATTTTTCAAAAAAAATTAGTTGTCATTATTTTTAAGACCTGGCTTTTAGCCTTCATATTGAAGATAAGTACTTTACATATAACCACTATAATATTAGAATATTGTGAATGTGAACTTAATTTTACCAGTGAGATTTAGACTTTTAGATATTTTTCTGTGTTCTTTTAGCATCCCTTTTTTGTAGTTTGAAGAACTCCATTTAGCATTTTTCTAAGGCAGGACTTGTGATGACATCCATGGACTACTTTCTCTTGGAAAGACTTTACTGTCTCCTTCATTGCTAAATAACAGATTTACTAGTTACTGTATTCTTGATTTGCAGAGTTTTTTTTTCTCTCTTTGACATTTTGAATATATCATCCTACTCTCTCCCGGCCTGTAAGTTTTCTACAGATAAGCCCACTGCTAGGTGTATTGGAGCTCCCTTTTATGTTATTTGCCTCCTTGCTTTTATTGCTTACAGGATCCTTTCTTTGTCTTTAATATTTGACAGTTTTATTATAATATATCTTTGGGTAGTCATATTTAATTGAATCTAATTGGTGACCCTTGGACTTCTTGCACCTGGATTTTGCCCTGTTTTTTAAGGTTTGAAAAGTTTTCTTCTATTATTTCTTTAAATATATTTTCTACCACTTTTTCTTTCTTTACTCTCTTTTGAATATCAGTGACTTGATTATTTGCTCTTTTAATGTCTCCCATGAATCCTATAAGCTTTCTTTATTCCTTTTTATTCTTGTTTATTTTTCTCTTTGGCCTGCATATTTTCAAATAATTTGCCTTTGAGTTTATAAATTATATTTTCTTCTTGATTAATTCTATTGTTTAAATATATCAATTACATGTTTTAATTTGTTCATTCTATTTTTAGCTCTAGGATGTCATCTTGATTTTTTTTTTACTATTTCAATTTTTCTGTTTGTATTCTGTTATAAATTACTGATTTGTTTCTCTGTATTTTCCTGGAATTTGCCGATGTTTCTTAAAATAGCTCTTTCAAATTCTGTGTCAGAAACTTAACAAAAGTATGTTTCTGTAGGGTCTCTCACTGGCATTCTTTTGTCTGTTTGGTGGCATCATACTTTTTTGGTTGTTCTTGTTTCTTGCATTCATGTTAAGATGTCTGCATATCAAACCCTTGGTACTTAGTCCAGATTTTGCAGATTTTGGTTTGTATGGAATGTCATTCAATGGTAAGCCTATGTCCATGACTCCTACAGCCATTGTTGCAGATGGTCATTCCCTAGGTCTAGGAATGCTGCATTCAGCCCTCACTGGTTGCTTTGAGCCTCACCTTATTTCTTGTCTCTCACTGACCCCATGTAGTTAGATCTGCCAGCACTCTTAGTAATCCCATGGGAGGTCACAGAAGTGAACTTTCTATGAGAAGTCCCATAATGGTGTGGAATCTGGCCTTCCATCTCTAACTCACTTTTTCCACTGTAAAAACCAAATGGTGGGTCCAGGGCATTTCTCTGTGTTTGGTGCTATACCAGCTTAGTGGAAAGGCGGGCAGTGCAGTCACAGTGAACCATTTCTTCTCCTTTTTGATTGTGGATTTTATAAGTTATGTAGTCTAACAGGTGTCTAAACCTCACTTTCAAGTCCTGCAATATTCAGAGAGGTATTCTTGTCTGAGTATTTTCAAGTTGAGTTTCTGTGGAGGGAAGTGAAGCTGCCCTCTTATTCTGCCATCTTGCTGATATCAGTCTCCAGAATAAACTCATATTTTAATTAAGTAAAAAGAGGCCATAATTGAGGCACAAAAACTGCCCACACTAGGGACTATTGTAAAATTATATGAACAATGAATTTAATATTTTTATTTTAGAAAGTGAATGAAAAGTAAATCTATGGGTCCATATTGATACGCACAATTAAAAACAAAAACCTCATTGACATGTATATGGATGCACAACTGTAGGGTTAATTTTATTAGCAACATGTTTTAAAAACTAGAATGAACTCAATTTTAGCAATGTTGTCCAAAGTATGGTGTTCCTACCTGATTTTTCGCAGAAGTGTTAAAAGAAAAACTTCAACCTGCCTGACGTGGTGGCTCATCCTTGTAATCCCAGCATTTTGGGAGGCTGAAGCAGGGGGATCATGAGGTCAGGAGATTGAGACCAACCGATTAACATTGTGAAACCCCGTCTCTATTAAAAATAAAAAGAAAATTAGCCAGGCATGGTGGCACGCACCTGTAGTCCCAGCTACTTGGGGGGCTGAGGCAGGGGAATTGCCTGGGGGGCAGAGGTTGCAGTGAGCAGAGATCACACCACTGCACTCCAGCCCGGGTGACAGAGTGAGACTCCATCTCAAAAAAAAAAAAAGAGAAAAAGAAAAAGAAAAAAAAAGAAGAAGAAAAGAAAAACTTCAGCCAAATTAAATGTAAAGGAGTTTAATTGAGCAATGAAACATTTGCAAATCAGACAGTCCCCAGAATCCCAGTGACTCCAGGGATGCCTCATAGTCAGAACAAGTTTATAGACCAAAAAAGGAAGTGACATACAGAAATCAGAAGTGAGGCACAGAAATGGCTGGATTCCTTACAGGTTGGCATTTGCCTTATTTGAACACAGTTTGAACACTCAATAGTCTATGATCAGTTGAAGTATGACTGCTGGCATTGGCTAAGACTCAGCTATTATTACAGGCACATACTCCTGAGTTAGGTTTTCAATCTTGCCTACCTATTAAATATCCATGAAGACTCAAATATAAAAGTATGGAGTCTTTCTCAGGCCATATTTAGTTCACTTTAACAGAAGGCATATGTTAACATGTGTGGAATCATTCCTTTATGTGTTCTTTGGTTAAAACAGGAAAACCACATAACTGCTCATTCTCCTTTTGGTGTGGTTTTTATGCAGGCATTTTGACAACTGCTATCTTTCACATTTACCTACACCTAAAATCAGTTTCTTTGTTTCCTTAAGGAATTTACTTACTCTCTGTAAATTTGAAAATTTGATCTTTTCCTTCCTTCCTTCCTTCCTTCCTTCCTTCCTTCCTTCCTTCCTTCCTTCCTTCCTTCCTTCCTTCCTTTCTCTCTTTCTTTCTCTCTCTTTTTCTTTCTCTTTCCTTCTTTCTCCTTCCTTCCTTCCTTCTTTCCTCCGTTCTTCCTTTATTTCTTTCTCTGTTTTCCTTTCTTTCTATCTCTCTGTTTCTCTCTCTCTCCCCGCTTCTTTTTCCCCCTCTCTCCCTCTCTCTCTTTGTAAATTGAGTTTATTTAATTTTTTTTTATTTAATTTATTCTGTCTTCATATACCTGAGTAGGTATGAAAGTTCAGGGAATTGTTTTTAAAAATATCAAGTGACTTTTTCATTTGATGTGCACTTAAATGGTTTCTGGGGTGTAAAATTAAAATCTTGATGGTCATTTTTATTCACCATTGACATACCAGTAACTTATTTTGGCTGAGGCTTGAGGCTTCATTTGCCAATAAACTATAGACTTTTAATTGAGAGCAAGGTGAGAATTGTTTTTCCTCCTTTTATTTGTTTTGATTAAGACACTGTTTTGTGGTTTCCTACTGAATATTAAAATTTGTATATCTCGACATCTCACACCGTGATTTCTCCCAGTGAAAAATTCTTAGGAGAAAAGCATTCATCTCAGTTAAATGCTTATATGACAAAAATTTCGAAGTTTTGAAATTCTGATTAGCCTTACTACAGGCAAAATCTCTTAGAAGAAAGACTTTATCCTCATATTCTCACATCAGGAGCAGTGTGTTCACAATACCAAAGACTATAGAGCCATGAATATGGCTTCCAATCAGTTCTGGTTCTAATCTGTCAAACCTATTTACACAGAAAAATAATGTTTGATAACAGCAGATTAAATTTGCTTTTGTTTCCTTTGCAGACTTTTAGTGGCATTATTTTTATTCTATTCTCTGTATTTAAATTTGTTTCTTTCTACAAATTCTCCTTTTGCCTTTGAACTATACCCAAAGATCTAACCTTTCCTGATTTATATTTTATAATATTGATTATTTAAAAGAATTATGCAAAATATTTTCAAGGATAGAGCTTAATATGATGCTTATCAATTTTCTAATAGTTTTTTTAGTTTGTATATGGAATTAAGTCTTAGCAACCAGTCAAGAATCTAATACATTTTTTCTCTTATTTTGGTATCTAATTAGCTGTTTTATTTTCTTATTGCAAGAACATGCTCAGTAAAACGTAGAATCAAAATAAAATGAAATTATAGATATAAGGTTGAATTAAATGAATTACAGATACAATTACATATTGCAGGTCTTCCTCTTTGAAGATTATAATACAAGCGTAACAATTGCTAATAACTAAATTAGAAAAAAAACTATACCTACAACAGAGTAAAAATGTTGCATCCCATTTAAAATATATGTGTGATTCTATATTTACTTAATGTAGTTACGTTCAGTCATATTTGGTATGTAATATCAATCTACCTCCTGCTCAAGAAGTTTCCTACCACAATACCTCTCAATTGTTCAATTATTTCACTGCAACTTTAGAACTTCCATGAAAAAAGATTGACAAATATGGGAGAAGACTAGAAACTTCAAATCTGGAAAATGAAAAGAAGCATTTAATTACAAAAAAATCAAATTTAGTCATACAATAAAGTTTCCAGAGAAGAGAGAGGAAGAGAAAATATAAAGCTACATTAACTTGGAGTTAGGGGAGTTAAGGGAGTTTGTGGATTTAGAAGAAGCTAAGTGTTGAAGAAATGAGATGTTGATGAGCAAAAGTATAAGAGGATACAAGAGTGGGACTTTAACTCAGTATAGCAGTGAGATTTTTCATAATCCTAGAGAAATATGACAAGGGAACTTGAGACTTTTTGGAATAAGTGCAATGAGAATAATCTTTCTGCCAATTTTAAACTGATATGTGCTCATTCCTCTGTTTAAATCGGGTTCAGCCCAGTGGCCTTCACCTCAATTATTTCCCCATAGTAGGAGAGTAGAACATATGATTTATACAGCTCTAGATATAGGTATTACTGGGAAAAGAAATGATTTGTTAAATTTAACTTGTCAAATATTAAACCCAGAAGGCTGACTGAAATTGGAATCCTCTCAAGTTATAAAAGACCTACCACTTTTACCTCTGGTATGAATCAACCCATGTCATCATTGAATGTTTTCATTAATGGAACATCATTGAATGCTAAAAAAAAATAAAATAAAATAAAAATCTACTCAACCAATTTCTTCCCAGGACATCACTGACCAAAGAAAGTAGTGTGAAAGTGCATTGAAAGGGGAGGGCCATGTTTCTATATCCTTCTCTTATCACCAGAAATATGAATGAATTAACTAGTTTAATTGAAGGTAGGATATTTTTCCAAAGTGGAGAGAAATACTTGAAGACAAACGGTGGATGTGTGTGTGAATGTATGTGAGAGTGTGTGTTGCTGTGTGTTTGTGTTTTCTTATCTGAATAATAAGTGACTTGGTTTGGCTCTCTCTCTGATCCCTTTTCATTTGCGTTCTTGCATCATGGTTTAGTTTCTGGAATCATAATAATTATTTCTGCAAATATTCCTCTGCTATTTCTATTTTTTAACTTTTCTCTGGCATGTGCAATTATCACAATTCCATAAGGAACTACACACATTATAGTTGAGTTCTAAAACATTAATGGCAAAGGGAAAATGTCAAAAGTGTTCAGAAGGATAAACATCTATTACCTGAAAATGAATAATTATGACAAATAACTATAGTAGTGCTGAATGAAGAAACAAAATAATGTTCTAAATATATTGCAGAAAATAAATTTAGAATTTCATGTGTAATAAAACTATCACAAATATGACAGTGAAAGAATCAAATTTCAAATTCAAATTAAAAAATGTACATAGTTTTTATTTAGTGGACTTTAGAGGATTTTTTAAGCAAAATAAGAGATAAAGCTGGGAAGAAATTAACGTGATATTGTTGGCAAGTAAAAGAAAGATTTCTTAGTGAGGTATGTGATTATCTAGATAAAATTTATCATATATATTTCACTAAACACTACTTCTTTTATTTAAATACTTCCTAATTCAATGATATATATTAAACAGCTTAGAATATTGACTATGGTGTAGAATGGGAAATAGAGGAAAATCGGTCTAGAAGGGAGTAACTTAATAACTGCATTCATTTTCTATTGCTACAGGAAAAATTTAATGCAATTTAGCAGCTTTGAACAATGCCCATTAATTATCTCATAATTCTGTAAGTCATACATTCAGGAGGTTTGACAAGTTCCTTAAAGAGGTCTGGTGGGATCTACTTAGGGTCTCAAAAGATAAAATCAAGGTGTTTACAGGGCTTTATTCCTTACTGGAATATCTATTTTTAGGTTCTGTCAAGCCATTGGCAAAATTCAGTTCTTTGTGGTTTTAGAACTGAAGTCACATACCTTTGTTGGCTGTTGGCCAGGAGCTGTTCTCAGCTTCTAGAAGCTGGCCAAAATACTTGACTTATTTTATTTCTCTATTTTCGATGAAGCAATGTGGATGGAGTTGTTATGCTTCCAGTTTCTCTGATCGCTCCTTATGCCTCACCTCTCCTCCGCTTTCCTCTTCCACCACGCCTCTCTGAGTCCAATGGAGAAATTTCTCTGAAATTTTTCAGCATATAAGAATAATTCCTGATGGCATTAGTTATACCTTCAAATTAACATTTTTAACATTTCATTGTATGTCTAAACCATACATTCTTAATCACCACAGTTTTGCTTTTTTCTTGTTTTTGTGATTTGATACCAACTCTTGATTAGTAAAGAAAATGGAATAAACTTCTTCCTTCCAAGAAGCAGTACTTTTTTTATTAAATAAAGAAGGAATATGTGTAATAGGTGAGGGATAACTAAAACTTGTCACATAAGGCCAGTAAGACCCCAACAATTGACCAAAGACTCAGTATTCAGTGACCCATTCATTACTGAACAATTAAAAAGCTACATAAAAATCAAGGCTACCTACACATTAAAAATACATTTTAATTCACCTGTAGATCCCACAACCTTTTAGACATAAAGAGAAAATTTTGTTTTAACTGAGAAAACCCATTACCTATTGAATTCAGGTACTATTGTTTAAAGGGTATCTACAGAATTCTCACCTCAATATTTTTACGTTAAATAAGTGGAAATCAGCAGTCCAAAGATTCTCATTAAGAATGAGCCATTGATAAACAATATGTTTATAATTTAGATAACATTTCATTCATATGCAGGTTTTGAACCCTGTGGAATATTTAATTTGCACCAGGCTTTCCAAATTACTTAAATTTGTAAGAATTTTTTTTTCAATGGGAGTTCTAAGATGACTTTTGAAATAATTATTAAAATGAAAACATCTATATTTTGGAAACTACAAGGATTTAGATACAGAACACATTCTTTCATAAGATCCATCTCCAGTGTGGATATGCCATGTGTCTTTGAATGTACTTGAGAGAGAGAAAGGCATTCCCACATTCTGCAGATTTATAGGGTTATTCAGGAATTATTTTTTTTCCTGTCCTCAACTACAACGGGAAACACTTAGGACACTACCACAGTGTTTACATACAGTTTTTTCATCCAGTATGAGTTTTTTATATTTTCAAAGGAAAGTGAAAAAATTGCATGCTTTCCCATATTCCTTAAATTCACTGGTTTCCTTCAAAGGAGTTTTTCAATGTGTTCAAAGGGAACTGAAACATATAAAGCTTTTATCACATTTCTCATACACATAGGGTTTTTCTGTTGTGTAATTTCATCTTTTCAAAAAACTCAACTGTTTTCCCACATTTCTTACATTCCTAAGATTTCTATGAAGTATGAGTTCTTTCATGTTTACATACAGAACTAGAATATCTAAATGCTTTGCCACAGTTCTTAGTCATAGGGATTCTCTTCAGTGTGAGTTATTTCACGTTTATTCAGAGAGCTGGAATGCCTGAAGTCTTTACCACGTTTCTTACAGTCATAGGGATTCTCTCCAGTGTGAATTCTTTCACATTTACCTAGAGAGCTGGAATAGCTGATGGCTTTACCACATATCTTAAAGTCATAAAATTTCTTTTCAGTATAAATTCTCTCATGTGTTTCAAGGTAATTAAAACAACTAAAGGCTTTGCAACTTTTTTTTTTTACATTTATAAGATTTCTCTCCAGTATGAAATTTTTGTGTGTGTTCAAAGGGAACCTAAATGTCTGAAGGTTTTACTACATTTTTTACATCATAAGACTCCCTCTCTGGTATGAGTTCTCTCATGTGTTTGAAGGTAACTGAAACAACTGAAGGTGTTACCACATTTTTGACATTTATAGGGTTTCTCTCCAGAATGAGCTCTTTCGAGTCTTCTGAGGGAACGGTATAGACTGAAGGTTTTACCACATTTTTGATATTCATAGGGATTCTCCCCAGTGTGAGCTGTTTCATGTCTTCTGAGGGAACTCTATAGACTGAAGGCTTTACCACATTTTTTATATTCATAGGGATTCTCCCCAGAGTGAGCTGTTTTATGTCTTCTGAGGGAACTCTATAGACTGAAGGCTTTACCACGTTTTTTATATTTTTAGGGATTCTCCCCGGTATGAGCTCTTTCATGTCTTCTGAGGGAACTCTATAGACTGAAGGCTTTACCACATTTTTTTTACAATCGTATGACTTCTCTCCAGTATGTATCCTTTTTGACTTGGCATGGAGGAGGAATGACTGAAGCCTTCACCTCATTCCTTACATTTACAGGGTTTCTCTCCAGTATAATTTGTTTCATGTTTCTGAAGGGAACTAGAAAGAGTAAATTCCTTACCATGTTAATTAACCACAGACGATCTTAGGTGCTTGAAATGAAGTAAGACAACTGAATTTTTTCCTGCATTTCCTACATTCCCAGTTTCTCTTAAGTATGAGTACTTTATGATTACGAAGCTGACTGGAATATCCACAGGATTTATCACATTTCTGACCTGAGGTTTTTCTCCGCCGTGAGTTCTTTCATGCTTTTGAAAAGAACTGCAAAATCTCAAGGCTTTACCATCTTTCTTCCACTTACAGGGTTTTTCTCCAATGTGAGTTACTTTATGAGTTTGAAGTACATAGAGAAACTTAAATGTTTTCCCATGTTTCTTATATTTATGAGGTCTATTTCTGGCGTGTGCTATCACGTGTCATTAGATGTTTACGAGAGAGACCATGATTTTCCCACATCGTTTACATTTATATCACCTCACCTCACATTCTTCGCGTTCTTATGGTTTGTGTCCAGAATGATATAAGGTGTGCCTACTAAGAGATGAATGATATATAGAAACTTGTCCAGGCTGGGCGTGGTGACTCATGCCTGTAATCCCAGCATTTTGGGAGAGGCGGGCTGATCACCTGAGGTCGGGAGTTTGAGGCCAGCCTGACCAACAAGGAGAAACCCCGTCGCTACTAAAAATACAAAATTAGCCAGGCATGGTGGTGCATGCCTGAAATCTCACCTACTTGGTAGGCCGAGGCAGGAGAATTGCTTGAGCCCAGGAGGCAGAGGCTGCAGTGAGCCAAGATCGTCCCATCGCACTCTAGCCTGGGCGACAAGAGTGAAACTCCATCTCAAAAAAAAAAAAAAAAAATTGCCCATATACATGGCATTCACATGAATTTAAATCAGCAGAAATTTTCTTCTTCAGATTAAGATTTGGAATCTGGCTGAAGATTTCTCCACAATGACTAACTTCTTTATATTCACAGAGTCTTTATACCATATGACTTCAGAGATGCTTTTCCAGAATTATTGAAATGACCTTCAGAGTCCTGGACTTCCCATCTGTTTCCATTTTCTGTTTACTGGGATCTTCTGGTATCCTGCTTAGGGATCTCCCAGAACCCGCAGGTCACAGGGCAACAGAGGTTGTGGCAGAGCCACCAAGGGTCTCCTGGAACAAAGGAGACAGAACAACAAAGCTGAGCTGGAACTGGGCAGCCAAGCCAGAGAAACAAACCCCCTGCCCGATGGTGGAGGCCACCCTGCTTTGTTCTTTTTTCATTGTTGTACCTCCTTCACGACAAACCATTCACATTTATTAGCCAGGTGAAATGTGAATTTAATAAATTTAATACATTTATTCAATGTGAATGGCTTGTCATGAAGGAGGTACAACAATGAAAAAAACTCAAAAATGAAAAACACTCTCTAGAATGATTTTTTTATTTTACATTTTCACAAACAGCCCCGGATAGCACCCATCTCATTGCCCATCTAGTGTATGTGAAAATTGTATCTCTTCCATTTTTCTGACAATTCTTCATTTACTCACTGCAATTTTTTCTCTATTCAAAATCCTTTTCTGAATTGTTGCACATGTGCTTTTTTTATACTTTATGTGCTTTTTCATATTTAATAGGGAAAGAGTCCTTAGATATTTAGCCTCCTAATATCTGAGATCTGATAGTAGATAGAAAACTTCTGCTAATTTATAAATCAAATTCATAATATATGTAATGATTTTTGGCTTTGCCTGGAATTTTCAAATCTTTATAATTATACCTATTCCCGACAATATCAATCCTTAGTAATTGTCTCAAAATACATTGACAGTTTGTTAATTTTGTCTTCCACTCTTTGGATGTATAAAAATGTTACTGTTTTATTAGATATAAATTACTAATTCAGTGGTATTTAAAAATTATTTGCTTCATAAACTAATTTAATATAAAATCCAGAAAGCTTAAATGCTTCACTGAAATAGCAAACAGAGATACAGTATTATAATAAGTCATATGCCCTGGAATCTATCAGATTTGCTAACCTACCACTTACCCTGAGAACCAAATTATTCTAAGTATTAGTTACTTTATCTGAAATGATGTCAAGTTTTCCAATTGCTTACATGAATTCCGTATCAATTAAAATTATGTATAGTGCATACTTGTAAAAAATGATAGTTTCTTCTTATTATATGTGACTTAATAAGATAAAATATAGATATATAATTGTCCTGAACCTTGAGTCACAGCTTTGTATGTGCAATGGTAATCAATAGTCATTAAATTAAATTTTGTCTCTTCTATCATTTTGAGACATTTGTTTGTTTATAAATCATGTAAAAATACTCTCTAAAGAATATTTCCTACTTAACTTGGTTTTTGAATAATATTGTAAAAAGTTGTATAAACTTTTACATTTATAAAACGTTGTATACCATAACATTGAGAATTGATATGCCATTTCTTACATGTACATTATGAAATTATAATTTTGATAAGTTGGTCAAAGGCATTTACAAAATGCATTTCTAGGTTACAGCATCCAATCTTTGATGTCAGTTTAAAGAAGATATCAAGCTGTGACAAAAATAAAATTTTTGAAAATGCTGCATTAACCTGACCCTTTGAGGTCATTTATATTTCCAGTTTATAAAATAGGGTTATCTTTTATATAGAAAGTCTGATCACACCTCCTGGAAGCTTAACATAATTAGAAAGACAGTTGTTTTGAAATGCCAAATGCACCTTTAACATTGATCCGGGTTACTGGCCCATTATTTTCAGTCTGGCTGTTAGAGTTCCTACACAGTGTATTTAATTCTATGTTGTGAAAAGGCTTTTTACACTGCATTAGTGAAATGGAGGATACATCAATACAAATCTTAAGAAAAGAACAAAACTATAAATTTGGTAACAAATACCTTACTTTGTAAATTATGTCGGGAAACATGACATAATCCCATTACAAATAAATGCCAACTATCTGTGAAATGTGAAGAAATGTATTACCTCCCTGAGAAAGTAATTGTAAAATTAATGGACAAATACCTATAAAGTATATAGTATAGTAAAAGTTCTTTAAAATTACTTAATAGTTTCAATGTTAATTTTCATGTTTAAGTCAGTGAATTATGGATATAATATAGGATACTTGTTACTACGTTCCTTTCATATAATAAGCCTTAATATAGGTATTTTTATGTAATGCATTACCTCAGGTTACCATATAGAGTGGGTATTCTTTCTATTTTACAAATTAATAAAAATTATCAGGGATTGACCTTTGGTAAATACATAATAGCAACTAATAACAACATTGCTCACCTCTACTAGAATGTTGATTTTAATACTCTATAGTTTTTCCCAAGTCTTTGATAGCAATGCATAATAATATTGAAAAGTTATTTATCTTAAGATCTTATGAAAAGAAACAAAACTTTTTGTGCTAAAAATTGATTTCATATGCATAATGAAAACTCTGTGATTATAACTTTGAGTTTATCTAGTCAAATTCTTATATAACCAATTGTAAATCGTTCACAATGACTTCCAAATCAAAACGTCAGAATATCAATAGGACATAATGGGAATACTTACAGTTAATTTAATTGTACTTCTGTTTACCAATTATATGTTATAGTACTGATCTAATTCTATTATCTCATTGAACAACCACTGGATATTACTGGATCAGTAATCTGTTATTTAAAAATTCTCACATGAAAAAGAACCAAAAATTTTGTCATGTTTATAGGAAAATATTTTCTAAATAGTTTTTAAATGTTCATTTTGTATCTGATAATTAAATAACAAAATAAATTTGTCAGCACAAGCACTAATTTTTCCCAAATTGCAAAGTCATATGCAGACTTTGTAGAAGAATCTACAAAGAATCTATTTTTACTCTATTATTTTTATTCTGTCAGCTTTCTCTGCCTCCAACCCAAAATAACTTCTTACCATCATAAAAAAACTTGTATTTTCAAAATTAAAACAATATACATTAGAATGTGTAGTAATAAAGCAATAACTGAGAAGAATTAATTAATCATAACAGAACTAATTTTGGTCAGTTGAGTTTTTTCACCTATTCCATTTGTTTTTACTGAATTATTTTGCTCTGAAATATTTTTAAAATAATATTTCTTAACATTTTTACTTGTGAGTACTTCACTTTGCAAGAGTGGAAAATGGAAATGATCTATGGAAATAACATAAAATATACTACATAATTTCTTATGTTAATAAACATAATAGACTAAAAGAACATATGTATTAATGTTCAGGTGTAGCACATATTATTTAAATATATGCATGAGAGAGAATATTTTAATAATAATTGATCCCTGAGCATTGGAATTTTTTATTTTACCTAAAAATATAGTTTTATATGTAATATATAATACTTGCATCAGAAGCCATAGTTGCTTTGAACTTACAAAAGCATTGTGTGGCTTCCATTTAAATAACTCCAATCAGTAGTGTTATGTTACTATGCATTTGAAATCATTCTTTTTCACTTATAAAATCCCTGAGTATATTCTTACATTGAGTGCACCTCAGAATAATTTTTCTTTCTTCTTAGTATAAATGTAGTTGCATTTTTCTCTGTATTTACTATCTTTATTTCTCCTCTGTATTATTTGGTTATGTTCAGGTATTTGGCTTCCAAGCCAATGAATAAAGACAAAGGACCTTTGGAATTATTTGACATTGGTATAAGTCTTCTCATATTAGTATCAGCAGGATAAATCATGTATCATTCATTAATGATGACGACTTCATGCACTTTGTGGTGGACTCTTGGCACAAATTACTTCCTAATTATCAATGAGAGGTGAGGTCTAATTCTCTTGCCCATTATTCTGTGCTGGCCTTAGTGCATCATATACAGTTGAAGTAAATTCCAGAAATTCCAAAACTGGGTCACCTGAACACTTGAAACTACTGTCTGAACATCTAAACAAGACAAATAAACTTTTTGGAGCTGTGAGAAACCATGTAAGTTCAACTGCCTTGTTGGGAAAATCACATGGAGAATTCTTGAAATAACATGACATGGAGAAGAGCCTCGCAGACTCCAGTCAAACCTGTCAAAGTGCCTCGTAGTTGGGTGACGTGGTTTTAGAACCTACAGGCAATCTTTAACTAAAGAATCTCCCAGGCAATTCCTAACTGAAGTCCTTGCCCATAAGTATGCAAAACACAGTAAAATGGTTTTTTGTTTTGTGACAGTTGGTTATACAATAATAGATGACTGTTATACCCATTTTATACTTGCTGATGGCTCTTTACCAATATTAAAATTCTTACTCTCTCTCAATTATTAGCATATTTTCTTCTTTATAATTTTCAACACTTAAAATTAAAATATTTGCCTTCATATTCTAATTTCTTAGAGCCTGCATTCCTATTCCATAGCTACAATTATTTTGTCACAGAATTGGGAAAAAACATCTAGAAAATAAAATAAACTCAAATACGTATGTATTCCTGGAATTATCCTAAGTGTTCTGCTTTATTTTTGCCTCAGGGGAATTCATTTTTTATGATGAACATGACCAATAAGTTAAGGGTAGCCTTTTTTATACTTTTGGGGAAGTTTGTTTCCCTTTAAACATATTCAATTATTATTTTTTTCAGATACTTACGAAATACGTCAGGGTTACTAGTCTCGTCTAAGGTGTTATCTGAGCTCATCGTCTCATGACCAAGAGAATTAAGGAGCATGGACACAAAGGGTGAGATTGGAGAAAAAGTTTAATAGGCAAAAGAAGAAAGCTCTCCACAGCAGAGAGGGGAGCCTGAGTGGGTTTCCATTTTTACAGCTGAATTCAAAAGCTTTTATAAGAAACCCCTCTCTTCTCTGTAGCTGTTTGAGTAACTTATGTGAAAAGCCATCTGCACAACTCCTTGTCTATGTAGTTGTGAGTATGTCTCTAGGCAAGCACAAAGCGCTGCTTCTCTTATTTGTATAACTGTGGGATTGTTTCAGGTAAACCCCGTCCTCCTTGTGCAAGTTCCCACGGAGCCCACCATGTACATGTCTGAAAAGGGAGGAAACTTTTTCCTGGGAGCCTACCAATCATGCAAAGAACAAAAGGCTTCTGTACTGGACCCTGCCTGCTTATCTGTGCAGGTGCAGCCTGAGTTTTTCCCAGGCTGCTCTATTTTTGCCTGTTCCTGTGATTTTTTCAAGCAGGCTGCTTCTCAGAGGACCAGATATAACTGTTTACCTAACTGATTTTACCTTTTCTTCTCCCTCACTTATTGGACATGATTGAAAACAAAACCCTGAGAATACTGTACTGTTACTTCAGAGTTCCAAAGTTTATTTTCATTTAAGATTAATACAAATGTAAGGATTAGCATATATTCATATGTATATGTATTCATACTTAAACACCTAAGTGCAATACACATATACTCAAGTATACATAAGTTCCAAGTTGTATAACTAAAATTACATGAAGAATATAAGTGATGTCTCCAAGTTTAAAATTAACGAGTGATACTTACGTATTAATTATCCAGGTAAACAGAAACAGAGATCATATATACAGTCTAGGACTAGCACTAGGAAACATCATATATAGAGTAGAGAATAAAATGGGAATGGAAACATATTCATTTGAGATCACCATAGATAGGAAGAAATATCATGAAAGTGTATAATTCATCAAGAATCACACTTAAATACACACACACATACACACACACACACAAGTTCTAATACTGGCAAGTGTCAGCAGCTATATTTTCCTACTGAGATATTTTCCTAAAGATGCTTTTAAAGAGTGTTTCACAAAGAACCAAATGAAGGAAGAAGTGAATACCACTGGAGACTTTGAACTATAACATAAAGAACGGATGCTGAAGAACAGATGAAATTAACTAGAAACCTAGCTGTGACCCTTACTTAATGTATAACATGGCAAATTTGTTACATTACTATATATATATTCTTTATTTTAGAATTACAATATTTACACTAGGTTTATTGAGTAAGTAAAAGATTAAATATTTGTTTGTCTACTTAATATATATTGATTAAATCTGAATTTATTAGTAATTTCTACCATGTGACTGGCCTGGGCAACAAAACACAGGAAAGGCAGGGTTCTTGCCACCAAACAGTGTACAATTCACGGCTATGGGCCATATGAATTAATGTTAGTTTATTCCCAGTCTTAAGTCTTCACGTATTTTAATCAAATCAAATAAGTTATGCAATTAAGTCCCATTTACCCTTTAAAAAACAAGAAGAGAATTTCACCTATTTTTTAAAAGTTGTTGTGAGTCAGTGCCTTCTCCATTGCTTTTTTACAGAGTAGATCCAGAATCTTTTCTTTTCTTATGAATCAAAATAATTTTTGAAAATCCAGTGTTCAAAAACTGTATTTTGCATCTGTTCTTATTTAAGCTTCAAAGTAGGCTCTCATGACAAAGAATGTCTCCTGATTTCTGAATTCTTCCCTGTCAGATTTGAGTTAGTTCATATGACTCAATTTTATGGCATCTCAATGTGGAGTAGAAATCACTTTCAAAGTCAGATGTAACTTATTCTAACAAATCCTGTCATTCATCATGATTTTAAGTCTCTCTTGAGTAAACTGCAATTTGTACCAAGTTGTACAATATGGTTTGGGGATGTGTCATATTGTCTAGAGGAAGCTAAAATCCAGACTGTCGAATTCTTTTCAATTAGGACTTTGTGCAGGATTTGAGTTGCAGTAAAACCCATAAAATAGAATCTGCAGTTGACTTGAGATAGGAGTGAGAATTACTACTTTAGATAGTTTGCCAAGTAGACTGAATCTTTCATAGCTTCATCCAATTATATAAACTTTGCATGGAATTCTGATATTCTAAGTTTATTTAATATTATAAAGTTTTATCTACAGTAAAAATAGAAAAACTGATAATAGAATTCATAGTTTGATCACTGACTTCAAAATGCCTCATACAGATTTTAAGTTATTTAATTTTTCTTGTATATATTTGTGTTAATATAGAATTCT
The DNA here is from genome assembly GCF_049350105.2 of Macaca mulatta. Lineage (NCBI taxonomy): Eukaryota > Metazoa > Chordata > Mammalia > Primates > Cercopithecidae > Macaca > Macaca mulatta. The sequence continues at coordinate 24,490,019 of NC_133408.1, read as the reverse complement.
TATTTTTATTCGTTCTTTTGTTTTAAATTATAAACGCTACATATGTAAGACTACTGCTCCAGTTTTTATGAGTTAAGACTGCTTTTTAAATTAAGATACAATAGTTCAGAGTAGAACATTATTCAGCAGTAACTATCAGAAGAACTTCATAAATGATGAGAAATATAATATGTTTTCAAACAATGAATAGCTTTATAAGGATCACAAACTAGAAATGTTAAGGACTCAGAGAGGAGGTACTCTAAAAGATAAGTTAAAATAGGTACCTTTTCCTTGGGGTCTTCCTGAGCCTGTGCTTATGCAAGGGACTGAGAAAGCACAATTTGTCTCAGTAGAGGGCTTTTATCGAGGAAGGAGATAGGGCCTTCAAAGAGGCGATTCAGTTAAAATGAGGCCAACAAGGCCAAGCTCTAATCCAATATGACCGATGTCTTTATAAGAAGAGAGAGAAAGACAACAGGGCCAGGTATTCACAGAGCAACCACCATGCCACCACGGGTAGAGGTACCAAGCAGGCAGCTGTGTGTAAGCCAAGGAGATAGGCCAGGAACAGATTCATCCCTTATAAGGCTCTTAGAGGAAACCAACTGCACTGGCACCTTGACCTTGGGCTTCTAGTCAGCAGAAGTGTAAGAAAATAAGTTTCTGGTGTTTAAGTCCTGAATATATACACAACACACACACATGCACATATATATACACACACACTATATATAAAATACAATAAGATAAAGCTAAAGCAGATGTTAGAGTAAAATCATAACAAAAGGGCATTTACTAAATAAATTTAAACGTCAATACTCTAAGACTCTTATCTCAAAACCTAGAGCGAGTCCAGCAAATCATATGTAATAAGAGTAGGAAATAAGAAACTACAAATAAGAGAGCAGGACAACTAAGACAGGATTACATAATGGTGAAAAATTTGACTCAATCGAAAAATTAATAACCCCTTATCAAAATTAATTTTAAAAAGTAAACAGAAAAAAAAATCACCAGGCTCAGGAATTAGAAAGGAACATCTCAGCAGATCTACTAACCTCAATAATACAATAATGACTATTATAAACAATTTTATGCCAAAAACTGTGACAACATAGATATATTAAATTCTTAAAAACATGAATTGAAACTTACTGAACTTGGAAAAGAATAATAATGCAATAGCTGCAAAAAAAAACCGAATACAAAACAAACATAAAGCAGATTACAGGACATCAAAAATCTTAGAAAATTTAAATCCTAGTTACAATTGATTTTTTCACACATGGAAAAAAAGTAACATCAAGAATACACGAACATTCTAGGAGAAAAAAAAAATGTACAGGACACTGCTCAACTGTTTTTATAAGACCAGCATTAACTTTATATAAAATTTAGCCAGACGAGGCTGTCTCCTTCTCCCATGGTGGCAGCAATGGTGGGGCTGCCGCCTGCCGGAGCGTGTCGCAGACGCCAGCGGAGACGAAGGCGCTCAGCGCAGTGTGGGGCAATGAGCGGCTGGTGGAGGCCTGGTACCAGCAGCGGGAGGGAGCCGGTATGGTGGTTGGCATCAAGAAAATACCAGCCTGGGTAACATGGTGAATTCCATCTCTACAAAAATACAACAATTAGCTGGGTATGATGGTGCACTCCTTTATTCCCAGCTACTTGGATTCTGAGGCAGGAGGATCACCTGACTCCAGGAGGCAGAGGTTGCAGTGAGCTGAGATCATATCACTGCATTCCAGACTGCGCAACAGAGCGTGACCCTGTCTCAAAAATAAATAAAATTAAATTTAAAAGTAAGTAAAAATAAAAATATTTAAATAATATTTATTTCCTAAGTAATTCAATTCAATCAGTACTTTGAGTTGGTTTCAGAGCTCTTCCTTCAGGTGATGAAACAAACTTATAATATGGATACAAAATTTTAAAGTTCAGAATAAATTGACCTTGTTTTTAAATATTATATTCACTTTAATTTCTCTCAAATTACTTCAGATGTGTTTACCACTATTAAAATTAAGTGACATTCACTGGGATTAAATAATAATAAAATAAAATATGAGGCTTTGTGGTAACTTTTAATCCCAAGCCTTTATCACTGTTTGGCCTTCATGTGTATATTTAGAAACCAAATATGTACAAGTATTGCACTGCTTTAAAGATTTTAGTGGTAAAAGATACCTGATCAGTTGTCAGTACTCTATCTAAAAATCAATCTTAAAAATATGTAATGATACTCATTTAAATAGGAAAAAAATAATTACTGTGCATTTGTGCTTACGTTGTCCCTGTTTTGTTACATAGTATTTAAATAACAGGGATTATTTATCCTCATACTCGAGTTCCAGAACCGATATTGGCATTTACCATTGTTTTGTAATGATAGGGGGAAAATTAATTGTCTTACTTTCCTATGTTTGACATGGAACCTATCATGTTTTTGATGCTTTTGGTCACAGTTCTGTCTCTAGAATGCCAGCAATTAGATATATGCACGGGGTAACCTAACCACTTTAATATAATGGTTTAAAGTGCTATAAGCAATAACTACTAGACACCAAATCACTGTGTTTTAATTTGTGGCATGGTAGAGAGAATGATAGGACTCTCTGCACTATAAATGTGCTGTTAACTAATCCTTGTGCTAATAAATTATGGGGTTTGACTCCTGGGTCTGAAAAAGTCATCAAATCTTGCTAATTCTTAGACACTGACATCAGTCAAAGCCTCATCTGCAGACCTAGGAGAAGGTGATAATAAAAATGAACTGCTTTTGTGAGACATGGGGCCAGAAATTAAAACTGTTCAATCACACTACGCCCAAGCACTATTTCAGAAGAGGTGGGTATGTGAGATTTTAAGGTCTGATTTTGAGGGATAAAATTAATTCATAGTTTTTCTATAAGCCAAATATTGATATCAAAATTACACTAATGCAAGGCCAGCATCAGGGCATCAGGGCCCCTGTGTCGGAAAAAAATACTGTTTTCTTGGAGCATTGATATGCTCCTTCATAAAAAATTATAAATCCTTTTCAAAAATTTTAACTTATGGTCAAACATATTAAAATTAAATATATTTGTTTATAAAGTTGCAATAAAATTAACTTTAACTTTAATAATACAACTTACAAAGTAAAATTTTGTTTTCCCTTTTAAACAAAAGTTTTTATATAACATTAATAAAAGTAATTTTGAAAATTTTATTTACCTTTTAAATAAATTGCAATATAAAAAAGGGGAAAGAGATAGATTTAGTTGGCATTATGCTTTCCTTTTTTTTTTTTTTTTTTGGCAGTTGGGGGGAGTCCCACCCTGTCACCCAGGCTGGAGTGCAATGCCACGATCTCGGCTCACTGCAGCCTCCGCCTCCTGGGTTCAAGTGATTCTCCTGCCTCAGCCTCCAAATAGCTGGGATTACAGGCTCCTGCCGCCACGCCCAGCTAATTTTTGTATTTTTAGTAGTGACTGGTCCTCATCATGTTGGCCAGTCTGGTCTCCAACTCCTGACCTCATGATCCACCCACCTCAGCCTCCCGAAAGTGCTGGGATTACAGGTGTAAGCCACCACACCAAGCTTGCACTGTCTCTACTAAGTCATAGTGTTTGAGAAACTGTATTTTATCCAAAAGAAAGGTTTTCATTGTTTTTAAATATTTAAATTATCATTTTGGTCAAATGAAAGACTATTTTGTAGTGACCTGCGATTCTATTTTGTGATATCAAGTGTGATATTTGAAAAACATTGACAAACTTTCCAAAAGCAAACTTTCAAGTTCTAATTTCAGTTTTTTTGACCTCAACCTAAATTCTGGATATTGGGTCGCCTGAAGTCCAAGACAGACATATTAAGCTTATTTGGCATATTAAAAATATAAAAAACATCATCAAATATAAAGTGTTTAAATTTATTTAAATTATATTTACATAAATGTTAATAATATATATTCCAAAATTATATGAGATTATACTTTATTATACAATTGTAACGGTTAAAATGGTTAATTTATGTTATGTATATTCAGCCACATATACACAATGGTTTTTCTTTGCTCAGTAATTAAGTTCCAAACTTCTTTGGACATTCAACAGTCATACATTACCCTGCCTACTTCTCTAAGCTAACTTCACAATACTGTGTTTCTTTCTTTCATTTTTTTGATTTGATTCTCTTTGTTTTTGGTTCTGTGGGATTTTTTTTGTTTCATGACCTTGAAATTGCAATTTTTTGACCCTCTCAAGCCCCATTTTCCTGGGTCTTCTTTTAGTTGACTAATTATCAACCTTTTAGCTTCAGCTATAATATAATTTACAAAGGCAGACCATGCTGATTAACAACCTCTCACATGTTCATACACAGAGCATTCTTCCACCTCTCTCTCTCTCTGTCACACACACACACATCAGTATATACGTCCACTACAGTATATATCCTAGTATATATCCACTACAGTGTTTATCACAATACAAACCAGTTTTCACTTATTTGCCTTTTAGTGACTTTTTTTTCTTTATTTAACTGAATATAGTATCATTGAGCCCTGGAACATTATTTCTCTCATTTAATGGGATATCCTTACACTTAAAACTAGACTGTCACCTAAGTATATTTCAGAAAATATATGTGAAGTTACTAACAACATCATTTGCTACAGGTTTTTATTATATATCATATCCACATTAGTTTGTTTTAGTAAAGTCTTTAAGATGCTCATTTCTCTGTTCTTGAAACAGAAAGATAATTAACCCATGTTTTAAATGAAACAAATGTGGCAATTCTGATATCAGAATTATGGTCACAACTAATGTGCCTCAGGGATCATGTGCATTTTGTAAATCTATGTGTATATAGGTGAAGACAGTAATAAGGATTGAACAGTGGAGAATTAAAGAGTAAATAATTTATACGAAGGTATTTCTTACTATTAAAACTACTCTGCTCACCAAGTAAAGCAGCTCTAGATATATATGAATGGCAAAAATCACAGTGGAAAAAGAAACATATTTCAAAAATTTTTCAAGCATGTCAACAAAATTTATTTTAAATGCATAATATACAGAAAATACATAAAACATGAAGGTTTTTTTAATACATGGCATTTGCCAAATTTGTATTAATTTTACCAACATAACTGCTAAGATATCAAATATAAAAATAAAAATGATTATAGCAACTGATTTTATTTTCACAAACAGCACTTGGATTAAAAAATATTGTTATATGATAGCTATCTTATGAGTGAGTTTTTAATGAATGAATTAGTCAAATTTAAAATAACGTTAAATTATTTGAGCAGTGGGCCATTTCTTCATTTTAGAAAATTCTCCATCATTTTTCTGTAATACTTCTCAACTCATTTCTGTTCTAAAAAATATTTCAAGAGAAATAAAATTTTGCCTGTTTATTCTACTCAATTACCGAAGTTTATGAAGCTTCTTCCAACCCCTTGTGATCAATCAAACTCCATTAAATGATAAAAATGTAATTTTAACACTGTGTTTTTTATAGATATTCAGTATGATAATGTCACTTTAAGAAAATGTGTTCTGATTTTACTTCTTGTGGAAAAAGAAAACTCTTCGTAATTCCTTGTTATTGATCTATGTAAGATTTATAAAGTAGCTGTCTATCATGTCTGGCAGACCAGATAAAGGCTTAAATATCTTTTCTGCTGATATATTAAAGACTCAAGGAGTGATGAACATTCATTGAGATTCTAATGAATACTGTGATTTTTAAGAGAATAATGCAAACTCATAACCAATAAGACTTGTGAACATCTATATCTTGAATTTTAAAAAGTATAATATTTAAAAAATGGATAGCATAGTACAAGAATAGTTTCCATCTTTAGTGCATCACTCAGTAAACATGAAGTATGTTAAAAACTAAGAATATGAAATGAAGATTTCACAGTAAATATTACATTTAGAATTCTATATATATTCACACCCGTACATATATTACCTTAAAATCACATTATGAAATGTCACAGCTGGTATTTTATAATTTAGAAATGTAGGCTGTAGACCGTCAATCAGAAGGCTACACAAAGCATAAATCAAAATCACACAAAGCATAAATATGATTTGCAGAGCAGACATGAAGAAAAGTTTTGTAGAGAGAAGTTGGCTTCTACAGTGAGGTAAGAATGAGGATTTTGTTATCCAAGTTGTCTCAAGATTATTGAAATGGCATTCACGAAATCTCTAAGAGTTTGTAGTATACGCCTTGCCTTTGGAGAACACCACAGAATGTTACGTCTAAGGCAATAATAGGAATAGTTGTTTTGGGTTCAATCTGCCCTCTCAGGGGGTTTAGGGACATAGTTGAGCCATGAGGGATGGACAGTCAGCTCAGGGCCATTTGAAAGTGAGTCCAAGAGAACCATGGGGAGAGGTGAGATGACTTCAATAGTGGGAGTCTCTGAGTAAGGGATTAAGGTAATGCTAGGAATGGGTGAAACGTTCATTGATCACATTACAGGAATTGTCATGGGGAAGGAGACAGCATAAAAATCTTTGAAGAGTGTCTCAAAAAGTTCATGAAAGTGTCAGCTTTGTACAGCTGCCAGTACAGAGACTGTAGAGCAGCTTACACTACCATCTATCACATACTGAGAAAGAATACTCCTGCTGCCCTATTCAACTCCTCTTCCACCATTAACACTCACTGTGTAGCAAAATATTACATGGCTCTCTATTCATGTTAAGTGGCAAGCCCTATTCTTGATTTAGGAATTAAAAGTTTCCACTCAAAAGTGTTAATTCATATTTCAATCACCAATTCAAAAATAATACTCTTTCTCTCTGAATTGCCTCGCCACTGCCATAGAATGACAGGCAAAATGATCATGTATTGTCTCTTCAGTTCCTAGCTGCAGTTTGAGCCACCTTCTGGGTAAGGCTGCAGCTGAGAGTAAATCCTAGTGAATTTTACAGCTGTGCATCTTCAGCAGCTGATACTCTGAAAACTGAAGAGTTGAATGTGCAGATTGTGAATATGGGATTTGGAAAGGACATAAAAGAGCCCACTATACAAGTCATTCTTAAACAAACGTAAGCTTGCGTTAGGATCTGCCCTAGGGAGTTTAACAACATGTATTACAGGACCTCAAAGAATGTAATTTAGTAAACCTAAGGTGGGGCAGGTAAATTTGCAATTCCAAGTAACGCAGATACTGATAGTGTGGGTACTACATTAGAATCGCCACACTCAGGGAGTCATAGAAAAGATAAATAATTCATTCAAATTTTCACAAGAAATGAGTTATATAGACCAGAATCAAATCAAACTTTCTAACCCAATCCCACAATTAGGTCTCAATTCTAATTGCTTGCCAATAATGTCACTTACGTATATAGTAGATGATAAATAAAGTGGATATTAGGGGAAAAATCCTGGTATATGCTGGAGGTTTTAATCATATATATATTTTTATTTATAAAATTTCATCATAAGTTAAATTTTGAGAAAGTATTTTTTCACATGTAATATAAAAATTTCCTGACAAAAACTGTACAGTTGTATAATTCTAGGAGTAATTTTGTTATTACATTTTACAACTGATCAACATTTTGAAGAAAAATTTAAATAATCTTTTCAAATCTACATAATAAATTACATAGTTGAAAATCCACTTTGGAAGTTGTTTTATTATGGTATATTCACTAGCATTTTAATATTTTTTCCCATATATCTATGTGCATGTGTGTGTGCGCGTGTTTGATATATATCATTGCTTCATTTTAACTCATAAGACTTTATATTCTGGAAATTGCTTTTTTATGAAGAGTGGTAAATTCACACACATTAGTCATATTTGTGTACCTTCAATAGTGTATACGAAGACAAAAGCATTATCTAATTCAGGATAACTCGGTTGAAAATAAAGGCTACAAAAATAAAATTTTTAGAGGTTAGTTCTAGAAATGAAGCCTGTGCCTTGCCAAATTACATTGAACAAACTAACTTTTTACCTTTTCTTACTGACAATTTTGACTTGATGCAGAGAATATAGTATTGTGTGATTAGAGTAGAAATATTTTGAAAAATTCAAATACATTTGGGAATCCTGATCCCTCAGATGCTAAGCAAAAATCATTTATTAACCCATGAATAATGGTCTTAATAGGTTTTGTAATTGTTTTGTAACTGCTTTTATTTTATTTACCAAGCTATTTAAGAGTTTTATTTCATTCAATATAGTGCATAAAATACGAATTTGACAAAAAGCCATTAAATTTTGGGGAGTGTTTTATGTTCAATACCCACAAAAACCTGGAAAAAATGAAACATTTATTAACAAGAAATAAGGCAGATTTGCTCACCTGCCTACCAAACTGCCTACAAATAACACCACTTTTCAGGAATGATATTACTCCATTTTCATGCTGCTCATAACGACATACCTGAGACTGGGCAATTTAAAAATAAAGAGAGGTTTAGTGGACTCACAGTTCCACGTGGCTGGGGAGGCCTTGCAATCATGGCAGAAGACTAAAGACACGTCTTACATGGCAGCAGGCAAGAGAGAATTCGAGCCAAGTGAAAAGGGAAATGCCTTATAAAACCATCAGATCTTGTGAAACTTATTCACTACCACAAGAACAGCATGGGGGAAACTGTTCCTATGGTTCAATTACCTCTCACCGGGTCCTTCCCATGACATGTATGGTTTATAGGAACTACAATTCAAGATGAGATTTGGGTGGGGACACAGCCAAACTATATCAGGAGTTAAGCACAGTTACACTACGGGAAGAAATGACCGTAATATCTAATAACAGCATTAAGCTTGGGTAACCAATGCCAAACTCAGGTGGTGACCCTATGACAATTAGATGACAAACTTTTCCAGGATCTGAACAGAATGTAGACATATTTGCTCAGGGTCCTCAAAGCTACTGCCAGAAAAAAATTTTTTTAAAGTTATTTAAAATAGCATCTTTTTGATATTATTAGATTTATTAGCTTTATGATATATCTGACTGTTCATATCCAAATTAATGCAAGCCCTAACTGTCATTTCACTTTTATTTTAGGATATTAGATATAAAAATACAATAGAGTCAGGGATTCAAAGTTCTGAGGTAATTATAAGTCTAGGAGCATTATTTCAAGTCAGAACAACTTTTACATATGAAGATGAGAAAGAAGAAAGCAGCCCCTGACTTCCAGGACCTGATGTAACACTTAGAACTAGGCTTTGGTTATATTAGAAGCTTCCCTGGAACTCATAGCTAGGCCTTGTTTTTGTCCTTGCAACATAATTTCACATAGCCAGATTGCCTAACCAAAGTCTATACATGTACCTTATGTATACACATTAGAAGATAAGCATGCTGGTTCAAGTTAGAAATAGTAGACTTCTCAATAAATTCTCTTGTTTGAGCTGAACTGATCATGCACTCAGCAAATATAGATGAAGTTTGCTTCCTTAATTTTACTATATAAAAAATAGAAATTGAATGGATTCTGATTTTAAAAAATCAAAGAAATGAAAAGAAGGAAAGTCTTGTAGAAGTCTTGTACATAAAAAGGAAGATAAAAATTATCATAGTATTTTCATTCCCTTTTGGAGGCACGGATACTCATTTCTTCTAAGATTCAGCATAGTATTTATTGAGTTAGTGTGTAAGGATATATTTTATGTATATATTATATATATGGGGAGAGAGAGAATTAGAGATTCAGGTGAATTGATGTAAGGTACAAACATTCTCATATATAGTATTTTGTTAAATAAAAATAAATACTGTTTGATTTTAAAGAAAATTGTCGTGATTCTGAATTCTAGAACATTTAAGCCATTCTTCACAAATTTTTACGAGCAATTTTCCATACTTAGAGGTAAACTTCAAAGTAAAACATTTGTGTATTTGTTGCTAACCTTATTCCTAGGAAAATTTATCAAGAAATGATGTTGATAGTTTTTCTCAGTAGCACATCTATAGTAAATGTGCTGTCTGCTATGGAATGGCCATTTTGTCCACATGTAAAACCTGAGTGCAGTTTCTAATTCCATGAAAACTAAATCGCTCTCTCAGAAATAAGAAAAATATCCTATACAGAGTCTCATTTCAGAACTCTCTTATTCATAGTCTCTCTAGACAGACTCTGATTCACATCATTTGTTGCTTGTTAAGGGGCATATGGTATCAATTCCTGTGTAGTAAAATCATTATGCATGTTTCCTTCTCAAGATTTTAAGGAAGAATCCATTTCCTTGACTTTTGCAGCTTTCAGAGTTCTCTTGTGTTCCTTTGCTGGCGGCCCCTTTCTGAACCTCAAAGACAGTAACCATGGGTCAAGTCTTTCTCACATCAAATCACCTTTACAGATTCTCTTCTTCTGAGTCCTTCTACTCAATTTAATCTTGGATCTAAAGCAAACATTTTTCCAAGCTGATGGTAAATTCAAACAGTGTTTCTAGAGGTTGTCTGTGCCTGGGGTGAGTCTAGGTTAATAAACTAAAATGGAATGTGAATTATTCTCCAAAAAGAATTCTTCATATCTCTAAAGGTTGTGTTTTCATATCAAAATAAAATGGTTTAACAAAACCTTGATATATGAAATACCTTCTGATTTTTGGGCCCACCCAGACTATCCAGAATAATCTCTTTGTCTTCAGCTAGCTGTTAGCAACCTTGATTCTGTCTAAAATCTTAATTCCCTTTTGCTATGAAACCTAACATATTCACAGGTTCTTGGAACTGGGACATGGACATCTTTGGGATGCGAAGCATCATATGACCTACTAAAATAGGAATTACTGATGATCCAGATTCTAATATGCCTTTCCTTATTGCAGAGTGTTCACCAGCCTGATGAAGTGTATTACAAATTAGTGACTTTTTAAATGCCTGAGAGCGTCTCTTGAAGGTTTTAACTACTCAGCTACCTTTCCATGTTTCCTGCTCTCAAAACATGGGCTGGAACCACCGTAGTTTCACTGTCTGTACTTGGCTGCCTAACTCATAGAAATGGAAGCCAACTTCATATCCTCATTGTGAAACACAAAATAATGGACAAATGGACAAAATAATGGGCCTCAAAAATGTCCACATCCTAATCCTCGGGAACCTGTTATTCTGTTACCTTCAGTGTAAAATGAGCTGTGGAGATATGATTAAACGTCTTGAGACGTGAATATTATTCTGGATTACCCTGGTGGGCTGAGTACCTTGTAAGTATCCTTATAAGGCAGAGGCTGGAGTGTCAGAGTTACAGAGGAGATGTGGCAGTGAACGCAGGGGTGACAGATGATGGATAGCTAGAGATTATATATAGATAGATTAGATAGATAGATAGATAGATAGATAGATAGATAGATAGATAGATAGATAAACATAATAGAGAGGATAGGTAGATGATAGATATCATTTAGATGTGAATGATATGGCTCTCTCTCTATATATATATTCATGTACATGCATATGTATTTTTTCATGTATACACATATTTTTTTTTCATGAAAATGCTATTTTGCTGTCTTTGAATATGGAGTAAAAGGACAGAAGCCAGGGAATACAGATGGCCTCTAGATGTGCAAGGCCAGGAAATAGATTCTCCCCTAGAGCCTCCAAAGGTAATGCAATTTTGCCAACCCACTTCAGACTTCCAACCTCCAGAACTGTAAGATAATAATGTTGTGCTATTATAGCCCACTTAATTTGGAGTAGCTTCTTACAGCAGCAATAGGAAGCAAAGGCATCCACCCACTACATTTTAGCAAGTTAGGGTTTCAGTGGATGGCAAATGATTGAAGTGAAAATGAAGCCTGGAGCTAAGAGGGCCACTGCCTGGCATGACTGACTCTACATTGGATTTTTTTCCAGGATTTCTAATTGTCCTTGAGTCAGTGTCCCAAGAATGAAAAAGTCTATTTTAGTATGAATTTCAGCAAACTTTCACCCACATTCAAGTATACATTTAAGAAATGTATCCTGAATATTCAGAGACTTCCAATTTTGCCAAAAACTTGTTTTAAAAGACACCAGCATTAGCACCAAACATTTTTTCCAAAGTAGCCTTGTTGGTTTTGAGTCCAAATGGCCTCAAAGATTGTTGTCCTTACATTGTTCATTTGGCAATTTAGCTTCTGGGAATCAGGTGCCTGCCATTGCTGCAACATTTTCTAAAATAATCAGAGACATTTGCCCTGACTAAAATAGAAATTTCTCTTTTCCATGGGAGAGATATGCATGAAAACAAAACAAAAACTGACCAAATCAACAAACCTTTCATCTCTCACTTATGGCAGCCTACTACTTTTATTTTATGTAAGACCTCCTTCCTCAGATCTGCTCACGGAGATGCTAGCACTTTGACAGTCCTGCCCAAGACTTACTGTGTCTGGGACTAAATGGAATCCCTATCCTGACATTTTATGTTTTTCAGGGCGCTTGTTTCTGTTGTGCTTTGTTTGAGGCTATTCAAGTCTGATAAAGACATTTAAAATTGTCATTCTTGCTTATTCTTTCTCATTATTCTTAGTCCCAATAGGGATTATAATATAATGCCACAGCATAACTGACTACATTCATAAGCTTCTACCTTCCTTTACACTGGAAATCCACCCAGTGTTTGAAAATTATTGTGAAGTTACCTTTCCAAAGTGGGCTCTTCAACATCCGTTGGAATTCAGCAAGCAAGCAGTGCTTTGGAATTCCACACTCATCTCAGCAAACCATTTCCAACAGCTTCATAACCATCTGTCAAAATGAGCTCACTACAATTCCAGGAGTTTTAAGTGGTCTATTATGCAGACACTCCTTGGCTTGAAATCTTAGCAAGCCCAGATGCAGTTCCTACATTAAATGGGTACAAATCAGAGTTTACAAACTGCGGAATGTGAAATGGATTGCTTATACTTTTTAATTTTTTGAAATTTCTGTTACTCAATTTAATCTTGGATCTAAAGGAAACATTTTTTCAAGTTGATGGTAAATTCAAACAGTCTTTCTAGAGGCTGTCTGTGCCTGGGCTGAGTCTAGGTTAATAAACTAAAATGGAATGTGAATTCTTCTCCAAAAAGAGTTCTTCTTATCTCTAAAGGTTGGGTTTTCATATCAAAATAAAATGGCTTAACAAAATCTTAATATATGAAATCTGTAATATTTCTCAACATCCATCATTAAAACTTTCATCCTTAACTTGGTTGTTTCTGATAAGGAAAGGGCCTGGACACAAACATAGCATTACATTCCTTGAACACTTTGCCATTTAAGATTTTACTTAAAGTTATCTGTTTTGGATGACAATGTTAATCTTTTTTTTTTTTTTTAAGATGGAGTCTTGCTCTGTTGCTCAGACTGGAGTGTAGTGGCATGAACTCGGTTCACTGCAACCTCCGCCTCCTGGGTTCAAGCAATTCTTCTGCCTCAACCTCCCAGTAGCTGGGATTTACACGCACGTACCACCACGCCCGGGTAATTTTTGTATTTTTTGTAGAGATGGGGTTTCACCATGTTGGCCAGGCTGGTCTTGAACTCCTGACCTTGTGATCTACCCGCCTTGGCCTCCCAAAGTGCTGGGATTACAGGCGTGAGCCACCTTGCCCGGCTGACAAAGTTAATTTTATACATTAATAAGATTAAGACATTACATCAACAAAATATTCTCCTTTTACGTTTTATGTCTTAGTCCATTTCTGTTGTTTGTAACAGAATATCTGAAACTGGGCAATTTATTAAAAAAAACAAATTTATTTCTTTCATTTATGAAGGCTGAGAAGTCCAAGGTTAAGGGGCCACGTGGGGTGAGAAGCTCCTTGGTGGTGTAGGCTTGGCAGAGTCTACCACGTGATGAGGCAGCTGAGCAAGCTGGCTCAGGTTTCTCTTTCTCTTTCTATGAAGCCACCAGTCCCGCTCTTGTGATATCTCATTAATTCAGGATTCCATTACTCAGTTAACTCAGAAATTTATAAATCTGTTCATGAGGGTAGAGCCCTCATGACTCAATCAGCTCTTAAAAGCCCTACCTCTCATTAATGCTATGTTGGAGATCAAATTTCAATTTCAGCTTCAGAAGAGACAAACATTCAAACCACAGCACCTTACAAGGATCAAATAAACTGAAACTTAACCACTATGGCATGTAATACATACCTTGTTTCCTCTTTATCTTTTTCCCTACTAGAAAGTGTCTCCGAGACTTTGCCTTTCTGCTTCCACTTGTGATGCGCATGCACGCCTTTCAGGCTGATGAACTAAATCAGAAATCACGTTGACTTTAACGGGTATGTAAAAGCCTGTCATTCTCACTCTGCCTTTTCTCTCTCTTCCTTCTCAGTGATTCTACTTCCCAAAATAAAATTTTGCCTCGGGCTCTGCTTTGCAGGAACCAAGGCCAAGATGTGGGTTTTGAAGTTAATTTCCCGATGTGTTACATTTTACAAAAAAGAAAAAAATTACCATCGCACGGCATGTAGTAATATCCAAATTTAACTACCTTATTGGTTCTTACTTTGAGAATTATAAGACCTTAATGTGCTTCCACCCCACTTCCCCACCTAAAAAGAAGTCTCCCTGCTATCATTGAGTGTCACTCGTAGGGGGATGTGTGAGGATATGTTTGTCCTGCTGTTCCTTCAGAGTCACAGGTACTGGACTTTTCTGTTACTGTTATTTTCCTGGGCCATTGATTGACCCTCTTAACATGTCAGATGCAGCTCCTCTGATCCATGCCTGCATGAAAAAACACCCTTCAAAAAGTTCTCTCTAGTTTCTCCCTCCACCACTATTTATAATTGTCGTGTATGAGGTATCCTACATACTATTTTTGGGTAGAACCGCTAAATAATATGTTTTTAACAAGATTAAAGTGCATTTCTGTCTTATGTTTACAAATGAAATCTAGCCCAGATCGGAAGGACAGCTTCAAGACAGCCTGAAAACAGCTTCAAGTCCCCTGAAGCCAGGGCCCTTCTGTTTCCAGGCTCTTCTACCCTCATCCTCACCATTAAAGGTTTCATCTCAGAGCCGAAGTTGGCTGCGTGAGTTTCACCCATCAGAAACCATTCCAATCAGCAGAAAAGAAAAAGGCCTGAAGAAAGGTACAGTAATTTTATTTTTTCTACAGTGAATATTAACTTGTCTTTGACTCTCTAGGTGACTCTGGTGGATCCTGTATTTTCTGGAAGGCCTATTGTCTACATTTGGGGTTCTGGTCTGAGAGGAGAAGAATGATGACATGACACCCACATCAGAATCTAAGTTTCCTGTTTCCTCTCTCATTCTCTCTTTGGTTAGAATTTTCTGTCCCATAACTTGTCTGGTATAGGAAAAGGGCGGCAGAAGAAGGGTGGCAGCTGAGAGAGGTGTGGAAAAAAGAAAAAAAAAACTATATATATGATATATATAAGATATCTATTTATATATCATATATAGATCTATATCTCTATAGACCTATATCTGTTATATATAAGATATATATGATATATATCTTATATAAATCTATATCTATATCTTATATATAGATCTATATATTATATATGATATATTATATATAAGATATATATCATATGTAGATATATATGATATCTTATATATAGATCTATATAAGATATATAAGTACATATATGATATATGTGATATATATGATATATAGATATATAGATATAGATCTATATAAGATAGATATATAAGTATATAGCTATATATGATATATATCTAAATATAAGATATATATCTAGATATATCTATATGATATATATAATATGTATATTTTGTGTGTGTGTGTGTGTGTGTATATATATAAAATTCAGCAACTATTCCTTAGGATAATTATTTGATCATACAAATGAACCACAGCTTTGGGGAAAAACTAAGATATTGATAGAATTATTTTATGACTCTAGCTTGTGCCATTGACATACTTAGACTTAGTACGTACAGAATGTTCAGACAAAGATGTTTTAGATATGTTAAGATGAAGCAACTAGGTATGTCAATGTTAAGTGAAACACATGGACTTATTTGTTACCACATATGTATGTGTGTGTCTATATATATGTACATATACACATACATATATACACACATACATAATTTTTAACTTTATTGAGGCGGTGCTGAGAAAATATAATCAAGTTTAGGCCAAATTTATAAGTTTTCTAAAATCTCCAGATAAAGACTCATCAACCCCAAAGGTAATATTACATATGTAATTTACTGTTACTTAACAAGGGATGCATTTATTTTTTAACGTTCATCTACATGTCTGAGCATCACTTTCCAGAAATTCTTTTCGGTAGCACAGTGTTGAACTAAAGCATTTTCAATTTTGAGAAACTCTAAAGGAAATTTAAATCCACCAGAGTTAATGAAAGAATAACACTTAGCACTTACCCATGACCAGAGCTGACATCTGAACCTGAACTACATGGAGAGCAGAGGTGTTTGCGAGATAAGCACTCACAGTGCTGAGAAAGAAGTACGGGGAGGTTCTGTTACCGAAAAATGGGTTGGATTAGGGAAGTTAATGCTGGGCTCGACCTTTGCATACTCATTTTGCAATTTTCTCTTCAGTGCCCAAGTCACACATAAAAAAGTTGTTTTTCCATAGATACGTGTTCATTAAAAGCTAGGAAAGCATCCTAAATCCTCACAAACTTCTTGTGATGAACTGGATTTGATATTGTCATTTATAATAAATTGTTGATAATATCAAGCTTTTTGGAATTCTCCTGTTGCTTTTATTGGGAAAAAAAAGCTTATTTCAATATATAAGCACATATACAATAATGTACCTGTGAACATTCATTGCAAAAGATAACCATCTCAATATCTTCTACTTACTTCTCTTGTTAAGATAAAGAATTTGGCAACACCCCAAATAATAATCTTCCAAAATTCTGGTGGGAAGGAAGAGAATCTTTTTACACAAATACGCACGCATAGCAGAAACACATAAGATGAATTCTATTTAGTTGAAGCTACTCTGTCTTTCTATGGTATAAAACAAATTTCAAATGAGGCCAAAGAATACATTTAACATCCCATTGTATCAGGTTTAATAATTGGGATGAAGGACTCTTCTTTTGGGAAGCTCACCCTCCATGCATCTTTGCCTTCCTGCTATGGACTACTAGGCAAAATCAATAAATAACAATGAGACTATGGATAGCACAAAGTGTAAAGGAAGGTTACCTACATAAAAACTCATTGTTCTGGAAAATTTCATAAGGCTTCTGGAAGGTGGTCTTATCACACCTCTTTAGAGATCATTACAGAGAAGACACTACAGAGGGATGATAGAATAAAGAATGGAATCAGCCAAGGATAAATTCAAAATTCAGGCTCTGTCCCTTACTGAGAGGCAATTAGGAAGTTTTATTATTTTTAAAATGTTGTTGAATTTCATGGTTTTCATTTATAAAATGAGCATAATTTTTAAAATGAGCATAATAAAACTAAATAATATATTTAGAGGTCCTGTCACAGTTCTTTCTACAAAATAGTTGTTAAATAATGTTTAGCTTTTATGATTATATTGTTGCATAATTTTAAATATAAGCTTGTTATTATTTTTTAGTTGGGAGAGATTAAGAGACAAATTTCCTCTGTTGTAAGATTTCTTTAAACAGCCAATAAGTTAACTCTGACAACTCTCACAAATTTCAAGATACTATCACCATAAAACACTAATTTTGCAATCTAACCATGTGGCCTTATCACTCAAATCTGAAAGATGAATTATCTCATTCAAATACTGTATAATAGGAGAAATGAAAATGGTGAGAAACACATTATTAATTCTCTCAAACACTGTGGAACAGATATGTGAGTAGTCTTATATTATTTTCGAAATACAGAACTGAATAGTATGTGATGCTTTCCCTTAATAAGTTCATACAATTTTAAAAAGAAAAATTTAGAAGTATGTCATATCCTTGAAATAAACACAGTATTCTTTCTATCTCATAATATTGTTTGAAGAAGATACTTTTCTTAGTTAGCAGTTGGTCTTATCGAAGACAAGTTAACTTTAACTGTTAGCATACTCTTTTTAGTTGGTAAATATCTTATTCATAAATTCCTACTAATATCACTCCCTATACTTTTTTCATTCTGATTTAATTTAATCTTATATGTTTACTTTATAAAATAACTATATTGAAAACATTTGTTTATGCCCTATTGGAAATTTGTGCTATTTGATAGAGGAGAAGAGTTTCATGGAAGTTTCAAAGTTACCTTTTTTATGGTTGCTTGTTAATGAGTAACATAATTTCCTAGTCTACTGCTTTGATTTAAATACACACGTAGCTTGCCTATCATAATAGGGTACAATGTGTGTTTCTTAGTGATATGGTTTGGCTCTGTGTCCTCACCCAAATCTCACGTTGAATTGTAATAATCCCCATGTGTTAAAGACAGGACCAGGTAGAGATCACTGAATCATGGGGGCAGTTTCCCCCATACTGTTCTAGTGATAGTGAGTGAGTTTTCAGGAGATCTGATGGTCTTATAAGGGGCTTCCTCCTGTGCTCAGCATTCATTCTCTCTCCTGCCACCCTGTGAAGAGGTGCCTTCTGCCATGATTGTAAGTTTCCTGAGACCTCCCCAGCAACGTGGAACTGTGAGTCAATTAAACTTCTTTTCCTTATAAATTCCTCAGTCTCAGGTATGTCTTTATTAGCAGCATGAGAACAGACTAATACACTCAGTATTAGTGCAAAAGGAATAAAATAACTTAAAATCTGTTTTAAAAACGAATTCATTCAGATGTAACTTTTGTTATATATAATTTTGTGTAGAATATAGGTAGAAGTTTGCATATGCCACAAAATATGATGTAAAATAAATAAATGTTAAAAAACACAATGAGCCAATTTTATTCAACTTAAAAAAATTGTATAAATATTCCACAAACCTGTGCAGAGTCTGTAAAAAAAACATAAAATTCTAATTATAGGCAGAAGTTAATTCTAACTGAATGGGGAGATAGAGAATGTCCCTTAAGGGAAGTATAAATATTTCAAATACGTTGATTCTCACAAATTGATATGTAAGTACAATAAACTCACTATCAAAATACAAAGTTATTTTGGTCTGAATTGACAAAATTATATAAATATCATTCAAATAATTAGCATGTGACATATAGTCAGCTAATATGGGGAATGGCCTTGCATTTCCAGATATTAAAATTCTTTATAAGGCTGGAGTAATTTAAAAATTTTGGGATTCATACCATGATAGACAAATAGAAATGCACATAAAAATTCAGAATATTCATCTCTAATTCATCATGTTATACTTGGGATATCTATTATTCATGAGATTCCACTAAAACAACTCCTGTACTTTTCTCAAAATTGAATGAAAATGCATTATTTATGTATAGTTCAAAAAGGGACTGCAAAGAAAAAGTTTGTGTATAACATACTGTTTGCCTGTTTTAATAAAAGTGGCTTTTAAAAGTGTTGTGAGATATTGATCATTTAATAAATGGTGTTGTATGATTGTGTTGTACTTGAAAATATATTTCAGATGGAATTCATAATTAGGGAAAATTTTATAGTACAATAAATAATAATATATCATTAAGCAAAATTAATTAAAAAAGGATTCTAGGGCAAAGAGCAATGGAAAGTGATTATAAACTCAGCATGAATTTTTAACAAAAAGCAGATGTACATGTCTTCCTTGATATAGGAAAGTCCTGATTCTGTAACCATGTTATCTCCCTAGTGGCATCTTTTGAACATTACAAATACACTGGTGTATTGTCCGACCTGCCTCAGTCAGTCAAAGCTTCAATCTGCACATGCATAAAGGTGGTATGAAATAGGAAAGCAAAAATATTTGCCTAGATATAACAAGAAGATATATAGACTTGCAAGGAAAAGTGATAAAGTGGGCACAGTGCCCGCAGTTCTCACTCACTGACAATCTCCATAGCTGTTTTGATTCTAGATGTTGATGTAAATTTACATCTGTCATCTGGCCTAATTTAGGTCTGATTGGAGGACTCACACAGGATGTGCATATTGTGATGTCCAAAGGGAATCCACAAACCCTGCTCTGGCTCAAAATTTTTTTCTAGATAGACCTGCCATTAGTAATAGAAGATGGACTAAACACCCTTACTTTTGCAAACTCAATCAGAAACTTTTGAAATATTTTCCTTAAGAAGAAAATGTTACTACAACAAGAAAAGAGGGTATTTTAGGAAAATATTCATTTTGGGAAGAATTAAGTGGTTTCAATGCCTTCAAAGTTAATACAAAACTATTTCTAGTAAATAAAAATGACAAAAAAGATAATAAGACACTCAACAGAGATTATAAGATTAGAAATTAATGAGGAACAGTACATTATAATGTTAATAATGCTAGGGAAAAATGAATCCGTTGTCTATACAGACATTCAGAATGCAGATGTAAACTACAAAATTTTAAATTAAAAGAGGGAAGATGACAGATACAGAGAACAGCTAATAAACAGGTGAGTGTACTTTCTGAAAAAGATTCCAGAATAGAGTGACCAAAAGCACAAACTAAACACACAGAAACAATTTTACAAGCTGTGGATGAGGCATCAGAAGATCTAAATCTGTGTATCAAAAAGAGTTACTGCAAACCACATTAAATGAATAGAAAAAAATGAAAGCTAGATATGTGTGGACAAAATGCTAGCCTTTTCTGTTTTTGGAAAGGTCTTCTTATTGCATCTTTTTAAAGCTTTATTGAAGTACAATTGTTATACAAAAATAGTACACCTTTAATGTACACTTTCTTCACTTTTTTTTTTGTTTTTTGAGATGCAGGTTTGCTCTCGTTGCCCAAGTTGGAGGGCAGTGACGTGATCTCAGCTCACTGCAACTTCCGCCTCCTGGGTTCAAGTGGGTTCAAGTGATTCTCCTGCTTCAGTCTCCTGAGTAGCTGGGATTACAGGTGCCCACCACCACGCCCAGCTAATTTTTGTATTTTTAGTAGAGACAGAGTTTCACCACGTTGGTCAGGCTTGTCTCGAACTTCTGACCTCAGGTGATCCACCCACCTCGGCCTCCCAAAGTGCTGGGATTACAGGCATGAGCACCTGGCCCTAATGTACACATTTTGATTATTATTTTTTGTTTTTTGTTTGAGACAGGATCTCGCTCTGTCCCCCAGGCTAGAGTACATTGGCATGATCATGACTTATTGCACCATTGACCTTCTTGGCTCAAGCGATCCTCTCGCTTCAGCCTCCTGAGTAGCTGGGAGTAGCTGGGCCATAGGTAAGCACCACCAAGCTTGGCTAATTTTGATTTTTGATTTTTGTAGCGATGGGGGTCACTCTATGTTTCCCAGGCTGATCTTGAACTCCTGGGCTCAAGCAAACCTTTAGCCTTAGCCTCCTGCAATACAGCATGATTATAGGCTGATGAGTTTAGATATACGCAAACATCCTAAATACCTTAAATCAAGGCACTAAATATATTCATTACATAATTCTCTTGTCTTTATTTGTTGTATTTTTCTTTTAATTTGTTTTTAGTGTTTTTCCCCCCTTTGGTAAGAATACTTAACATGAGAGTTATCCTCTGAATATATTTTGAAGTGTACAATACTGTATCATTAACTATAGGTACTTTGTCATACATAGATCTCCAGAACTTATTCATCTTGCATCACAGAAATTTTAAACCCACTGAGAAACAATTACCCATTTCCTCCTACCTACCCTAGTAACTACCTCTTTATTATCTGCTTCTACGTGTTTGATTATTTTAGGTATCTCACATTAGTGGAATCATGCAGTATTTTGTCATTTTTTGACTGGCTTATTTTACTTGGCTTAGTGTCTTACCTATATTGCTGCAAATGGCAGAATCTCATTTCTCAAGGCTGAATAATAGTCTTTTGGGTTTATCACCATGTTTCCTTTACCTGTTAATTCATCAATAGACCTTTGGATTGTTTCTGTATCTTGGCTTTTATGAATAACACTGCAGTGAACATGGGTGCACAGATATCTCTTTGAGATCCTGGTTTTAATTCTTTTGCATATATATCTAAAAGTGGGTTCATTGGATCATATTGTAGTTCTATTTTAAATTTTGTGAGGAACCTCCATGCTTTATCCATAGTGATTGGGAGAGGTAATATTTCACATTTCCATCAATAATGCATAAGAGTTCCAATTCCTACACATCTTCAGCAACACTGAATAATAATACTTATCTTACCAGGTATGAGGTGTTCTCTTATTGTGGTTTTCATTTACATTTCCCTGATGATTAATGATTTTGAGCACCTTTATATACTTGGTGGTCATCTGTATGTATTCTTTAAATAAATGTATATTCAACTCTTTTGTTCATTTTTTAAGCAGGCTTTTTTTTTTTTTGCTATTGAGTCATAAAGGATTCTTGTACATTTTGAATATTAATTCCTCATCAGATAGATGTTTTGCACATATTTTCTCTCATTCTATGGGATACCTTTTCACTCCATTTTCTGTTGTTTATAACAGATAACTGAATCTGGGTGATTTTTTTTTTTTTTATTCATTTCTTGCAATTATATAGGCTGAGAAGTCCAAGGTTGAAGGGCCGTATCTGGTGAGAGCTGATGGGGACTCTAAAGAGTCCCAAGGCAGTGCAGAGTATCACATGAGAAAGGGGGCTGAGCTTGCTAATGTCCTAGCTCAGGTCTCTCTTCCTTTCCCCATAAAGCCACCAGTTGCACTCCCACGATAACCCATTAATTCATTAACCTATTAGTCCGTGAATGAACTAGACCATTATAAGGGCAGAGCTCTTATGATCCAATCACCTCTTAAAGGCTCCACCTCTCAGTATTGCCTCATTGGAGATTACATTTCAACATGAGTTACAGAAGGGACAAATATTCAAACAATAGCACATCTCCTTTGTTAGGTTTATTCCTAAATATTTTATTATTTTTGATGCTATTGTAAATGGTATTATTTTCTTAATTTTGTTTTCAGATAGCGTATTGTTAGCACATAGGTGTGTACCTGATTTGTGTATATTAATATCGCAAGCAGCAACTTTGCTCAATTTGTTTATTAGTTATAACAATGACTTTCCTTGGTACTTAGTTTAATGTGTGATATCCTCACCAATCCCTGGTCTCTGACCACTCTTCAACTTCTTTAGTGTGACCCACCGTAATTTTCTGTTTTCATTGTATTTGAGGTGTGATACTCTTTTTCACTCTGGGGCTTTGCACATCCTGAGCCCTCTATCTAGAAGTTTTCACTACCCTGTCATTCATACATACCAGGTCAATTTTCCCTGAAGTCCTTCCCTAATGAGAAATATTGGAGTAAGTCGCCTATACATATTCCCCATAACGCTTGCAAATACTTTCAAATATTTTACTTCCTTTAGATATTATAAATCTATTGAGCCACCACCTAGTTCACAACAGAAAAAATAATTAATACTGAAAGAAAATGATGTATATTTGTTTGTATATCTATGTCTGGATGTATGTGTTTATGTGTGTATGTATGAAAGAAAGAAAACAGAGACAAAGTGACCATATGCCTACTATTTTATCTAAGATTATTGGTGGGTGGCGTTATTAAGTTTTTATTTCTTTCTTCCTTTTAAACTTTTCTGTGTGTTTCTAATTCTCCTTGATGCATATGTATAACATTTTATTGAAAATAAATTACTAAACACTTTGGAAAGAACAACCTAAAACAGTTCACCTTCTCTATTTCTTAAGATCAGGTGTTCATTTCCTATTGCTGCTATGACAAATTGCCACAAATTTAGTGGCTTAGAATAACAAATTTATCATTGACTTCTGAAGATCAGAATATCAAAATGTGTCTCAGGAGCTAACACCAAGGTGTCAGCCGCTTGCTTTCCTTTTTGTAGACTTTTCCTTGCCCATTTGAAGAATTTAGTTCTTGACGTTATAGAACTAACATGCTGAATTTTTTGATGACTACAAACAAAACCGTTTCTAACGTCTAGAGATTGCCACATTCCTTGGTTCATGGCTACTTTCCTTCAGTTTCACAGCTAGCAATAGCACGTGGCGTCCTTGTGATGGTGCACCTCTCTAACACTTCCTTCATCTCCATATCTCTCATTAACCACAGCAAGGAATGATCCTGTTTTTCAGCATTCGTGTGATTAGATTGTGCCCACCTAGATAACCGAGGATCTCTCTTCATCTCAAGATTCCTAACCTTATTTACATATGTAAACTCCCTTTTTTCCATGTACGGTAACATAATTATAGATTCTGGCAATTAAGTCTTGAACATCCTGGGGGGTACCATTAGTCTGTCTACCATAGATCACAAATCAATTTTTCAAATCACTTTACTTACCTTGAAATTCTTAGTAACTGGGGTTCAAATATTCCTTTGCCAAGTCTGTGACTGGATTTTAATTTTAACATATTTAACAGGTGTATATATAAAGTGATAGAATTGAAAAAATCCTACTGATTCAATTTTTTCACTCCCTCCCTACCTCCTTTCCTCCCTCCCCTCCCTCCTTCCCTCCCTTTCTTCTTTCCTTTTTCTTTTTCTTTCCTTCCTTCCTTCCTTCCTTCCTTCCTTCCTTCCTTTTTCTTTCTTTCTTTCTTTCTTTCTTTCTTTCTTTCTTTCTTTCTTTCTTTCTTTCTTTCTTTCTTTCTTTCTTTCTTTCTTTCTTTCTTTTCTTTCTTTTTCTTTCCTCTTTCTTTCTTTCTTTCTTTCTTTCTTTCTTTTGACAGAATCTCCCTCCGTCACCCAGGCTGGAGTGAAGTGGCACAATCTCAGCTCACTGCAACTTCCACCTCAAGGATTGAAGCGAGTCTCATGCCTCAGCCTCCCCAGTAGCTGGGATTACAGGCATGTACCAACATGCCCAGGTAAATTTTAGGATTTTTAGTACAGACAAGGTTTTGCCATTGTGCCTAGGCTGGTCTCAAACTCCTGAGGTCAGGCAATCTGCCTGCCTCGGCCTCCCAAAGTGCTAGGATTATAGTCGTGAGCCACAGTGCCTAGCCTGATTTTTTAATTTTTTAATTTTTATTTTTTAGAAGGTGTTTTGCTCTCTTTGCCCAGACTGGAGTGCAATGGCACCATCTTGGCTCACTGCAAACCTCCACCTCCCGGGTTCAAGCAATTCTCCAGCCTTAGCCTCCCGAGTTGCTGGTATTCCAGGCGCCTGCCACCACGCCTGGCTAGTTTTAGCATTTTTAGTAGAAATGGGCTTCACAATGTTGGTCAGGCTGGTCTCAAACTCCTGACTTCAGGTGATTCACCCGCGTTGGCTTCCCAAACTGTTGGGATTATAGGCACGAGTCAGTACTCCCTGCCTCAATTTTTATTATCGTTAAATTGGCTGAAGGCAAACCGGGTCTCTCATTTAACAAACAGATCATTTGAAAGCTAATAAAAGAGGAAGTAATTTATTTGTCATTACTTTTTGGTAAATATATGAAATAATTATTCATTTAATACTTTGGTGTTTTGTGATCTTTTCCTATCTCATTTCTTATTTAATTCTACATAGCTGTAATTTCTCCTTTAATTCATCTTTTATCAGAATAATAATGAGAAATAATTATAAATTATTAAAGGAGTTTTGATCCATAGCAATTTCAAACCTTCCTTTTTTTTTTTTACTGTTATTTTCATTTCAGTTCAAATCATTATATTATGTTTTTTCTAGGTCTAATTATATGTGCATATTTTTCCATAGGATATATTAATTTCACTAAATGTTTTATCTTATTGTGTTTGATATTTATTCATTTTTCTCTCTACATTTTCATAACTTATATATGAACTTTTACTTTCGAATTCAGTACTGTCTATAATCATAAAGCCAGGTAACTAAGACACGTTTTTGCAAAGAATGAGGGGATATTTGTAGTTTAAAATGGTCCCAAATAATACTAAGTGTTCAAGATATCTCTAGCGCAGTTAATCTTTAAAACCATCTACATTTTGTCATCAATGGCATGAAAACAGATTATAGGGTGATTTTTATGGTAGTGAGATGGAGAACTAATGTATTATAATATAAATCAAAATCAAAGAGTATTTGATTCCATTGTTGTACAAACAATGATATATAAAACGAAAGAGAAACAAGACTTAAGAAACCTAGTTTTTAAGATTTCCTAAGTCTATTAGTTGTGAGTCAATTTCCCCATTGATTCTCAGTTTCTTTAGTAGGTAAACAATGATATTGATAAGTGATAGTATATTTTAAATTTTATTTATCCCTGCTAGGCTTTCTGTTATTTGTTCCGTTTTATCTAGTAACCTCCTCTGCTTGGCTAGTAAATGTTGGACAACCTCTTTCTCTTACTTTTCTTTACTCTTAAATTCTATATGCTTGCCCTAGGTAATTTCTTCTACATTTTGACCCAGTCCTTGTGTCCAATTGCTACCTTGATATTTCTACTATAGTTAGAAGTCCCAACAGTACCTTACAAGCAGCATTTCTGAAATATAATCTGTCTTCCTTCTCTTATTCAAATTGTTTACATTTGGTAATACTGCTAGTAGTCAAGGATACCATCACTAATTCATACAGCATTCCAGAAACCAAAGTTATTCTTAAAATTCTTCACCTCATGCCTCTTGTAATGCATAACATCTTTTCAATTGTATTCCTAAAGCTTGCTTGAAAATGTCCACTTTTTTATGCTTCCATTTAATCTGTGCTAATGAGTACCTCTAAGCTGTACTCCTGGAACTTTCTCCAAAATAATCTTCTTCCATCAAGTCTGACTCACTTCTAATCTACCGTCTCCACTGGTGACAGAGTTTTTCTGTTAAAAACTTGATTTTTGTGTCATCCTTTTTCAAACCTGGGTCCATCACCATATTTCCCTAATACAACCTCCAACCATCAGTTGATCAGCCGGACCCTTGTCTTCTAGATGCATCTTTTACGATTTTACGATTTTCTCCTTAAACTTTTGGATTCCAGTCCCAGGGGCCCTTTGATCATTCAAGTCCATTAGCATTTCACACACACTCTAGATAGCAGTACTATCTCTGCTTAAATTAGTTTCTATTCATCTATCGATTCTTAAGTCAAAAACTACTACCTCAGTGAGTGAGAAGTCAGATCATTAATGTCAGCTGTTTACACAGAAACTTGCAGAGATTTATAGCAAGAACATAATTATATCAAAATGACAATAACAACAATTTTTAACATCTAGAAGCCACTTCCAACAATACCATGTAGAAGGCGGGAACAAATTGCATAGATATGGACAACGAGATTTGGAGAGTTTATGTAACTTGCTAAAGATCATGCACCTAGATTACTTGACAAAAGGACTGTATAGTTAATAACAATGCTGCCACAGAATCAGAGTTCCCTTCCATATTAATTTATTATTTCCTTCATTTTCACAGCTAGCAATGGCAGGTGGACTCCTTGTGATGGTGCACCTCTCTAACATGTCTTTCATCTCCACATCTTTCATTAATCACAGCAAGAAATGATTCTGTGTTTCAGCCTTCATGTAATTAGATTGTAGTCACCTGGATAACCTAGGATCTCTCTTCATCTCAAGATGCTTAAAAAAAAGCATGACCTGGGACATGAAATTCTTCGCATTGTTATAAAAATGACAATTCTGTTTAATAAAAAATACAATAAAAATATTTTTAAAATTGTCTTGTATTTCTCCATGATTTTAAAATTTTGACTGGAAATACTTTATTGTACGGATTTATCATCTCTACTCTGTCATAAATGAAAATGCCAATCTATATCTCAGAAAAACTATTCACTTTAAAAATAAAATTTCCTATTTTATCCTAATATTTATTATTGAGTGACAAAATACAGTTTTCTTTTAGCTCTCTTGTAACACTAGCGATTTTGTAGCAGGACGAGTTGTGGACAAAACCCCACAGACACCAAGATAGTGAAAGAAGTAGCTTTAATCAGTTGGAAGCATAGGCAGACTAGCCTCTTAAAATCCGAGTTTGTTGATTGCACAATTTCTGTCCCTTTTAAGGGCTCACAACGCTAAAGGTTTTGCATGAGAAGGTCGTGATTGATTGAGCAATCTAGGGGAGCACGTGACAGGGGGTACATGCACCGGCAATCAGAGTGAAACAGAACAGAATGGAAAGTTTCACAATGTCCTTCCATACAATGTCTGGGATCTATGGATAACATCAGTTGCTAGGTCATGGGTTGAATTTTAACTATCAGGCTAAGGTCAGGCAGGCCCAGGCCTGGTTTTGGGTCTGGTTTTGGATCTGGTGCCTGGTGCCAGGCTGCCTGCCTTTGGTTTCGCTTCCTTGTTTCTTCTTAAAACAGGTACTGAGTATAAAACAATATGAAACAATATGGGGGGGAGGGCGTCTCTTTCTCTCTTCTCTCATTTTGGGCATTTTTAAATTCAAATTACATGCATGGTTGTCATGGGAAGTCAGGGACCCCGAACGGAGGGACTGACTGAAGCCCTGGAAGAAGAACATACATTATGAAGATTTCATGGACATTTATTAGTTCCCCAAATTAATACTTTTATAATTTCTTATGCCTGTCTTTACTGCAGTCTCTGAACATAAATTGTGAAGATTTCATGGACATTTATCACTTCCCCAATCAATACTCTTGTGATTTCTTATGTCTGTCTTTATTTTAATCTGTTAATCCTGTCATCTTCGTAAGCTGAAGATGAATGTCATGTTGCCTCAGGACCCTGAGATGATTGTGTTAACTGCACAAATTGTTTAGACAATATGAAATCTGGGCACCCCGAAAAAAGAACAGGATAACAACAATGTTCAGGGAAAAAGGGAGATAACCATTACGTCTAGCTGCCTGAGAACCAGGAGGAACAGAGCCATATTTCTCTTCATTCAAAAGCAAATAGGAAAAATATCCCTGAATTCTTTCTCTCAGGAAGGAACAGCCCTCAGAAAGAGAATGCGTTCTGAGGGAGAGGTCTCTGAAATGGCTGCTCTGGGAATGTCTGTCTTTTATGGTTGCAGATAAAGGATGAAATAAGCCCTGGTCTCCCATAGCACTCCCAGGCCTATTAGGATGAAGAAATTCCCGCCTAATAAATTTTGGTCAGACTGGTTGTCTGCTCTCAAACCCTGTCTCCTGGTAAGATGTTATCAATGACAATGCGTGCCCAGTGGGACATGAAACTTCATTAGCATTTTTAATTTCGCCCCTGTCCTGTGATCTCGCCCTGCTCCATTTGCCTTGAGCTATTTTATTACCTTGTGAAGCATGTGATCTCTGTGACCCACACTCTATTCATACACTCCCTCCCCTTTGAAAATCACTAATAAAAGCTTGCTGGTTTTGCAGCTTGGGGGGCATCCCGGAATCTGCTGACATGTGATGTCTCCCTTGGACACCCA
This sequence comes from Macaca mulatta, assembly GCF_049350105.2. Classification (NCBI taxonomy): domain Eukaryota; kingdom Metazoa; phylum Chordata; class Mammalia; order Primates; family Cercopithecidae; genus Macaca; species Macaca mulatta. The sequence continues at coordinate 24,460,698 of NC_133408.1, read as the reverse complement.
GCTTTAAAATGTCTCTCTTTTGTGCTCTTTCCATTTATTTCTCAGACCAGCCAACACTTAGGGAAACAGAAAAGAACCCAGGTGAAATAATGTTGAATTATTGGGGGTGGGTTCCCCCGATAATGGTGAATGATCTCTTTAATGTACTGTTGAATTTTGCTTGCTAGAATTTTGTTGAGAAATTTTTTGTCTGTGTTCATCAGGGATGTTGGCCTGTAATTTTCTTTTCTTGTAGTGTCCTTCTCTTGCTATGATATCAAGGTAATGCTGGCCTCATAAAACCAGTTTGTAAGTATTCTTTCTTCTTTTTTGGAAGAGTTTGAGATGGATGGTTCTTTAAATGTTTGATATAATTCACCCGTGAAAATGTCAGGTTTTGTGCTTTACTTAAATGGGAGATTTTTTATTACTGATTGAACCTCCTTATGAGTTGTTGGTATGTTTAAATTTTCTATTTCTTCATAATTCAGCCTTGATAAGTTACAACGTGTCTAAGAATTTATCAATGTCTTCAACATTATCCAATTTCCAGGCATGTAATTTTTCATGGTATTCTGTGATCCTTTGTATTCTGTGGTATTTGTCAGAATATCTCCTCTTTCATTTCTGATTTTGTTTATCATCACAAAGAGTCATTTCTTTTTTATTTACTGTGGATACAGGTTGGTTAATTTTGTTTATTTTTTTCAAAAGCCAACTCTTCTTTTTGTTGACTTTATCTTTTTTAGTCTCTATTTATTCTCTTCTTCTCTGATCTTTATTATTTCTTCCCTTCTGCTAACTTTGCAGAATTGTAAAGTTTTAATGTAACTGAAAAATATCAGGAAACTGAATTCAATAGCATGTTGAAAGAAGCATTCACAATGATAAAATGGGGTTTATCTCAGGGATGTTCCAATATATGCAAATCTATAAATATGATAAACCACATTAACAAGATGAAGGACAAAACTGATATTATCATCTCTAGATTCAGAAAATGCACCTGACAAAATTCAACATTCTCTCATTATAAAAACTCTTAATAACTTAGGTATAGAAGAAATGTACCTTAACACAGTAAAGGCCATATACAACAAACCCACAGATAATATATACAAAAGTGAGAAGTTGAAAGATTTTTATTTAAGACAAGGAATGAGAGAAGGATGCCTACTCTTGCCACTACTATTCAACATATTACTAAAAGTTGTAGCCTGAGAAATTAGGCAAGAGATAGAAATAAAAGATCCAAATTGAAAAGGAAGAAGTTAAAGTGTCCCTGTTTGCACGTGAAAGGATCTCTTAGACATTGACAAACATAAAAACTCAATAAAAAACTGTTAGAGTTTATAAACAAATTCACTAATGTTGCAGAATATAAACTGCATACAAAAGAGTTTATGATAGTTTACCTGGGAAAAATTTTGAATTGAAGATTTGAATATTGATAGTACTCCAAAAATTATTTAGGACTATATATTATATTATGCTAGAGAAGAATTATATACAATTATTTATCAAATAATTGCTGAGAACCTACTAGAAATCAGAAAATGAGAACAAGAAGACAAAGGTGAAACACGGCCATAGAGTTTGGCTGCTAAGATCTAACCTGTAGGTCCCCTATACAAGACAAACATTTGCATGTGAAGTTAACAACAGAGTAAAAAGTCAAGCTAACACTCCACACTCACTAGGGTAATAAAAAGCAACAGCAATACTATCTGGAATCATATCTTCACAAAGGAACAATATAAGAAGCTATGTTTGTATAAAAATAAGCCAAAATCCTTCTCTCCAGCTAGTATAAGTGGAAACTGCCTTTTTACCAACGGCAACTCTAGCCCTGCTTCATTCCTCTCACCTTATAGATAAGAATTATTTCGATATCCAATTGTTGAATTGCCCCTTTTCTAGCAGCATGTAATCCAGAACAAATTGTTGCTTCTTTGAATCCTCTCCGAAATCACTTAATACAAGCTAAAATTCTATAGCAAGACCCTTCTAACTCTCTTACTGACACATTCACAATTCCTTTAATGCCATCTCTTCAATTAAGCAAGTTAGTAAGTCTAGTTTTTTTTTTTTTTTTTTTTAACCAAGTTGTTTTCTAGGTTGTCTTTTGGCAATACTGTGGCAAAAAATAAGTTCAGTGTTGTTGGAACTTAACTTTCAACAGAGTTGTATGTGACAATATTGAAAAGACTAAAAAGAGTCAGTTTATGCAAGGCCAAATAGGCATCATTAACATGTATTTTCTTGAATTTTATATTTATCAAATATACATATTAGAGAGGTTTCATAATTGATACTTATATAATATTTACTTTATATTTTTACTACATATGTATGTAGAGGCAGGCATATATGTGTCGGATGTCAGTTCTATTATTCTTTTCAGTTTTACTAGGGTTTTGTATGTTGCCTCATTCAGCCTTTACGTGTATTTATTTTACATTTACTATTTCAATGACAATCAATTGTGGCCTTGGGTCTTTATATCAGTGTAAGTTTCTAGATTTTTTTTTACCACAACAATCAACCAATGCAACAATGCTTCCATTTCATGAGTTTGAAACATGATATTTCATGTCACTTTGGTCACAAGTTGAAAATTATATACTTCAGTCACCAGTACAGCAGCAGTATATAAGAATATGGAAGTTCAAAGTTACAAGTACTCAAACAAACAAAATCTGATACTATAATTATTTCTAATATCTTTTAAAATTTTATCTCTTATCTGAAGCTCTGCAGAAAGTTTGCTAAGTTATGCACAAAGGGCTGGGATTGTTACTTCAATTTATCTTGAAAATGAGAGTAAAGGGAGTTGAAAATATCACCATCATTAATTAATAAGGGAAACCCTCAGGAGATCAGTTTTTAGGAAGAAATAACGTTGGGTGTTTCTGTTCATGGGAACACAGAATTACAGTATCTTGCTAAATGGCTATAAAGCCTTAACATGTAAATGTCAGGTAATTGGCAGTGATCTAGCCAAAGATAGGCAGATATTTCAATCCACCAATTGTTCCAAGAGCATTATATAACAATCATAATTGAGTTATTTAATCTATTGACCCAATGCTACGATTGGGATCTGGAAGAAATTAGACAAATAACTACATGACAGATTTATAAAGGAGAAATAAACCAGATAGCAGATTAATCAAGTATTTCTTTGAAGATATTTAGGGCAAGTATAGCTGTTGTTCCATTTTTTTTTAGAAAATGAGGAGAGTCTCATTCTACTATTAAGCCATCAATCTCTAAGAAACAAGTATCTTTTGGGAGTTAACCATTACTTACAATAACAGTAAGCAACTCAACAAATATAATTATTCCTCCACTAATTATAGTATTCTATCATGAAACCAATGCTTACCAATCAGATTTCCAATGAGCCCATTATTCTTCAGAAAGAGAATGCCTGAGGGGTAGCTTAAAACACCCCTTGTCCCTGTTACCACACCAAATTAAAAGCTCCCCAGTTCTTTCAAATACATGTAAGACATATCTCTCTCCCATGTTTTTAAGGTCTCTAAAACTTTCAGGACCACCATAGAGTACCCATAGAGAACAGATACTCTCACACACTAAGAAATCTGTTTGAAGAGGTAGAGACCTCCATCTTTCCAAATCTAGTTCTAAGATCCAGACATAAATCTGGACTAGAAGCCATAGATGCTTCTTTCTACAAGCTAAAAGGCTCTTGAAACCATTTGTTTTAAAGTGTTTACCTGAAACACAATATGCCTCATATTCTTGTCCTGACAACTACCATGAGGAAATTGTTTCTTTTTGTCTTCTACTCTACTTTTATCTCCACAATACTGTTTTTTTAGTTCACTGTTTTAACCCAACTTCTGATCTCTTCTTACTAAAATAACACCCAATATTTGGAAAGGCATGGATCCATTGTAAGTAGGAGTAATGTCTGATTCATTGGTTCAATGGGAAGAGGGAACAGCATAACCACAAGGAGGGGGATGGATTAACTAATCTGAATACATGTTCAGAGGATGAGTATGAAGCAGTCAGACTAGAGGAGGTTTTGCAAAGGTATTATGTGATCTGAATGTTTCCAACGCTAACACTACAAAAACCTCCGATTTAAAATAGAATTGCAAACTTTATTTCAGTCAGATTATTAGATCAAAACCTTCCATCAGGTCAATCCATCTGAATCAGCTTTGAATTTTACTTTCTATAATAGATTGTTATGTTTAACATATCTGTATGTTAAAAGGTATATAGAATTAGGGATTCTATTAATATGTTCCTTCAATACAGGGGTCAATACATTTTTTTTTTCAGTAAGGGCCAGATAGCAAATATTTTGGGCTTTACAAGCTAGTCTTCATGGGAACTATTCAATTTTGATATAATAGCATGAAAGCAATCACATACAATAGATAAATTAATGTGCAGAGCTGTGTATATTGAAGATATATAGTAAATCAAGAGAAAGCAAGATTTGATAGATACCATATCTACTAAAGTAGGTGTCTGTGAATTACCTGGAGACAAAATCTCACCTACTGTAATTTTGAGTGGGTGTGTGTGTATTTATTTTTAAATAAACTCTATTAGAACACAGTTACACACATTAATTTCTCTATTATATGTGACTGCTTTTATGCTATTATGGCAAAGTTGAATAGTTCTGATGAAGACTAGCCTGTGAAGCCTAAAATATTTGCTCTCTGGCCCTTATTGAAAAAAAATGCACTGATCCCTGTATTAAAGGAACATTTTAATAGAATCCTTAATTCAAATAATTTAAACAAGACATTTTTGTTATAGTTTTGAAGTATGTAGTTATTCATGTATTGTAATAAATGTATCATGATCCAAATAATTGTGAGAACTAATAATGCATAATTTTGTATAATAATGTTTCTATTTAAATGTTATTAGTATATTTTTATGACAAATAAATACATAAGCTATATAAATATAAAATATACTTATTTCAATGATCACTCCTACCAGGTAAGTTCAGTCTAGGGTTACAAACAAGAAGAAAAGCTTTATCTGGTCTCTTAGGGTTTATAGCCTGCTGATATATATTTTCCCATTATTTTTGATACTTCTGTGAATAGTGCAAATACTTGCTGTCAAAGGTCTTTATAAATGTACCTTTTCACCTTTCTCCTATTTATCTCCAAATAGCTGACCTTACCTGCTTGTCATAGCTGGCTCTGCTTCACCCTGATGCTAAAACTTTTGTCACAAGGGATAATGTTTTGGATTTGTGTCTGACAATAGTTGCACCTTTTACAACCACACGACATGAATTTTGCAGCCTGTGATACTGTAACTTCAGATCACTGCTGACCCATGTTATTAGGAAATCTCATTTTTAACAGGTTGTGAAGTCTGATATCCTATGAAGAGAAAATAAGGGGAGGAAGGAAAAAGACAACAACCAAAATCCCTTTCTGGAAAACTCATATAGGTCATATTACTCTTAAGTCCATACATCTGTAGGGAGGTATGAAAGAGGCTAATATATGTAAATAGGTTGCAGTTATTTTCTTCTGAAGTGTGAGTTGTCAAGCTTCAGTTCACAGGGCTTTAAGAAAGCATGGCTTAGTTTTCAGTAATCACAAATTAGCAAACATTGGGGGGAAAGAAAAGAAAGAAGAAAAAAATAAAAAACATTATTTTGGAGACTTGTAGTCAGGAAAAATTAGAATTCAGTCTAATCTGTAGAAAATAATAAAAGCTGAAAAACATTAGGCAAGACTAGAAGCTAACAGCAGGTGTACTATAGTTTTTGAAAAATAATTTTTCTGTCTCCAGTTTCCCAGTTTTACTAAAGACAAATCATGGTAGAATTGATTTGTTTTATTATACTTGGCCAGATTACTTGTATAAAGTGCAAGAATAATTGTTTTTTACGTAAGTTTTTTCCTCCAATAGAGTCCTGGTGAAAAAGGAAACATTCTTATGGCATTTATGCAAATAACTATATTGCCATAAGTTAAGAATATTCAGAAATAGTTTCCAAATTCTGGAGAAATCAGGTAGAGAGAAACAAATACGCTCCAAATTTTGTGCACAGGAGTATACTTTACTGAATTGCTCCAAGCTGTAAATAGCTCAAATGTAAAGTTTTCTTGACTCTGATAAACAAAACAAAGGATCAGCAATGTTTTAAGCAAAAAAGTCAAAAGATTACTTGAGTCTTGTATTAGTTCATTTCATGCAGTTAACACCTGTTCTGCATAATATTCATGAACATTCTAGCTCTCCATGACAGTCATGAAAGTTATTTTTCTCTATTCTAATGAACAAGCTCCAAAGTTATCAGAACCCTGTATTCAATAACACTTGTTAAAGTTTTATATCTAATTATAAAGCCACCTTCTAAAGTGGACCAAAACAAGACAACAATTGTCTGTGAATGACATCATGTTTTAGAACAGACACAGTCAAAGTCATGGTCAAAGACACAATTGACAAGGAAATCTGTTACCTCTGTGACACACAATAATTTAATATAACAATTAGAATCATTATTGCATCAGTGTGCCTTTTACATTAATGGCTAATTTATAGTGAAAATAAACTTATATTATCTCTCAAAATCAGTCCTTAGAATCTCAGGCACCCGCCTCTTCCATGATAGTCACTGGGACTTAAGAAGTTGAAGAAGTTTAATTTCTGGCCCCATGTCTCACAAACACAGCTTATTTTGATTGACAGCTTCTGAAGATAAGGCTGTAACTGCTGTCAGTGTTGAGATTCAGCAGGATTTGGTGTCCTTTTAGACACAGGAGTCAAAGCTCTGCAACTTAAAGGCACAAGGACTTTAAAAGCACATACAGAAAGTTACAGGGATGTAATAACCTTAATTTTAAAAAATCTTATTTTTTTCTAAGCAAACCAAATTTAGTAATAATAATATAGGAATTATTTTGATAATGTGTAAGTTCTGTTTATTAGGAAAAAAGTATAATGTCTTGTAATTTATTAAGACTAAAGCAATACCTTAAAAAAATTTTATAGTTTGAATAAATTCTTTAGTATATGTGTTTTTCTCAACCAAAATTTCTAGAAATGCCATTATAATTTCTGTTTAATTATTGATACTTTATTTTATAAGATTTTTTAAAAATAAAATCTTATTATGACATACACAGACCATTTATAACATGCTTAGACTTTCTGGTTTGTCCTGAACATTCCTCTTTCTTAAACAACTATTCATTTCATTCTAGGACAAAATTTACCATATGAGATTCTTACTCATATAAAATTATTTCTCTTTAAGCTTTCTTACCAAAAATTATCTCTTTATTTCTACAACTTTCTTTATATCTCTCTTATTTCCTGGTTCCCTTTACCTTGTTTTATACATAACCTTTAAATAATCCTTGAATTAAACAAAAATTATTCACTCTTTTTAAAAAGGACTTTTTTTAAGTAAAAATGTTTTCCTACAATATACTGTTATTGAAAAATACCCAAATAATGAAATATCTATTATTTAATTAAATATAACTTTAGATTCTAAATTATGACAAGTTTGTCTATGAGTATTTATGCCATTCAATTTACTTATTTTTTTACTTTAATAATTTATCTAGATTATTTATGAAAACCACCAAAGTTATCATTTAATGTTATGAAACCACCATTGCAAAATTGTTACTGAGACAGTGAAAATCATCTGACTTAACTGACTCCATCTTGCTTGTAACCCCCAAGCTATCCTTGTTCATTCCTGAGTGTAGGCCAAACTAACTTTGGGAGGAACTTAGTTTATAGTTTAGCTTTGAAACAAAGTTGGTAACAGTCCTTCCCCCAAACAAACCTCTTTCCTGCCTGGGGACTAGATCATCTAAAGCCACAAGATTAGATGTTATGTTTATTTTAGTAAATAACTCAAGATTTTGCTATTTTCATTAAATCAGCATCAATGTCTTATTTATTTAAAATTCTACAAGCAAAGATTATTATGTTTTGGACCGGTTTATAGTTTTGAAACCACTATGCCAAGTTTTGATACCTGATAGTATTTGGCAGGGATAAGTATGAAATGTCTTGATCAATAAATGCAAACAAAATGTATGCTGGCATTTCTTGACATTTCTAGTATTAATTTACCAATAATTTTAAATCTAGTGTATGCAAATTCGAAAAAGGATTTGATTAGGCTTTCCTTTTTCTGATGAAGTGTTTTATTTAAGGGATTCTATTTTTCTTTAAACCAATTAATTAGAGTTCTTTTGTACATGTTTAATAGTGAAACTCTGTGTACAAAACACATAATACTGAGATGTTTTGGCATACCAATAGTAGTACATCTTACAGGTTCAGAAAATCTCCTTTTTTCTCCTAACCGAAACTTGCAAACTCTTGATAAGCTATTTAATTACCCTGGCAGTTGTCAGGTAAGTAGTCCTAAACCGGTATTTGAAGGAAACAACTCTTGATTGAAAAATCAAACAGGAAAATTTACATCCCAGGGTACAAATAAAAAAAGGCTGGTGGCATGAGAGGGAGATTAAAGTTTTATGTGAAATCAAACATAAAATCAGTGAAATCTATCATAGGACTCTATAAGGGGATCAATTTTATTTAGGAAGGACTACCAGTCTTTTAACTGCAACTCTGATCTCTGGGCAGAGCCCACATGGAATCCTGGACCTCTAAAAACGGAGAGTTATTAATATATATATTTTTTGAGACACAGTCTCACTCTGTCCCCCAGGTTGGGGTGCAGTGGCACAATCTCGGCTCACTGCAACCTCTGCCTCCCGGGTTCAAGCGATTCGTCTGTCTCAGCCTCCCAAGTAGCTGAAATTATAGGTGCGTGCTACCACACTTGGATAATTTTTGTATTTTTAGTAGAAACAGGGTTTAACCATATTGGCCAGGCTTGTCTCGAAGTCCTGACCCTGTAGTCCACCTGCCTTGGCCTCCCAAAGTGCTGTAATTACAGGCGTGAGTCACCACGCCCAGCCAAAAAAGGGAGAATTATTATGAGGCTAGATCAAGTGATGCTTTCACAGTGCACATTAAATTTTTCTTAAAAAAAAAAAAAAACCAAGACATTTGCAAAGTTGTCTAAACTAAATTCTTCCTTGAAAACTCAAGCAGCCTCTGTTGTAGTAATTATTTTGGTTAAAAAAAATAAAAAAAAGCAGGTAACACAATAAAAAAGCTTGCAATTTCAGAGCTGAGATGAACTTGTCTGTTTATACACTTGGAATTCCATAAGGAAAAACAGAGGTTTCTCCCCAAAAGGGAGTCTGGTGTCTTCTCCATTTCTTTAAGGAACCCCAGGCTATTATAAACTGTTTTAGGTCCCTAATGCAGCAGAGCATGCAAGAGAAAGGAGGGACAGAAGAAGTATGAAGAAAACAGAATTCGGTCAACTGAGAAGAAAAAGAGAAGAAAACTTTTGCTCAAAAAAGACAAGGTCCTAGGAAAGAAAAAACAAAAACATGAGGCCTTTTAAATATAAACACACATATATGCACACATACGCACACATCGTGGATGTTAGATTTTAATTAAGCTGACTTTTAACCATTGAGCTCCTTTAAAATTTTCTTTTTAGGCCTGGCGCGATGGCTCACACTTGTAATCCCAGTACTTTGGGCAGCCGAGGCGGGCGGATGGTGAGGTTAAGAGATCCAGACCATCCTGGCCAACATGGAGAAACCCCGTCTCTACTAAAAATACAAAAATTAGCTGGGCGTGGTGGCGGGTGTCTGTAGTCCCAGATACTCGGGAGGCTGAGGCAGGAGAATGGCGTGAACCCGGGAGGCGCAAGTTACAGTGAGCCGAGATCGCACCACTGCACTCCAGCCTGGCAACACAGTGAGACTCCGTAAATAAATAAATAAATAAATAAACAAACAAACAAATAAAAAAAATTTTAAAATCTCATTACTATATTTCAGCTAGAACAATTTGCTGCTACTTGAGAAGTACCAAATTTCAAACCAGAAAGGACTTGATTTAGGAACCAAAGCCAGGCTGTCGTGTTGAAAAAAAAGGAAGGCAGAACCTTAGCTATGGAACGGCAGTATGGGGTGACAGTCATTGCTCTTTCAGCCAAAAATTGGCCTAGCAAAAATTGGCATTGTTACATAAGTGAAGACCCTTAGGTACTCAAAAGAAAAAACAAAATCTTTCTTTCTTTCTTTCTTTTTTCTTTATGCTGATCCTTTTTCTCCCCCATCACATCACCTTTATTTATTTACTTATTTACTTATTTATGGAATTTAGTCACTTCAGAGACCTTGTTCCCCGTAATTTGGAACTTTCCGACAGATTTGATCAAGTTGGATAGAGTTGGTCAAATCCAATAAGAAAAAGACCAAAACAACAACAAAAACAGAAACAAACAAACAACAACAAAAACAGTTAAGCAAAACAAACAATCACACAACTTATACAATTACTGAGTGCTCTAATGGTAAAAAGAAATTAAGACCAGCTGGTTGTTAATCTTAACTTTAGTCAAGACAAACCCCAATCAAGTTACTTACCTAGGAATGGGTTTCGGGCTGAAGACTGCTCTCTATCATCCTGGAAGCAAGGAAAAAAAACCTCAAACTTGCCTTCTTTGTTGGGAGTGAGTTCAAACTCCAGAAAGTAATTTTCTGCCTTCTATCATCATGGAAGCAGGAAAACTTGCCTTCCTTGTGTTGGAAGAAGTAAAATTCCAAAAAATAAGTTGTACAGCAAAATAAACTTTAGGTCTCGACCAAATTTTGCAATATCAGGAATTCTCTGGAGGGGGTGCTTCCAGGTCTCAGCAAATTGTCCTGTTGGTGTGAGCTATAAAGATAGCTCAAGCTGGTACCAAACACCAACAGGAGATTTGTGAAAGGTGAGGGGCACCTCCACCAGAATTCTTTCGTGGTTGTCAAAGTGTGAACCCCTAATATCTGAGATAGGTCTCAGTCAGTTTAGGAAGTTTATTTTCTCAAAGTTAAGGACATGGGCCCTTAACAGGCATGATAAAGCCTCAAGAGGTCCTCACAATATGTGTCCAAGGCCTCAAGAGGTCCTCACAATATGTGTCCAAGGTGAGCACAGCTTGATTTATACATTTTAGGGAAACATGAGACATCAATCAATATATGTAAGATGAACATTGGTTTGGTCCAGAAAGGCGGGACAACTCAAAACAAAGGCGGGATAACTCAAAATCTGGAGGTGTCTTCCGGGACATAGGTAGGTAAGAGAGAAATGGTTGCATTCTTTTGTTTCTGATTAGCCTTTCAAAAGAAGGCAATCAGATACGCACTTACCTCAGTGAACAGAAGGATGACTTTGAGCAGAATGAGAGGCAGGTTTGCCCTATACAATTCCCAGCTTCACTTTTTCCTTTAGATTAGTGATTTTGGGACCCCAAGGTTTATTTTCCTTTCAAAGTAATAATGACATATATAATTCGTTCAATAATTATTAATAGTTTCTTTTGTTTATAGTTAAATTCAATTCAATCTAATCACTGTATAGGTATTGAATATCTATTTTGCAATATTTTATACATTTATAATTTTTATAAATTTTATCATTTTTAAAAGTAAGAAAAATCTAGCTTTGTTTTCAAGGCATCTAATTTCTTTTATAATTTTTATCTTGTATATATAACATGATAGAGAAGCAAAATATTATGTGGGGTCCAAGGAATAGTATATTTGAGGATGCTCAGAATAACTTCATGTGGAAACTTCTGTTCAAACTGTGATATGAACAATGGGTACCATTCTGAAAACCATACTTGGGAGTGAAAAAGTCTCTAGAGATGCTTAACCATGTAGACAAAACTTTGATGTTTGAGATTCCAGGGTGAGTTTAGAATGAGTATATACTTTGGTTTGACTAAAATGTCTAGGGATGAGAGGTAAAAATGGAAAAAGCATACATACTATAAGTTAAGAATGCTTGAAATGCTTGAAAGAAGAAACCTGAAATGCTTGAAAACAGAAGTGTTTCAGATTTTGACTTCTTTCAGATTTTGTAATATTTTTGTGTGTGTGTGTGTGTATATATATATAGAGAGAGAGAGGGAGAGAGAGAGATTTGAGGTGCGACCCAAGTCTAAACACAAAATTCATTTGTGTTTCCTATGCTCCTTACACATATAACCTGAAGACAATTTTATAAATTATTTTAATAACTGTGTGAATGAAATAAACTTTTGACTGTGTTTTGACTACAACCTGTTACATGAGGTTATGTGTGGAATTTTCGACTTGCGATGTCATGTTGGTGCTCAGAAAGTTTTGGATTTGGGAGCATTTTGAATTTGATATCTTCAGACTAGGAATATAAATATGATAACTTGATTGCCAAGAGAATGTTTTTTCTTAATCTGTTATAAAGTTTTGGAGTCACTAAAGCATTTTTAAACAAAAGGATATATGATCAGAAATTTCTAAATGATTAGAAATAGTTGGATGCATTGTTTAAGTAGAGGTTAATATTTAATTATTTTCTTAATACATCTGTCATTAGTTTGTTTTGGGAATAGGATCAATGAAGAGGTTGCTGGTATGAGATTACTATAAAGAAACTCTAGATCAGAAAGTGAGGAAGAAAGTACTTCTGGACTAGCACCACTTCTAAACTTTTATGTACTATGATGTATTTATACCATAGAATAAATAGCAGCACACTTGGTGCTCCATAAACGGGTCCATATCTCTGTACTTTATAAACTGGTTCATATCTTCATGTCATAAACAACCCAATGGCATACTTTCTGAAATAGTTCACCCAAGGGGAAAATAATAGTAATAATGGAAGCAATTGGGTAGAGAACGGGATTTAAGACTTCAAACATATTTAAAGCTCAAATAAATTTATTCATTTTAGCCTATTTTTGGCTTTAATACATTATTTTAAACATCAAATTTAACATTCAGATATATTCTGACTCTAAAGATATTTGATTTTAATATAAAATGTAGTCAATATAAATAAATAAAATCTTGAAATTTTTATTTACATGTAGTTCTGAAGCTTACTGTCTTACAGCTTCTTTTACTTCCTGTATTTTAGACTATTGACAGCCAGTTGATCATTTTATAGCTTTTACTTTCTTACGGAAAGCAGGATTTTCTGTATATCGCATTGTGAACCCAGAATGTACTAGTTTATTAATGGAAAGTACAACTTCCAAGTCTCCCTTTATTGAAATACTAAAATTTCAAATAGCAGAGTAATTTTCTAAACAGATAGTCAACAGAATTCGATGCTACCTTTTGGAAAGGGCTGTGTGTGTATATATCTGTGCATAAATTGACTATGAGCTTGCTTTCAAGTTAACTTTATCATTTAACATTTTCTGAAAACACTAGTAATGAAATAAAACAAACATAATATTGAATAAAAAAACATTGAAATTTCCTACAGTCAAGAACAAACATGTACAGATGATTGTTATTTAATGGGCCCGGGGCAGCTGATATGCATGACTTGGTGCAGTCTGATGCTTGCCAATAGAAGTGACCTACAGTCGTATGCTAGTCATCAAAAGAGAGTTGAGCTTAGACCTGGATATAGCTGAACACAGTATGGGTCTGGTTTTGAAATAAAGAGGAAGAGTCCTACCTAATTGCTCATTTTTTAATGACATAAACATAGGAATAAACTTGAATTAGAAAAAAAAAATCACAGGCAGCAAACAGAGCTACTAGGACAAGGGTTGGAAAATGCCAGAGCACTATATGGAGATGTTGACTGAATTCCTGTGAAGTCCCTCTTACTTGCTAAAGGGTCAGTTACTGAACATCTCTCAAGGTAAAAAAAGAAAAAAGGTCAACAGCATAGCCAGCTTGTTGTCATCCTGTTTGGCAAGAATACCCTGGGTCAGTCACAAGTCGGTCAGTAACTCATGCTCATGTTCATCTCTTTGCAGTGGTATAGTATCTCACCTAGAAATTTGAAAAAATTGTGTTTTAAAAGTTATGAGACTAAAAGTAGTACACCAATAACTTTTCTTGATATTAAGCAAACCCATCAAAATTGAATAAACAAAGTAAGTTTCACGCATACTCATAAGAAAAATAGCAACTCTTTGTTGAGTGCTAACCAAGCATGCCATTTTACTTTCTTTACAGTTACTATTATAGCTCAACAACAAACCTCAGAACTATGTTCCACTGATACCATTAATTTAGATGATGAAACAGAGATACGTAGAGTTATGCACCTAATCCAAAAGCATACTCTGCTTAGTGACAGAGTATTCAGACTCCAGCTACTTAATAGCATCATTTTTTTGAGAATTTTATGAGTTTATCCATGTAGATAGTGTTTAGCAAGACAAAAAAAATACTACACTTCAACATTACATGCAATTATCTAGAATCTCAGTTGTTCAAACAAGGGTGACTTTTGCTGTGAAGCCTGTTAGACTCTCATAACTCGTCTTTAAACTTTTGGTAACTTCCTTTGATTAGCTGGTCCAGAAAATTCTAGCCCAATTCTTTATGAATAATAATGAAAGAGCATATCCCCTACTGATTACAAAGATACTATAAGAAAAAATAAGGACAAAACAATATTCATCAGAAAATTGCTATCCTATATATTGAATAATTTAAATCCTAAATTCAAACATTCAGGAAAGATAATGGCAAGGCATTAGAGAAATTAAACAGAAGATTCTAGAACCCAATAAGGAAAGCAAGTTCTTTAAACTACTGAAATTTTCAGGTTTGTTACTGTAGTATACTCTAGTTGATTATGACAGACCCAAAGATTAAAAACAAGATATTAACTATTAGAGACACAAGAAGGAGATCCAACATGCATGTATCACAGAAGGAGAAAACAAACACAGTAATGTTCGAGAAAAAACATATTTAAAATGTTTCAGGAAAATATTCTGAAATGATAAATAAGAAAAATGAGGATTGGTTTAAAGATCAAAATAGCCATGAAAATTTCATTATATCGACATACTCTTGTCGACAAGAACTCTCCAAGAATATGCAATTCTTAAATCACTTTTTGATCACTTAAAAAAGTGATAATCATTTGAAAGACCAGAAAAACAAAATAAAACATAAGTCACATATAAAGATAAAAAATTCAACTAGTTTTAGATAAAATATTTTTAAATGAGATATTCACATTACGTAATTTCTTAATTATCTTTCTACTCTAAAAATATCATCATTCTGTATACACAGGCAATAACCAAAAAAAAAAAAAAAATGATGTCAGCTGTTACTGATATATACTCTGCCTGAAAATTGTTAAGTGGTCTTGGCCTATCAACACATCACTTACAAGGAACACTTAAAAATAAATTTTCATTCTCTTCAGAAGACAAACCCAAATCCTGATAAGAGACTCTCACAAAATCAGCCTCAGCCTCCTAGAAACTTCTGATTCTGATATTCTTCCTGGGTGGGAAATGACACAGGCAGATTTGTATTTCATTAGCTTAGAGATAATTGGTCAAATTGCGAGGCTGACTTTATCACTAACGGAATGAGGAGAAAAAGAAAAGCGTCAAAGACAGGCCATTAGGAAACATCTACAGGGAAAAAGAGGGGGAAAAAAGTCAATAACAGAGCAGAAAAAGACATCAGAAAGTAGGAAAATAAAATAAAGACAACCAAGAATAAATGACAGTCAATACAGTCCTGTACTGCAATGAGCGTTAAGAAAGTGGAAGGCCACCAGGTGCGTTGGCTCACCCCTGTAATCCTAGCACTTTGAGAGGCCAAGGCAGGCAGATCAACTGAGGTCAGGAGTTCAAGACCCAGTTTGGCCAACATAGTGAAACATCATCTCCACTAAAACTACTATATATATATATAGTATTTTGGACTGAAATAGTATATATATATGCCAGGCATGGTGGCGCATGCCTGTAATTCCAGCTACTCAGAGGCTGAGGCAGGGGAATTACTTGAACCCGGGAGGCAGAGGTCGCAGTGAGCTGAGATCGCACCACTGCACTCCAGCCTGGGTGACAGAGTTAAGATTCAGTCTCAAAAAAAAAAAAAAGAAAAGAAAAAAGAAAACCAAAAATGTTGAAGACCAAGTGTATGTGCTTGATTGTTTTCAATTTCATTTAAATAATTTATTATATATTTCTAGAGACTGAATGCTATTAAAGAGCACAGTCAATGGAACTGAGAGCAGAAAAACAGGGGACATGAGAAACAATGGACAGAAGAGAATTCCAAAGCTTCTAATGTTGTTCTTTTTCTTTCTGTTACAAAATGCCCCCAGGCTAGTAAGATTTCCAAACTATGTTACTACTATTAACATGATGTAATTTTTCAAGTAAAATAATGATATTAGTTTCCGTCTGATTATAACAATGCATTGCACTCTCACAATTTGATAAGCTATTTGAGGAACTCATTTCTTCTCTCAAAAAGAAATTCTAAAAATAATGCATAAATAACGTTAGGTGTGTTATGCATTGAGATCACTATAAAACACTCTTCTTATTGACATTGCTTCATACATGACAGATGTTTTGACAACCACACTTATTATCTCTGTGTGTATTCCTCTCTGCCCTTCCCCTTGCTAACATCTACTGACAAGCAGTGATCAGTGTTAGCAAACAGCTCCTCTGGAACTGAGCATCCGTCCAGCAAGCCTCCTGCCATCTACAGGCAAAACAAAAATTCCTCATTGCAAAGGTGAGTAATTAAACATTGGTAAGTCTGTTCTGCTGTTCTTACTGAAATTGAAGGGACAGTAATTTAAACTGTAATGGTATTTTGCCAGAACAAACTAGGGCCTCACATACATGAAAATGAATGGTAAAATACAATCTTCTCTGCTTGCTTGCTAGCAAAGCACTGACGTTATTGTGGGGAAAAACTTGCCCTTTGAATTTTTATCATTGTCATGTCGCATTTATTAAACACTGATACAATTTTATTGAGCTAGCTCTTCTCCAAGCAAATTTTACAAGCCCTGACATTTAAGAGCTAGGATTTTAAACCAGCCAATGTTGATAAAGTTGATTGTAAAATGTTGGTAGTTGTAAAAGAGAAATTAAAAAAAAAAATTGATGAGAGAAAGGAAGTGATATTGAGGGAAGAACAGAAAAAAAATAAATCCAGCTGTTTTAGCTCTAGGAGAGATAAAGCTGAGTTAAAACCAGAACTTTCAGTCCAAAAATTACCTAGCCCTGGAAGTGTGCCCTTATTTGCTAGGTAATAAAAACAATTTTAAAAACAGTAAGAAAACATTTTGAATCCAGGTCAGAATGAAGCCAGGCATGCAAGTCACAGCCATGATCTGATATCAGGTTATCCTGTGAAGAAGTTAAATTTTATAACTATTTGTATGTGGGAATGAGGTTGGAGAAACTCCCAAGACTTGTCTGAAATTGTTCTTTGATCATCAGTGGTCAGCAATAAGTATTTTAATTAAAATTTCAATAGATTTTTCTTTGATGAGTATCCAAGCTATTCTCTCAGCAGATAATCTCCCTGAATAACGTGATGAAGCAGAAAACAAATGAAAATCTAAAATGAACTTGGGCTATTCTACGAATCCACCTAAAATTACATCCAATGTAGGAAGCATGTGTGCTTTCACATAATGAATTGTTTACACAAATTAAGAGGAAAGCAATTAGACACTAACAACTAAGATCTGATGAGTCAAGGAGGAAATGTATACAGAACACGCGTTCTTTCTTCTTTCTCACACAGTGGGTTCCGTTCCCACTACTACTCCATTCAAATTGAAGTGCCTTCCATGATTATTAAAAACTCTAGGCAGGGCGCGGTGGCTCACGCCTGTAATCCCAGCATGTTGGGAGGCCGAGGCAGGTGGATCACGAGGTCAGGAGATGGAGACCATCCTGGCTAACACGGTGAAACCCCGTCTCTACTAAAAATAGAAAAAATTAGCTGGGCATGGTGGCAGGCGCCTGTAGTCCCAGCTACTCGGGAGGATGAGGCAGGAGAATGGCGTGAACCTGGGAGGTGGAGCTTGCAGTGAGCCAAGATCGCGCCACTGCACTCCAGCTTGGGCGACAGAGCTACTCCGTCTCAAAAAAAAAAAAAAAAAAAAAAAAAAAAAAAAAAAACTCTTTAAAATAGTTCATGTAACCTTATATCCTTTGACTGAGGCTCAACTCATGTCAGTGCTTCAGTGTCAACTTTTCCTGCCACTTGCAACATATTTTGTATGTCTGTATGTACACATACATACAAACATTTATGTGTACATGGTGTAATGAATGTTCCCTCAACCATGTGGAACTAAGACAAGGAAGTCAGTTTGTAACAATCTTCTGCAAAGACAAAGTATTTGGAAGATATTTCACTTATGTTTCATAAAGTATTCTAGGTTTTAGGACCATTTTCAAATAGCTTCTTTCCTGTAAGATGTAGGGTTAAAGGGTTTGTGAAATAGGATTAGATTTACTTGAAGAAGACTGGCTAGATGTTCTAGGAAAACTTTGGAGGTATTATTTAAATGAAGCCACTACTGTCCACCAGTTACGTTTTCAGTTTCCAAGCTAGGTTATTATTTTTTTTGAGATGGAGTCTCCCTCTATCACCTAGACTGGAGTGCAGTGGCACCATCTTGGCTCACTGCAACCTCCGCCTCCTGGGTTCCAGTGGTTGTCCTGCCTCAGCCTCCTGAGTAGCTGGGATGACAGGTGCATGCCACCATGGCAGGCTAATTTTTGTATTTTTAGTAGAGACGGGGTTTCACCATATTGGCCAGGCTAGTCTCGAATTCCTGACCTTGTGATCCGCCCACCTCAGCCTCCCAAAGTTCTGGAATTATAGGTGTGAGCCTCTGTGCCCAGCCCCACGGTGTTTATCTTATAGGAAGTGGCTCATATTAGCAACACTCACAAAGACTGATTAAAATGCCATAATTTAAATTGTACCTTGTAAATATCAATGCCAATGTCATGATATACACATCTTTAATTATAAGCATTTTTTGCCACTCTAAAAACATCTATCTTAAAAGTTAAGTTTTAATCAGTAAGTTGTTGGTAAGTATGAACTCAGAGGAGAGGACATTTTTATTTTGCGTATCTCAATGACAACCAGTAACTACACACAGAATACCTGCACCTTTACAGTGAGAATCTATACCTACTGAGTATAACCTCTTTTAAAATCTACTGGAGAGGGCATTTTTTCTTTCGATATTTATAAATGTGAAATGAGTAATTTTCCTTCTAATACTGCTGCCTTTTACTTTCATGCTGATTATATCTCTTCTTGAAATTATCTATTGTAAATTGTTAGATAGAGCCTACTTTCAGGCCAATTGCCTTTTTGCAAATTACCCTTAAGTATATCTATTATTAGGTAAATATTTTATTTTGGCAGACTTGCAGCAAATGTTAACTCTTTCATGCTATTAAGATAAAGTCTGAATCAGAAGAGACAGTAGGGTCCTCCGTAATTGTTTCTGAGTTCAATCTCATTAAAACAAACCATTTATTAAAGAATTCTCTGAGCTGGAAGACTTACAAGACAAGATCTTATCCCCCTTGTCATATCCTGTTTTTTAATTTCATCCATAAACTCCACAGGGCTAATGTATTTAAGCTTGCTCCATGAGCAAACTCTCCAAATAAAGCCTCTCAATGAGGACCCATTGATATGGCAGGAAATGCAATTTTCTTTATCTTTCGCTGTAACCTTTTATAAGGAGGGGTATGTACATGGCTAGGACTTTTCCACTGGAATGTGTTAATAGACAATCCCTCTGAATTTGACGCATCTTCACCCACACCAGACCATTTAAGTCGGACACACAGTTGTAATAGTATTAGTTTACTATATTTTTAATGTAAAAGAGAGTATACATAAAGACTGGACCTTAAAATTAAAGGGCATACTCTAACAGTAGAGTTAGCAAAGTCATTATAAAAATCAAAGAGTGGGCAAGAAAAATTGTCAGGTCTGGGCTTCTTATTGCTGAGTGAAAGATAGCAAGTTATCAAAGGTGACCCACCATGTGTGAGACACTCTGACAATAAGAAAAGTCATTTTATGCTGATTATGACTTTTCTATCCAATCTTCTGAGACTTCCACCTCTGTTCCTTAAAGATATGGAGAGTGATGATGAAGAGATGAAAAGGAGTGATACTTTAGTTCTCTTTGGGAACCTTGGAACTGAAGAAGGAATGCAGTTTACTGTTTTCTGAAATTTGGTGCTAGAAAAGACCTAGAGCAATTTGGTAATAATGGGATTTAGTATGTTCTTGAATTCCCTAACGTATATGTTGATAAGTATGCTATATTCTGTGTTTAAAGTTTTATGCTTTCAACCACATTATCTATACTTTTATGTTTGTACAAGGCAATGAGAGAGATATAAATAAAATGTAAAACGATGTGGGTTTTTAAAGAAAAAGTAAAAAAAAGAGAGAGATTCCCAATAATAAACAGATGGTAAAGTTGAAACATATTTAGTGCAGAAGACAAAGAGGTACACTTAACTCTACTGAATTTGGGGAAATAAACTGATATATTTAAACTGTTTAAAATGGTTTTGCATGGCTGAAATTTATTTCTAGATTATTTTAAGTAGATTTCCAGGATCTTTTTAAATTAAAAAAAATCAGATTCAGATAACAGATTATAGTTCAAAAATCGATGAAGAAAAGTACATGTGTAAGAAGGATTATTATGGATGTTTAGAATAACCAGGTCAAAATTTATTATAAAATAAATGTGTGTTTTTACATAACTAAAATTTTATTATATTTGTTTTGCTGTAAATGTAATTTAAATTTGCTTACTAAAACATCATAGAATTTTTAAAGTATTTATTTTCTACCATTTCCATAGAGGGTAAGATTTTTTAAATAGACGTCTATAAATATAGATAGAAATCTTTGTATTTTCAAATTTCATAGTGAAAGGGAGTTCACATTTCTTTTTACTTAAGAAAATAATTGTGAATAGTATCTAATCAGGTATGCAATAGTGGAAATGTGCCTATAAAGTTCACATAGGTAATCATTCATTCATTTGTTCTCTCTGATTTCATGTGCTCTTATATTTACAACATTTTAGAAAGCTTGTGACAGATTAAATAACTTTAAAGATTAAGGATGTTATATATAAGGTTATCAGTCATTCAGAGTACATGTGAAAAGGCTTTTGAAAGAAAAAAACCTCAAC
This sequence comes from Macaca mulatta, assembly GCF_049350105.2. Lineage (NCBI taxonomy): Eukaryota > Metazoa > Chordata > Mammalia > Primates > Cercopithecidae > Macaca > Macaca mulatta. The sequence goes on along the minus strand of NC_133408.1, from coordinate 24,439,578 downwards.
CACATTAGGCATATTTCACTGACCGATAGCTTTATAGTTAAGATTTGTCAGCATTCCTTTTGTAAATTAAATTAAATTTGATCAAAAGCTCACTCCTCATGTAGCAAGCTGTAACTTAACTTGAGGGTATATTTTTATAAAAGTAAGAAAATCTTGGCCAATTATAGTAGCTGAGCTTTCAGCCAATCACAGACCACACACTGCCTAGACATGTCCAAATAAGGAAAACACCACGGTGTAACCGATCAGGCTATTTTGTGTGTCATTTCTATTTTCTGTCTGTAAATACTGCCAGCCCAGGTTGCTTGGTGGATCTCATTGAACATTTACTGGTTAGAAGTGCTGCCCAATTCATAAATCTTTCCTTTGCTCAAATAAACTGCTAGGTTTAATTTGTCAAAAGTTTTTACTACTGTGAAGCTTTTGTTTTACTCTTGTTAATGTTTTATTTTATATTTTTTCTCTTGTCATGTTTTTATTTTATAATTTATTGTTATTATAGTGAAAAAACACATAAAATGAGATCTGATCCCTTAACAAATGTTTGAGTATACTGTACACCATGAGCACATGTGGTGTAGCAGATTTCTAGAACTTTTAACGTGTGTAACAGAAACTTTATACCCACAAACAACAACATCCCAAATTCTCTCTCCCTCAATCCCTGGCAAACACCATTCTGCTTTATGCTTGTATGAGTTGTCCATTTTAGATACTTCATTGAAGTGGAATTGTGTAGTAGTTTTTCTTATGCAATTTGGTTATTTCACTTAGAATGACATCTGTAAGACTAATTGATGTTTTCACATATGAAAATATTTCTTTCTTTTTAAGATGGAATAATATTCTATTATATGTTTGTATATTTTCTTTATCCTTTTATCAGTTGATGAATATTTGGGCTGCTTCCACATCTTCATTATTGTGAATAATGAATTTTTTTGAAAAACATTATCTATTTCTGAAGTATTAGGGCTAAAGTGAGGTCGTATCATGGAGATACATTGTGATAAGTGGAGACCACATCAATGGCTAAGATAATGCAGTACAGTCAGGAAGTCACACGTAGAGTTGGGCTTTTTTTTTTGTTTCAGTACACATACTTTTGTCATGGAAGATTACACTACATTGTAATTCTCATCTGGGGATTATTGTTAAGAAGTGGGGCACTTTCATGGGGAAAGTGGAAATAATTCAGTATCAAAGTAACTTTTGGAGTTCGCTGCAAATAATAACATAAAATTGAAATAAAATTATTGATCAAGGGGAAATCTATTTCTTAAGACTGCTCCATTTTTAATTATCACCTCTTTATTTCATTGATTCCTTAATGCTAACATGCTTTTAGTTATGTATATATATTTAATTTAACCATTCATTATTTTCTGGGCTTGAAACAGTTAAATAGGAACTCAAAAAACTATATCAACTGATAGTTAATGCTGGATTATATACATTTCCTCTTGAAATACAACTGAATAAAGAAAATTTCATAACACATATGAAGAAGTATTGAGGTTCTAAAGAAGAAAATCATTCTGCGGATCTTGAAATAATGAACAAATTAAAAGCATTATTATAAAATTAATTATCTGCTAATAACAGAATATATAGAATATTTATATGTAAACAATATGAAGGAAAAGGAAAATATATAAATGGTATGATGATCATTGGACCTCTAAATTTGTGTAAGAGGAATAATGAAGAAGCAGTATGAAGTTATAAAAGGTTTTAAAAAGAGAAAATGATATAAAAATAATTATGGTAACAGTGAAAACACGTTAGCTAGAGAAGGAAATAAATTCCATTGAGTACAATTTCCACAAATTTCCCGAGGATGTAAATATAAACAAATGAAATAAAATATGAAGAGTGGTTGATTGTTACTGAAGAAACAACAAATGTATTTAATATAAGAAGTTTAAGAAAATAATTAAGATAAAAGAATAATCAAGAAATAAGAAATCAAGAAATAAAATGTAAAGTTACAATAGTGAAGAAATTAAATGTAAAGTTTCCATTTTTCATAAAAAATGGAGTTCTTTAGAATTATTTAGAAAATAACCTTTGTTGCACTTGTAATATTCACTTTTCGCAAGCAGTATCAATGAACATTAAAATAAGTAGGTGAAAAATTATTGAGTTGAAAGGTATGTTTATGAGCATAAATTCACCTCACAAACTAGAAGCAATTGCAACTGTAAAAATGTACCTCCTAAATGGAGAAATTTGGCAGTCACTACCTTAACCAAGTCGTCAAATCCAGCACCTCTGGGATACAGCTAAAACAGCGTTAAGAGAGAAATTTATAGCACTAAATGCCCACCACAAAAAGCTAGAAAGATCTCAGATCGACACCCTAACATTACAGCTCAAAGAACTAGAAAACCAAGAGCAAACAAACCTCAGAGCTAGCAGAAAATGATAAATAACCAAGATTAGAGCAGAACTGAAAGAGATAGACAGGAAAAATGCTTCAAAAAATCAGCAAATCCAGGAGCTGGATTTTTGAAAACAATCAATAAAATAGACCACTTAGCTAAACTAATAAAGAAGAAAAGATAGAAGATTCAAATAAATACAATCAGAAATGATAAGGGGGATACCATCACTGACACCATAGAGCTACAAACAACCATCAGGGAATACTGAAAACACCTCTATTCAAATAAACTAGAAAATCTAGAATAAATGAATAAATTCCTGAACAAATACCCTCTCCCAAGACTGAACCAGGAAGAAGTTGAATCCCTGAACAGACCAATAACAAGTTCTGAAATTGAGGCAGTAATAAATAGCCTACCAACCATAAACAACCACAAGTCCAGAGGGATTGACAGCAGAATTCTACCAGAGGTACAAAGAGGAGCTTGTACCATTTGTTCTGAAACTATTCCAGTTGAAAAGGAGGGACTCCTCCCTGACTCATTTTATGAGGCCAACATCATCTGGATACCAAAACCTGGAAGAGATACAACAAAAAGAAGAACACTTCAGGCCAGTATCCCTAATGGACATTGATACAAACATCCTAAATAAAAAATTGGCAAACTGAATCCAGCAGCACATCTAAAAGCTTATTCACCGTAATAAACATAACTCATCACATAAACAGAACTAAAGACAAAAACCACATGATTATCTCAATAGACACAGAAAAGTTCTTTGATAAATTCAACATCCCTTCATGTTAAAAACTCTCAATAAACTAGATATTGAAGGAACATACCTCAAAATATTAAGAGCCATATATGACAAACCCACAGTCAATATCATACTGAAAAAAAAAGCTGGAAGCATTCCCCTTGAAAAACAGCACAAGGCAAGGATGCCCTCCTCTCACCACTCCTATTCAACGTAGTGTTGGAAGTTCTGGCCAGGGCAAACAGACAAGAGAAAGAAATAAAGAGTATTCAAATAGGAAGAGAGGAATTCAAATCCTCTTTGTTTGCAGATGACATGATTCTATATTTAGAAAACCCCACTGACTTAGCCCCAAACTATTTAAGCTGATAAGCAACTTCAGCAAGTCTCAGGATACAAAAATCAATGTGCAGAAATCACAAGCATTGCTATACACCAATAATACCATGCAGAGAACCAAATCATGAATGAACTCCCATTCACAATTGCCACAAAAAGAATAAAATACCTAGGAATACAGCTAACAAGAAAAGTGACAGACCTCTTCAAAGAGAACTACAAGCCACTGCTCAGGGAAATCAGGGAGGACACAAACAGATGGAAAAACATTCCATGCTCATAGATAGGAATAATTAATATCATGAAAATAGCCATACTGACCAAAGCAATTTATAGATTTAATGTTATTCCCATTAAACTACCATCAACATTCTTCTCAGATTTAGAAACAACTATTTTAAAATTCACATGGAATTAAAAAAGAGCTATTATAATCAGGACAATCCTAAGCAAAAAGAACAAAGCTGGAGGCATTATGCTACCAAACTTTATACCACACGGCTACAGTAACCAAAACAGCATGGCACTGGTACAAAAACAGGTACATAAATCAATGGAACAGAATAGAGAATTCAGGAATAAGACCACACATCTACAGCCATCTGGTCTTCGACAAACCTGACAAAAATAAGCAATCAGGAAAGGATTCCCTATTTAATAAATGGTGCTGGGGAAACTGGTTAGCTATATGCAGAAAATTGAATCTGGACCACTTCCTTACACATTATACAAAAACTAACTCAAGATGGATTAAAGACTTAAATGTAAAACCCAATACTATAAAAACCCTAGAAGAAAATCTAGGCAATAACATTCAGGACATAGATATGGGCAAAGATTTTATGAAGCAATTGCAACAATAGCAAAAATTGACAAACGGGATTTAATTAAACTAAAGAACTTCTGCACAGCAAGAGAACTTATAATCAGAGTGAACAGACAACTTACAGAATAAGAGAAAATTTTGGCAATCTATCCATCTGACAAAAGTCTAATATTCAGAATCTACAAGGAACAGAAGCAAATTTACAAGGAAAAAAGCAAACAACCCCATTAAAAAGTGAACAAAGGACATGAACAAGCATTTCTCAAAAGAAGACATTTATACGGCCAACAAACACATGAATAAAAGCTCAACATCACTGATCATTAGAGAAACGTAAATCAAAACCACAATGAGATACTATCTCATGCCAGTCAGAATGGCGATTATTAAAAAGTCAAGAAACAACAGATGCTGGTGAGGTTGCGGAGAAATAGGAATGCTTTTACACTGTTGTTGGGAATGTAAATTAATTCAACCATTTGGAACTAATTTAGAAGAGAGTGTGGCAATTCCTCAAAGATCTAAAACCAGAAATACCATCTGACTCAGCAATCCCTTTACTGGGTATATACTCAAAGGAATATAAATCATTCTATTATAAAGATACATGCATGTGTATGTTCATTGCAGTACTATTCAAAATAGCAAAGACGTGGAATCAACCCAAATGCCCATCAGTAATAAACTGGATAAAGAAAATGTGGCACATATACACCATGGAATACTATGCAGTCATAAAAAGGAACGAGATCATGTCCTTTGCAGGGACATGGATGAAGCTGGAAGCCATTATCCTCAGCAAACTAACACAGGAACAGAAAACTGAACACTGCATATTATCACTTATAAGTGGGAGCTGAACAGTGAGAACACACGACACAGGGAGAGGAACAAAACACACCAGGGCCTGCAGGGCAAGCGTGAGTGGGGAGAGCATTAGGAAAAATGCTAATGCATGGTGGACTTAATACCTAGGTGATGGGTTGATAGGTGCAGAAACCACATGGCACACGTTTACCTATGGAACAAACCTGCATATCCTACAGGCAAGAACTTAAAAAATAAAATTGAAAATAATTTAAAATAGTTAGCTGATTTTTTTTTTTTTTTTTTGAGACAGAGTCTTGCTCTTCTGTACCAGGCTGGAGTGCAGTGGTGCGATCTTGGCTCACTGCAACCTCCGCCTCCCGGGTTCAAGCTAATCTCCTGCCTCAGCCTTTCGACTAGCTGGTATTACAGGTGTACACCACCATGGCTGACTAATTTTTGTATTTTTGGTAGAGACGGGGTTTCATTATGTTGGCCAGGCTGGTCTCGAACTTCTGACTTCATGATCCACCCACCTCGGCCTCCCAAAATGTAGCTGATTTTTGTATAGTACGGAAATTCAGCAAAGTATGTTTCATATTAGGATTATACATATCAAAAAATGCACATATATTCAGGAACAGTAATGAAAATAAGTTGACTGAGAAGATTTAATAGAACCCCACTCTAACACTATATTAAAGATAATTTCTAGAGAGAGAGAAAGACGCATCATAATAAAAATAGACTTGTAGAAATATAAAATGAAAGCTGGAAAAAACACCTTTAAAATCTTATAATACAATTTCCCCCAAATGTTACCCAGTGTGGCTTTCTTTATCCTTTCCTCTCATTCCTCATTTAATTCATATTTTCAAATATTTTATTTAATAAACTTCATTTCTTCATAGTAATTTTTAATTAATTAAAGACAAATCAGTGATTAAGCAATAAAATAATAAATTATTATAAAAAGCAAACTAATCAATTTATAATAGTTACCATATATATTGTTATATAAACATAAATTTGTGAAATATGAAAATACAATGGATAACATGCATTTATCAGCTTTTGCTTTGGGAACTAACAGCCCCAAGTCCCATGACTTTATCATAAACAGCATGATTTCTTCCTCACATTACTGTAGGGATGTAGGTCAGCTGCTGATCTGCTGAGATCTCCGCGTGTTTTCATCAGAGACTCAGGTTGAAGGGTAGGCCACTGCACGGACATGATGTTTTATGGTAAAGATCTGAGCAGATGGGCTAGAGGCAAACCAGACAATGACATATAAAATTACTACCCAAATACAGGGTAGGTCACATCTCTTCTATTACATTTGTCCCAAGCCTCTTGTCAATGGGATGAGAAAGTGTCCTTCATCTACAGAAAGGTTGGGAAATAAATAATTGTAAAATAAATAAATAAATAAATAAAGAACACAGTATATCACCACCACAACTACAATTTTAAAGATTTATGAGAATTTGGGAACCAGGAAATTAACACACACACACACACACACACACACACACACACACCCCCCACATATTTATTCAGGTAAAAACAATGAGGCACAGTCACTGAGTTATTACAAGATGACTGAAATGTTTCCATTTCTGTCCTCAAGTATAGTTTCATCTTGTACTTCATATAAGAGCCAATTTTCAAAGTATAAATCATATAGTTGGCCAGGCGTAGTGGCTCATGCCTAGAATCCCAGCACTTTGGGAGGCCGAGGTGGGTGGATCACTTGAGGTCAGGAGTTCGAGATCAGCCTGGCCAACATGCTGAAACGCTGTCTCTGCCAAAAAATACAAAAATCAGCCAGCCGTGGTGGCGTGCTCTTATAGTCCCAGCTACTGGGGAGGCTGGGACAGGAGAATCATTTGAACCTGGGAGGCAGAGGTTGCAGTGAGCCGAGATCCTGACACTGCACCCCAGCTTGGGCGACAGAGTGACACCCTGTCTCAAAAAAATACATAAATAAATAAAGATAAATAAATAAATAAATAAATAAAAAATCAAATATTGTTTCCTTAACTCCGAACCTAGGGGATAATAGCTGAATAAGCATGTGAAAACCACCCCTCTCGCCTCCATAAACTAAAGATGGTATAGTATCAGCACAGCCCTGCAAGATAAAGTGTAGATATTATACACTAACTTTTCCTGTTTTAATATATTTCTCTTCGCCTAGCTTTACCTTGTCCGCTCCTTCCCTGGAAATCTTTGAGATCCGGTTTTTTTTTTTCTTTTTTTTTTTTCTTTTTTGCAATTACATTTGCACCCCAGCCTGTCAGAAACTTTTGCCCAAATAAACTGTATAATTTGGACATACCGATTAGGTCTCTTTTTGTTTGAGTATGTTTTCCTTTATGCTTAAGAAGAAGACATATGTTGTTTAACATTAACTTACGAAATTTCCATTTTGTGAATTTTTTTTTTTTTTTTTTTTTTTTTGAGACGGAGTCTCGCTCTGTCTCCCGGGCTGGAGTGCAGTGGCGCAATCTCCTCCGCTCACTGTAAGCTCCGCCTCCCGGGTTCCCGCCATTCTCCTGCCTCAGCCTCCCGAGTAGCTGGGACCACAGGCGCCGCCACCTCGCCCGGCTAATTTTTTGTACTTTTTTAGTAGAGACAGGGTTTCACCGTGTTAACCAGGATGGTCTCGATCTCCTGACCTCGTGATCCGCCCGCCTCGGCCTCCCAAAGTGCTGGGATTACAGGCGTGAGCCACAGCGCCAGGTAAAATGTTCATTTTAATTTAATTTTGTTAAATTTACATTTACTTGTACAACTTCTAGCATAATACTAGATATCTTTTATCTCCTCAGCTATCAAAATAACCTTTAACACGAATTGTATGTTTTCACTGTTAAAGAATATTTTAGTGCTGCAAGTTGTGATAATTACCATCTTCTCTATCCTATATGACTGAAAGTGGTGAATGGAAATGTCTAATGCTAGAATGTCTCCTAGAGATTCGAGTGTCAGAATTTGATTAGATCTTTACTGAACAGTCCACTGTCCTCGTATCTATGTATATTCTGTTTAACCTGGAAAGTGGCAATAATTGGTTTACTCCATTCACATATGCTGAAAGAAAGGGCTATCCTATTGATGTTAGCACCAGCTGATGTACAAAGAAAGAGAACAAGATGAACAAGAACAAGATTCAAACTCCTAAAATAAATACTTTAGTAAATTTTATTACAAATAATTGACTATACATTTAGGGAAAAATTCTTACTTTGATTTGTTTAGTTTATTTGTCACTTTTGCTTGACATATTATTTACTTCTGAATAAATCATATGAGTGATTGTTATTCTTATATTTTTAATGAAAAGTCAAATTATAGTTTTCAAACCATATCAGATGTAAATATGTTGAATTTTCATAAACCCATTATTTTTTAAGACATGAACATTTGCATTTATTTCTATAGAAATATTTTTCCTATTTTAATATGTGATCCAGCTATCACTTAACCAGTCTCCTAGGGACTCCCACTGCCTTGCTAGTTGCTCTGCTTCTCTGCCTTGGTAATGTCATGGTCACGTGTCATTTTTATCTACCATATATTTATTAATAAGTTATCTACTTACGTCTGTCAGACTATGGGATAGTTGTTATTTCTTATTAATTTTTGATAATGTATGATCCATCACAATACAACTAGTGACTGTTAAAATTTTGTTTAATGAATAGATGTTATCTTCAGAGTGAGGATGAAGGGAAGTATTTAGTATAAAGCGACTTTTACATCAAAACATTTTAATTACAGCTATGATAATTACAAATTGTGAAATCTTAGGGAAAATACATTATGTCTCTCTCACTTGTAGATTTTGATCATTATGTTTTCTATAGTATGCATTTTTGGTTATTTACTTTCTTCACTGTGTCTAAATATTCAGGGAAGAAAAATCTTTATTTATTCCCAGGAGTTAATCTTTTGGGGCTACCCAATTGTGTTACCTCCATTTCCCTTGCAAGAGATTGACTTAGAATGGAACATGAGATCTCCTCCTCAGAAATTAGAGTAATGTGTGGAGTTTATCTTTTGGGGCCATAATTTCTGTGTGAAGACTGGCTGACTAAAAGGGCCAGGAGTAGGGTGGGCACCAACTAAATCAATTCATTTTGTGAAGTTTGTGGAATGGGCATTTACCACTATCACCATAAATTACTTTTAACAGCATTTGTTTCACCTTACATTACACTTAAGTTATCAATAAATTCCCTCTTCAGTCAATGCCTAGAATTCAAGTATAGTTTTTTCTTGCCAAAATTGATTTAACTAAATGTTTATTCCCAAATAGATCAGTAACAAAAATAAATCAGATACATAAAACAGACAGTAAGATGTTGAAAGATGAATTGAAAGGTTAATTTTTTGTGGAGTTCTCCTAAAATCTCACTTACAAGATCTGAAGGAATAAAAAGCAGTCTCCTAATAGCAAAAGCAGTTTTGTTCTCCTGAGTACCTGCCGAGGACAAAAATGTGTTTCTTGGCTTATTAACATTTGCTTCAAAACTATGAAGCAGTTGGGATCATAAGCAATACATCTCCCATTTCTGGTGGGGTAAGTTTTGCTGTGGGTAAGTCAAAGAAAAGCAAGTCTCATTTTTGTAATTTTCAGGAAGATGGATCCATAAAACTAGGAGGGAGAAGCAAGAAAATATCTACTGAGACCTGATATCCAGTAAAGCTATGTGGCACAGCCTTGCAGACTCTTGTGGCATATTGAAAATTAGCTCACCTTCTTGGAATTTTTTTTTTTTGCAAAATGTGAAGAGTCACTATATTTGCATTCATCAATCAGCCACACAGCCCTCATAATGCAAGGGTTTTGTCCTATTGAATATAATGAAATGGAAGGAAATGAGACAAGGGTAAATGACTTTAATGTCTTTCAACATTTCACAGGACAGTCTTTACTATCAAGGTTACTAGTTTGATAATTTCTATTTAGTCATAACAAAAATGGGATTGTATGTAAAATGTGTTTTTCCATTATACAATACTTCCCAAGTCCTGCTCTTATTTATTATACTAAAATGTAACTTAAAATTTTAACATATCACTCTTTCTACTTGCTTGATAAATTTCTATTTAGTCATAGCAAAAATGAGATTCTACGTGAAATGTGTTTTTTCGTTAGATGATACTTCTCATGCCCTGCTCTTGTTTATTATACTGAAATGTAACTTAAAATCTTAACATACCACTCTTTCTACTTGTTACAAAACATAAACATCAAATCATACTCATCCTCTGAAATGTCTTTTACATCTGTCCCTTTCTGTCTATTCTTACTGATACTGTATTGGCCTGTACCATTCCATTCATTCTGAGGCAGATTGGAACACGGGCTTTCCAGTGATCACCTTCATAAATGGCTTTTGACTTACTCACTAACCGAGTAGTTTTCCCTGAAATTTAGGATTTCTTATTGTGTTCCTCTGCAGCTTTAAAATATTAATTGACTCTATATAGTAAATATTGCTAAGGTTTGTCATTCTGCCTTTCAAAGCCTTGATAGTTCTTATCACTATGCTCACCCAATTTTATCACTCCCTAATTTTCTGACTTGCAGTTTTAAGTTACAAACAACTCCTTTTAGAGGAAGTAACTCTGCACACATAACCCACCATAGCTTTTCATATACTCATGACTTCATTTGATTTCCTGTCTCTTAAAATCCTCCTGTCTTTACTCTTCTTCCAGTCCCCACATCAGTTAAGGATGAACTCAAAGTCAAGCTTTCTTAGGAAACATGTTTTGGAATCTCTTCTGTGAAGTCTCAATAGTATCTTCTTTCAGCATCGCTCATATAAGCATAAAGCTCTATGCAGTGGAATGATTTATTGCACGTGTATTCCTTCCCAGTAGGGTCATGAGTATAAAAGCCAAGACTGTAGAGTCAATGTGAGAGAGGACAGGGTACATATATTTCCTCAAGCTGCTTGAGGACAGGGGAATTATATACACATCCCTTCTTCCCCTCATAGAACTAATGCCAGTAAGGAAACATATTTTGGGTTGTTTTTATTTGTTTGAAGTAGTGGGATATTTTGGACAAATGCAATTTAAAGAAGATTATGGCACGAATAAAGCATATTGACTTTGTCGAATTTAAGCCGTAACTACTCATTGTTTGTGCAGTAGCTGATATCATGACTCACATCCCCTCCTCAAGGACTACAGGCAAGGAGCAATTCTGTTTCCAGCCTAGTGTGACTGAAATGAAATTCAGTCTTATTAGAGCTAATGTCAGCGAATCTGTCAAATTCAACATCAAGTCCTGTCATTGTCTCCAGAGCAATGAGGTATTACTGTGATTGATCTGCATAGATGTCAAATGCTTGACATCATTCAGCTATGCCCTGAGCTTTGAACGAGTTCATGGTTATCAATCAACACATATGTATATATATGAAACTATTTAACTGGAAAGTCCTGTGGCAATAATATTACTAAATCCGTTGTGATTTGTGCCAAATGTGTTTAGAAAGTATGATCTGTGATATTGATTATATTTGGTTATATATATATAATATAACCAAATATAACTTATTATATAATATATATTATATATTATATAATATGTATAATATATATTATATAAATTATATAATATAAATAATAAGTTATATTTCAAAATTTTGTATAGCTTACAGTGTACTAACTCATCTTTAGGTAACAAAACTCTATTTTCACTGCCCTATGATAAAACTTTTGAAATTTCCTTTTAAATTGTTAAACAGTGGCGATTATAAAAACGTAAACGATTTTAATGAATAATATGTAATGTTAGTATTTCTACACACAAATGACATTTTGGAATATTTTACTCATTTCTAGCTCAAATGCATGAATGACTTTTTGTGAAAAAATTAAAGTCTTATGTTAAAAGAAGCTAGTTTTACTCATTTCATTGTCATTATGTCTGAGCAGAAATAATAATTATTTAAAATCATTTAATTAATTTTTTATATTACATTTCTCCAAATTTCTGATTTTGTTATTCTACAACAAACCAGTATTTTATGCATCATGAATAAAGAAAACATAGATACTTCCAATAAGATCATGATATAATTTTTATAATAATTTAATAATTGCGCATTTGGTGAAAAATTCATTTCACTCTTAGAGACTTATAAAATTACATCTCACTCTTGAGATGACTAAGAAAGATATGATGAATTAAGTTAGTCAGTTAATGTATTTCTAAAAATCTTTCTGTTGATAATTAAATTCTGTTGAATCAATTTTTGATTGAGTTGTTGATATTTATATTTTTCACATAATATCTTAAAATTTCTCAAATTTTAAGAATCAAAATTCTTAAAAGATGCCTTAATTATTGACTCGGAGGCTTCTTATCAATATTGTGGCATCTATTTTGCAAGTTTATGTATATTCAAGTAGACAATAACAATTACATAATGCCTATCAACATTCACTAAGGGATTGTAAGGTTAATTCCGATTTCAGATATGTTGAAATGTGAGAAAAACGTGTAGCCTTAAAGGATGAAATAAAGTATAATAGTGTTTTCCTTCCAGTTACAAACAAACTTAATATAAATAATTTAATTTCAGACAATATTTTGTAAAAATACATTTGATGAAAAATTTGTTTTGGCGTTCTTCCTGCATATAACTTGTCACTGTTTTCTTTTTTAGCCTTCACTGCAGAGGCAGCTTATTTTTATCAAATACCCCTTAGGTTTTTGTGTAGATGTATTTTATTTAGTTTATCTCTTATGATTAACTTGGGATCATGTGGCTAAGTTCTTGCTAAAGGACTGTGAGCAAAGGGAAGGCGTATCGCTCTGGGTTAAGGCTAAGATCTAGTGTGCCTCCTACTTCCTTCCCTTTCAATCTCAGGGAGACCTTGGAATCTACACATGGGAAGACAATAATACAAAAGGATGGAGCCTGGATCCTTCAGGTGCAAGATGGTTGATAAGCTTACCTCAGTCAACAGCCTGTTTGTCAAAAGCACTGATATGGGCATTTTTCTCTGTTCAGGCTAATCTTGATAATGATGCTGGTGGCAAATTTCTATGTAAGTTGGGTCCTATAGTTTATAAACTGTGAAATTTACCATCATTGAAATATGAGGTTATTTTGGACTTGAACAAAATAACCTCCTTCTGGTGAATGCTTTAACATATTTGTGAGCTGAGAGAATTTTAATCGTGAAGGAAAAGAAATTACCACCAGTTACATAGATGATATTGGGAACCAAGAATGCTTACTGTCCCCTGCTACTGCTATATAAGCCATACCTTCTGATTCTGCTTCTAAGTCAACAAGTAAAAAACGTAAAATAGGCCTGGCGTGGTGGCTTATGCCTGTAATCCCAGGACTTTGGGAGGCCGAAGCTGGCCGATCACCTGCGGTCAGGAGTTCAAGACCAGTCTGACCAACATGGAGAGACCCTGTCTCTACTGAGAATACAAAATTAGCCAGGCATGGTGACACATGCCTGTAATCCCAGCTACTCAGGGGGCTGAGTCAGGAGAATCGCTTGAACCTGAGGAGCAGAGGTTGTGGTGAGCCAAGATCGCACCATTGCACTCCAGTCTGGGCAACAAGAGCGAGACTCCATCTCAAAAAAATCTCAAAAACCAAATAAACAAAAATAATAAATATGATTATTGTGTAAGTTTAAATATGAAGTGTTACACTTTGGGTAGGTTAGAAGGAAACAAATATATATGACAAACAGATTTTGTTTATTATAAGTCCCAAAAGGCTAACAGATAAAGAATTTAACAGAATAGTAGATGATTCCATTTGATTGTTTAAGAGATATAAGTCATATTTTTCCTTTCTTGTAATAACTTCACAATTGATGGCGTTACAGGCAGAATAAAAAAAAAAAAAAAAGCGTAATACAGTCTCACCAGCAGGTTGTGCCTCAGCTCTAGCCTTTCTGTTCTTGCCTCAGTTTGCCTTCTATGTGTGAAGCTTGGGAGTATGAACAGGTGAATGTCATCCTATGCCAAGGGTTGAGTTGCAGCTTTTAAATTATTCCCTCATATTCAATAAAAAGTTCAATACACACCTGTCAGATACACACATACACACACACACACACAAAGCCTAAGTGGACATACGGATTTTAATTGTATTCTCCATAGATTATTTAGGGGAAGCCTGCATAATTTGAATATTTAGGCCACTTTTAGATGATGCTAATACTTTGAAACTGCTCATCATTCACTTTAAGAACAGTTGTCCATGAGACTTAAAGCATTTAAAACTTTAAATTTATGTCATTGAGTCACTTACAGCACATAGACCATTTATTACAGGTTTAATTCACTTTTTGGGAAATTTTGTGATTAATCTGAAATGATAATAAGTTTACAATAGACTTAGAGTGTGACTTACGAAATATTTCTTTCAATATCAACTTTGCTGCATTATATCAAAAATATTTGCTCTGGAAGCAATTAAAAATGTAAAGGATTGTTCTAGGCAGATAGTGCAGTACTTACTTAATGAAGGTTACACTTTAGGGCCATTTCTGATTTTTCATAAGTAAAATAATTTTGCACTTAGAAACCTAAAATAAAATTACCACACAGTGGTGGTAGCCATTAATTTTATAGTGAAAACATTAATTCTCTTTTATCTCACAGTTTGTAAGATATAATATTAGGAATAAATTGCAATTGCTAATTCAATCTTAGTTTAAATAAAATGGCTTTTTCATGGTGTGCAAGACTAGGCATAAGGTATAGAGAAAAGTGTCACTGAAGATTTCGTACTTTTAAGAAATCATATAATTTTCATCGGAATCATCAAGCATCACATTACAAATGACATTTAGCTATCTAGATCAGCTTATAAAATCTTTACTGAAGGAAATTTTGAGATCATTTCAGATAACGTGAAATAAATTTTAAATTGAGCTGACAATTTCATTAAAGAGATTGAAAATTGTATATATTCTTAATTTTCTATATAATGGCCTTCAATTTTTACACAATAGCTTAGAAATTTAAGCAATTTTAAAAGACATCCTATAGTTTGTGAAAATATTTTTAAAACCACCGAACTTTAATAAACTATTTTGATGTAATCTCCCACTGTGGGAGCAAAATTCTGTAGCTATGTAAACGCTGTTATAGTAAAGAAAAACGTTATTATCTTGTTGATTAATGAATATATTAATTTATTCATTTGTTTATTGAATAACTACTTTCTATTGTCCACATGACTCAGTACTCAGTTATAAAATCATATCACATGCATGTCCAATTCTTAAGTATTTAGATGACTTCCTAATGTTTAATTTACTAAAAACATGAAGCAATGACAAATTTGCATTTTCATTATTTCCTTCTGATTAGAGTTAGAAGGGTTCTGTATTAAAAAATATGAACAGTTTTCTGCATATGGCTAGCAAGTTTTCTCAAAATCATTTATTAAATAGGGAATCCTTTCCCCATTGCTTGTTTTTGTCAGATTTCTCAAAGATCAGATGGTTGTGGATGTGTGGCATTATTTTTGAGGCCCTTGTTCTGTTCCATTGGTCTGTATATCTGTTTTGGTACCAGTACCATGCCGTTTTGGTTACTGTAGCCTTACAGTATAGTTTGAAGTCAGGTAGCGTGATGCCACCAGCTTTGTTCTTTTTGCTTAGGATTGTCTTGGCTATATGGGCTTTTTGTTGTTGTTGTTGTTCCATATAAAATTTAAAGTAGTTTTTTGTAATTATATGAAGAAAGTCAATGGTAGCTTGATGGGAATAGCATTGAATCTATAAATTACTTTGGGCAGTATACCATTTTCATATTTCCTATCCTTGAGCATAGAATGTTTTCTTCATTTGTTTGTGTCTCTTATTTCCTTGAGCAGTAGTTTCTAGTTCTCCTTGAAGAGGTCCTTCATATCCCTTGTAAGTTGTATTCCTAGGTATTTTATTCTCTTTGTAGCAATTGTGAATGGTAGTTCACTCATGATTTGGCTCTCTGTTTGTCTATTATTGGTGTATAGGAATGCTTGTGATTCTTACACATTGATTTTGTGTCCTGAGATTTTGCTGAAGTTGCTTATCAGCTTCAGGAGATTTTGGGCTGAGACAATGGGGTTTTCTAAATATACAACCATGTCATCTGCAAACCGAGACATTTTGACTTCCTATTTAAATTCCTTTCTCTTGCCTGATTGCCCTTCTTGGGCAGAACTTCCAATACTATGCTGAATAGAAGTGGTGAGAGAGAGCATCCTTGTCTTATGCTGATTTTCAAAGGGAATGCTTCCAGGTTTTGCCCATTCAGTATGATATTGGCTGCAGGTTTGCCATAAACAGCTCTTATTATTTTGAAATACATTCCATCAATACCTAGTTTATTAAGAGTTTTTGGCATGAAGTGGTGTTGAATTTTATCAAAGGCCTTTTCTGCATCTATTGAGATAATCATGTTGTTTTTGTCATTGGTTATGTTTATGTTATGGATTATGTTTATTTATTTGTGTATGCTGAACCAGCCTTGCATCTCAGGGATGAAGGCAACTTGGACTTAATCATGGTGGACCCCTCCCTTATTCCTTATACAAAAATTGACTCAAGATGGATTAAAGACTTAAATGTGGCCAGGCACAGTGGCTCACGCCTGTAATCCCAACACTTTGGGAGGTTGAGGCAGGTGGATCATGAGGTCAGGAGATCAAGACCATCCTGGCTAACACAGTGAAATCCCGTCTCTACTGAAAATACAAAAAATTAGCCAGGAGTGGTGGCAGGTGCCTGTAGTCCCAGCTACTCAGGAGGCTGAGGTAGGAGAATGGCGTGATCCTGGGAAGTGGAGCTTGTAGTGAGCTGAGATTGTGCCACTGCACTCCAGCCTGAGCGATAGAGCAAGAGTCTGTCTAAAAAAAAAAAAAAAAAAAAAAAAAAAAACCACTAAAATGTAACATCTAAAACCATAAAAACTCTAGAAGAAAACCCAGGCAATACCATTCAGAACATAGGCAAGGGCAAAGACTTCATGACTAAAACAACAAAAGCAATGACAACAAAAGCCAACATTGAGGGTGGGATCTGATTAAACTAAAGAGCTTCTCCACAGCAAAAGAAACTATCATCAGAGTGAACAGGTAACCTACAGAATAGGAGAAAATTTTTGCAATCTATCCATCTGACAAAGGGTTAATATCCAGAATCTACAAATAACTTAAACAAATTTACAAGAAAAAACCAACAACCCCATTAAAAAGAGGGTGAAGGATATGAACAGATACTTCTCAAAAGAAGACATGTATGCAGCCAACAAACATAAGAAAAAAAAGCTCATCATCACAGGTCATTAGAGAAATGCAAGTCAAAACCGCAATGGGATACCACCTCACACCAGTTAGAATGGGAATCATGAAAAAGTCAGGAAACAACAGATGCTGGAGAGTATGTGGAGAAATAGGAACACTTTTATACTGTTGGTGGGAGTGCAAATTAGTTCAACCTTCTGCAAGATATTGTGGTGATTCCTCAAGGATCTAGAACCAGAAATATCATTTGACCCAGCAATCCCATTACTAGGTGTATACCCAAAGGATTATAAATCATTCTACTATAAAGACACTTGCACAGGTATGTTTATTGCAGCACTATTCACAATAGCAAAGACTTGGAAACAACTCAAATGCCCATCAGTGATAGACTGGATATAGAAAATGTGGCATATATATGTCATGGAATACTATGCAGCCTTAAAAAAGGATGAGTTTATGTCCATTTCAGGGACACAGATGAAGCCGGAAACCTTCATTCTAAGCAAAATAGCACAGGAGCAGAAAAGCAAATGCCGTATGTTCTCACTCATAAGTGGGAGTTGAATAATGAGAACGCATGGACAGGGGGAGGGGAACATCATACACTGGGGCCTGTCAGGTGGTGGGGGCCTAGGAGAGGGATAGCATTAGGGGAAATACCTAATGTAGATGACGGGTTGATGGGTGCAGCAAACCACCATGGCACATGTATACCTATGTTACAAACCTGCATGTTTTGCACATGTATCCCAGAACTTAAAGTACAATAATAATAAAAAAGATGTGAACATTTTTGAGGAATTTTTAAACTGCAATTTAACATATATTAGACATTGAAAACATAAAAACAAAATAGACACAGGAAAGTGCAACGAGGCTGAAAATTACCCCGTCACATTTCCCTAGCATAACTACTTTTTAACTTTCCCTCTTACATGTTTTAGTCTTTTTCACTCTATTTGCATTCTCACTAGACAAATGTCATACTATATGTGTGTATGTGCCATTGTGCAACTTAATTTTTCATGTTGCAGCAGTTTATTGATATATTACCATGTTAGACAATAGTTTTTTTACAATTCTGCATGTTCAGCATTCTTTTCATCCATCAGAAGGAAATAATAAATGCTTGTTATGGAATATTTTTTACATAAAATATACAAAGTAATGCTATATTGAGCATCAATTTACCTGTGACTCAGCTCAAGAAGGAAAATAGATAAATTTGAAGTCACTGTCAATATTTTGTTGTTGGTAGACCTTTTCAATGAGAGTGCTATTTGAATTACTCTTACCTCCCACTCTTCTTTACAGTAATATTCCCTAAGTCACATACTTTACTCATTTTTGACTGAGTTGTGATTTTTAAAGAATATGTGTTTCAAAAGATCAAATGTGAATTTCTCTTTTACCTTCTCTCTTACCACTTCGTCTATTGACACAATCTCTTAGATCTACAAGTGCTGCGTCTACATACAGATTAAGCCCAACATTAGCTAATATTCTGTTCTATGCTTAGTATTTATCTAATGCACAGATGTTTGTCTTCCCTCTCAGTAAAATATATTTCTCATACAACACTCTTTATTAGTCTTTCTTATTTATCTGGTTGTTTGTTTCTGAGGGCTTTGTATCTCAATAGTTTTGGAATGATAATGGCTGTGGAATAATTTTCCCATATTCTCTGACAGTTTCAGAAAGCAGCAACTGCTTAGCAGAGGGCAGAGGGATAGAGCTCCAATTTAGTATTAGATGTTCATGGGCTTGAGGCCGGGAGTGGTGGCTCATGTCGGTAATCCCAGTACTTTGGGAGTCTGAGGTGACCAGATCACTTGAGGCCAGGAGTTCCAGATCAGCCTGGTCAACATGGCAAAGCCCTATCTTTACTAAAATTACAATAATTAGCTGGGCATAGTGGAGCACGCCTGTAATCCCAGCTACTTGGGAGGCTGAGGCATGACAATCGCTTGAACCCAAGAAGTGAAGGTTGCAGTGAGCCAAGATCACACCACTGCACTCCAGCCTGGGTGACAGAGTGAGACTCTGTTTCAAAAGAAAAAAAAAAAAAGGAAGTTCATGGGCTTGGATACTAGTCTTACTGAAATACAAATTATGTCTTTTATCCTATTTGGAAAACATTTACTTGGATGGAAACATCTGGCTAACACATCCTATTAAATCTAGTTTAATAGCTCTTTCTGCCTTTGAAGGAAAGTTGGGAAGTGATGCTATAAAGGCATTTTTTTTGTATCTAAATGAATCTTCCAATGCTTATTGCTGAAAAATACACAAAAATTTTGAGTAGGAAATTTCTTTTCAAAAACTAAAGTGATGCAATATACAATAGTATCCTTTTCAGATATCACTCAGCCCCACAACCACTTGTGAGTGTAAAACTTTGACTACATTAACACATACCCCACAATATCTGAACAATATCTTCTCTGAAATTGAACTGTTGATGCATTGTGATCCATTTACCGCAATATATGGCAATAGCCTTTTGATCCAATATTCATTAATTTGGAAATAATTGGGCCTATTTCTCTTTGTCTTTATACTGTGCCAAGAGATGCTAATGTCTTGAACTCAGCCTTTCAACAGTGAAAATTTAATTTTTAAAGTGTTGCTTTCAAAATCTCCCACGACACTAATTTTGGCCATATCAAATTTAAAACCATCAGACTAGTTTATATTAACAATTCCTCACATTCATATCAAACTTACTATTCAAACAGTCAATATCATAACAATTTTACATACATTAAGTAGCTTAAGCTCTTTGAACACCCATCACGTTTCGCACTAGCATGGTCTCCAATTTACTTATCAAGACACTGAAGCACCAAGAACTCCAATGACCTACCTCATCTCAACAAACCACCAACTGATAGTACCCAAATCAGAGGCTTGCTTCCAGGTCCTATTTTATATTTGTCTCATTTCTCTTGTTTATAGCAGAATGCCTGAAACTGCTTAACTTATAAAGAAAAGGAATTTATTTCTTACAGTTATGGAGGCTGAGAAGTTCAGTGTTGAGGAGCCACATCAGGTGAGAGTTGATGGGGAATCTTTGAAGAGTCCTGAGGCAGCATAGTCTGCCAGCAGACTGAGGATGCTCGTGGGCTTGCTCCCTTCTGTCATCCACTTCTCATAAAGACACCAGTTCCACACCATGATAACCCATTATTCCATGAATCCAGGAAGAGATGAATCCATTTGTAAGGGCAGACCGTCATGATTCAATCACCTCTTAAAGAGCCTACCTTTCAATGCTGCTATATATTTTATGATGGTAGTATATATCTCTAAATAATCTATCATGTTTTGTGTACATATGTATATATGTTTTGTGTATATATTTGTATTTTTTATATATTTGTATATATAGTTGTATATATGTGTATATTTATAATCTAGCATATTTTTGTGTATATATTCATATATTTTTGTGTATATATTTTATTTTAATATATTTGTATATTTATATATTTGCATATTTTTGTATATATTTGTATATATATTTGTATATATTTGTATATTTATAATCTGGCATATGTTTTGTGTATATATTTGTGTATTTTTGTGTATATATTTGTATATATGTACATATGTATATTTATACATATTTTTGTATAATCTATCATATATTTTGTATATGTATTTGTATATATTTTTTGCGTATATATTTGTATTTTTTATATATTTGTATATATTCATATATTTATTTTTTTGTGCATATATTTGTATTTTTGTGTATATATTTGTATATAGCCTATGTTTTGTGTATATATTTGTATATATTTTGTATATATCTAGTGTGTGTGTATATATATAAGCTAGCATATGCTTTGTTATTTATTTTGTACTTGCTATTGTTTGAATATGTCCCCTTCAAAGTTCAGGTGCTGCCAATGTAATACTATTAAGAACTGGAGGCTTTAAGAGGTGATTAAGTCATTAGGGATCCTCCCTCATGAATGGGATTAAGGCTGATGTAAAAGAAGCTTCACACAATATATGGCTGTTCTTCTGCCTTCTGCCATGTTAGGATACAGCATTTCTCCCCTGCAGAGGATATATAATCCTCACCAGACCACCAGGCCCATGAGAATCTTGGTCTTGGACTTCCCAGCCTTCAGAAATATAAGAAAGTATATTTCTATTGTTTATAAATACAAATTTTCAGGTATTTTGTTATAGCAGGGCAGAGTAAGCAGAAATTATGTAATATTGTATTACTCACTCATTGCATAAATAGTTACTTATCATCTACTTTTTTGTGGACACAGTACTAGCTACTGAGGAAACTCCAGATTCAAAATAGAAGTATCTGCTTTTCTGGGGTTTCTATTTTAGGGTATGGGTTATAAAATTATAATTGGTTTATTACTTCAAAGGAGAAGAAGACATCAATCATAACACATTAAATATCTCCATTAATAATTTCATTTCTACGGAAACTGTTGAGGTTCATTTAATTATTTTGTAACTGTCAGCTTCTTTTAAGTTACCATATACATATGATTTGACTGTTTATTTACCAAAGTATAATTAAAACATGTTTACATAAAATTGTAAAAGTTTGTAATATAATAATTGAATTAACACACTGAAATTTCTTTCAACTGACAAATGAATAAACAAACTATGATACATTTATGCAATGAAATACTACTTAGAAAGAAAAAGAAATGAACAAAGGCAAGCCAAATGACAAAAGCAGGAACATGAACTCTAATGCATAATACTAAGTGAAAGAGGTCAGGCTTTTATATAGTACAATTCTGATTTTCTTCAGTGTTCCAAAAATATATATGACATGAAACATTATTTGTCACCACTATTGAACTATTTAACATAGTCTGCCCCTGCTTAACTATATGTAGATTAAAAATTATGTGTTTAATTATCTACATTTGAAATTAATGAGAAAGACAAGTCAACAAGTAATAACCAAAATCAATGTAGTTAGAAATGAGAGCAAAGCTCTGTATCTTTTGCTATTTAATTCCCTGAGTTCTCCATCTGCTTTTTAATACAGTGGCTCTTGATGTATTATGTTTCTTGGACACTTAGTCATAACAAAAACGTATGAGAAAAATTAAATATTGATGTTCACAGTAGGATAGTTGCAATATTTCATAGGCTTTTACCAAATAAGCAATATTTCTGCTTGCCAGGACATTCTCTGTTGATGAAAGATTATTTTTCTTCTCACTTGAAAGGAAATCTGAAAAGTCATTTTAAACTATATTTAGCTATTATGGAACTATTTACTTCTTTTTTTTTCAGAAGCAAACAGACATGAAATGCAATAGAATTGTTGACAGAATTGACTTTTCCTTGTGACAAATCTGATGATTTCAGTGTGTTAAAACAGCCTTGTTTTATGTTAGAAACATGGCTATATTCTAATTGAAATGTTTGGAATATTTTATGATTGAAAACATATTGACTCCTTGTTTAGTAATAGATTTATCCTTCCTCTGTAATGAAACACTCAGATGTTATTAAAGTATAGGAATTGACAATAGATCAACAGATAGATAATATATTACATTGGCCCATAACTAACAAAATTTCTTATTATCTCTTATTTAGTGGGAAAATATGTATCAATCTCTCTATATTTTTATTTTTAAAACATTTTCCTGTCAACCTCAAAGTAGGTATGTTCTGGAATATAACATTAATGCTTTAGAAACAACTCAACTAAACAATCCAACTGTCTTTCAGATTTTCTACTAAATTCAAGGTCATTTATGACTGAAGTAAATGGATGTAGATCCAAGTACCATCATTTATTTTTTTCACTGTTTGACATACTAAACGTCAAGAGATTCTTCACAGGCCAAAAATAAAAATTAATTTAGAAGGCAAGATTGAAAACAAATAAAAAATAAATTAACAATATTAAAATGAGGAAATAATGTATGTCCTGAGTCAAAAACTATTGGAAATGTTTAAGGCACTGGAGATTTACCAATGAACAAAACCACATAGGTTTAGAAATTATTGGTGGGAGAAACTGAGTCTTGTTTTGCACATGACAGGACAACGTATGGGATTCATCATTTGACCTTGATCTCTGTGAGCTTCCTGACTACTTAAGCAAGATGTGATGCGTATCTATTTTAAAGAGATAAATTGTGAATGTTTATGATATGTATCAAATGATTATACAAAAAGCAAGAGGACTGGGTCTTAGGAAAAGAAAACTTCCAAAAATATCAAAGAAAGACACATGAAATTGTTTTATCTGAGATAGTCATTGAAGGAGAATTGAAATTTTAATAAAAAGGGAAATGTGGAGATATCTAAAATTAGGTAAATTATAATATATTAAGTGTTTGCCATGCAGCAGATATTATTGTAAGCATTTTGCAATCAATATTTCTAACATTATTAAACACATACACTACTATTGCTGCTTTTGTAAAATAAGGCAAAAAAGTAAAGGCCTGGGACTAAATGGCCTATTCTAAGTTAATTGATCTATTAAGTACTAGATCCAGGATTAAAACTCGGACTGACACCTGATTTTGCTCTCCAGACAATACTGCTACATTGTATAAATACTGCACTGGGGATAAAAAGATATCATAGTGGTAATAGATAGGTTAAAGGCATATTTTTTACTCTTAAAATTTACATAAAGTAAGAAAGAAAAATAGAGCTAGAAAAACATACTGTCGTTGGATTATAAACAACCATGGAAGACAAGAAATTTGAATTTAACTCTATAATTAATGAGAAGTCTTTTAATAAATGAATGAATAAATAGAAAGTGTACTAATGACTATTCATCTGTCATTCACGTTCCTTCATCTGATCTTTCACTCATTCATTTGTTTACAAAGTTTTAAAAATGGTTTACAGAATGTGTATTATATACCAGACACTCAGTTACATGTAAGAATCCTGCGCTGAATTAGAGACATTGGCAGCTGTAAATACTTACCAGAAAGATTTTGAAAGTTTGGCAAAAATTAAAGTTGAACATGAGAGTGACACTTTTGGGTGTGGTATACTATTATTGTTACAGATTGTTGTAGTATATAAAATTATTTCTATCTTAATAAAGAATATATGTATATGAATACATATAGAACAGAAATACACATAAATTACATACAATGTTAGGTGAATATGGTTATACATTTTATTGCAGACTTAATTTTCTTTTAATATGGACATAACAGGCCAGGCGCGGTGGCTCACACCTGTAATCCCAGCACTTTAGGAGGCCGAGGTGGGCGGATCACAAGGTCAGCAGTTCTAGACCAGCCTGATCAACATGGTGAAATCCCATCTCTACTAAAAATACAAAAATTAGCCGGGCGTGGTGGGGCATGCCTGTAATCTCAGCTACTCAGTAGGCTGAGGCAGGAGAATCACATGAACCTGGGAGGCGGAGGTTGCAGTGAGTCGAGATCGTGCCACTGCACTCCAGCCTGGGCTAGACTTAGTCTCAAAAAAAAAAAATGGAGATAATATAGACAGGTTTCCTCCTCTCTCTATCTTATCCATATCAGACCCTTATCCCTAGAAGGCAACATCACCTTGGGTTAATAAACTTTTTGTTATAATAAATATGTATGAGTCTGTCTGCTAGGATTATCATAACAAAATACTAACTACAGAACTCATGACTTAAGTGGCAGAAGTTTATTCCTCAGTGTTCTGGAGGCTACAAGTCTAAGATCAAGGTGTCAATACATTTAGTTTTTCCTCAGGCCTCTCATCTTGACTTGTAGAAGGTTTATTTCTTGCTGTGTCCTCACATGGCTTTTTCTCTGTACACAGGAATCCCTGGTGTCTCGTCCTCTTCTTATCAGGACACCACTCATAATGGATTAGTGCTCTACCTCTATGATTTCAGTTAGCCTGGATTACCCCTTTAAAAATAATATCTCCAAATACAGTCTTACTGAGGATAAGGACTTCAACACACGAATTTTGTGGGAACACATTTCAATCCATAACAATATAAAAACATGTTGACATTCAAATATAGAGTGTTGGTTATTTTTTAAAATAACCTCTTAGACACAATTATTATGTCATGAGTTTTTTTCACTTCAAAATACTTTGTATACACCATTAAAAGTCATTTCACAATGATTTAAATTTTTGCAAGGACTACATATATTTCACTGTATGAATATAGTCATGATTTATTCTCCCATCTGCCTAGTGATGAGCATACAATATGTTGGCCATGTTTATGTCACTTCAGCTTTTGTGCAGTAAATATCTTTGCATCCATACTTTTATGTATTGGAACATTAGTAGTTTTTGTATTACAAATTCTCAAAGTGCAATGTGTGGACCAAACGCTTTGGGCACTTGGGTTTTAGAAGAAATTGCCAACTTAATTTTCAAAAGGCAGTAAACTTGGCATTTCCAACAAACATCGGATAGTAATCCCTTCATGATAGTGTCCAAAACAATAGGGTTTTTAAGTCTTCATTCTATTTTAAAAATCACTCACGTGTGTGTTACTTCACTATAAATTTAATTTTATCCTTAATATTAGTAAATTTTAGTACTCTTTATTTGAATTAACATCTTTGAAAATTGAATTGTATGACTTTTGCTAGTGTTTAAATGTCTTTCTCTTGTCAATTTATAATAATTCTTTGAAGATTGGCCGGGCGCGGTGGCTCAAGCCTGTAATCCCAGCACTTTGGGAGGCCGAGACGCGCGGATCACGAGGTCAGGAGATCGAGACCATCCTGGCTAACACGGTGAAACCCCATCTCTACTAAAAAATACAAAAAACTAGCCGGGCGAAGTGGCAGGCGTCTGTGGTCCCAGCTACTCGGGAGGCTGAGGCAGGAGAATGGCGTAAACCCGGGAGGCGGAGCTTGCAGTGAGCTGAGATCCGGCCACTGCACTCCAGCCTGGGCGACAGAGCCAGACTCAGTCTCAAAAAAAAAAAAAAAAAAAAAAAAAAAAATTCTTTGAAGATTATGCATAACTTTATGACTACCGTCTGCTTTTAAATTATCTACTGGGACAATATCTCAATTGGTGATGTGAGAATGTCAGCTAGTAATTTTCTTTTCTTTCTTTTTTTTTTAAATTCAGGAGGCTATTTTAGGATCAGAGCTTGGCATAGGCTGAGGTCTAGTGATGAGAAAAGAGAAAGCAGCAAATTTCTTAGTAGTTGCATGGGAATGGAATGATTGAGACATTCAGAGACCTCAAATTCATGAATTTTTTTTTTGCCCAAATATACATTTGCTGAATTGTGCTGCATAGAAAGATAAAGAGTTAGGCTGTGAAGTTTTCATGCTGGCACTTAAGAAACAAAAATCTGACAAAGCCAGAAGGCTTAACAAATGAATAAGCAGACCAGAAAATAAAGTCCTGGAGATAGTGGTAGATTAATTCTGAAGTTCCACAACTGCTTCTCACCTGGGAGCACTTAATGATTATGGGTCCGAGTAGAGAATGCAAATCAGGCTTGGCCCTGCTAAAAGTGGCAAGGAAATCAGAAGCAACACTGGAACTGGAGGGAGAAGATAGGAGTCTTGTAAGCCTTAAAGCATAAACAATCTCACCATCAAGACATTTCGCAAATTTTAAAACAGCATGGAATGAAAAATCAAAGACCTCAACTGAAGCTCTCTGAAGTCCAGAACTAAAACTTTTGGAGTGTATCAGAGC
This sequence comes from Macaca mulatta, assembly GCF_049350105.2. Taxonomy (NCBI): domain Eukaryota; kingdom Metazoa; phylum Chordata; class Mammalia; order Primates; family Cercopithecidae; genus Macaca; species Macaca mulatta. Next base: position 24,412,476 of record NC_133408.1, on the reverse strand, counting down.
AGTGGAGGCAGAGTGCTTCCCTGCTCCAAATAAAAAACTCAGAATTAATTACCCTAGCAATAGCAGCATTCCACAGGTGGACTTTTACCAAACTTGCATCCCAGTCACAACTATGCTTAACCTCTGATTGGATTAATTTGATAATCACAACCCACCACACACATATACACCCACATCCCTGTCTATTATATACCTCACAAAAGTAAGTCACAATCCTATTTAATAGAAGATAAATTAAAGGCTTTAATGTTATTTTATACACAATGTCTAACAGAAAAAAGTAAAAATTACTAGGTATTTGAAGAGGAAATAATACATGAACAGTAGCTAAAAGAGTAATTAGTCAATAAAAACAGAATTGCAGGTGAATCAGAATTTGCAGCTAGTAGAACATAACATTAAAATAAATATGATATCACTTTTGAGAAAATAGGGAGAAATTTGGAGAAAAATACATAAAGCAATGCATAAATTAGCCTCAAATTGGCAATTATGAGTATCAACTGGGGTTTCTAGATTTCAAATATATGAAAAAGGACTAAAAATACATATATCCCACTAGCCTTGGTTTATTGTCCTTTGTGATATAGCGTTAAATCTTTCATTTTCCAATATTTCTTCAAAAATTGCTTCTGGATCATTTATTTTATCTCCTGTTAGCTCCAATTAAATATATGTTACACCATTTACAGGTTTTGTATGTAAGTATTCTTCAGTCCTTTTCTCTCTGTGATTCAATAAATAATTTTATAAACCTGCCTTTCAGGTAATTAATTTTGTCTTCCATTATATTTAATCTGTTATTAAACTCATTTTTTTAGGGTTTGATAGAAATACTGTTTTCACTGAAAGTTTACTATGCAACGTATTTTAATTTTTCAGATGAGGAGGAACATCATAAGCAGTTGAGGGACTAGGAAGTGGGGAGATCAGGAAGTGGGTCCTCTAGAGATGAGGAGGCACTCTGCTGGATGGCTTTTAAAATACTTCCTCCAATTTGCCTCATTAATAGCATTTTTTGGTCTTAAAAATCAGTCTTTGATTTTATACAATGACAATTTCTGACTCTGTTATAAATGTATTCTGTCCTAGTTCTTCAGTAAGTTCATCACACATTTTCACCATGTGGTCATTAGGCACGTTTTCTGCAGTATTAACATCATCTCCAATGTTCCTATTATCATAATTACCATGATTCTGAAAAATGTCAGTTAGTTCACCATTGGTCAATGAAAGAACAACTGGAGCCCATTATCAACATTAAAAATGTCTTCAATATCCATTTCTTTCAGTTTATTGGATTCTGAAGGTATACTTTTTGTATATGTAAGGAGATAAGACATCATTTTTTTTCTCACTTAGTACATAGAATCTTTCAAAGTCATCATCTTGTTCATCATCAACATTAAATTTAGTTACTGGTCAGAGGTTGTGCCAGGAATGTACAAAAGTTTCTTTAGTCACTGTCTTCCAAGCACTGGACACAGCATAGATGGTGTTCTTCATGCTAACTTCTTATGAAAATTGTCCACAGCTATGCCTCTGTTCACTAATGCTAGCATGCTGTTCAAGAGAGCTTCTTCATATTTGCCCTTTACTAATCTAAAGATATCCTAGTCACATGACTGAACTAATATAGTTACATTTGGGCGAAAGGACATGAACATTAATTTTGGTGAAAATTTCAGCTGTAGAATGAGCAGAATACTTTTCAAGAAATTAAAAAAACATTACAGTGGTCATCTAGTTTGGCTTCCCTGCAGAGAGCAAGGACCTTGCTACAAAATGTTTGTGAAATTAATCAGACAAGTTGTCCCTAGTGATCTATACCTTTTTATTAGCATGATAATTAGCTGATAACAACTTCACTACTTGAAAACAGTGAGGACACAGCCTTTGTCTATCTCAAGGTTACACTTATGTATGCCTGCTGCATTAGCACATATCAGCACGGATAGTCTGTCTTTGGCATTTTTAACTTCTGTCAGGGGTATCTCACCAGCTGTAATCAATGTCTTTCTAGGGCAATAACACCAAAACAGTGATGTTCCATCAGTATTACAACTTTGTTCTAGTATGAGATTTTCAGCAGTGACGATCTTGTCAAATTCATCAATGAATTTTTTGCTGCTTCATGATCAACAGATGCTTTATCACTATAAAAATTTAAAAATTTGATATGTCCTTTCTTAAATTTATGTAATTAGCCTATAGAATAAAGTTCCCCTCCATTTTCAGTTTCTTGTGATAGATCTTTGCTTGTTTCATGATTAGCATACCATTAGGTGGCATGTATTCACTATGATGCTGAAAGATCAACTCTTACAGTACACATTCAAGATCTTTATTTTTAGTTTTATATAATGTTCTTATAATTTTTGTTAACTTTTGTTCAACACTTCAAGCTTCTATTTCTTCAGGTCATATATGGTGCTCCTTCCAACCTCATACTTTAGTGTAAAACATTTCACACTTACACTGCTGACTAGTTTCTTCACCATCTTGATATTCTGTGCTATAGATAAATATAAATGATTTCTCTTTTTCTTATTACTGGTACCCCTAAGAGTGTCTGCAGACCTTTTTGACATTTTCAGCAATATTTTTGTATGAGACAACTGAAAATAAACAGAAAAACACAGGGAGTAATGCACAAAGGACTTGGCCTTAAGTTGGCCATTATGAGGAAATTGCCTTTGGAGTGTCTGGCCTGCACACACGCCTTTTTAATAGACTTTGTTGGTGTACTTGTGTGGGGGAATCAGAAAAAATATATTGCAGGTCAATGGGGCTGTAAGAGTCCTTTATCCCTTGGAGACAGTGAATCAATTGTGCACTGTTCATCTGCATTTTGACTGTGACCCATGTGAGCTCATGTGTGAAATTTTCCACATTCAGCATCATATCTGTGCTCAATATTTTTCTAATTTTGTAATATTTTGGATTTCAGATTTTTCAGATTAGGCATGGGCAACTTGTACTTTAATTTTTTTTAAAATACAAAATCTGAACACAGTTCACTATATTGATCTGGCATATTTAGAACAATGTTCACAACACAACAATAATTAACAACTTGTTAAAGTGCTTATAAGAAATTTACCAAACCAACCACATGTTGGGCAATAAATATCAGTAAATTTTGAAGATGAAAATTATTGTTTGTTTTGTGACCATAGTAAATTTACTTCAGAAATTGAGAGGCAGCTATCCAGAAAATTCCCAATAGCAACAACATTAAGCATTGCCCTTACAAATAACCCAATGTCAAAGAAAACACCAAATTGGAAGTAATAAAATAATTCTAACTGATCCATAATAAAGATCTAATACATCAAATGTTGTAAAATGCAGAAAATTTAGTGAGAAATTTGTAACTTTAGATGTCTGGATTAGAAAAGAAAAGGAATATCTAAAATTTAGTGATTTAATGCTTTCTTTCAAGAAACTAAAAGCAATACCACAAATTAAACTTACATAAAGTAAGATAAATTATATACAAAAGCAAAAATTAATAGAATACAATAAAACATTTATTGTAATAAATGTTTATTGTAATAAAACATTTATTGTAATAGATGTTAAAAAAATAATAGAATACAATAAAACAACAGAAAAAAATAAAAAAAGCTATATGCTAGATGTTCAGTTTTAACAATAGAAAATACATGTTAAAACTCTAGGAGAAAATGTCCAAGGTTAAAAAGACAACCACAATGATCAATTTTAGGAATAAAAATGGGTTATCACTGCAGGTACCATAAAATATTAAGAAATACACCTAGTGTTTTCTGCCTTCAGTTGCCGTCAAAGAGCTTCTAACACCTTTGTAATTTTGTAAACTCGAAGGCTGCTAGGAGAATACTTCATTCTAATATTTGGTCTTTGACCCCAGTTCTAGACCCAGAGCTACTGAATCCCTTGGAATATTGGGAGATGATAGAAATACCTTTGTTCTAATAACTCAGTTCTTGGTGGGCTCCTACAGTGGGATGTTCGTTAGAAAGACCAAGGTATAATTACAGGATTCAAGTGTTCAGCCCCACCCCACTTTGCTAGAGAAAGGAGAGACGCTAGACATGGAGATAATAATCAATCATGCCTATATGATGAAGTCTCCAAAAAAGTCCCTGAACTATGGGATTCAGAGAGTTTCCAGGTTGATAAATGTATCTACATTCTGGGAGGGTAGTATACACAAATTCCATTGGTCTCACCACAAAAGCTCCTATGCTGAGACCCTTCCAGACATTGTCCTATATATGTCTTCATGTGGATATTCACTTATATTCTCATTATATCTGTTATTAATAAATTAATAACTCAGTGTTTCCCTGAGTTCTCTAAGCAATATCCAAGGAGGGGGTTAAGAAAATCCTGATTTATAGCCAGCTGGTCATAAGTACAGTCGTGTGCTATATAATGATTTAGTCAACAAGAGATCAGATATAAGATGATGGTCCCATAAGATTATAATGTATTTTTACCACACCTTTTATATGTTTAGATACATTATATAAATAAGTTCTTACCATTGTGTTTCAATTGCCTACAGTATTGAGTATAGTAATATGCTATACAGGTTTGTGGTCTAGGAGCGACAAGCTATACTATATGGCCTGGATGTTTAGTAGGCTATGCCATCTAGATTAGTGTAAGTATAGCACACTCTATAATGGTCATCGAATGCAAGATATAGCATTGCTGGGCTTGTGGGAGCAACTATTGCAGACAGGGCTGAAGTGACAAAAGACTCAATTCCTTTTGAATACTTGGAAAACCTTCCCAGGAAAGATGGGTACAAACAAGCCCAGACTAGGAAGATTACAATAAATACTTGACTCTTCAAGTCCCAGACACTGATAAATAGCCACAATCACTAAAACCATCCTGGAAAGCAGGATCTCAAAAATCAAAGTAAATAAGGCACTAGTCACCATTCACAGAGTGGCAGTGATATGTGAACTTTCAGACACAGAATTCAAAAGAGCTGTTTTGAGGAAGCTCAATGAAATTCTAGACAACAGAGAAGGAATTCAGATTCCAGTCCAACACATTTAAGAAGATTGAAATGATTTTTAAAAATCAAAAGAAATTCAGGATCTGAAAAATACAAAGGACATAATGAAGCATGCATCACAGTCTCACAAAAGAAGAACTGATCAAGCAAAAGAATGAATAAATGAACTTGACCACAAACTATTTGGAAATATACAGTTGAAGGGTACGAAAAAAATGGAAAAAAATGAAGAAAACCTATCAGAGATGGAAAATAGTCTCAAAAGAACACATCTAAGAGTGATTGGCCTTAAAGTGGAGGCAGAGAGAGAGAGATAGGTTTAGGAAGTTCATTTAAAAGGATAATAACAGAAAACTTCCCAAATCTAGAGAAAGATATCAATATTCAAGTACAAGAATGTTATAGAATACCAAGCAAATTTAACCTAAATACGATGTCCTCAAGACATTTAATACTCAAACCCCCAAAGCTCAAGGATAAAAACAAAATAAAAGCATCAAGAGAAAACAAATAATATACAAAGGCATTCCAATATGTCTGGCAGAAGACTTAGTGGAAACCTTACAGGCCAGGAGAGAGTGGCAATGCATACTTACAGTACTGAAGGAAAAATGCTTTCATCCCAGAATAGTGTATCCGGTGAAAATATCCTTCAAACATGAAAGAGAAATAAAGACTTTTCCAGACAAACAAAATCTAAGGGATTTCATCAACATCAGATCTTTCCTACAAAAAAATGGTTGAGGAAGTTATTCAGTCTGAGAGAAGGATTGTTAATGTGCAATACAAAATCATCTGAAGGTACAAATCTCACTGGTAATAGTAAGCACAGAGACAAACAGAAGATAGTAACAGTGTAATTGTGCTGTGTAAATGACTTATATTTTGAGTAGAAAGACCAAAAGATGAATCTATCAAAAATAGTAACCATAACAACTTTTCCAGACATAGTATAAAAATATATGCATAGAAATAAAAAGTTAAAAAATGAAGCCAATTAAGTTAAACTATAGAGTTTGTATTGGTTATCTCTTTACTTGTTTGTTTGTTTGTTTCTGCAATGTTAAATTGACATCAATTTAAAATGATGGGTTGTATTATTTGCAAGCCTCATGGCCACCTCAAATCAAGAAACAACAGATACACAAAACATAAACAGCAATACATTAAGTTATACCACCAGAGAAAATCACGTTTACTAAAATGAAGAAATAAAAGAAGGAAGATAACACCAAAAACCAACCAGAAAGCAAAGAACAAAATGGCAAAACTAACTTCTTACTTACCAACATTGGATGTAAATTGATAAAACTCTCCAATTGAAAGATATAGAGTGGCTGAATGGATTTTTTTTTATAAAAAACCCAAAGATCTGCTGCCTACAAGAAACACACTTTACCTATAAATATACACACGGATTTTATTTATAAAAGAAAAGAAGGACAAAGGAAAAGATATTCCATGCAAATGGAAACAAAAAAGAGCATGAGTACCTACAATCACATCAATTAAAATAAATATCAGATCAAAAACTCCAAAAAGAGACAAATAAGGTAGTTTTAATGGCAAAGGATCAATTCAACAAGAGAATGCAATGATTATAAATATATGCACCCAACAATGGAGCAGCTAGATATATAAAACAAATACTATTAGTGCTAAAAAGAGTGATAGACCTCTAAAAGAATAATAGCTGGAGACTTCAACACCCCACTTTTGGAATTGGACAGATCATCCAGACAGAAAATCAACTAAGAAGCATCAGATTTAATTTGCAGTATAAACCAAATGGATATTTATTGTTATTTAAAGAACATTTCACCTAACAGCTGAAGAATACAAATTCTTCTCCTCAGCACATGGACCATTCTCAATGGCAGGCAATATATTGGGCCCTAAAATAAGTCTTAAATAGTCAAAAAAATGAAATTCTATCAAGTATTTTTTTCCTGACTCCAATGAAATAGAAGAAGAAATCAGTAACAAGAAATTTTGGAAACTTTAAAAACAGATGGATATTTTTATAAGCAATATGTCCCTTAATGAGAAGTGGGTCAATGAAGAAATTAAGAAAGGAATTAATCAATTAAAAAAATGAAAATGGAAACACAATATACCAAAACCTATGAGACAGAGCTAACGAAGTACTAAAAAGATAACAATAAACAACTACATAAAAAAATGTAGAAAATCTACAAATACACAACCTAATAATGCATCTTACAGAATAAAAAAGAGCAAACCAAAGTTAAATTTAATAGAAGAAAATAAACCATAACTATCAGAGCTGAAATAAATGAAATTAAAATTTTTAAAAATACAAAACATCAACAAATTAAAAGTTGATTTGTTGAAAAGAAGCAAAATCAACAAATTTTTAGCCAGATTAACTAAGATAGAATAACCAAATAAATAATACCAGAGATGAATAAATGAGATTTTACAATTGATACTGCAGAAATTCAAAATATAAATAAAGTAGTTGCTTAAGTATCATTAATCATCTGAAATCATCATTTGCCACAACATGAATGGAACTGGAGGACATTATGTTAAGTGAAATAAACCAGGCACAGAAAGTCAAACATCGCATGTTCTCACTCATTTGTAATAGCTAAAAATTAAAACAATTGAACTCTTGGAGATAGAGAAGAATGATGGTTACCAGGGGCTGGAAGTGGTAGAGGGGTAGGGATTGGAAATGGATAGTAAATACAAAAATATAGTGAGATAGAATCAGTAAGATCTAATATTTAATAGCACAACAGGGTCATTCCGATTATCATCCTTTAGTTTAACTAACTTTTAAAAACTATTTTAGTTAAAATAACTAAAGGATTATAATTGGAATGATCATAACACAAAGAAAGCATTAATGTTTGAGGTGATGGATACCCCATTACACTGACATGATTATTACACATTATACGGCTTTATCAAAATATTTCATGTACTCCATAAATATATACACCTACTGTGTACTCATCAAAAATTTTAAAACTCACTGTATTTGATAGTATTATAAATAGTAAAATTATTATTAACATACAAATGCTTTATTATAAACCTCCCATATAGAAAAGCAGCAATAGCTTCATTTCTAAATTATTGCAAGTTCTTTTAAGGGGCAAATAACACTAATTTTTCATCATGTTTTCTAGAAATTTGATAAACAGATAAGACTTTCTAACACCTTATATGATTTATTAATAAAATATTATAAACATTGAAATACCATTCTTAAATAAAATGTTAGCTAAATTAATTTCAAAAATATATAAAAATAATGATAGGTCACAGGCAGTGGATTTATTTTAGCAATAGAAGGATGGCTTAATAGTAGAAACCACATCAGTATCAGTGCAACTCATCATATCCATAGGAAAAAGTTATTTAGTAAAATCTTAGCACACATTTCTGATTTAAAAACTACACTAATCAAAATCAAACAATCTTTTAATAATCTCATAAAATTTATTTTAAATAAACTCAATTTCATATATGGTATGTCAGTATAAACTACAGATAATTCCACTGTTATTATACATCCAAAGTGTCCATACTGAGATTAGGTTAAAAAAATGAATGCCACCTTTGACTTCTATTTACTGTTTTACTGGAGTTCCTAAAAAAAGAGAAAGAAAGAAAAGGCAACATTTTCAACACTGAAATGCAATTTACTTTGTATACGTAATTTTTGTATATATAATGTATATATAATTTTACATATATTATTTGTATATATAATGTACAAAGTACATACATATATATACAAAGTACATTATATATACATATATATTTCTTTCAGATGAAAGATTGCAAATACATGAAACCAATATAAAAGCACTAGAAAACCAGGAAGTGACTCAAGAGAGTTTCCTGGATATGTAAACTTAATATAAAATTCAGTTGTATTCTGTACATAGCAATAAACAAAAAGCAATAAAAAAAGTTTTGATACCTCCAAAATGACACAAGACAAAGATACTGCCTTACCTGTGTCACATCACAAGAAATAAAGACATCACACACCATAGGTTTTGGTAAAATTAATTCAGCAAAATCTTTTAATAAACTCCTAATATCAAATGGGGTTTTACATGAAAATATATGACTCATGGGACTCAAAAAAGCAACAGTTTGCAAGTGTTCATAGGCTGTTGTTCTTAGACCTCCATTAGGCCCTCCTGAAAGCTTGGATGCAGAGTAATAGACTAGAGAAAGCCTTCCTTAGTGGTTCATACCTAGAGGAGAAGAGAAACTCCTAGAATTATGTTCCCTGATAGAAAAAAAAGCATTAATCATCTGGGGAGTCACAGGATCCATAAACTAACATGTCACTTCAGTCATTTTTGTAACTCATTATAGCATTACATTTGCCCAAATGTCATGTCGAATTATTATCTCAAATGTTGGAGGAGGGTCCTGGTACGAGGTGGTTAGATTGTTGGGGTGGATTTCCCCCTTACTCTTCTTGTGTCAGTGAGTTCTCAAGAGATCTGGTGTTTAAAAGTGTGTAGCACCTCCCTGCTCTCTCTCTTCCTTCTGCTCCAGCCATGTAAGAGGCGCCTGCTTCCCCTTTGCCTTCCTCCATGATTGAAAGTTTCCTGAGGTCTTCCCAGAAGCCATCATGCTTCCTACACAGCCTATTGAACCCTAAGTCAATTAAACGTTTTTTCTTTATAAATGACCCAGTCTCAGGTATTTCTTTACAGCAGTGTGAGAAAGGACTAATACACCATTATTAAAAATAACTAGGTATTATTATTGACCCATACATCACACCTAAGTTTTTTAGTTCCAATATTAGATTAGAACTAATTGTCAGTACATTAATTACATTTAAGGGTTATCCGAATCACCTTGAAGAGAGGCTTTAGTTACGTGTTTATGAGTCAAACGACATCTTTAAAAAAATAATAATATTGTCTTCATAAATAGTCTCTTAAGTATCATTAATCATCTGAAATCATTAGGAATAATTATGGAAAGCTACAATTTGCTTGTTAATAATGTTATGTGGAGTTCAAATTAAGTCATAAATCAAGGAATTTCTAATTTGCTCCAGTATTCCAAAGCTCACTTAAACAAATTGTTTTACATACACTCTCTAATATGAAAAATTCCTTAATTTTGTCTTACTGTTTACTACATTTTACTCTAAGAATCCAGTTGCTTAGTTCAGTAATTAGCCTATGATCGTTATATAAAACTAGTCCTACAAGTTTCATGTTTAAAAACTTGTTTATTGAACGCTAACACATTCCATAGGAATAATGTCCACTTCTAAAAGATATCTGAATTAGGCTGCATGTTTTCATAGCTTTTATTACATGGACATTTATTAGCTCACAACACCCTCAAAGATCTGAACTTCAAAATCTATGTGGACATTTTTGCTCTTTCGTGCATAAGGATAAAATCGCACTGTCCTCATTTGGTCACATGTAGTCACTTTTTGAGGGACAATGTGTGGGGTTTGATTTCCACAAAGCAAAATGCAAACATATAATGACATACATATCAGCCAGATGATGAACAAACTTCTTTCAAATGATAAACTAATAAATGTTTGTTGTAATTCATTTTTTCCCTCAATGCCAATTCACTTTCTTTGCTTCCTTGTTGGATTTTTCTGATTTACTTGAACAGCAAGTACTCTCGTTTAGAATAATTTCTCAACATACATAAAAAGCAATGTCTTAATATATATAATATATTTACTTAAAAACAGTTTTCTGTGCATTAACATCACACTGTATCTGAAGGCTTTTTAATCAGTGCATTTTAAAATTCTGTTGCCATTCTATCCAATAGGTGATGTGTCTATAAAAATATGTTTCAACATTAGGTGCCATGGGCCACCCCTATAGCCTCAGGAACTCAGAGGTAGGAGGGTCACTTGGGGCCACGAGTTTAAGACTAGCCAGGGCAAAGTAAAAAGATGCTTAATTTTTCTGAAAAATTGAAATAACCAGAGCTTTGAAAAAAGATAGTAATTAACCTGATGGTGTAAATTATACTGTGTGTATGCAAGTCTATGAAGTTATTTCTATTAAAGCCATTTAAAATTGAGTCATTAAACATCACAACTATTTTAACTACTACATTATTATCTAAGTAATACCTTTTGAACTTACCAAATTAAAGCAAAACAAACACGATATTTTTATAATACTTATTGCCAGGTCCACATTTTCATAGAAAGATTGAAATTCAGCATTGTCCGAATAATCCTAAAGCCTAAAATGTTAGTTATTAATATCTCATATGAAAGTAGATGAATGATGTTAGACCTAATACCATAAAAACCCTAGAGGAAAACCTAGGTAGTACCATTCAGGACATAGGCATGGGCAAAGACTTCATGTCTAAAACACCAAAAGCAACGGCAACAAAAGCCAAAATTGACAAATGGGATCTCATTAAACTAAAGAGCTTCTGCACAGCAAAAGAAACTACCATCAGAGTGAACAGGCAACCTACAGAATGGGAGAAAATTTTTGCAATCTACTCATCTGACAAAGGGCTAATATCCAGAACCTACAAAGAACTCAAACAAATTTACAAGAAAAAAACAAACAACCCCATCAAAAAGTGGGCAAAGGATATGAACAGACATTTCTCAAAAGAAGACATTCATACAGCCAACAGACACATGAAAAAATGCTCATCATCACTGGCCATCAGAGAAATGCAAATCAAAACCACAATGAGATACCATCTCACACCAGTTAGAATGGCAATCATTAAAAAGTCAGGAAACGACAGGTGCTGGAGAGGATGTGGAGAAATAGGAACACTTTTACACTGTTGGTGGGATTGTAAACTAGTTCAACCATTATGGAAAACAGTATGGCGATTCCTCAAGGATCTAGAACTAGATGTACCATATGACCCAGCCATCCCATTACTGGGGATATACCCAAAGGATTATAAATCATGCTGCCAAAAAGACACATGCACACGTATGTTCATTGCGGCACTATTCACAATAGCAAAGACTTGGAATGAACCCAAATGTCCATCAGTGACAGACTGGATTAAGAAAATGTGGCACATATACACCATGGAATACTATGCAGCCATCAAAAAGGATGAGTTTGTGTCCTTTGTAGGGACATGGATGCAGCTGGAAACCATCATTCTTAGCAAACTATCACAAGAACAGAAAACCAAACACCCCATGTTCTCACTCATAGGTGGGAACTGAACAATGAGATCACCTGGACTCGGGAAGGGGGACATCACACACCGGGGCCTATTATGGGGAGGGGGGAGGGGGGAGGGATTGCACTGGGAGTTATACCTGATGTAAATGACGAGTAGTTGGGTGCTGACGAGTTGATGGGTGCAGCACAGCAACAGGCACAAGTATACATATGTAACAAACCTGCACGTTATGCACATGTACCCTAGAACTTAAAGTATAATAATAATAAAAATAAATAAATAAATAAAAAAGAAAGTAGATGAATGAAAAATGTGGTAGAATACTATTGTAATCTCTATCTTAAATGGATATAGTACTCATTAGATTTTATTTTGAGATGAATTTCTCATGCACAGTCATTAAATTCTATTTTCCTGTCCAAGAAACTTTCACTGTTCTGGGGACAGAAGGCAGAAGAGATTTCCTCTAACCCATCTCATTCTGTCTTTGTCTGTGACAAAGAACCAGTGATGAAATGATATGGCCTTCATCATGGCCAAAAGATAATTACTCACAACATATCCAAGTAGACAAATTTGCAAAAATAATGCAATGCGTAATTCATAATACTGTGTAAAAAATTAAAAGTGTCTATTGCTTTTCAAAACATATGAAAGAGATGATAATGAGGAGATTCACCAGTGGTTGGGAGAATTCCACAAAACCTGAATGATGGAAAGAGGAAAGGCCTGTCCGAATGCATCAAATAAGCTGACAATTTGGCAGTCTAACAACTAACACAGCCTAATATAGCTTAATATCATGAGTTTGTTCTTTGGAGAAGTACTATGCTCAGAGTTCAAAGACTCAGTTGTGAGCAGGGGTGAAGGTAATAACCTCCATCTGTCTCCTCTACACACTCAAATCAGAGTGAATACAATTCACATTCCTTCCACACCTCACAACACACTTCAGACAAAACCCTAAAGGTCTTTCCATACAGCAGCTATGCCATATGAAATTTTCTCTTTGTGTGGATGAGCTCTCTCCAGAGTTAAGCTATCTGAATTTTGGCTTTAAGTGTCTAGTGGTCTGACAGCTGGCTCTTTTCTCAGACAAAGCGAAGGAATTTAGATATTCCTATCAGTATTCCTGATTGAAGACAGATTATTGGGCAACTAAATCAACAATGAACACACAAATGCAAATCAATAAAAGGAACTTAATAGCTTAATAATGGTGATGTGTTTGCATATTAGTCACAAAGTTATAAAATAAAGAACTCCAAAACCATGAAGAAATGCCTACCTAAAGAATAGATAGCCTCAATAGAAAAAGCGAAAACTCAAGCTATAAAAGAAAAGCTTAAAAATCAAACAAAATAAACCAACTACCACACCAACAAGCCAAGTCAAAGAAAAATAAGCACTAAGTCTACCCTCAAAATAAGTAACTGTACATAAATAGAGATATATAAGAAAATAATACAATAATCACAATAGGATGTTTTTAAAAGTAAAAAAAAGGAAATTTCTTAGCAATATAAAATATATTTAAATAAAAATTAATATAATTTGAAAAATTAAAACTAATGAAATACCTGAGAATATAGAGTAAAATAAAGAAAAAAATGGGAGTACATAATGACTTGGAAGACAAATCTAAAAATTCCATTTACTAGTTACTAGAAATCCAAGAATGAATGAACTAATATTAACAATTAAATTAATGAGTTCTCACAGTTGAAAAAGGTTATTTATGTTGAAAGAGAATGCAAAGTGCTAAGAACAATGATTTCAAAACAATCTAAACTCAAAGTGTAGAAAATGACAGCCTAACACAATTAACACAGCCAAATGCAGCTTAGCGTCATGGATTTATTCTTTGCAGGGTGCTGTGCTCAGAAGTCAAAGACTCTACTACAGACAGGAGTGAAAGGTAATAACACTCATCCCTCTGCTCTACACTCAAGTTAGAGTGGATTTAGTCCATATCTCCACCACATCTGACACTCAACTCTAGGTAAAACCTTAAGAATTTCCACAAAGTATAAGTGAATTATACCATATTTAAGATAAAATAATCTAAATTTGGGTGGCAAAAACAGGGTGTTGTTCCTCAATAATTGAATGATATTTGGTCTGGCATCTGACTCATGTTCTTCAACAACAGATTATAGAAGTAGTGTTTCTCAAAATTTAATATGTATCTTAATCACCTAGAGAAGTTAAAACAGATTTCTGTATTCTGTCCAAGTCAGTAAGACTAAAATACAGCCCCACAAGCAACAAGATCCAAAGTAATGATAATGATGGCAATTTGTGAATTACTCTTTGAAGAAAATGATCCTGGAAGACAATAGGGAAATTATTCAAAATCCTTAGAGAAATGATGTTAAACCTTGAAATATATTCAAGTGCTTATTTCCAGTTATATTCTTTTTTCTTATTTTAATATCTATGCATAACTATGTCTTTCAAAATTTCACTTTCTCTTTATTAAAAAGGTAAATCAATTGACATTAGATTATTGTTTTTATTACAAGTGGTCTCGTGAAATCCATTTATTAATTATATTACTGTATTCTCTAAATGAATGTATGGGTTTCACAGATACCTGAGGATTACTTTTTTTTAATCTGGCATTTTCTTGGAAAGTTGACTTCATCATTTGTTTCACTATAGTAAGCAAAACATTATTTTTAAATGTATGAATTTATTATTTTTTTTTTATTTTTGAGATGGAGTTTCGCTCTTTTTGCCCAGGCTGGAGTGGAATGGAGTGATCATGGCTCACTGCAAACTCTGCCTCCCAGGTTCAAGTGATTCTCCTGCCTAAGCCTCCCAAGTAGCTGACATTACAGGCATCCACCACCACACCTGACTAATTTTGTATTTTCAGTAGAGACGAGGTTTTGCCATGTTGGTCAGGCTGGTCTCGAACTCCTGACTTCAGATGATCCACCCTGCCTCGGTCTCCCAAAGTGCTGGAATTACAGGCATGAGCCACAGTGCCTGGCTTGAATTTATTTTTAAATAAGGTTAGAGAGGACAGATGGAATGAGGTGGTAGCAAGGGATGAAATTCTTAGAAGAGATTATTGCTCACAAGAGACAATAAATACCCAATACATTTTAACCTATTATTGCAATTAAGCCTTTTATTGTATATTTCCAGATATTCCACACTGCTATATATAAACAAAAATATTTGCAAAACCACTAATTATGTTTCAAAATACACAGGTAACTTATGATTTATCATCATATATTTACATAATTTGCATTTATATTTACTACCATAACAAGACAAATTATTGTAAATATTAAATTTCTTGTATGTATTTTATCTTAAATTATTCTGACACATTTTCAAGTAAAGTGTGGGTATTAACAAGGTTATTTAAAAATGGCTTGTTCTTGCGGCAGGAAGGGTTTATCTGTCACACACAGCATGTGTCTTTTCATTATATGGCATTCCTTTGTATTTTGGGTTTCAATCATCACTATGCTACATGAAAACAAATGTTGAACAAATCCTTTCTGGTGACTCAAAGAAAAGGTTAACATTATAATTTTATGGACTCTCTTGAAGCCTGTTGACATTACTGATTAAATGGTAATTAGATTAGAGTTAGTAATAGTTTGAAAATGTGTATCAATTATAATATCTATATTTTTTTCTATCTTTTCTTATATTTTTCTCATTCTGTCTCTCCTTTTACTCATCTTTTTTTCTGCTAATCTGCCACATTAATTATTCCTATCTTAGGTTTTATAAAATTTAAATATTGACACCCTATATAGAAAGATCTTGAATTACTGTAAGCCAAATCCTAACTCAGAATGTGAATTTGTTTAAATACATTGATGGTGACCCTCATAATTTCACAAATAAGTATTCCTATATTTGTGAATAACTAGAAGTATTACTTCTAAATTGCTAACAATAAAAGTCTGCCTCAAAGAATAATTACACTAATTATCATACAGACTTACTTTTTATCATTGAAGTCTTCCAAAATAATGACTTGTATTTTGAAATCTAATAGCATTTCCAGAAACTTATTTTTTAAAATAATGTACTCAATACAACTATTCTTACAATCTTGAAATCCCATTATTGGTATTTTATTTGATTTAGATTTTAATAATAAAATTTAATTCTGCATGTACCCTGGACCCTAATAGGCATTTTACACAAAAAAATCTTATATTTATAAAGAGTGCTAGAGTTCAAGGATCTGTTTAACAAGTACATATTTAATGTTCACACTTAAAATTGTATAGATTACATTATATCCTCTCAACATTTATCTTTCCAGATTTAAATGATCTCACTTTTGGTATATTTTATGGGAAAATCTGTGTTTTTTCTCACTTCTTACTGGATTTGCCTCACACACATCGTACCTCCCTCCGTATAATAAAATACATCATTTGCCATTTTAGAAATGCAGTCTTATTTTCGACAGTGTATATGTAAGAGCTCACATTACATGGCCATTTTATGAGCCTATGAATTTGGATTTTTTTTTGTTCTTTGCATAATAACCCTAGAACAGCAGGTTGGTGTTACAGATAATTTTGGAGTCCTGTGCTGCAATCTGAGCAGGACTTAATTACCTTGTTTCACATGGAACCTCTATAATAAACCCATCACATTGTAGTAACTGAGACTTACTGAAGAATTATTTTGGCTTTCTATAGATTATTGAGGTCAAAGTTGCCCGCCCATGGCTCACATTTATT
Source organism: Macaca mulatta (assembly GCF_049350105.2). Lineage (NCBI taxonomy): Eukaryota > Metazoa > Chordata > Mammalia > Primates > Cercopithecidae > Macaca > Macaca mulatta. Next base: position 24,395,553 of record NC_133408.1, on the reverse strand, counting down.
TAGGATTTTATTGAGAAGACTAATTTCCCTCTATAAAGGAAGAAATTAAATAATATATGGTCATCTGAGAAAAAGCAAAATGTTTCTAAATTTGTCATTGACCATTTCTACTTATTACTCAGCACAGACCTTATAATCTATTACTGAAATGCATCATAAATAGTTCACAAAACTCCATGGATTGCTCTATGCTTAAGCAACGTGTCACCTTTAGGCTTTAGTTAAAATGATATTTTATTTCTGAAAATCTTTATAACAATATACCTGGTCATTCTTATAAATAAAAAAGGGTGTTTTATTCACAATTTTGATAAAATTTATTATTTTTCTTTTTAGAAAACAAGAAGACAAAAATTAAAAGTAGGGACTAACGTCACTGTGGAATTTATGCACAATTTCATGAACCCCATCATAGGTATCTTTTTAAAGGAGATTTAAATCTAGATTTGGGTCAAGACTTCAAACATTTAGCAAGGCAGACAAGTGTGAATTGCTTTGATGCCTCTGTGAAACATTGCAGAAACTAGTGTGATCTGTTCCCCAGTGTGTTCCCACAAAGTCACCAATGTTCAGAGGCTCTGATTCCATTAGACAACAAACAATGCTCACAGAAATAGAACTTACGCCTTGTCTCTCTGCTCAAGCACATGGCCAAAAACCTTAGTGAAGTCAGCCTTGTCTCGTGATTGGGTTTCTAACTTCATTCCAAGCTCTCACAGAGAGTAGAATATTAAAGAAGAAAGATTAAAGTTGCACGGTAGAATTCTTTTCAGGATAATAAACATTAAAAAGTGGTAATTTACAAATGAAAAAGATTCTGCCTAACGGAAGCATAGTTTACAATTCAGGCACATACACATTGAGCACATCTAATGTGAAAACCCAAAATCCAAAACTCTCCAAAATCCAAAATACTTTTGAGTGTCAACATGATGCCACGAGTGGGAAGTTCCACAAGTGAATATTTAACACAAATTTGCTTCATGCACAAAATTATTAAAATATTGTGTAAAATTAGCTTTGTGCTATGTGAGTAAAGTGTATAGGAATATTAATTAATTTCATGTTTAACCTTGGGTCCTACCCCTAACGTCACATATGTATCTTCAAATATTCCAAAGTTCAAAAAAATCCAAAACACTTCTGGTCTCCAGCATTTTGGATAAGCAATACTCAGCACGTACATCTGTTTTATGCAGAAAGATGACGAATATCTGCTTATCTTCATCCAAGCATCTTGTTTCTAATCCAATGTTCATTTATTTATTCAAATATCAAAGTATATACGTATGCAGGCTTTTTTAACCTCATAATGATGTATACATATCAGAGCATATCTAATAACTCATTGATTAATATAGCATAATTTAATAAGACAAAGCCTAATTCACTTGAAATATTAGATTATATGCAATGTGTGTTAGTGTGTGTATGTGTGCAGTTTTTGTATGCGAAATAGCGAAATGAGAGACAAAGGAAAATACAAAGAGGCAACCCAAAGAAATCAAAGAAACAGAAAAACAAAAAGGAGATTGGAAAAGATTAAGGAGTGCATTTTGGGATATTAAGAAGACTTTTATTGTAACTAATGTCATTGTAAATATTTTTCTGTTATCAATTTAATTTTCATAGAATAACAACAACAAAACCCTAAAATAAGTTTATAGTAAAATAAAGTGAACCAGAAGCATTTCCACAGCTTTCCTAGTAGAAATCATAGCTTCCTTCACAGCTTGTTTTACAATGTATACATATATAGAATTAACAATTCTATGATATCTTTATCAATATCATTTCCCCACTTCTGTGATAAATAAATAGTTTAACGCTTTACAGATAGGAGTTTATTGACACACGGGCAAAGCCTAGACTCCTTTCTCTTCAACCTCTCATAATTCCAGGAGTAAATTTCTTCTCTCCCTCCATCCCTCTCCCTCTGCCTTGCCTTTTGCCTTGCCTTTTGCCTTTTGCCTTGCCTTGCTTTTCCTCAACTTTCCTCGCCTTCCCTCGCCTTCCCGCCTTCCTGCCTTCCTTTGCCGCTTGCCCGCCTTCTTCCTTTTGTAATTTTTAAGTTTCTTTAAAAATTCCATTAGGTAGGCCTATTCACAACTACTTACTTTTGACCTGCTTTAACACTTCAAAATACAACTTTACATAATTTATAAAAATGTATTCTTACATATTTCATACAAGACTTATTCTTACTATTAAGTTATTTTAGGTTGACAGTATATCACTTTAACTAATTAGATTCTACCTTCAAATATCATTGTACCACTTTGTGTGCAGCATATGGGGATTACAACAGTGCATTATCAACCGCTTCACTCGCTTATTTGTATTATTTTGCCACACTTTTTATATAAACCATAAATATGTGATGCATTGTTACTAGCCTTGCCTTAGCTAGTCAGTTTTCTTAAGAGTGATAGAAAATAAGAAAGCATAATTTTCTCTTAATTTGTTCAGTTTCTGAGGCTCTTGCTTTGTGTAGAGTCTAGTTTCTATTTAGTATTATTTTTCTTCTTCAGGAAGTTCCTTTAATACTCCTTGTAGAGTACATCTACTGGCTGTTTGGTTCCTCATTTTTTGCTTGTTTGAAGAAATGGTTTTTCTCTTTTATTTTTGAAATATACTTTTATTATCTATACAGATGAGTTGATAGCTTTTGTCGTCGTTATTTTGCTTTGCCTTTCAGCACTTTAAAGAACTATTTCCATTATCTTTTAGCTGGCATGATTCTTGACAAGAAGTCTTCTGTAATTTTATCTTTGTTCCTTTGTATATATCCTTTCCTATATCTTCAAGGTATCTTTTGTTATTTTTTCCATCAGTTTGAATAAGATACGCCTAGATACTGTTTTGTTGTTGTTTGCTTTATTGTCATTTTTGCTTTAATCTTTTTCCTTTTTAGTGTTTCTAAATATCTCAAATATGTGATTGGCGCTCATTTTACTTTGAAAATGCCTAGACCATCATGTATTTAAATATATTACTTCTTCCTTGTTCCCTTTTCTCTTTCTGAAATTCCAATTATACATATATTAGGTCAATGAATATAGCCTGACAGTACTCAGATGCTTTTTATTTTCTTCTTTTTTCTCACATTAAGTTTTATTGTTTTCTATGGATTCGTCTTCAAGTTCATGATTATTTTCTCAGCTGTGAGAAGTCCGTGAATGGCATGCTTCACTGTTTTTACTGTTTTTATTTCCTCGCATTTCCAGTTCTTTCTGTTAGTTTCTTTACTACCTCCCTGATGAAATTGCCCATGTAATCTTATGTTTCCACTAGAGTTTTAACATAATCAATCACAGTTATTCTGCTTATATAGTGTTGGTGGGAATGTAAATTAGCTAAATCACTGTGGAAAGCAGTTGGGAGGTTTCCCAAAGAACTTAGAACTACCATTGGATCCAGCTATCTCATTACTAAGTATACACCCAAAAGAAAATAAATCATTCTGCCAAAAGACACATGCACTCGTATGTTCATCGCAGCACTATTCACAATAGCAAAGATACATAATCTTCCTAGGCACCCAACAATGATGGACTGGATCCAGAAAATGTGGTACAGATAGCCCACAGGGTAGTATACAGCCATAAAAACGTGATCATGTCCTTTGTGGCAGTATAGACACTGCTGAGGCCATTATCCTAAGAATTAACACATGAACAGAAAACCAAATACCACATGTTTTCACTTGTAAGTGGAAGCTGAACATTGGGTAGAAATAGACAAAAAGATGGCCACAATAGACACTGGGGGCTACTAGAGGCTAGAGGCGGGAGGAAGGGAGGAAAGCAGGGGTTTAAAAACTAAATATTGGATACTACGCTCACTATCTGGGTGATGAGATCAATCACATCCCAAACCTCAGCATCATGCAATATACCCATATAGTAAACCTGTACTACCCGAATCTAAAAAGAAAGTTGAAATTACTTTAAAAAGTATAAAACTAGCCAGGCATGGTGGTACATGCATGTAATTCTAACTACTCAGGAGGCTGAGATGGGAGGATCACTTGAACCCAGGAGATTGAGGCTACACTAAACTAGAATCATGCAATCATGCAACTCCACCCTAGCCTGGGTGACAGAGAGTGTCCCTGTCTCTAATAAATAAATAAATAAATAAATAAAATCCCAGTTATTTCAAATATATTGTCAAATAGTTACCACATGCGTGTCATTTCTGAGTCTGTTTCCGGTGATTGCTTTGCTTCCTGGCAACTTTGTAAAAATAAATTTCCTTGTGTTTTTGTATGTGTTACAATTTTTGGTTGAAAGTCAGATATGGTGTGCAAGACGGTAGAAAGTGAGAAGAAGAAAGGCAGTAAGCACTTTTTAAAAATTCTAAGCCTTTGTTGTGAGAATTAGTATGGGTTAAGCTATTGGGATTTAGACTAGATTTTGTTTGTCTGTTTGTTTGTTTTGCTCTGGTTACTCTTAGAGCAACATAGACTACAAATTATCCTATTTCAGTGTTTCCCAGCCTTGGTGCCATTTACATTTTGGATTAGCGAATCCACATTTTTATGGGAAGGGTTCCTGTATGTTGTAAGATGTTTAACAGTTTCTATATGTTAGATGCAAGTCATAAGAAAAAAAAAATCATTTGAAGATACTGTCAAACGTCTCCTGGGAGAGAAAAAGGTGTCCTGCTGGTAAGAACCATTGCTCTTGCTGTAACCTTATGTTTAGATGAAAGGTGGTTTTCCAGAGGGTGTTTGTAAATGCTTGCACCACACTCAGCTCCGATTGTTCCTTTTACGCTGTGCCACAGAATGGATATCATTTCATACACGTATCTCTCTCCTGCCCATCTCCCTTAAGTATTTTGCTATTACTTTTTACTTGATGCTGGTTAGTCCGCTGGTGAGGGAAACCGTGGACAGATGTTTCTTGCTGCTCAGATTAAACTTCAATGTTAGACTGGCTCATGCCCTGAGTGTTGAGGGCATGGCGTCCTCAGTGCTCCTGCACCTCCATTGTTCTGAGCCAAGCATATATTTCTGCCCTTTCCCCTGGGTATGTGCTTTTTCCTCCTCCAGTTCCCTTTTGCCAAATTCAGTGGTTTTTCACCAAGGTCATAATTTGAACATTATTTGTTGCCCTTTCGTCACAAATGAACAGCAGCAATAAAAACTGTAAGTTGGAATAGAATCTCTCAATACCAGCATCCTATAGGAGTTACATGCTTCCCGCCAGTCCACATTTTCCTCCACCTATTCATTAAAACATTCTAATTGAATTATTTTAACTATGTATAGCTGTGTGTACTGTGTGTACCCCATGCAAGACAGTGCTTATGTCTCATCTCTCTCCACAAGTACATCTTCCCCTATCATTGAGTCATTATTTATTTTTATTTTTCACCTTGCAACCTCACTTGGTCTAATAGGATCAACAAAAGTCATAAATCTGCAGTCGGCCAGGATGTTTTTCATTGTATGGATAGGAGGAATACTCTTACCTGTTGTTTACACCCTTAGAAGAAACTTGAAGTGTGTCCAATGACTAACAAAGAATCATGATTGGAAGGTGGTAGTGGCTCATTCCTGTAATTCCAGTACTTTGGGAGGCAGAGACAGGAGGATTGCTTGAGCCCAGGAGTTCCAGACCAGCTTAGGGCCACATAATGATATGCCATCTCCACATAAAAGAAAAAAACAAAAAAAAAGTTTTATGTTTTGTTATTTAGTGAAAGACAGTTGAATAATGATGGTTTTACTAGCAGGATTTTGAGAACAAGTTTAAAAATTAATCCTGGGTATTTGACTTTACCCAAACAAATTCAACTGTACTTGAATTTGCTCATCTGCAAAATGAGGAAAATATCATGGGTACCTGTAAAAAGTTTAGAAACTTTAGAAAGGTTTTTAACCCATAGTAAGTCCCCAATAAATGTCGATTAATATTGTTAGTCACTGTTATCTAGGCTGACCAGATGATACAGGACATGTAACCTTATTTAGGCCCTTCTAGTTACACACAGTGCTTATGAGTTTTTTCAGAAATCAATTCATGTACATAAATAACACTGTCAGTAAAATTTCCACAGATCTAGGTAATCTTATTTAAAAATTAAGTCATCAGTTTTTTAATTCACTTTTGTCTTTTCCTTTTTTTTTCTTTTTGCCAAGTACATACCCTGTTCTCTCCTCCAAACTATTCTAGAGAAAAAAAAATAAAGTGATAAAGTGGATTCTTGTACAAAAAGACTTACCTCAATCTGTGTCTTTTTACTCTTTTAATATTAAAAATTACTAAAAATCTTTGAAAGTATATTAAAACATTTTTGAAAGGCTCTTTTTGCATAATAAGTATCAGTCATCAACATGCTAAATATTTTTTTCTTGGCAAAAATTATTTAAGAGCAGACTAATTTTTGTATAGATTTGGAACTCATCTTGCTAATGAAGATTTTTATAATTTATGTCATTTGGCTCATATTAAACAATCTTTTGGTACTTAGAAAGTAAAAATTAACAATTAGAAGTGTATTCATTTATTTTAAATTTGTGTGGTCACTAGTAGCTACTGTGTACATACTGCAAAATGTATCTAATTTGATTGCATAAAATGAATTTATGAAAATTGTTGATTTCCAAGGATTTCTTTAATGTGTCACATTAAATGAAAAAAGTTATAACACGACTACTTTTTATTTTTTGCATCTTTTTACACTGGTGTGCATTATTACTTTTTTTTTTTTTGAGACAGAGTCTCACTCTGTAGCCCCAGACTAGAGTGCAATGGTGCGGTCTCGGTTCACTGCAACCTCTGCCTCCCAGATTCAAGTGATTCTCCTTTCCTGCCTCAGCCTCTCCAGTAGCTGGGATTACATGCACCCGCCACCATGACTAGCTAATTTTTGCATTTTAATAAGGTGGAGTTACACCATGTTGGCCAGGCTGGTCTCAAACTGCTGGCCTCGTGATCCGCCCACCTCGGCCTCCCAAAGTGCTGGAATTACAGGCATGAGCCACCGCACCTGGCCACTTGCTTTATTGTATAGTTATCTAGATTGTGAATTAAGGAAAAATAAGATATTAAAATCATAGTATAATCTCCAACCCTTTGATGGTATTTACTTACAAGTAAAATCAAGAGTAACCCAAATACCACAATGAAAAATTGGCACTGTATTTTTGTTCCTATTTCCAACATTGCTCATTGCTCATAGTTTGAAATAAAAACTTTAATATAATTTATACCTTTAATCTGTGACCTTCAATTAATTATAATTTTCAACTAGTATTACCTAGTTCCACAAAGCTGCATCTATGAAGTTTTCAAAATAAACACAATTTATTTTGCATGTAAATATAAAGTTGTAAATGCAGATTAGTAACATTTTTAAGATATATTATGAAACAGGTACAATTTAGACAATTCAAGGTGGAGGAGTTATTTAAAATCTAAAAAGAGACACAGATGGTACTTAGTTATATTTGATAGATCCTTTAAATTTGATAGATCCTTAGTTATATTTGATAAATCCTTTAAATATATATATACACACACACACACAAAAAGAACAAGATACTACATAGCTACATTATATCAGTTTTAAAAACTCAATTTCCTATTACAAATTTAACTGCCAAATGGGGTATTAAACGCACTGTCAGAGTCAGGTATAACTTTCTCTGGTTTTAATATAATTTGTTAGCCACCATTTATAGGCCATTAAAAGCATTTTGAAGTTGCTGAAAACAATATACTGTTTCCACCATGTATTTTATTAGAGCTACAAGATAACAGGTTTCTTATAACAATAATAGTCATAATAAAATACAATGAAAAGATGTTTACAGCTTTCATTGAAAAAAAAAACACAGTAGATTTAAATAAGAAAGGAACAGTATCTTTATATCCATAGTTCAATAATTTTTCTGAAACTTACTGCTGAGACATGTAAATGTTATTATTTTACTTTATTTTATTTTTGGAGATAGAGTCTCACTCTGTTGCCCAGGCTAGAGTGCAGTGGTGCAATGGTGCAATCTCAGCTCACTGCAGCCTCCACTTCCTGGGTTGAAGTGATTCTTCTGCCTCAGCCTCCTGAGCAGCTGGGACTACAGGCGCAAGCCACCATACCCGGTTATATTTTTAAATTTTTATTTATTTATTTTTATTTTTATTTATTTATTTTTTTTTTGAGACAGAGTCTCGCGCTGTCACCCAGGCTGGAGTGCAGTGGCCGGATCTCAGCTCACTGCAAGCTCCACCTCCCGGGTTCACGCCATTCTCCTGCCTCAGCCTCCCGAGTAGCTGGGACTACAGGCGTCCGCCACCTCGCCCGGCTAGTTTTTTGTATTTTTTTTTTTAGTAGAGACAGGGTTTCTCCATGTTGGCCAGGCTAGTCTTGAACTCCTGACCTCACATGATCAGCTCACCTCGGCCTCCCAAAGTGCTGGGATTACAGGTGTGAGCCACTGTGCCTGGCATGAATATTATCTTGTATAAAATAATACACTGGATTTTCCCACATGCATTTTGATGTTTTTGTTCTGGTAAATAAGGGAAAACCATCCACTATATCATAAAGAAGAATAATTTCTATTTTGCTTGAGTGCAGGTGGTATAGCCTTCTGCTGACTTTTAATCATCCATAAAAATATTTATAAATAAAATATGTTTTTCCAAGCTTAGGGCCACTGAAGACATTATATTCATAAATAAAACAAGAGCTTATGCATAGTTATCCAGTACAGAAGACAATAAATGACTTTCCATCCTAATATTAATTAGCAAATATTTGTTTAAATTACAATTAATAAATTATAAACCTATCATATTTACATGTATTTTGAATCGATTAATTATTTATTTTATTATGAGCAGTAGTACCTTAATCCTGAATTGCTCTAAGTTCATTCTTGTGGTTATTTATATAAACTTATTCAAAATTCCCATAATTTATCTTTCTAGTTAAAAAATAGTTTACTCTCAAGTAGTCCTATCTGAAAAATACATTATTGTAATGTTAATGTTACATAATATTACTTGCAAAAATATATGTTATATATTCATGAGGTTCCTAGATACTGAATTTGAAAGAATGATTAAAGGGCATTCCACCAATATCTTCTTTAATTTGTGGTTGTGAATTTCCATTTGAAAACCACAAATTAGAAAAATAAGCATCATAAATATCATGTCAGAGAAATTGTTCTCTGTAATAATAATTACATTTATTATAAAAATCATAACTATGTAACAAACAGTATAATGAAAGGAAAGACTATTTCTCTAATTTTCAAAATAGAAATATTGAACTAATGAATAGATTCTCAAGATAAGTCTTGTTATTACTGGAGAGATCTTATAATTTTTTCAAATTATTCATTACCTAAGGAAATCATATTTTTTTCTTAGTCTACCTACAGTTTTTGATGAAATGGTCAATAATCAAAGGTGCTTATTTCTCACTGAAGTGAGCAACCCAGTGTTGTTCTAGAGTGTTGTAGGAAAAGTGATTTTCTTTTGTTGGCTTTCTCAATAGAAAAATTTTGCTACGATATTTCTACTGTAGCTTATTTAATTTTTTCCCAACGTTGTGAAGCTATGGCTCAGGTCAATGGGTGAAGAAAGATACACAGGACTATAATCATTTTGACAACTCCATATGACTGTGAGCCTATCGATAAGGCTAGTCATCATCTGAGCACTTAGAATTGAATAAAATTTTGAGGAACAAGGTTTTTAGTACAATGATGTATTACTTTATTCGTATATCCACAGTATTTTGACCTAACAGATTCATGGAAGAATGGTGATGTATGCCAGAACACCAGATTTGATCAATCTTTGAGATTAGGTAACCATAAGACCCTTAATCTAACTTTGCTCAATTATTTTGCTGTTTCCTTTTAGAATTAGTTTGATAAAAATTGTGGAATATTTTTATCTCTATTAAAATAAACTAATGACATGTCTGAATCCATTTGTGCTATTACAACAAAATACCACAGACTGGGTAATTTAGAAAAAATATAAGTTTATTTTCTCAGTCTGGAGGCTGGGAAGTTCAAGATCTAAGGGCTGTTAACTTGTGTCTGGTGAGGGCCTTCTTGCTGCATCCTTCCGTGGTGGAAGGCAAACGGGCTAGTAGATGAACTCCCTTCATCAAGCTCTTTCATAAGGGTACCTAATCCCATTCATGAAGGAATTGGGCCTAATCATGGCGATTAGCCGATCATGACCTAATTGCTACTTAAAGGCTCCAACTCATACTGTCACATTGGCAACACTTGAATTTTGGAGGGAACACATTCAGACCATATCCAGCAGATAAAAAAATGAAAATAAAACACAGACAGAACATATAATAAAGCTCCCATCCTACATAAGTTAGTACCATGAGAATTTACCTTAGATAATTAACATAGCACTTACCTAGAATATAGGAATCCTCCAATTTATGTGTTAATTCTTGATCTCAATGCTGAGGCTTTAATCTTCAATTCATGTGACTGTTTGATTAATCCTCATGAATACTTGACCACTGTTACAAAATCAATATTTTGACTTTTTGTACCACATATATTCTATTCATTTCTGAATTGTTGTAACATAGCTGACAAACACAGGTACAAAGATTTATAGCTTGGGTTCTGAACTGAGCTACATTGATATGAATATAAAAAGACATGCTATATTAAAATATGCCTTTAGTCTATAGCCAATTAAAGAAATTAGTGTTAAAAGAAGAAATCTGGGTGATTCTGAGAATTAATTTATAATCTGGGAGGAGTGCAAATATTATTAATATTATAAATTAGTAGTATGAAGCATAATAAAAATAATAAAGCTTCTTACATGAGCTCCTCAAATATAATAATTACATTTTAAAGGTATCTGGTTCTTAGAGCAGAAAACGGATCAGCTTTATAATATTGACTATCTAATGACTTCCTTTGTTTCAATAAAAAATTAAGATGCCCAAATAACAGTGAAATTGTGGCAATCAAATATACCTTTCAATTATAAGCACTAAGGCACCCCAAACTCTGTGGGCACAACCTTTTTTGTTTTACTCCAGCTTTAACAATATTGTTTCTTTAATCGCTCAAATTAAGAATTAAATTAACCAAGTCGAGATGGATTAAAGACTTAAACATAAGACCTAAAACCATAAAAACCCTAGAAGAAAACCTAGGCAATACCGTTCAGGACATGGGCATGGGCAAAGACTTCATGACTAAAACACCAAAAGCAATGGCAACAAAAGCCAACATTGACAAATGGGATCTAATCAAGCTAAAAAGCTTTTGCATATCAAAAAAAACTATCATCAGAGTGAACAGGCAACCTACAGAATGGGAGAACATTTTTGCAATCTATCATCTGACAAAGGGCTAATATCCAGAATCTACAAGGAACTTAAACAAAGTTACAAGAAACAAACAAACAGCCCCATGAAAAAGTGGGCAGAAGATATGAATAGACACTTCTCAAAAGAAGACATATGAAAAAAAGCTCATCACCATTTGGTCATTAGAGAAATGCAAATCAAAACCACAATGGGACACCATCTCATGCCAGTTAGAATGGTGATCTTTAAAATGTCAGGAAACAAAAGACGCTGGCAAGGCTCTGGAGAAATAGGAACGCTTTTACAGTGTTGGTGGGAGTGTAAAATAGCTCAACCATTGTGGAAGACAGTGTGGGGATTCCTCAAGGATCTAGAACCAGAAATACCATTTGACCCAGCAATCCAATTACTGGGTATATACCTGAAGGATTATAAATCATTCTACTATAAAGACACATGCACATGTATGTTTATTGCGGCACTGTTCACAATAGCAAAGACATGGAACCAACCCAAAAGCTCATCGGTGATAGACTGGATAAAGAAAATGTGGCACATATACGCCAAGGAATACTATGCAGCCATAAAAAGGAATGAGATCATGTCCTTTGCAGGGACATGGATGAATCTGGAAACCATGATTCTCAGCAAACTAACACAGGAACAGAAAACCAACACCGCATATTCTCACTCATAAGTGGGAGTTGAACAATGAGAACACATGGATACAGGGAAGCGAAGATCACACACTGGGGCCTATCAGGGGGTGGAGGGCTAGGGAAGGGATAGTATTAAGAGAAATACCTAATGTAGACAATGGGTTGATGGGTGCAGCAAACCACCATGGCATAGGTGTATATATAACAAACCTGCACATCCTGCACATGTATCCTAGAACTTTAAAGTATAATAATAATAATAATAATAATTAGCAGGGTTTAATTTGAATTGGTTAATGCATGTGTTTTAATTACTTGTGTTCCTCCAATCAAATGTTTGCTGCTTTAAAATTTTTCATATTTTAATTACCTGGTCAATGATGAATACAATATCTGAATATATTTTTGTTTTTACTTTAACATCAATAATGTTATAACTTAAACTTTTTGCTTCATACTTAGTAAAATATAAGCCAAAATTAGGGAGTTGGGCTTTAAAACTAAAGCTTTAATATTAATGTTGTACAGTAAGAAAAAGAGTCGATGCTAGATATTTCTACATTTTATTTGGACTGTGATATAAATTAGCTTTACCATTTTAAGTGATTTTCATGTTGTATTCAGGGAAGCAATGCCATTAAATGATCAGAATAGATTAAAACCTTTAATGTTTTCAAAGTATAAACCTAGAAAAGAGTATCTCTCATTTTTCTATACACTCATAATTGTATAAAGCCACAAGTTTAAGCTATTAAAAGTATCCATGCCATTCTATAAAACAAGACAAATACGTTTATCTTGAACATGATAAATCCTGACTTATATTCTCATTTGTCTGCACACGATTTCTACACTCAAATATTTTAGATAAAATACATTACTATTTCCTGGTTATCAATGAATAAGAACATATTGGGGTGAGCAATCAGCAACAAGTATATTAAACATGTATTAACTTTCAAAATAAATAAGAATATGATGTAGTGGAGAGGTTATATATTTCCAAAGAACTAGATGGCAATTTGTTGTCTTACAAGATTCCAGTTACTTTGGATGGGGTTATATGTCCCTCTAGAAATTATTTTCTGGATAGCATGAACATACGGTTCTTTACTCAAGCTAAACAAATGCATATAAAAGAAATTTTAAACTATATGTTTTGCTTCATTTTATCTCAATGGCCATAACTTTCTTATTCTTTGGAAGAATCAGCTAAATTAAGCATTGGCTATTTGAATGATTATCTTGCAACAAGAGCTAAAAGACTGAACTGTCTTTCTGAAGCGTTGAGAAGACACCATTTCTTAGAATTTTAAAGTCTCTGGTTCAATTAGTCAAATAGTAGGAAAGTTCAGCTCTAAGGTGAAGATGTTTCAAAACCTGCTAGGGGAAACTTACAAGTCTGCATTCACATGCTCTAAGTTTTCATCAGAAATGGGATTTGAGGGTATATTTGACTGTCTTTATCAGGTTAAATATTACTGAGACCTGATGTTATAATTACTGTTATAATAAATAAGAAAATATAAAATAAACCCAGAGAGAGGGAAAGAGAGAGTGAGAAAGAATGAATAACACCAAAGGAATGTGTTGCTTTTTTCACCTCTCAAACAGTTTAGCCTTCTGAAACCTACATTTCCTGGCATTACAAAGTGAATTATACAGTGTGTAAGAAAAAAATTCCTTCCCTGAAGCATTATGGCAAACCTGAAACAATTTCAGATCTGACATCTCCTGCAGCTGAATCTGATGAGAAACAGATCAAAGTCAAGGTGAATGTTTTTCCTTATTTCCCCCCTTAGAGTCCAAGCTGGATTGTGTAACAATTGGTACAAAAACCTGCTACCAGCAACAGTAGAAGAGGTAATTCAAAACAATCCAACTTTATAAAGAAAAGCATTAACAATGTTGCCTTTTTAATTTTAGTCTTACCACTGTGCAATTTTGTTTTCCAACAAAGAAATTAGATGGCACTAGATAATTACATGACATATGTATTCAATTTTGGGTAATTTCCATCTTACATAAGTTGTTTTTAATATAAAAATTATTTTTTAACAGATGGATATAGATTTCCCTGGAGAAAATCTTGTGGCTCTGTAGGAACAGGAGAGTGAAATCAAGAAAGTAATAATTATCAGGTGTGATAAGGCTTCTAAAAGTTCCTACATATGAACTCTTTGTAAATGGAAAATTAAAGGGTCTTAAATTTTAGCTAGCATTAGCCCAAACTGAAGGAGCTTAGAATACAGATTTCTAGCCTTATAACTCTGAGATTCTAGTTGATTAGTTCTTGCTGGAAGTCTGAATTTTAACATCACCTGAGAGGTGATTTCTGATGCAGTTGTTGCATGGACTCTACTTGAAGGAACACTATGATAAATGCCAACTGCATGAACAGCAGACAAGGAGACAAAAACAAAGTTATGCCACATGAAGGGCAGTGTCTGTATTCCTAGCTACTACCATCCATGCTACTGATCTAAAGTAATTTCCCTGTGTTGCTCTTCCTCAATTAGTATTTCTCATCCAACTCATTTTCTCTAAGGAAAAGCACCGAGAAATGTGATTCTTCATAATAGAAGAAGCCAACTTACTCTGTACGATTCATATCATAAATACATAATTTTAACCAAGTTTTCTTTTATTTTTATTCAACTTTATGGAGAACTAATCATTAAAGAAATTTTGAAGGCTGTAATTCAAATGTGCATTTTTTAGATACTCTAACCAATCATAATCTTCCAGTTTTCTAAATATTTTTTAACTTCCTAGAAAACAAAATTCCAAAAAAGTTTACTTTCTAGAAATTAGTACTTGAAAATTTCATTTTAGTGCTAAATTAATGAATTACTCAGCTCCATTGTTGCTGTGGCTTTGCTACTACAATCCTGATAAAAATGTAAATGAAGATTCTGTCCCCATGTACATGTTGGAGCCAAGAAATGCCGTGTCCTCAAACTACTCTTGGCTATTTTGGTCTCAGTGTATAACTATATATATTTCTACTTTTGGGGACACTGACCTGAATTTGAAGTTGTTGTTTTTCCCTACTTTCTCCAAGATAAGTAACCATATAAAAGGCCTTAGGTATGAGTTAGTATCTCTAAATATAACTCCCCTCACCCAATATTATATTGCTTTTACCTGGCAAGTTTGAAATAATATTATTTGCTAGCACACTAACTTAAGATGTTCCAGGTATATACATTTGTATTAGGTCATCTCACCAATGCCTATCTGCATTTACTAAAAGACAAAAATAAAATTGAAAATAAATCTATACGTACATTCAAATATTGATATCAGGCTTATAAATTAAAATATTTAGGCATGTATGACTCCCATGACCTTTGTATTAGTCCGTTTCACACTGCTATAATCAACTGCCTGAGACTGGGTAATTTACAAAGAAAAGAAATATGTTTAATTAACTCACAGTTCCACATGGCTCAGGAAACTTACAATAATGGCAGAAGGCAAAGGAAAAGCAAACACCTTCTTCACAAGGTGACAGGGGAGAGAGAGAGTGAGGGACGAGCTTCCAAACACTTTAAAACCATCAGATCTCGTGAACACTTACTATCACGAGAAGAACATGGTAGAGACCACCCCATGATCCAAACACCTCACACCAGGACTCTTCCTCAACACATGGGGATTATAATTCAAAATGAGATTTGGGTGGAGACACAGAGCCAAACCATATTTTTTCACCCCAGTCCCTCCCAAATCTCATGTCCTCAAATTTCAACACAAATCATGCCTTCCCAAAAGTCCCTCAAAATCCTAACTCATTTCAGAATTAACTCAACTCTAAGTCGGACATCTCATCTGAGACAAGGCAAGTCCTTTCTTCCCAGGAACCTGTAAAATAAAAAATAAAAATAAATTTAAAAAGAGTTACTTACTTCTAAAATACAATGGAAGAACAGGTGAGAGGTGACAATGTGCTGGCGGCCCTTGCTCACTCTCAGTGCCTCCTCGGCCTGGTGGTCCACTCTGGTGGTGCTTGAGGAGCTCTTCAGCCCACCATGGCACTGTGGGAGTCCCTCTCTGGGCGGCCAAGGTCGGAGCCAGCTCCCTCTGCTTGCAGGGAGGTCTGGAGGGAGAGGTGCAGGCGGGAACCAGGGCTGCGTGGGGCTCTCGCGGCCAGCACGAGTTCTGGGTGGATATGGGCTGGCAGGTCCTGCACTCAAGCTGCTGGGCAGGGCCACCGCCCCGGGCAGTGATTGGCTTGGCACCCAGGCCAGCAGCTGCAGACAGTGCACCAGGTCCCCCAGCAGTGCCGGCAGGCTGGCGCTGCACTCAAATTCTTGCTGGGCCTCAGCTGCATCCCTGCCAGGCAGGGCCCAGGACCTGCAGCCTGCCATGCCAGAAACCCCTCTCTGTGGTATACTCCCGCACCGTTGGAGCCTCCCCAACGAGCACCGCCCCGCTCTGTGGCACCCGGTCCCATCAACTGCCCAAGGGCTGAGGAATGTGGGTGCATGGGGTGGAATTTGCAGGCAGCTCTGCCTACGACCCTGGTGCCGGATCCACTAGGTGAAGCCAGTTGGACTCCTGGGTCTTGTGGGTACTTGGAGAACCTTTATGTTTAGCTAAGGGATTGAAAATACACCAATCAGCACTGTGTCTAGCTCAAGGTTTGTAAATACACCAATCAGTACTCTTTATCTAGCTAACCTAATGGGGACTCAGAGAACTTTTGTCTAGCACTCTGTGTCTAGCTAAAGGATTGTAAACGCACCAATCAACACTCTGTGTCTAGCTCAGGGATTGTAAACAGACCAATCAGCACTCTGTCAAAATGGACCAATCAGCTCTCTGTAAAGCAGACCAAACAGCTCTGTAAAATGGACCAATCAGTTCTCTGTAAAACAGACCAATCAGCTCTCTGTAAAATAGACGAGCAGAATGTGGGTGGGGTCAGATAAGGGAATAAAAGCAGGCTGCCACAATGTGGAAGCTTTGTTCTTTTGCTCTTTACAATAAATGTTGCTACTGCTCACTCTTTGGGTCCACGCTGCCTTTATAAGCTGTAACACTCACTGCAAAGGTGTGCAGCTTCGTTCCTGAAGCCAGCAAGACCACGAACCCACCAGGAGAAATGAATAACTCCAGATGGGAGAAAAGAACAACTCCAGATGCACCGCCTTTAAGAACTGTAACACTCACTGCATAGGTCTGCAGTTTCACTCCTGAAGTCAGCGAGACCAGGAATCCACCAGAAGGAAGAAACTGCGGACACATCTGAAGGAACGAACTCCGGACACACCATCTTTAAGAACTGTAACACTCATGGCAAAGGTCCGTGGCTTCATTCTTGAAGTCAGTGAGACCAAGAACCCACCAATTCTGGACACAAAGGCAGTGGGTTAATTTTTGTATTCTAAATGGGAGAAATTGGCCAAAACAAAGGGGCCACAGGCCTCATGCAAGTCCAAAACCCAGCTGGGCAGTCATTAAATCTTAAAGCTCCAAACTCTCCTTTGATGCCATGTCTCAGATCCAAGGCACACTGCTGCAAGGGGTAGGCTCCCAAGGCCTTATATAGCTTCCCCCTTGTGACTCTGCAAGGTCCAGCCCTTACAGCTGCTTTCACAGGCTACTGTTGAGTCCCTGAAGCTTTTCCAAGCACATAGTGCAAACTATGTGTAGATTTGTCATTCTGGGGTCTGGAGGAAGGTGGCCGCCTTTGCACAGCTCCACTAGGCAGTGTCGCAGTAGGGACACTGTGTGGGGACTTCAACCCCACGTTTTTCCTCTGCATTGCCCTAGTAGAGGTTCTGCATGAAGGCTCCGGCCCTGCACAAACTTCTGCCTGGACATCCAGGCATTGCCATACAAATTCTGGAATCTAGGCAGAGGCTCCAAAGCTCAATTTTTGTCTTCTGTGTACCCACTCAACACTACATGAAACACTACATGAAAGCCACCAAGGATGGGACTTGCATCCTCTGTAGCAATGGCCCAAGCTGTACCTTGGCCCATTTCAGCCACAGCTGAAGCTGACGCAACTGGGACACAAGGCACCATATCCTGAAGCTGCACAGACAGCAGGGCCCTGGAACAGGTGCAAAAACCATTTTGCTCTTAGACTTCTGGACTTGTGATGGGAGAGGCTGCAATGAAGGTCTCTGAGATGCCCTGGAGACATTTTCCCATTGTTGTGGCTATTAACATTTGGATCCTTATTACAAATGCAAATTTTTGCAGCTGGCTTTTCTCCCCAGAAAACATTTGTTTATTTTTGTTTTATTGCCACAAGGTCAGGCTGCAAATTTTCTAAACTTTTATCCTCTGCTTTCCTTTTAAATAAAAGTTTCAGTTTCGGATAAGCTCTTTGTAAATGCATATGACTAAATGTTTTCAGAATCAGCCAGATCACCTCTTAAATGCTTTGCTGCTTAGAAATTTCTTCTGCCAGATACCTTAAATCATCTGTCTCAAGTTCAAATTTCCACAGATCTCTCGAGCAGCAGCAAAATACTGCCATTCTTTTTTCTAAAGCATAGCATGAAAGACCTTTACTCCAGTTCCAAACAAGTTCCTCATCTCCATCTGAGACAACCTCCACCTGGACTTTATTGTCCATATCACTATCAGCATTTTGGTCAAAACCATTAAACAAGTCTCTAGGAAGTTCCAAACTTTTCCACATCTTCCCATCTTTTTCTGAGCCCTTCAAACTGTTTCAACCTCTGCTCATTATCCAGTTGCAAAGTTTCTTCCACATTTTCAGGCAGTTCCCCACACCTGGTACCAATTTTCTGCATTAGTCCATTTTCACACTGCTATAAATAACTGCATGAGACTGAATAATTTACAAAGAAAGAACAAAGGTTTAATTGAATCACAGTTCTGCATCGTTCATGAAACTTACAGTCATGACAGAAACTGAAGGAGAAGCAAGCAACTTTTTAACAAGGTGGCAGAAGAAATATAGAGAGAGAGAGCACAAAGGGGGAAATAGCCAAACACTTTTAAGCCATCAGATTTTGTGACCGCTCACTCACTATCATGAGGACAGCATGAGAAAAACTGCCCTCGTGATCCACTTACCTCCCACCAGGTCCTTCCTTCAACATGTGAAGATTACGATTGTAGATGAGATTTGGGTAGGGACACAGAGCCAAACCATATCAATCTTTAAGTAATATCATAGATTTATTGTCCAATTGTATACTTAGAAATAACCTTGACATTGTCTGCAATATATAATCTGTTACAGTAAGTAATTTTGAATTAAAATAGTAGAATGTATTCTGTTACAGAAAATAGAAACCTAGGAATAAATTATTTTACTATTGCCAAAGCATACACAACATGTAAGTAGTAGAAATTGTAGATGATTTAAAGTGTGTTGTGTGTGTGTGTTTTCTTCTGATAAAGTGGATCTTTACATCATAAATTAGTAACTTATTATAAAATGTTAGCTCTCACATGATAAAAATAAAACATGTATGTTTTAGGTTAAGTATTTTTTTTGTCTGAGTTAGATTTTTGCAGTAAAGTTGCTGTGATGAAGCCTGATGCAATTGTAATACTAAAGTCTAAAAAAATTAGAAGATTTACAGTGAGATTTTATAAAGTTGTTCATAGTCATTTAATAGCATAAGACATTTTTAAACATCTTCCAAAGGATGACAAACATTCCAAAGGATGACATTTAGTTCTATTTTTGTATATTTTAAAGAAATATTAGACACATCTTTATACTTGATATTGAATTGGAAGGGAATTAGATACAATGAAACATATAACCTAAACGAGTCTCATTAATCTAGGAAAAAACAATGGAGATGATTGAGTGAAAATAATTCATTCAATGGTATGTTTAGGAAAATAGCCCGTTGCATAGTATATTGTGTATTGAGAAGGTATGTTTGGGAAAATAGCCTGCTGCATGGCAGGAGAGATGGCACCTTGAAGTAAAACTGCCATGACGACAAACGTTTGACTCTCGTGTACAAAGGTGTTCCGCAATAGGCCTTGAAACAATGCCTCAAACATGGATAATTTATCATGAATGTGGTTGTGTAACCTCTCCAGTGGTCATGAGTCTTGGAAAGAAAGTCTGAAGACACGGCCAGCTGCACCTGTTTTACCCTGAAATTTCCTTTATAAAAAATATGTTTTGGAGTGTAGATGTGGGAATCCACTATCTTGTGGCCACTCAAGACATTACTTCTGTTTTTAAGTCCCCTTTAATTTTTATTTTCCTGAGAAACTGGATTCATCAGCCTCTTTCTTTGGCTTCTCTCATCCTTCAGCCTTTGGAGAAGGGTTTGCATTTATCTGCTCACCATGAAACAGTATGCATGTGTGTTCTTTGTAACTATTTTCCTATTTGTGTGTGTGTGCCTCTTTTTTAAGAAAATGAGTTTATATTTCAGGAAACTAAAGATGTTATTCACTTTATAAACTGTAAATAAAAAGAGATTTTTTTAATGACACAAGTTTATTTTCTGAATTATTTGTATTGATCTTTATTATGTATGAGACCTCAGAGAAAGACAACATATGGTTTTTAATGTATTGTTAGAACATGTTAAATTTAACAGAGTTCATGTGAGCAAAAAGTGAATCATGAATAAAGCAGCACTCAAAACCAAAAGAGGTTCAGAGGGCTAAATTCCGCAAATTGGCAGTGGATTTTTATAGACAGAACCAGGTAATAAAGCACAGATATAGTTTGATTGGTTACACCTAGGCAATTTTCTTATTCGGAACTGGTCTGATCAGTTGCCTGCTGGTGATTGGCTGAGATTCAGAAATCTGTTACAAAATATATAAAATTAGGTTTTAGTTTGTTTACATACTGGGTTATGTTCCAGTTTGCTATGTGGAAACCCAAAGTACTGAGGCAGCCTCACACTTAACGTCTTCCTGGTTTTGTTGTTATTGTTGTTGTTTTGTTTTGTTTTGAGACAGAGTCTCGATCTGTTGCCCAGGCTGGACTGCAGTGGTGCGATCTCGGCTCACTGCAAGCTCCCCCTCCCGGATCCCCTCCATTCTCCTGCCTCAGCCTCCCAAGTAGCTGGGACTACAGGTGCCGCCACCATGCCCGGCTAATTTTTTGTATTTTTAGTAGAGACGGGGTTTCATCCTGTTAGCCAGGATGGTCTCAATCTCCTGACCTTGTGATCCGCCCGCCTCAGACTCCCAAAGTGCTGGGATTACAGGCGTGTGCCACCGGACCAGGCCTGTTTGTTTAACCTACGAGTACCTCAAATTACATGTTGTTTCCTTACATATATTAATTAGCAATTTCAAAAACAATTGAAGTTATGAGAGACTTTATCTTAATGTTTTTGGCAAGATGAAATATTGATTCTATAAAAATTTCCTGTTTAATTGGCTTTGCACATTTTAAATAAATCATATTATAGCGTAAGATAATCAACGGATGATGTGATTAATATACAAACAGTTTTAACTTTACTGAGAAGTAAAAATGACTGTAAATATGTCTTCTTAATTAATGTAGGTTAAGTATTTTTTGAATATTATATTGTTAAGAGAACTTTTAAGGTCTTGAGAAAGAAAGTAGTAAAATACAATGTAAAGGATAAGATGTAATACAAGAGAATCGGAATTATATTAACTCAATTTGAATGTCACTAAGAGTTTACAAATCACTTTCAAAATGAGCTGTTCATTTTGCTAAATGTTATATATCAAGAAGAAAAGACTAGAAAGACAACTAAAAATTAAATAAAATCTTTGAAATAAATATTTTCTTAACTTTAATATAATTTCACAGTCAGGCTATAGACCTATAAATGTAGCCCCTAATTTAAAATAATCTATAGTTTTAACAATATATATGTATATAATAAACTTTGAAAAAACATAGATTTTATATACATATGATATTTATGGATCTTTACGTCATAAATTAGTAACTTATTATAAAATGTTAGCTCTCACATGATAAAAATAAAACATCATGTATGTTTTAGTGTTAAGTATTTTTTTTGTCTGAGTTAGATTTTTGCAGTAAAGTTGCTGTGATGAAGCCTGATGCAATTGTAATACTAAAGTCTAAAAAAATTAGAAGATTTACAGTGAGATTTTATAAAGTTGTTCATAGTCATTTAATAGCATAAGACATTTTTAAACATCTTCCAAAGGATGACAAACATTCCAAAGGATGGCCATTTAGTTCTATTTTATACATATGATTTATACATATACATATGATTTAGTTCTATATATACATATGATATATATGTATATATATTTAATGGAATGAAATTATGCTTGATTTCATTGGCCTAAATAATTACATATTTTGTATAGTGATGTTTTAAAATTGTCGATATATTCAGATCAAGTAAATATTCCAAAGCCTCTAAGTAGGCACATATTTTAGTCTAATGCCAATGAAAGTGTAAACTGTTTAATCATATTTCTTTTACTCATTTAATTTTCAGTCAGTGATTTACAATTTTTATTTTAACAATATTCACAATAAAACAAAATGTCAATAGTCTTCATTATAAAGACTTTGCTACATGCTTGCTTGGCTAAGATAAATTATACTTCTCAGAATTTCCTTTATTTGCGTATTTCCATACATGTGGGCTACAAGATTTTCCTGGAGAGGTGGAGGCACAAGAGACACTGCAACCATTTTGTACAACTCAATTGTTGCTGATCTGCTGAGTCAACTCATTCAAATAAAACAGCAGCTGTACTCTCATTTTCTTTCTTACTCCTGGATTTACTTCAGTTTCTGTGACTCACGGGACATATGTATGTGTTCAATTCCATCTGAAAAAGCATAGGATTCTGCAGGATACCTTAGTCACCAAGATTAGAGGTATGTCTTAATTGCATACAACAAACTTGTTATAAGAATATGTAATTGTATATGACAAACTTGTTATGAGAATGAATGGTGATTATGTGTTCTGACACACAATTGTTTATTAAGCATTTAGTACATGCCAATCTGCTAGACATTTTACTTGTTATTCATATGTAAATATTCAAAAATGAAAATACCCCAAATTAAGATATATAAATTTAAGATATATAAATAATTGACAGATTCATTTGCTCTCCAAATTTGCAAATAACTACTAATCCTCAATGGCTTCATCTTCACAATAAAATATGTTAAAATATATATAAGATTATTTACAACCTTAAATTTTGGAGAGTTAATGAAAAGGTAATATGAATTACCATTTCTATTTTATTTTTAATAATTTTATAATAGGTATTCAACAAATGCCTTATATTGACCTAAATTTAGATTCCTGTATTTAGCAAAGAGGGCTAAATTAAGCATTCCTTTAAAGCAAACAATCCTGACATTTAGCCCTAGATTTTTCTATTTTTCTTTTGAATACATTTGCAATAAAGTGATATACTTTAAATATACATATATGAAATATACATATATAATATAAACTTTCGTTTTTGAGCATACATGTTTGCAATGATGGAATGATATATATATATGCACACACACACACTTGTATCTATATACGTACATACACATATGTTTAGTTATTTAAATGATTATAAAATATTATATTATCCCAGAAAAAGACATAAAGGCTGTTTCTTCCACATCCCAGTGCTAAAAGATATTACCACTAATTTTAAATTTTGTCAATCATAAAGATTTATACTTTTAATCTTAAATGTTTTCACTGCAGAGTAACTGTTACTGTTTTTATACCTATCATATTTGTATAACAGCTTGTTTACTTGTGAAGAGATGCCGAACTTTCAAAGGTATTTTCTAGAAATATTACGTACATTTCAAAATTTAATCTTTCCATATAGTGAGTCACTACTGCATTCCTGAAATATGACTTCATGGGACATACCACATTATTTAAGCTATACTTCTGTATTTCACTACCAAATATTATTCTAATTATTTTACATTTTTTTTAAACTTTCAAGTTCAGGGATATAAGTCCAGGTTTATTACACAGATAAACTTGTGTCATGGGGGCTTGTTGTTGTACAGAGTATTAAGCCTAGGACTTATTATTTTTCCTAATCCTCTTTCTCCTCCCACCCTCCACCCTCTGAAGGCCCCACTGTGTGTTGTTTTCCTCTGTGTCCATGTGTTCTCATTGTTTAGTTCCCAAATCTTATTTATAATTGAAACTGCATGTGAATTATCTCTTTTAGTATGCCATTTATCAGATTTATTATTGTTTCATAAAAAGTAGTCAACCTCCCATTTTTTATGGTTAAAACAGTATTTATAATTACTAATGATCACACTTGCTAAAATTGTTTGGTTCAAATGTTTGTAATAATGGGACTAGTTACAATCTAGTTTTAATGAGCAAGGCAAAGTAATATCCGTAACACACCCAATGGTATTTCTTAAATTTAGCTCAGGAGATTTCTATCAACATTCAGATAGCAGGAAAATAAGTATAGAAATCTGTTCACAAACATAAGTAAATATCTTAAAGTTGATTGCAAAACAAAATGAAATTACTAACATAAGCACATATTTTATAAAATGTTTCCATCATTTCCTTGAGAATAAAAGCATTGTTCTTTCTTTCAAAATTTATGTAACCTTCGAATAATTAATGTATGCTATATGAATTTATAATATTTGAGGCATATATAATTTTAGGTTAAATTCAACACATTTTTTATTCTGTAGGGGTATGACAGTAAATTTTTGCTTATAGAATAATTTCCAGTGAGGAGTAATTATTTTCTGTTCTACCAAAATTCTATCAATATTTTAAACAATCTTGCAATTAGTTTGTTTTAAAGTTTATATAGTACTCAGACATGAATATGATGCTGATGTCAGACATGATGCTAGATTATTATTTATCTTATCAATGTCTTTTACCATACTGAAAGCATTATGCATTATTTTAAATTTGCTATGTATGTTTTGTCAGAAAATAATGAATGTTTCTAAGTTTTCTGATTTGTTCACGTACATTTATAGCAGTCTCTTAAAATTTTAATGTGTCTGTATGGTGCTTATAACAATACTTTTCTCCCTGATTCCTTAGCAAAATTATAAGAATTTTTTAAAAACTTTTAAATAAAATCCTTCCAGATTTATAAATTCTACTAGTTTTTGCTTTACATTTTACTAATTTCTATGCCATATTTAATACTGCAATATTTCTAATTTTTTTCTCTTTACTAGCTTTTGTTTTTAATTATCACAGTCTATCTTTCAGGATTATATTATTTGAATTAGAGTGTAAGAACTTATCAAGGTGTACTTTTGCTTTTCTATTACCAAAAATTGTGTTATGTTTGTCATAATTATTATTTTCAGTGTGTTAGGAACATTTCTCTCCATTGTTGTTATTTTTATTTAAACAACCATTTATCCTTTAAGGAGACTGAAATAATGATTTAGAATTGTATACATATAGGTAGTATTTTCAGTGCTCTTGATTCATTTAAGAACCAATGATCCGTATTTCTATACAGCATCATTTTCTTTTTTGTCTGAAGTATTTCTTGTGACATTTATTGCATGACAAGTATTCTGGTAATGAATTCTTTCTTCTCTTACATATCTAACACTGCCTTTGTTTCATGTTTGTTGAACTGTTTTTTGATATAGAAGTCTATATTGATAGTTTTTTTCCATTAAGTAACTTAAAAATGTTATTCCATCACCTTCTACCTGACGTTATTTCTCATTAGAAATCTGCTGTCATCCAGCTCCCTATATATCGGTCTTTTCTTCTGAATTTTAAAAATTTCTCTTTATCACTACCTTGCACAATTTCATTTTAATGTGCTTTACATTCATTTTTTAAAAAATATTTTCTTGCAATTGGGTTTTTTTTTTTTTTGAAGCACTTTAAACTTTGTAGTTTTTATCAAATTTGGAATGTTTTCTGCCATTCTTTTTTTCCCTTTTCACCTCTCTTTTTTCTTTCTTTAGGAACTCTAATTTTATTTATTGTGAGCCACTTGAAGTTATACCACTGACATTTTCTTTATTTGCCAAAAATTAGCTTTCCCATATTTTATTTTGAATAATTTCTACTGATATTTTGAGAGTAATTATTTTTCTTCTGCAATTTCTAAACTGTTGTTAATTTTATTTTCTGTATTATACTTTTCATCTCTAAAAGTTTGATTTTTGATTTTTTAATGTTTTCCAGGTTGCTAGTTTTCAGACATTTGCAATACAGTTATAACAACAGTGTTAATGTTTGTTTTTATTGTCTGCTAATTCTAACATTTCTGTCATTTCCAGATAACTTTTGATTGATTGATACACTTGACCAATATGGAACAGAAAATATTTTTCTCTTTCTTTGCGTTTTTCTGTTTTTGTTTCTTTGTATTTTTCTCCCATAAACATCCTATAATTCTTTATAGGATAACACTTTGTGAATTTTTCCTTGTTTATGCTAGATAATTTTTATTTCTATACATATTCTTGAAATTGGAATGTGATTAACTTTAAAACAATTTTATTTTGGGAGGCTTTTATTTTAAGGTCTGTTCAATGAGTACTCACTGTGCTCAAGCTAGGATTAATATTCACCACTACCTAGGTAAGATTCTCTATGCTTTTACCCAAGACCAATGCCTGTTGACTTTCCACCTGGATGGTGATATTCTTAGCTCTGTGTGCACACGAGCACTGTTACTTATATAATTCATTGAATTTGTTCTTCTCTAGGCCTTAGATAGTTTCCTCAAATGCATAAGCAGGTCATTACACAGATTAATACTCAAAGATACTCTCCTCTCTGGTCTCTATTCCACAGACTCAAGTCACCTTGATCACCATGGTTTCTCAGCTTCATCTCTTCAACATAGAGTTTTCCAGGCTCTGCCTTTCTTCCCCTTCCCTGTGCTACAGCCAAGAGTCTCTCTTATTGCAGTAAGCTGGGTAATTAGGAGGCTGATTTTGTTTGTTTCTCATCTCTCAGAGATCATAGTGGCTTGCTACTTTTTTTTCCCCCACTTTATTGGTTATTTCAAGTAGGAATATGAATCCAGCTCTGCTATTCCATCCTGGTTACAAATGGAGACCTATAATTTAATATGTCATTTTTAGTTACCTTTTACTAAAATTAAATTTATTTGTATGTAGGAATCTAATCTACATTATTTTGTTTTCTGCCAAATACCTGAGCAATATATGTTGTCTCATCAACACACTATTGAAACAATGCAGAATGCTATAATTACTAACATTGGAAGAAGTGATTTCTGATCAATAAACTGCCAAAATCAACACCTTCTTGAGCATTACATGAGAGAAAATATTCCAAATGTCAGCATTTTATATACATGTGCCTTTTGCTTAAGTATATACATAGATTTGTTCTTTGTGTGTCCATTCGGTAATCTCTGGGGTAAAAATTGTGACAAATAAGAATTTTCAATAAAATATTTTAATAAAATAAAAATGTAAGTCCCAGAACACTAACTTTTTGCACATCTTAAAATAACTCCTAACTACTGTCTGGTTTTATACAAATAATTTTATTTTGCTTATGTTAGGTGATTGAAAAGAGTCAGTTGACTAACCAGAATTTTCAATAAAACTCTTGTAATTCCAATTTTCAGTCTCTCCTTATGATCGTATTAAGAAACACATTAAAGAGAATACACTTAGACAAACACACCAAGCTTTTTGATATCTATGGTTTATAATTTTTAATGTTATATAAATACTTAGTTTTATACTCTGTATTATTTTATTATTTAGAAATATAATTTAACGTTATTATTTAAATTTTTTGATCTGTATCTAAATGAAATATTTTCTTCAGAAATATTCTTTAAAGATTTTCCTTCACCAAATTGGGCTAGCAATAAAATGCCCTTTGTCAAAATTTAGTTAGATAGTATAAAGAAATCAGATAACAGAAATAAACACAAATTCATTTTCAACTAAGCATTCCTAGTTCTTAGTCAACATTACACATTCAAGCAAAATACATTTAAAATACATTCAAGCAAAAGTATTAAAATGAGATTCCTAGGTTTTTTTTTTTTTAAACAGAGGATTAACTGTTCTTACTACAATATCTTAGCATTGACATATACTCTATGGTCAACTAATTGATGTTGTACCTTCTGTGTATGAGTGATAACAGAAATCTTAATACTATATTTACAAAATTGGCCACCATGACTTATTTTAGGCAAAGGAATTAGAAGAACACATAAAATTGAAATGAACATTTTCAAAGAGTCACAGATTTAATAGATTATTATTATTTTATAAATTGCAAATTATGTTTATAAATGTACTACATGTTATAGAAATAACAATACTTATGTACTTAAAAGTATCCTTCTCCCCTTTAATTCTCACCTCCCCATTATCACCAGAGATTATTACTATTAAAATATTCAGTGTGTCTATATACAATCTTCATATAGTTGGTTAAAAACATAGAGAGACTAATATAAAGCCCTTAGATGTCAGAATATAAGGTAATAATACTTCTGCATACGTTTAAAATATCTACCTCCTAAAGTGGTTGAGAAAATCAAGTGAGTTAATATTTTCAACATCTTGTAATAGTCCCAATTGCCTTTTTAAAGTTTTGCATGTTATTCCATATTGGGGTACTTATGCATTTATTTCAATGGAGTCAGAAAAATTGAATCACTGCATCACATTTATATGTTAATGGGCACTGTCCCGGCATCCCTGATGTGTCTACCTGCCAAGAAAGGCAGTGGGAAGTGCTTTATTTGAACGGAGTTCTCTGATTTCAATGGGGATTATGGAATCCCAAGGCAGCCCCAAGATGGCGGGAGGTAAGAGTAAACATTTAATTGCCAGAAGCAAGATGAATGTGACTGCTGTAATAGGAAGCAGATCACAGCTGTAATCAGAATGGTTTTACCCATTTAGACTTTTGCGTTGCCTAATTAATAATGGGAAACCTATGAAATCATTATCAAAAACAACAAAACAGCCCTAACAATACTAACTAAAAGTTCCTTGATTAGTATAGTGAAAAATTTCTAGTAATGGTGTATTAACAATAGAAAGTCACAACCCAACTCCCAGAGTAGGAGTTTATCATATCTCTACAAAAATCTTTTGAATAAAGAGGAAGGTGACTAACCTTGAAGAAGAACCCCACACTGTCTCCTCACCCCCAAATTGTAATATGTATCTTCCTTCTAGCTTTTCTGAAAGTAGTCTTTGACCATTTACCATGTAATAGGGTAGGAAATATTACAAATTTGGTGGGAATTCACTGAAAGTGAATTGACAATCATTCCTGGTGATTTAAGAATATGGGCTTATGGAATTGAAGTACTCAGTGGAGCTTTCGTTCCTGGTGTTAACAGTGAGTCCAAAAACACATTGTGTGTTTATTTCCTCACGTCTAGAATATATAGCTTTTATAGATATGCCCAACATTAGTCAGAAATTAAGCAATTAGCTCTTACTCTGGGAATTCACTGGTCTTGTTTCTTATCACCCTAAGTCAGGATGACTAATAGCACAGCATCCCTTATATAACAACAAGCCTTGAAGTCTCATATATAGAACCATTTAGTGATTAATACAGTATGTGATTCTGTTAATGTCCACCAAGATGTGGTCTTTGCTCTGAATCAGTGATCAAATATTAATATGTTGCTGTTTTCCCAGGGCCAGAATTCACATGTCTTGTAATCAAAGGTAAGAAATGTAAGCAGCTAACTCTCTATTAACCATAATGATCTATCAATAATGATCTATCCATTTTTTTCTTCCCTTCATACAGTGCTTGCTGATTTAAGAGACATTAGTTGAAAATACCACATGGTCACTTTGAACTGAACAGGAAACAAGCACAAAGAGGAGGGTTACTAGTTGAGCTAATTAATTTTCACCCCAAATAAGGAAAGGAAGAGATTTTGTAGTACGAGCTACCAATTTCTCAGACGTTACTAGAAAGAAGTTTTGGGTCACCCCCAAAAGAAGCCACCATGATCAACAGAATTGCTTGGTAGAAAAATAATTTATAAATACTGGTTAAGACTATATGATCTCACACCAAAATGGTGGCCATAGGAGTTACGGCCATTTTGTTCTCATTTTGATATGAATTTATGTTATTATTATATATCTATATATACATAGTATTTATTGTTTTTTTCCAATTCTCTTACTATATAAAGGAATATGAAAAGCTGTCAGTAGGTTATCTTGAATTCCAATATTTAATTTATAGGCATACAAGACAGAATGTGACTCAGAATAAATATGAACACCTTTTAAAGATGGATAAAGTGTTGGTCAAATCTTCAATAATTCATCCTAATTTAAAATGGAATAAAGGGGTATTTCTATTATTTTCCAATTACCATTGTGTCAATACTCTAATTTCAGTTTGCTAATGTGATGTCACTGCATGAAAATTTGGTATGAGATGCACAAAATTAACTCCTATGAATCAAAGTAATACAGCTCCAACATAACACTGTACAGACGATCAAGCTAATATTATCTCTCCCACACATTCTTTTCATGATGTGACTGATATTCCTCCCACTGAGGATTGAGCTCTTTCTTTTTTCTTTCTTTTTTGCGAGTTCATGACCCCAGGAGAAGTAATCTTATGTGATGTGCTATGCTGGGTCACAAAAGACAATTCAGCTCCTTTCTGGATCTCTTGATCTTCTTGCGGATCAACTGCAGGAATCACATTGTGAGAGAGACTAAGCAGCCATATGGGGAGGCTACATGTATGTATTTTCACTGATAGCCCCAGCTGAGTTCCCAGCTCAACCAACAGTCATCCAACCCTTAGTCATTAAGTCCACTTTGGCCTTTGAGTGAACAAGCTACAATCACTCTCTCTACAACTAAAAATTGTATTTTGAAGGAACATTTACATACACTTAAATCATATCAAATCCAAACGCATTATACCTAATTCCAACATATGTACAGGAATAAATTATATATTCCAGAAATGTTTGACTACTATGAGATATGGAGCACCCATGGAGCCCATACTTGGCCATTCTTAAAATGTCTATATTGGAGTGTGGCGGAACTCTTTAAACAGCTCTTTACAACTGCTCCTGCCCTTTCCCAGTGCTCAGTTCTTCAGCTCCAAATAGGCACCATTTGTGATTTGCCCCAACAATATTCCCTTATATGAATGACCATTAGAGAAAGTGTTGATATCTGTGACAAGCATGACTTGACAGCAGCAGGGTTAGTATAGTAAAATAAAATTAAGAAGTGTTGCTAATGAAAATAATGACAGAAGAGTCAAACAAAGAATTCTTACTTAAGCAACTACCTGAGTTTCTCAAATACTGGGACTGAATATGATTTCAGAGTGAAAATAACTTGTATTGGCAGAAAATATTCCATGGGTCTTTTGTTTTCCTATTTAATTTTTCTTGCCAAAGAAAAAGTCATTGATAGCCACTTATATTGGACTATCTTTTCAAAGATGTATAGCAAAGTGCCTGGAAAGATAGAAATAATGTATCTCTCCAAAAGAAAAAAAAAATGACTTGTTTGCTTACTTTCTATTATAAAGTATTTAGTTTCCCTAAGTTCATTGGAACCCATTCTGTGTATCGTCATAAACCTAGGCCCATTCACATTACCCTTGTAGAAGCTGGGACAAAGAGAATTGATGTAACTATTCTGGTTCTCATGTGCCTGACTTACTGTGAATAGTGCAGTCCTTTTCTCCGATACTTACTGTGAATAGTGCAGTCCTTTTCTCCGATCCGGCAGCTTTGCGTCTTCTGCTATGTTCTATGAAACTGTGGCAATTTATGTTGACTTGGGAATACAATGGAACCTCAGAAGCTCCACCATTCTTGACAATTAGTGGTCCAGAATGAGTTGGAAACCTGGCAAATGTGATACTTTTACATGTTGTTATTCAATTGGTCTAATACTGACATTTTCTTAAAAAAATCCATAGAAATTTACATTGCAAGTTTATTGAACTGTATTTTAAAATATTGAGAGAGCACACTTCTCAGATTTCTATTTATTCTGAATGTTATAATCTTTGAAAATGTCTAGTAAAACCTCATTAAATGCATGTTTATCTAAATCGCATTGAATTTAAATTTTTAAAAAATAAACCTCCTGACTAATAATTTATTGTCTAGGCAAACACGATTATTGTCTATCATTCTAATTTAGTTTTCATCAAGATTATTTTTGTTTCTTTGGGGTTTAAATTATGTTTCCAATCCATTCCATCTTATTTAAAATTTACTTTACATCAATGTTTGTATACCATTTAAAATTGCACATTTTAAAACATCTGTTTCAATTAAGCTCTCTCTTATTACCATATTTGCTGCAGCTGTTTCTATCACTGACTGACTGATACCAGAAGTTTATTTGGCTTAATTTTCCTTTTTTTTTAATTTTATTTTAGGATGAAATGCATTTTTAAAAAATTAGATTAGGGCAAACATTTTCCTGTTATTTTCTTTGTGTCTTTGTTAGTTTATTCTTTGCTTAAAAGGAATTAAGTGGTGTTGAGACAAGTTTGGAAGGAAACACTAACTATGAGTGGAGACATGTAGAAGGAGTTTTTACATGCTCAGTTGCAGGCAGAGGACTCGGCTGTGTCTTCTAGCACTGGACAACGTCACTACTGACAGGAATCTGAAAGCAGAGTAATTGACGCTGGAAGCAAAAAACCTTGAAGCTATATTCTTCCTCATTAGACAATACTCACTGCCCCGTGCCTTCCCCAAATCTTTTCTAAAAGTTTTATTTTCTGTATTCTTGTTTAGAAATACTTCAGAAAGACCTAGACATAGACGTTGTCATGTAAACTACAGAATTTTTTACTTTGAATAATTGTGTCACTTTAGACCTAAAGGAGAAACAAATGAATCAATGTGTTATTCACAGACTTCTAAATATTCTGGTAGTTGGTTACATTACTCACATCTTTCCAAACTACAAAAAGGATTTTGAGCCCTTTGTTGCTTGTATCTATTGAATATATTATGACATTATTTCTTTCTATCTATCTATCTATCTATCTATCTATCTATCTATCTATCTATGCAGTGTCTTGTTATTGTACCATTACTTGGACCACATAAAATAAAAACAATTGGAAGTGAGACATTTCGTAGCTTTTTCATATTTGTAACTTTCTATTAGAAATATCCACAATAAGAGAATGTGTGTGGCACTTAAATGATGCTGCTTAATAGGCTAGAGAACTTTAAGCCAATTTTACATATAATATAGTTACGCTCTTCACATGAATACTAAGTGAACTTTTATGCCTCCACTTTGTGAAGGAAAAAAGCTGAAATTCAGAAAATTTTACATGATCTGTATTCCCAAAGTCACATACATACTAAGTGATGGAAGCCAAACAGGAACCTTGGTCTTTAGACTTAAAACATAGCTTCCTTCCCTTTCATGTGCAAGTAATGAATATGTCACATGTCTATTTTTGTATAATTCACTTTATGTTTCTAATTCCAGCTCAATCAATAACTGTGTTTTTTTAGTTGTATAAGCATACAATGACACAGAACAAATAAACCTCAATCTTCAATAGCAGAGTAGGGTGACTATAGTTAGTAACACTGTATAGTTTATTTCCAAGTAGTTAGAAGAGAAGGCTTGAAATGTTACCAACACATAGAAATGATAAATACTCAAGGTCATGGTTACCCCAAATGACTTGACTTCATCATTACATATTCTATGCATATAGAAAATACCATGTGTACCCCATAAATATGTAAATATTTTGTATCAGTAAAAAAACTGTGTATTTGTCAATGGGCAAATAATTTTTACTCTCGAGTGTTCATTTTTTTATTTAGATACAAAAAAAGTTTGGATCAATGATTCTCTAGATTTCTTCCAATTCTAAGTTCCTTGTTGATACATTATTTTATATAACCAAATTTTCCTATGCAAAGACTCAGAATTTAATGTTATCTTAAGTAGATTATTGACACATACTTATATGCATGTGAATATTAATATATCACGTTAAATATAACATATATACTGTACATGTGTGTTATTTTTCATACTATTGCAGAAAATAAATCTTTCTACAACAGTCTAAATTAGTAAAATTATTATTTTTGTATATGTTATATGAACAACCTCTTCATCCCATTTTCTTGTATTCAAACAATACTAACTTCAGGAAGAGTAAAATATTTAACTAAAATTTAAGACATTTCCAAATATATAGTGGTAAATATTTCCTTATGTGATCATTTTAAACTGATCTAGGAAGTTTTAACCCTTTTAATAACAGATATTTTATGACTTACTATAAAATTGTTCTGTCTCATTACCAGATAGATTTTGCTAGAGAATATTTTGGATAGAGCAGCTGACTCTTGATGGTAAACATTTTGTTTGCTATTGCCTTTTCCCCTCAACCTTAAAAATTGTCAGACTCTTCTTGGCCATGATAATAATGTTGTTAATAAAGTAAAACCCTAAATAAAGTGTTTTAATAGATGAGTTATAAATGATAGGGATGAGATATAAAAGACTCTCCAGATTCTTTTGATTTGGTCAATTAACAAAAATAAGGACATTTATGTTTGATATGTGTACCCTTCTACCTATCTTAATAGGAGTCTTTTTAGATATGCGGTGATTGTTTCCATTTAGGTAGTTTATAATTTCCATAAAAACATTTTTGAGATTTACATTTATGAAATATAAAATAAAAAAAAACTTCTTATGCAAGTAAGAAAGGAAATAAAGGAAATTAATCATAGTAAGATATTGAAAAGATACTTGAAAAATTTTATATGAATAGCTACACTAATTGCTGGGGCCATTCCTTGCTCATATAGCTATTTATCAAAGACAGAATGATAAATATAAGCTATGGTTTATAACATCCTTTTGAAAATATTAAAATAAATAATTCATATTGTGCACAGATGACTAAATGCAAGAGTACTGCATTGTGTATTCAGATTTTTTTCCTTTATGAATTGGGTAGGATTTCACTGAACAAAGCATGCACAATACCTTTCGATGAATTATTGAAATCATTAAGTTTTAGGAGACTTTTAAATTATGAAAATCCTGCTAAACCATCAGAATAAATTGAGTTAAGGAGTTTTAGTGTAAGTTTTAAATGTGTAATTCACAAAACTATGGAATTTACGCTCATGAGCTTGTAATTCTATGGAAGCAAAAATGAGTGCTAGTAAACATGTGAACATCTTATCTTCTCTTTATTGTATGAACTCTGCACTTTTAAATTTGTTGATTCTATCAACATGAAGTCTATTAAGCCGTTTTGATCTATTTTATACTTGATACTGTGAGTGGCACGCATCTAAGTGTACTTGGAACAGAATATTTGCATAGAAAGGAAAACTACTTCTCTTTTACTTCTGGTCAATTTTTATTTTATTTTAACCAACAAAATATCGTAGTTTGTTGCTCAGATAGTCTTTAATAAGATGAACATTAGCAAGACTATGTTTCTAGAATTGATGAAAATTGTTTCTAGAAGTGATGAGAAAAAAAGCGCATTGAGAAAAATAACGTCAAATATTCAGAGAAGTCCCCACTATCTCTAAATTTGTTTTTGGACAAATTACTTGCCATATTACCTCTTTGCAAGTAGACGTAGATCATTTCCTTAATCTATGGCACAGAAACTCTTATCTTCACTCTCAGTAAATGGTATGGTTACAAATTAAGTAATAAAACAGGGGCAATATGTTTTATTTTTCTTCCATTTATTAGAGAAAGAGCCAGAAGTTTTTTTCTGTAAATGGTCAGATAGCAAATAATTTCAGCTATCTTAGCCATACAATCTCTACTGAAACTACTCAGCACTTAATCTTGTAGCACCAAGGCACTCTTAGGCAATGCCTAAAATGAATGGGTGTGGCTGAATTCCAATAAAAAATTATTTACATGAACAGGTGAGGGCCCAGAATGATTGCCCTTCCAGTGGGGAGCATGTTCACAAATGTTGTGTTCTATTTAGTCATGGGTGTATATCAACATCTATCCACCTTTCATAGTGGATCATAAATGTCTTCAGGATCTGCATGCCCCCTTTATCTAACTCAGTACTAGACACCATTGGTATCTGGATCCAAAAGCCTTTCTATAACTCTCTCTTGTGACTGGGGCTTGATCTGTTTAGTTGGTTCAGTTATGGTCTGCCGACGCATATTAGGCTAAATACACAGTAGAAGAAGAATCAAACTACATGTACTGTAAGTGCATTTCTTTCCAGTTTTAAATCATCAATTAAAATTCATCAAAGAGTGTATTTAATGCTATATATTGATTAAATTACAGGTTATTTTGTACATTTTGTACGTTATTTAATGAGGCTTTTCCCATCATACAAACAAAGACTGTAAGGATGATTAGAAGACTTGGTTTATGTCTCTGATAAAACACCCCCTGAAACACTTATTGAAATAGCTCAATATTAGCTGATCTCATTTAATACATATTTTTGGAAGACTGATATGTCTGTACTATGAAACTTCAGAGTATATTTGGAAGAAAGAGTAATGGTTTACTCATCTCTGTCTCATCTGGTAAATGTCATTATTTCAGTGTTATTTGGGGATAGAAGTATGTTGCAATCACTCAAAATCAGACTTATTATCAATGTATAGAGAATGTATCAACATCTTTTTTTCTATTTCAATGTATTTTATAATACAAAACCACAAAAATAGTGACCACTTAAAGCAGTCATTGACAGTAATACTTAGGATTATGTTTTGGTATAAGGTAACATTTGAAATCAGATGAGTGGTGTAAGCAATACTGAATTATCCTCTTTGGTTAATTGTTTACTATTCCCTTGGGCAGGCCATTTATTTGATATATAGTCAAATATGCTTCTTAGATTGTATGATTATATTTTATTATATAAATTAGCATTCAGAAGCTAAGGATACCCGTGCATTCATTTAAATAGGGTTTGCATATATACTTAGGCAAATGTTTATTTATTCATTTCCACCCCCATTTAATTTGCACATACTTTTAGTCCCTTTTGGCTGTTAAAAAGTATCATTTACAGAGTTTCAATCTTTGGTATTTTAAAGGAAAATATCTATAACCTTAGTTTTCTTGGGAAGTTCAAACAAAAGGTCTATATATAATACATGATCAATATATTATATTAACATGATTAAAATTACAATTTATCCGCATAACTAAAAATATAAAGGGCAAGGAAATTAATGGTACTGATTACCCACTGGGTACTAAACACTATGAACCTCAGAAATTTCAATGCATTAGGTTTCAGTCAATCTATTTTCCTAATATGGAACCCCCGAAATGAACACAATACTCCCCCCAAAAACCTCAAGCTGGACAATTCCTAAGATTTTTGTTGCGTTGGTTAAGAGAAAAACAGGAAAGAAACTAAGAAGTCTGAGAGAAAACACTTAAGAAAATAGACATTATGCCTGGTGCGCCTTCCGCTCCCAGTCTTGTGTTCCACAGTGAAACCCTCCAGGTTTGGGATATCCCCACATTGAAAGCTTTTATTGTTATGTTAACATAGCATTAAGCCTTCTTTGATCCATATATTCTTATTGTTTATCTAGAGAAAGTAAATGGTTTCAATCATTCCATTTGCTCATATGTTGATATGTCCTTTTACCAGCCACTTGTTTTACTTCAAATGATCAACCCGATTCTGTTTTCATTATTTTTCACTTTTTATTTTTTTTTCACTTTTCATTTCTTGTATATTCAAAGAGTACATGTGAAGGTTTGTTAAATGGATATATTGGGCAAGGTTGAGGTTTAGGTTTCTAGTGAACCCATCACCCGAATAGTGAACATAGTTTCCAATAGCTAGTATTTCTTTCTTTGACCCGCTCCCACCTCCCCGTTTTTGCGGCGGCCAGTGTCTATTATTTCCATCTTTATGTCCATGTGATTTTTAGTTATAATCTCTGTAGATCATAGATTTACTCTCACCACCCCCTCAACGAAAATAAAAAAATAAAAAAATGATATTCTTCTCCACTGTCCAAATCTGATCCCAGAAAAATTTCCTTTTTTTTCCCCCATACTTAGATATTCACTTAGAAGTAGAGAAAAAAAATTGGAAATTTGTGAATTCAGAAATAGATTCTAAGACTTCAGTTTAATTTCCTTTTTGTCTCAATTAGTAATATAGTTTTTGCAACAGTGAAGATGGTTTCCTTATTTTCTCTCAATAAAGAGAGAACATATTATAACAGCCTGTCTCTGATGAAAGCATTTTATTTCTTCAAAAAAAATAAAAAATAAAAATAAATCAGTGAATCCATTCCTAAGCATTGTGTATATGCCAGACATTACACTAGATGCATTGGAAATGAACATGTCTAAGCAATGCCAATCTTTTAATGCCAAGAGTAACCCTGGAAAAAATGGTTTTGCCTAACATGTAAAATTTGTATGTTTTTTTCCTTTTATGAATTATAATCACCCTTGTAATATAATTATTTTATCTCCTTCTGCATCCAGTCATAAAGATGTACTATAAATTGGTACCATCTCGTGCACTCTGAAACACTCATAAGTTTAGGGAACTGTAGTAACATTAGTATACTCTTTTAGAGTTCCACAAATTGCACTTTCTTAATTATCTCATGGCCTAAATTGGTCATATACCATATTCTTATTTTGCTCTTAAAGAAAATGAATTTAAAAATGCCTGAGTGTCTTTCTGATGTGAGTCATATTTTGTGACAGAGTGAAAATCATAAGATTTGTTTTGATCCAAAGTTCCGTGTCATTTTCTGAATTTAATTTTCTTCATTTTGAAAGTTTAAATTTCCAAGAAGATGACCCAACTAAAACCACTTACCTTTCTCTAAAACTACAAGATTCTACCCTACCTAACATAATGTTTGAACCATTATGATTCCAAATTAACATGCCGCACAGCCTGGGGAATCTCTTTGACGGAACTAGGAATAGGAGGAGGCAGGGCAAGATGGCAAATAGAAAAGTTCCATCCATCAACTTCCTGCAAGGACATCAAGTTAACAAGTATCTGCACAGAAAATTTAAAAACAAACAAACAAACAAAACCACTTTAATAAGAACGAAAAATCAGGTGAGCACTCATAGGATCTGGTTGTATCATGGGATCCTTGGGGTATCCCTTCGCCAGCTGGAAGCTTCTGTGGCCGGCTGCACCTTCTCCCTGAGTATTGCTCACACCTGCTGGCCTCGTTGCCCCAACCCGGCCTAGCAGGCTGCTCTTAGCTTGCCCTGCTGGCCTGGATCCCACACCTGCGAAGGATGAGCTAGGCGTGGTGCCGTGAGGGGCGTGTGGGTGAGTGAGTGCGGGTTCCGGCTGCTGCGCACAGTCAGGCATGAGGACGGCTGTAGAGCGGGCAGCTCCAGGCATTAGCATAGACTCCAGCTCCCTGCGAGGTTGTGACTGGACCAGATGTACTGCAGGCAGCTTCCACTGCAGGCATCCTCATTCCTCTGGATGAGAGGAATGTGGAGGCACCTGTAAGCTTGGAGACACCAGGAGCCAGAGAGCCCGCAAAGAGGGTGTTACAGCCCTGGCTTAGGGAGCCCCTAGGTCTGGGTTCCCTGAAGGGCTACAGCTCTTCTCTCTTTCTCACTGCCCACAATGTGGTGACAGGGAGACATGTTTCAGACCTGTTTGTGTTACAGTTCTCAGTCCGGCCATTCAGTGGTTCCCAAGTTCTTAGCCTACGCCCAGGAAGAATGAGGTGCACAGACAACTGGAAGGTGAGCAAGGCAGAGAGGAGGTCCATTGAGCAGCAAAACAGTACTCAGGAGACCTGCAACAGATAGCTTGTTCCCATAAGTAGATTGTCCTGATGTCTTCCCGAGTCTGAGGGAGTCCCAAGGTTGTTATGGGCTCAGACGGAGGAAGTGTATGCTGATTGGTCCATGAACGGCCATCGGTGGGCCTGGAGAAAGCACTGTAAGTTCCTCGAGGCCATGAATTCCACCTAGAACTCATAGCCCGACCCCCATGCTTCAGGCCGTCCACGATGCCCAGGCCGCTCACCCTAAGGGGCACCTGCAGCCCATGCTGAGCCTGCCTCAGACTCCCCTTGCCTCCCTCCCTGAGATTGTCGGTTCCCAAAGCTTCAGAGGGGAGCAGAGGTGCAGAGGAGGTGGGGGAGTTGCTGGCATGCCAGCACCACCCCAAGCGCATGCACACCCAGACGTCATGACAGTGCCCAGGCTCAGCTTCAACTTTACTCTGAAATTAGAGCAGGCCTAAGGAGTGGGGAGAGTCCAGGGAGCGGGAGCAGGCATTTCCGAGACTGCGGGGACAAGGCGGCTTCCCAGAACCCCGAGAGCGCAGTGATGCCCAGTTCAGGAGCTGTGGTTGTGCTGCTGTAGCCGTATCCAGGAGCAGGGTTCCTGTCCCTTTAACTCAGTAGGGGGCGGGGCTCATTCCTGTTCTGCCTCCTGTTGGCTATATGGAGTGCACCTCAGCCACGCCCCACCTCCTGCAGCTGGCATCCCGCAGTGGCTGCTCCAGATGGGCTGCTGCCGGCATCAGTTGTAACTTTATATCACTGAGAGTCATTGAAGAGACAGAAAAAAACAGTCCTGAATCACTGACGCTGTCCCTACTCCACTCCTGTCCATAGCAACTTGATGCAGAGAGCATATCTGGACACAGGGAAGGGACAACACAGAAATTGTGAGGCACTGAACTCAGTGCTGTCCTGTTAGAACAGAGAGGAAAACAAGACCAAACTCAGCTGATAACCTCCTATGGATGGATCATTTAAACCAGCCCTAGTCAGAGAGAAATCCTTGATCCTTGAGTGCCTGCAAATCGTGCCACCAAGAGTTAAAGTTCACTGTCCTCAAGTAAAGTTGAAAGGCAGTCGAGGCCATAAGAACTACAACTCTCAGGTAAGTCCTAGTGCTAAACTAGCCCCAGAGACAGGAGACTGGGGGACATGCAACATACTGAGACACCAGCTGGGGTGCTTAAGGGAGTGTTGACATCACTCCTCCCCTAATCCCAGGCTGCAAAGCAGAGGGGTCCAAAAGAGACACCTTCCCTCTGATTGAGGAGAGGAGGGAGAAGAATGGGAAGGAATTGTCTTGCATCTTGAATACCAGTTCAGCTACAAGAAGAAAGGGCATCAGACAAAGTCATGAGAGCCCCATTCCAAACCCTAGCGCCCACATGACAGTTCTGGACATATTCTGGGCCAGAAGGGGACCCTCTCTCTGCCTTGAAAAAAAGGAAACCAGTCCTGGCAGCATTCATCACCTGCTAAATGAGGGGGCCTTGGGCCCTGAATAACCAACAGCAATACCCAGATCATACACAGAAGACCTTGGGTAAGCCTCTGAGACTTACTGGCTTCAGGTGAGACTCAGCATATTACCAGCTGTGGTGGCTATGGGGCAAAACACCTTCTGCTTGAGAAAAATAGAGGGAAAAGTAAAGGTGGTTTTGTCTTGAGCTTTAGGTACCGGCATGGCCACAAGGGGGTAGAGCACCAAGTGGGCTGTGGTGTCCTCACTTATCGGACTTGGCTCTTGGACAGCCAATGCCCTAAAGGATGAGTCACCGGCCAGGCAGCATTCACCACAAGTTGACTTAAGAGACCTTGGCCCTTAAGAGAACATCAGTGGTAGCCTGGCAGTACTCCTTGTGGCCTGGGATTGTAATGGCTACAGGGTGAGGCTCTTCTGGTTTTAGAAAGGGAAGGGAAGAGTGGCAAGAACTGCAACTTGTGATTGGAGGGCCAGCTCAATAGAACATCAAGTAGAATTCTAAGGTTTTTGACTCTACTCCCTGACTCCCAGATGGCAATTCTGGAACCACACAGGGACAGGAGGACCTCCCCACACTGAAGGTAAGGACGCTTGCCTCTCTGGCTTTGCTACCCACTGATTGTAGAGCCCCAGCACCTTGAGTGAACATGGGCACTAGCCAGGGAGTGGTTACAGCAGGCCTTGAAAAAGAACCAGTGCTTTGCTGGCTTCAGCTTCTGACACAGCTCATTTATAATGGTGGTGGCCACAGGGGTGCTTGTGTCACTCCACCTGCAGCTTTAGGTGGCTTAGAATAGAGAGACTCAGTTTGTTTTGAAGAATGTAGAGAAAGAGAACAAGAGTCTCTGCCTGGTAATCCAGAAAATTCTCCTAGATCTTATCTAAGATCATCAAGGTGATACTTCTATGTGTCTGCCAGAACCACAATGTTACTGGACTTGGGGTGCCCCCTAAGTCAGATACAGCTTAGATCATAACACCCAAGTACTTTCAAATATCTGGAAAGCCTTCCCAAGAAGGACTGCTACAAATAAGTACAAACAGTGAAGACTACATTGTATACCTAATCCTTCAATGCCCAGAAACCAACAAATACCTATTATCAGCAACACTATCCAGGATAATATGATCTCACTGAATGAACTAAATAAGGCACTAGGGACCAGTCCTGGAGAAAGAGAGATATGTGACCTTTCAGACAGAGAATTCAAAATGCCCGTGTTGAGGAAACTCAAAGAAATTCAAGATAGCATAGAGAAGGAATTCCAAATCCTATCAGATAAATTTAACAAAGATACTGAGATAATTAAAAAGAATCAAGCAAAAATTCTGGAGCTGAAAAAGGCAATTGACATACTGAAGAATGCATCAGAGTTATTTAATAGCAGAATGGATCAAACAGAAGCAAGAATTAGTGAGCTTGAAGACAAGCTAATTGAAAATACTCAGAAGAGACAAAAAATAAATAAATAAATAAAAATAAAAAACAATAAAGCATGACTCCAGGATCTGGAAAGTAGCCTCAACTGGGCAAAATTAAGATTTTTTTGCCTTACATGGGAAGTAGAAAAGGAGATGGGTAGAAAATTTATTTAAAAGAAAAATAACAGAGAACTCACCAAACCTAGAGAAAGATATCAATATCCAAGTACAAGAAGGTTATAGAACAGCAAGCAGTTTTAACCCAGAAAAGACTACCTCAAGGCAAGTAATAATCAAACTCCCAAAGGTCAAGAATAAAGAAAGGATCTTAGTGGCAGCAAGAGAAAATAAACAAATAATATCTGCTCCAGTATGTCTGGCAGCAGACTTTTCAGGAGAAACCTTACAGGCCCAAAGAGAGTAGCATGACATATTTAAAGTGCCTAAGGAAAAAAAAACAAAAACAAAAAAAAACTTTCATGCTAGAATAGTATATCCAGAAAAAAAAAAATCTTTCAAACATGAAGGAGAAATAGACTTTCTTAGACAAACAAAAGCTGAGGGAATTCATCAATACCAGACCTGTCCTACAAGAAATGCTAAAGGGAGTACTTCAGTCAGAAAGCAAATGACATTGATGAGCAATACATAATTACCTGAAGG
Organism: Macaca mulatta; assembly: GCF_049350105.2. NCBI lineage: Eukaryota > Metazoa > Chordata > Mammalia > Primates > Cercopithecidae > Macaca > Macaca mulatta. The sequence goes on along the minus strand of NC_133408.1, from coordinate 24,352,230 downwards.
TACAAAACTCACTGGTAATAATAAGTACACAGAAAAACACAGAAAAGCAGTACTAAGATGGAAGTTTATAGCTATATCTGCCAACATCAGAAAAGAGAAAAAAAAACTTCAAATGAGAAATCTAACAATGCATCTAACCACTAAAGCAAGGAAAAGCCACACCCAAAATTAGTAGAAGAAAAGAAATGATGAAGAGCAGAGCAGAATTAAGTAAAATTGAAATTAGAAAAATACAGTAGATCAATAAAACAAAAGCTGTTTTTTGAAAATTTAAACAAAATTGACACATCATTAGCCAAATTAAGAATAAAAATAAATAAATACAAATAAATACAATCAGAAATGAAAAAGGAAACTTTACAACTGATACAAAAGAAATTCAAGGCTTCTTTAATAGCTACTATGAGCAACTATACAACAATGAATGGGAGATCTAGAACAGATGAACAGGTTCTTAGATACACACCACCTACCAAGATTGAACCAGGAAGAAATCCAAAATCTAAACAGACCAATAACCAGTAGAGAAATTAAAGCTGTAATAAAAAGTCTCCCACTGAAGAAAAGCCTGGGATCTAATGTCTTCACTGCTGAATTCTACTAAACATTTAAAGAACTAATACCAACTCTGTTCATACTATTCCAAAAAATCGAGGAGAAAAGAATACCTCCAAACTCATTCTATAAGGCCAGTATTACCATGATACCAAAATAAGACAAAGACACATCAAAAAGAAAACTACAGACCAGTAGCTCTGATAAATATTGATGCAAAAATCCTCAACCAAATACTAGCAAACATAATTCAACAATACATTAGAAAAATCATTATCATGACCAAGTGAGATTTATCCCTGGGATAAAAGGATTGTTCAACAAATGCAAATCAACTAATGTGATGTATCATATCAATAGAATGAAGAATAAAATGCATATGATCATTTCAGTTGATGGTGCAAAAATGTTTGATAAAGTTCAACATCCCTTCAAGATATAAACCCTCAAAAACTGGAGATAGAAGGAAGATACCTCAACATAATATGAATAAAAACCATGTATGACAAACCCACAGTCCACAGTTAGTATTATACTGAATAGGAAAAAACTAAAACCTTTTCTCTAAGACCTGGAGCATGACACAGATAACCACTGTCACCACTGTCATTCAATATAATACTGGAAGTCCAGGCTAGAGCAATCAGGCAAGAGAACAATATAAGGACATCCAAATTCAAAAGGAAGAAGTCAAATTATCATTGTTTATAGATAACATTATCTTATATTTTGAAACACCTAAAGATTCCACAAGAAAACTATCGGAACTGATAAATTCAGTAAGTTGCAAGATACAAAATCAACATACAAGAATCAGGAGGATTTTTATATACCAACAGCAAACAATCTGAAAAAGAAAGATAAAAGTAATCCCATTTACAATGGGCAAATATAAAATTAAATACCTAGGAATTAACAAAAGAAGTGAAAGACATCTATAATGTAAGCTATCAAACATTGATGAAAGAAATTGAAGAGGACACCAAGAAATGGAGAAATATTTCATGATCATGATTTGGAAGAGTCAACATTGTAAAAATGCCCATACAACCAAAAACAATATACAATCCCTCTCAAATACCAACAATATTCTTCACAGAAATGGAAAAAAATCCTAAAGTGTATATGAAGCCACAAAAGACTCAGAATAACCAAAGCAATCCTAAGCAAAAATAACAAAATTGGAGGAATCACATTACCTGGCATCAAATTATATGACAGAGCTATAGTAATTAAAACAGCATTGTATTGGCATTAAAACAGATACATAAACCAATGGAACAGAATAGAGAACCAGGAAACACACATACGGTGAACTCATTTTTGAAAAAGGTGGCCAGAACATATACTGAGGAAAAGACAGTCTCTTAAATAAATGATGCTGGAAAAACCAGATATCCATATGCAGAAGAATGAAACTAGAACCCTATCTATCACCATTTATGAAAATCAAATCAAAATGGGTAAAGACATATCTAAGACCTTAAACTATGAAACTATACAAGAAAACATTGGGAAAATTCTCCAGGACATTGGTCTGGGCAAAGATCTCTTAATACCCCACAAGCAGAGGCAACCAAAGTACAAAAGGATACATGGGATCATATCAAGTTTAAAAGCTTCCGCACAGTAAAGGATACAATCAACAAAGTAAAAAGACAACCCACAGAATGGGAGAAAAGGTTTTTGAACTACGCATCTGATGAGGGATTTATAAACAGAATATATAAGGAGCTCAAACAACTCCATGGGAGAAAATCTACTAATCTGATCAAAAAATGAGCAAATTATTTGAATAGACATTTCTCAAAGGAAGACATACAAATGGTAAACAGGCATATGAAAAGGTGTTCAAAGTCATCGATCATCAGAGAAATGCAGATCTAAACTACAACGAGATATAATCTCACCCTAGTTAAAATGACTTATATTCAAAAATAAGGCAATAATAAATGCTAGCGAGGATGTGGAGAAAAGGGTACCCTTGGACACTGTTGGTGGGGATGTAAATTAGTACCAACCACTATGGAGAATAGTTTGGAGGTTCTTCACAAAACTAAAAATTGAGCAACCATATGATCCAGCAATACCATTGCTGGATATATACTCCAAAGAAAGGAAATTGGTATGTGAAAGAGATATCTGCATTCTTATGTTTGTTCCAGCACTTTACAATAGCTAAAATTTGGAACCAATCTAAGTGTCTATCAAGAGATAAATGGATAAAGAAAATTTGATAACTATACACAATGAAGTACAATTCAGTCATTAAAAAGAATGAGATTCAGTCATTTCCAACAACGTGGATGGTACTGGAGATCATTATGTTGAGTGAAATAAGCCAGATACAGAAAGACAAATAACACATGTTCTCATTTATGTGTGAGATCTAAAAATCAAAACAATTGAACTCATGGACATAGAGAGTAGATGGGTGGTTTCCAGGGGCTGGCAATGCTTTTGAGACTGGGGATGTGGGGTTGAGATGGTTAATTGCTACAAAATGAAAACCTTAGAGAGAATGAATAAGACCTATTCTTTGGTAGCACAAGGTGACTATAGTCAATAATAACTTAATTGTACATTTAAAAATAACAAAGAGTGTAATTAGATTATTTGCAACTCAAAGGATTAATGCTTGAGGAGATGGTTACCCCATTTTCCATGATGTGCTTATTTCACATTGCATGCCTGCATCAAAACATCTCATGTACCCCATAAAATGTACACATTGTAGCCAAAATTTGTTAAAAAATAAATAATACAAACTAGGAGTAATGCTCTCTCAACACACAATAATTTAAGTCTTCTAAATTTACAATACAACTATGTCTGCGATACCAAATGTCTCATTGATTTCATTGAAGTAATGCAAAACTCACAAAATCGTATTATGCAAAATAATACAAATTTAGCATGAGGTTGTAAGTTTATATCTTTAGCATTATTATTTTACATTTTAAATGAGGCCATTTAATGCTATTGTTTAAAAATGAGAGCAAAAGTATGGTTCTAGTTGAGAAAATCAAATTGGATACCCTAAAGATGCATTCGTTGAGAAGCTGTATCATTCTGTATTCAGTGCCTTGGACAGTACTCACCACAGAATTATTACTGTCTGGGTTCTTTTTAAGAAAAATTGGAAAGAGTAAGATGAACTAGGTAGCTATCAGAAATAATTTGATAAATGACAGGAAAACAACTACTTAGTAAAATATTTGGCAATACTCTTTCCAGTTCTGCAATCTAAAGTCATCTTTCATTTGTCATATTGTAGTATTTGGAAAATATCATGTCAGAATATGATATTTGGTACATTATAGGATATTTGATATATGAAAGTCGGCTGAAATATATATGACAAAAATGTAAACCTTCTGTTTCAAGTAATATAGAAGATACAGGATGACAGACAGTATCAAGGTTGGAGAAAGAAAAGAACAACATATTAAATTTTTGTAAAATAAAACAAACTTTTATTACATTTAACAAAGAACTAGCAAAATAGTAAGAATGCCTTGGGAACCACAAACAAAAATAAAGCAGAAACCATGGGTTGGAAACAAACAACCCACCTATTCTCACACTGAGGACTTCTGACAGCTCCTGTGAAACTGAAGATTCTGAAACGACAGATGCACTAAACAGATGAGACAGGAAGGAAATTCGCTGGCTGATAAAAGTTTGGAATGTAATCTTACGAGAATCCCACATACGGCATTGACTCCAGATGATCACAGTCATAATTGGGGGATAATTTAAATAAGCCTAACTATACAGTAAAGAATAGCAAAGAAAATTACCTGAATGCAATACTAGGTAGAGGATCTCACATACACACGGAAATGAGCAAATGTTTGTAATCACTTAGTAGAAACCAGCACATAAATGGTTACCATGAATAAATTCATGGCAATAAATATAAAAACTGATATGAAATTAATATGTTCCAAAGAACAAATGCAACTTATAAAAATTGTCTCAGGAAGAAACAGAGTAATTGCATTGCCCCAACACTGTTAATGCAACCTAATTAGAAATTTTTAGAAAAAAACCTTTACAGAAAGTAATTCTGGTGCAGAATGCTTTGCAAGTGAGTTCTACAGAGTATTAAAGAAACATAATTCTAACGAAGAAGCTTGGAAAAGAGAAAAACCTCAACCCTCAGTCTCATTTTATATGACATGCATAACTCTGATACCCAAATAATTGAAATAGATTAAATTAAAGAAAAATACACATCAATTTCACTGGAAATAGAATTATAAGTATCATGAGTTAATTGTTGAGCAATGCATAAAAATATTGTGAAAAACTATATAACATTAATAAACTGAATGGTTAATGTTAGAAAATATAGCATATATGGCAAATAAATTATTATTCCCTTAAGTCTAGAAAATGTGATAGGTCAAAATTATAATTACCACTTAAAACTCTTATTAATTCCAAATAGTAGGCAACCTTTTCATCTTATAAGAAGCATAAACAAAACACTAAACACAATGATAAATGATGAATTGTTAAAAGGATACTCTTTAGTATAAGGAAAACTTTAAGGACTTAAAGGTAGTACTACTTTTATTTTAAAATCATAAACATTGAAAGTTCCTATAATTATACGAGGGTAAAAACATAAAGATAAATATTTATTTTAAAAAACAAATATACAGAAGATTTAATAGAATATACAGGTAAATTTTTTAAATTTATAAAGTCATTTACAAAGTTTGATATTTTAAAAATCCACATTAAATTAAAATTCACTTTTATAAAACAGTAATGATCAATAAGAAAATACAGTTTTAAATTAAAAGCTTTTTAGTTTTTAACAAATATAAGTTAATAGGAAAAAGCTAATACAAATTGTGCAGTTATTATTAAAGAATATTTACAAAATGTTGGAACACATTGAAAAATATCTAGAGACATATCTAGCTTGTGGATATGAATATGCAACATTGTGGATATGAAATTATAATTCCAAATCAATCTACAAATGTTTTAATGGCATTCAAATAAGATATTGCTAGAAAAACTGATTGTACTATCTATATAAAGCAATACTCTTTTATCAGAACAGTGGATATTTTGGTCCAGTTTCATATTTGTTTTGGGTGCTGACCTGTGCATTATTGAATATTTGGATATTTGGCAGTATCCCTTGTCACTCCCCACCAGTCAAACTTCATGGCAACAAATCATGTCTCCAGACATTGCCAAATGTCCCATCCCACTGTCAGCAAAATGGCCCCAACTGAAAATCATTGATACAGAGAATGAAAGAATGGAAATAGCGAAGACTTGAAGAAAAATAGTGGGAGGCCTTGCTCTGTTCGATTACAGGTTATAATGCTAAGTTTTGGTGATTAAAACTTTAGGTATTATCTCTACAGTAATAGGAGGAATTCTTCAATACTCATGAAGTAAGTAGTTATTCATATGAGAAACAATGAAGTTTCATTCCTTACAATATGAAAAATCAATAACACTTGTATAGAGAAATAGATGTAAAAGGAAAATTTATGAAACTTTTAAAAAGCAACATAAAATAATCTAAATTTAGGTAGGAAATAATTTCTTATATAAAACAAAGAATTACAAGCTATGTGTAGATAATCAATAATGTTGACTTATTCAATACAGAATGACATTTATTTAAAAATGCATAATTGGAGTGGAAATATAGGCCACACTTTGTGAGAGTGGTATCTGTAATGAATCAAATCTTTTTATTCATAAAATGTAAACAACCTGTATGAATCACTACGAAACAACTCACTTTATGGAAAGATGGTTGAAAACATCAATAGTATTTCACAGAAGAAAGTTAAATAAACCATAGCCTATGAATATCAGAGAAAAAAACAAAAACAAAAATGATTAGCCCATTGAATATCAGAGAAAAAAACTTGAAATCTATAGTAAAATTTATTTTGCATTCAGCAAATTTATAATAATTGAAATATATTAATATCAAGCATGTAAGTATTAGAACAACTAGAAGTTTTCATCTAACCAATAGTGGGAATGTAATTCCTACATTCTGTTGTGTTTTATTATTTTTGTTAATTCCAGTGAAGATGAATATGTACATTAGCAGTTATTCATTGCTATCATCAAGAAAACCACCTTCTGGGATTCAAGGAAATATTGCTTAGTGTGAGCAATGAATACATATATATATATATATATATATATATATATATATATATATATATATATAGTGTGTGATTAATCTAAATAGATTAATTTTATTCTATTTTATTTTCAATGTATTTTACAATAAAAATGCTTTTAAAATTAAAAAACGTATAGCCAATGTAATTGCTGTAGTACACCATCGCTATTAAAAATAAACCATCATTCTCAGCAAACTATTGCAAGAACAGAAAACCAAATACCGCATGTTCTCACTCATAGGTGGGAATTGAACAATGACATCACTTGGACACAGGAAGGGGAACATCACACACTGGGGCCTGTTGTTGGGAGGGGGTAGTGGGGAGGGTTAGCATTAGGAGATATACCTAATGTAAATGACAAGTTAATGGGTGCAGCACACCAACGTGGCACATGTATACATATGTAACAAACCTGCACATGTACCCTAGAGCTTAAAGTATAAAGAAAAAAGAAATAAATAAATAAAAGATAAAAAAGCTCTTCTCATCCTAGAATCTTTTTAAATGCTCCACAGCATCAATGTGTTACTCTTGGTGTGAGATATACACTTCTTTACATAAATATGGTTTTCTTAACATAATGCTTAGCCAGGCTATCTGCTATCATCTGTTTATCCATCTTTTGGTTGTTTCACTTAATGTTATTTCACATTTTTAAAAAAGGTTCTACTTGTTTGTTTCAGTTATTTTAAGATAGTGGACTGTAAGACATCCTATTCCAAAATGAGTTACAAATTCGATGTTAATATCCAACTAATATCAAGTTCTACTGACAGTTCACTGAGTTTAATTCACTACGTATACATAGTCAGTTACTAGTTCTGCCATCACATTTTATAAAAACAGTTCTGACAAGTCTTCACATTTGTAGCAATTTAATAGAGTGATATGGAATGTAAATGAACTAGAAAATAATGCATTAGAAGCTCCACATATCTAAATTAGGATGGATACAGTAATTTTCTCATTTTTGGTAACTGCCAGCATTTTTAGCTAGGTAATTACCTGTATGATTATGTTTTTACATAAACCAGAATGCTACCAAACTTAAAATGAAGACAAAATATATTAAGTAAACCTAAGCATAAATACACATATAACCAATATTCTTAGGAATATTAATTTTCAGTGGATTTTGACATTAAACATATTTCAAGTGTTAAAACACATATTTCCCAGCACACTATGACTTTTACAATTTTATAAAATCAAATTTATTGTCTTTCCTTTGAATGTTCTTGAATTCTTTTGATTGTTAAAATGTCCTCCATCTGGGTGCGGTGGCTAATGTATGTAATCCTAGCATTTCGGGAGGCTAAGGCAGGAGGATCACATGAGGCCAGCAGTTCGAGGCCAGCCTGGGCAGCATAGTGAAACCCCATCTCTAAAAAATTTTAAAAAAAAGATTAGCTAGGCATGATGGCATTTGTTTGTAGTCCTAGCTACTTGAGAGGCTCAGATGGGAGGATTGCTTAAGCCTAGGAGGTTGTTGTTACAATGAGCTATGATAGTGGACTACACAGCAGCCTGGATGACAGAGTGCAATACTGTCTCTAAGAAACAGACAAATAAATAGAAGATAAAAATGCTCTTCTCATTCTAGAATCTTTTTAAATGTTCCACAGCATCGACACATTATTCCCGGTTTGTAGTATACACTTTACATTAGTATGTTTTTTTAAACATAATGTTCAACCAAGCTATCTGCTGTCTTTTATTTATCCACCTTTGGTTATTTCACTTAAATATAAGATTATGATTTTATAATATTTTATCCATTTTAATCTTTTATAAGGCCATAATATTTTAATTGATCACTTATTAAAAATATAGGTGTTAAACCCTGTTCTAGACATTGAAGAAGAAACAACTTCTTGATCCCAATACTTGTGTGTTCTAGGAGAAAACAAAAACTTAATGAAGAGAAAACACCAGAAGTTACACATGTAGTCACTTTACATAAAGTAGTAAATGATACCCTGATTTAGAAGGTCATGTAGTATCTTTGAGAGCATTACAAGCGCACTTTAGCCAATCATGAAAATGGTTTAGCTTGTCATGACCAACATTTTAAAATGTAGAATAAAATAGTGGACTATGGTAAAGAAAGCATAGTATGACATAACATAAGATTCAAGGGAAAAATCAGGTACTATATCCATGGAGTAAATATCCTCAGAATTTGTTTTTTACAATAAGTATGTATGAAACTGCATATGTATATCTATGTGTATTTGTTTGTATACTAGATCACAATATAAAATGCTTTTCTTATCATCAGTCCAACGGAAAATAATCAAAAACACTGAGTTATTGTAAATACCCTTTTATATAAATAGGGCTGAGATATAACTGAGATATAACAGTTATTTAGTGATTTCTATATACTATGTTATCTTCTAGGTGTTCCTCATTTAATCCTCACAACAATAATATTATATTGTCTTAATATCATTTTCTTTTTACAGCAGAGGAAATTGATGCAATGGACAGCTGAAGCACTTTCTTAAGTGAAGTTTCAGGATGACATGATAATTTGAATATACACTCATTATTGTATACACATTTAAAACAGGGTTTGAAGAGTTATTTTTCACTATTGAGTGAGAAAAGCATTCTTCTGTTTTGGAAACTGTTTGGTTCTTTTTGCCTCAGTTCTTTATTCTCATGAAAATGCAATAATGTTTGAGGATAGAAGTACAAGCACCTCTGCTATTTCTTTGTACATTTACTTGAATCTATTTAAGACCTCAGATGTATTTTGATAAAATAATATCTAAAAAGATTGAAATTCATGTGCCAATAAACAGTCCCTAAAAGTGTCTTGAAGATGGAGGTACTCTTGCTCGTGTACCCACTTTCTTTGACTAATCTAGAGATTTGAGCTTCTCTGTGCTATTGTTCTTTGCACAGCTCTTTGTGGTAATATTTAAGTTCTCATTTCTACCCTTGTTCACAGAGAAGCTACTCAGATTTCCAAGTATGCAAAATTCCAGTGAACTTCTGTGAATGCCTTCTAACTTCTTTTTGCCATATTATTTGATTACCTACAGAATGTCAGGTTTTTTTCATCTGTTTTGCAATAGTTTGTTTTTGTTCAGTTTTTCCCTAATAGAGAGAAAATAGAACAAATGACTAGAGAGGCAAGATGTTGGTTCATACCTGTACTTGCAGTTGCCACACAGGCAGGTCATGTCTACTGTGACTACTGTTTGTTTCTGGTCAGAAAATACCCCACATAACAGAGTGTGACATATAGAGAATTAAGGTGATTAAAACTATTTCCCTATTTCTCTGGGACCATGTGACCTTTCCAAGCTCAAAAGATAGATTGTCCTTTGTAGTTACGTGTTTCTCATCCTAGGTAATTTTCAAGCTGACACTTTTGTTTGGTTCAGCTACCAGCATTAAAAATGAAATGAACTGGGCTGTGCTCCCTATTAACCCAAAGATAGTGTATGCCAATGGAAGAGTATGTGCAAAAGAACAGCAAGTCTACTGGATAGCGAGGGATTTTTTGAAAGTAGTATTCTGTGAGAAGGGAGCAGATATTGCTGCTGGGTATAGGATATTTAGGATTTTGAGATCTAAATGAAGTTCTTTAAACTTTGTCGGAATATTATATCCCTGCAGAGTGCTCGGATGTCATCCGATATAATAGATGAAGAGTAAAGCTCAAGTACACGTGTTTAGCCCCTGTAAATCCTTCGACAACCTTGAGAGGTCAGCCCATGAGGCTGGGTGCCCAGTGTTGAAAGTTTAAGTTCTGTGGCATTTAACTGAATAGAAGAATCATGAACAGTTTCTGATAATTAATTAAGGCGGGGGCATAGAGCTGGGATTATCTGATAATCATTGGCTCAAATGATAAAGTTATTATATATAAATTTTGGCTTATCATACAAGCTAAATTTACATGCTAAACTTTGGCTTTGGAAGATGATAGGAATAGGGTGGCTTGTATGGGCTCAGGTAGACAGCGCTGCAGCACGTGATGTCAGCTGAGGCTGCGGGTATCTGGGCTTATCTGAGAATAAACAACCAAAATGGCTCCCTCACATGGCGGGCAATTGCTGCTGCTCTTTGCTGGGATTTCATCTGCGACAGTTTATTTGAATGATACAGGTGGCCTTTCCCTGCAACCTGGGCTTCTTAAAACATGGTGACTGCCATCGAAGAGAAAAAAAGTAGAAGGTGCCAAACTTTTCAAAGCTTGGCAGAGTACCAACATGTCACTTTTTCTGTCTTCTAATAAACTTGATCCCCTAAAAGGGAGTGGAATATACATACAAGGAGAGAATGAATTGAATGCACTACCTATGGAGCCTTCTGATCACAAAAGCCTTTTATGTTAACCACATATTTATCATATCCAGCACCCTTTATTCCTTCAGTTAAAGACTCTATTGATCTGCCTGCACACTCACTGACCTTTCCTTTGGCTATGTGCCATCTGTTACTAAACCTATAGAGTGAAATTTTTATTTCAGATATTACTCTTTTCAATTCTGGCATTGTCATTCAGTTTTCTTTTATAGTTTGTATTTCAGGACATTCCATGTATTTATTATGATGTCTTTTGTCTAAGCCCTTGAAACTTTAGTGATGGGTCTGTTAAATTTCCATCTGCTAATTTCAATTTCTGATATTTCTGTTTTTATATTGTTTCATATTACCGCTTCATCAATTGCTACAGTCTTGGTGACTTAAAACAACACAAATTTATCATACAGATCCCTAGGTAGGGAGTCTGACACCACGGGGCTCACTGGGCTAAAATGAAGGTGACTGCAGGACTGTGGGCTAGGGTTTTTCTAGTTTTTCTAAATTCAGCCTCTAGAAACTAGTCTTTCTTGTTTCTAGAGACTGAATTTACTAAATTCTTGTTTTAATATGATACAAGATACTCTTAACCCACACCATATTTTAATCAGGACTTCTATTTTTAGGATGTCAATAGGAGGTTTTGATTAACACCACATGCACTCTTTAACGTCTACTTTTGAGAACTTATTTCTATTCATTTTGCCCATTATATTTTATGTCAGTCCACTTACAAAAACCACCGGGTGCTCTGCAGATCACCAAAAGCATGCCTCAAACTTACTCCAATAATTGGCGTCCTCAGAGAATCTTTTTCGATGTTTGAAAATATGTCCTCGCTCTGACATTTTTCCAAACCCTATCTATGTATTTCTCCATCTGTATTTCTGTCCACCTCATCTATCTCTATCACTCCAGCTCTTACACTGAAATACCTATTTCACAGGAAAGTTCTATACTGCTAATATGTAAAAATGGGTTTATAAGTCAGGTAGAAGTCCTATATTGAGAATACATACTTTTTTTGAGGCTTTAAAATTGTCACTTCTACATACTTCAGAACGAAAAATGAAGCACATGAATATCTACAACAAACTGTGTGGGTGTGTGTTTGTGTGTGTTTCTTGTGGCCTGTAGTAGATTCAAGAATGTCACCTTTCCCCCAGAAAAGAAAAACATGAGGAATCTAAGAGTTCACTTATGCTAAATCAGTTTTAGCTATGTACATCCTACTCAGTCAATTTCTGACATGTTAATCTATTTCTTTATCCTTAAAGACGGGATTGTGAGTGTGTGTTTTGTGTGTGTGCTTTGTCTATACATAAATATGAATTCTTTGTTGTTGAGCTTTGTGTGCATGACAGAGAGAGAGAGAGAGAGAGAGAGAGAGAGAGAGTGTGTTAGCGATTTAGAAGGTATAAACTTTAGGTTTCCCCTAGAGGAAAAAAGGTGCAGTTTATTTCTCAGCACTCAATTAGCTACCTTTCCTGTTACTTCTATGTTGAAAAGCGATGCTTATCTTGACTAATTAATTTGTTCCTGTTCATTCTATATTTCTAGAATATAGCACATAACATCATTTGTTGAGATAAATGATGAGTAATTAAACAGATATTTCTGGAAGAAATTTGACTTATGAAGAAATATTTGAAAGTATCAACTGTGTCAACAAAGTGGTAGACCTTGGAAATAATCAAATTATTCTACATATTTCTTTATAATTTTCCAAGATAGATGGTTTAATTTTATTACATTTATTACATTACAGACTCAAAGTTGGTAAACATCAATTTGACATGCACTGTTTTGCTTCTTATCAAAGTTTATCTCCATCTAGTCAACATTAATACAATCACACCAACTGACGAAGTTTTCTTTAAAAAGCAACAAAAAGAAATGCATGTAATAACATCAAATTTCACTTCTAGAAATTACTGGCAAGCTTATTTTGCTTACTTTTCCATTCTAAAGCGCACATTTTCATTTCCCATAAAGTGCATATTTCCATGACTCGTTTTTATCACCTCTTAAAGTAAACATCTATGCTATGCGGCCTCTAGTTATGGCCAAGGAGCAGTGATGTGTAAACAAACTCTAGGTATATTTCAGGTGAGACAAAAATGTGAATTAGATCATGCAGACAAGGCAAAATGACCTCATGTTTAGAAATTGAACATAGAATTACCGTAGAAGCTTCATTAAGCAATTGTGCTACAGGAATAATATTATGTAGATAAGGTGGCACAATACTACAAAACAGATTCTAGAATACTTTAGGGTGGTCTATTATCAACCAATTCCTTTTATTTCTGTAATTGAACTCACTCAAACAGCTGCTGTCATGGAACCAAAGTAAATTAGTTGCTAGCCTACTGCCATTATATATACACATATGCACATACACATATAGGTATGTAAATGTATATGTATATTCTCTTTGGCATAGAAAAAACCTGCTTATATGACAGCCAAAAACTCAAAAAAAGAGAGAGCTAAGGTTTTAATTCAGGTGATTTTTGTTGTTGGCTTGCCAGAAAATGACCATATATTTTGGCAGTGACCATAATGATGTGGATCATAAACAAGCAGAATTAAGGCAGGATACTAAGGGAAAGAATTCAGGTAGCAGATAGTTATATAAATGAAAGGCACTGAAATGTGAAGCCAGCGGAGACTCAGCTGGAAGTAGGGGCAAAAGTACGCTCACCGAATAGGACATACATAGCAGAGAGACAAGGCGCCAATGAGGAATAGATTTTGCCTGAGGCTATGAAGCAACAATAAGTCAGGATTCTAGATTTTCCCTCCCAGGTTATAACATGATTATTAATTAAAGTGTTATTACTTTCATTTAGGCATTGATGAATGTGATCTTAAAAACTTATTTAGTTAATTCAACCTGTAGCATGTGTCAGAAACTACAAATATTTGCTTTGACTTATTGATAATTGTAAAAGTTCACTATTATCAACACCATTTTTGCTGAAAGGAATTTAGGTTCAAACAGTTTAAGAAATTTGCAAAACATCAAACAGAGAATTATTTGGCAAAACCAACCAACACAAACGCATTTTAGCTATAACACCTCATGTAATCAGGAAAGTGTGGAGGGGTGTGTATCTGAGAAGTATAACCATGATCCTTGCCTTTTTTTTTTTGCCTTTTGTCATTATTCCTCTCTTTGTGAAACATCCATTTGTTATTTCTGCAGATTGATTTTCTTCATGTAGACAAACAAGGGCACTCAGTGACTCCCAGGTTCATATTTTCTAGTTTTTTCTATTAGATAACAGGGGTGTTAGTCCCTGCACTCCAATTTAAATAATTCCCTCAACAAACTCCAACTGGCCTTTGATTTAGTCCATACACCCAATCCCTGACACTGTGACTAAGAAAGTGGGATTGTGGTTGTCCAATATGGATGGGTGCTGAACTTAGTCCATACACTGTTACCAGGGAGGCAGTCATGTAGGAAGAGGGTGGTTGTATTAGTTTGCTAGGGCTACAGTAACAAAGTACCAAAAACTGGCTAACTTAAACAACAGAAATGTATTGTCTCACAGTTCTGGAGGCTAGAAGTCCAAAGCCAAGGCATTGTCCAAAGCAGGGTTGTTCCTTCTAAGAGCTGTGAGAGAAGAATCTACCCCAGGCCTCTTTCCTTGGTTTGCACAAGGCTGTCTTCTCCCTGTGTCCCTTCATGTGCCACTATTCCTGTGTTCATGTCTGTCTCAAAATTTCCCCTCTTTATAAGGATGACAGTAATCTCACTTTCACTTGATCACTTCTATGAAGACCCTATCTCCAAATAAGGTTGCACTCTGAGATACTAAAAGTTAGGACTTCAATAAATGAATTCAGGTGTAAGGGGTTGCAAAATTCAACCCGTAACAGTGGTTCTTCTTTGAACAATATGGGTGAGGTTTTTCAAAAGAATACAGGATACAATTTCTTGATTACAAACTACATCATTTCCTATGTAGTCACTATGATGCCGATGCACACTCAGTTGCTCCAGCCAAATGGTATGTAATTAGGAAAGGTTGTATACCTAAGGTCCATACAAGCTAGAGAACTAAAAATTTAGGGCCTCGTGACATTTTCTGCCTTTTGTCACTGTTTTTCTCTCTGTGATTCCAAATGGCTTTGTCTCTTCAAAGCTTTATGCCATATCACAATATATTATACCTCTTTTATTTTCCAAAATCACAAATAATAAATATAATTGTGTAAATGCATTTTTTCAAAGTATATAGAAAGATTTACCTAAAAGACTTTGTTCCACCAGTATTGTTTACATTATGGGACAACTAAGGCCCCTGCAGATGAGGGTGTTCCAATAGTGTTTAATTAATTTGCAGAATCAGCACTATGTTTTGGATGGATGGCCAAGTTAAATGAATCTGCTATCACCAACCAGCCAGCATGAGAGAAACAGATCATTGAGTCTGTAATTTTCACAGGTAATAAAGATCTAAAAATAATCACTGAAGGCTTTGCCCCCTCCTATGATTACAGATTTAACCCCTAAAGATACAAACTAAAACCATAACGCTAGCCAATACTTTGAGAGATGAGCATATAATATACTTCCACTATGCTGTGAAATTCCACTTAAGTCAAGTTGTTGTTAATACATTAATGAGATAACCAGTTTTATTTTAGTGGTTGCAAAACTGGTTTTTTGGTGTGATATCGTAATGAATATATCTGTGATTAAATGACAACATAGAATTGGCAACACACTGAAATGAAATCAATCTGCCAATATAAAATACCACTAGCTAATGCGTAATTTATAAATGGTATCACAGAAAATAAATTTCACAGTCACATGCTACATAACATTTTTTTCAATGATGAACCACATATAAGATGCTAGACTCATAAGATTATAACATTATATTTTTATGGTATGCTTTTTATATTTAGATACACAAATACTTACATTGTGTTACAATGACCCACAGTATTCAATACAGTAACACGCTGTACAGGTTTGTAGCCTAGGAACAATAGATTGTACCAAAAAGCTTAGGTGTGTAGAGGCTATCCATCTAGGTTTGTATAAGTACATTCTTATATGATGATGTTTGCTGGGTGAAATTGCCTAATGGCACATTTCTCAGAAAGTATCCCCAATGCTAAGATGTGCATGACTGTATACAGTGAAATCAAATGGAAAGCCTAATGTCAGATAGTTGATCTTCAGACATGTTTCAATAGTATTCGGCAATGCAACTTAAAGCAAAGCAGCACATGCAGGCCTCCTGGGGAACTACAGCTGGACTGCCCTCTGTCTGGTTTTCATTCATTTTAAGGTGACTCTTGGAGAAAGCAAACACCAGCTGCAGACCCAAACTAGGAAACTGGTATGTTAGATACATGTCAGGTCTCCTGGTTGCACATATAGCAATGGATCACTGCCAATAGAAGTTGGTTATGCCGTTCTCCTCAGAGTCATTGCAGAACATGTTTCTGTATTCACACAGAGACATTTAGGGTCATGAAATCTCACAATTAAAGTATCAATAACATGGATCTGAGTAGGTCTTCTTTCTGAGTATACATCATAATCACCTGGAGAACTTTTGAAATATCTTTTACTTTTCATATTTGGGTTTGTTAAGTGTGGACCAGGGCCCAGGAATGTGGGTGTTTAAAAATACTCGAAATTGATCTGCCTTTTCTTCTTTCAACCTACTTCCACACTTATCTAGTGCTATCATATTCTGGATGAATATAGTATCTGCTCTGACATAACTTTGAAGACGGAAAGGTTGGGGAAGGAAAACATTTATATTGTCTTATAAGTGTCTTATCATTCCTGCCTTGTATTTTTGTTACTCCACATCTCTTTGATGTCACTGACTACTTGATGTATTCTTCATCACCGTTCCATATACAATGCTCATTTACAGACCACAGGGAATACTTTTTATGGCAAATTGTATATGGCCAATTAGTTATCAGATTTTTGTTGATTTTTGCTATAACTGATCTATGGTAACAATTCAACTATGATTTGACAAGTAAAGTTACATTCTAATCTTGTCTTTTTCCAAGAAAACATGGTCATTGAATCTTACATATGACCTACTAGTCAACTTCACGCAAGTTGTATTTATTAAACTAAAACTTCTTTCCACATCAGCATTAAATCAATCTCTGATTTGTGGCACTTGCTGATTTCCGTGTTGTAAATACTTCCACCATGGCTGATTGCAACATACAAATGTGACCTTAATGAATGAAGAGTTGGCAACGTGTTAGTTTCCTGGGGCTGTTGTAGCAAATTACCATAAACTAGGTGGCTAAAAACAAGAGGAATTTTCTTACAGTTCTGAATAATAGTAGTTTAAAGTCAAGCTGTCAGCAGGATCATGCTTTCTCTGAAGGTTATAGGAGAATGTCCTTCCTTTCCTCTTCCTGGCTTCTGAAGAATGTTAGCAAACATCGGAATTTCCTGGCTTGTAGATACATTAGTCCAACCTCTGCCTCCATCATCATATTATCAGTGGAAGAGATTCCAGTTACCCTGAGTTACTGGCAGTGTAAACTGTACAGGTCTGCAGCAAATTCAGTCCTTCCCTCCTCAGACGAAAGAATTTGAGGAGTATAAAGCAGAAAAAGGTACCAAGGCAAGTTTCAACACAGGAGTGGAAGTTTATTTAAAAAGCCTTTGGAACAGGAAAGAATGGAAAGTTCACTTGGAAGAGACCCAAGAGGGTGCCTGAAGGTGAAAGAGAGAAGAGAGTGTTTACCCTTTATCTAAGGACTTTCTAAGCTCACCTCTTTCCCCATGGTTCTTCCCTTAGAGTGGGCGTTCCACATGCATGGTGCTCTCCTTACCGTTGGGAAGTGAGCACACACAGTGTGTTTAGGAAGTGGTACACATGCCCATCTGAGGCTTCTTTCCCTTTCTCTGGTGAAGCATATCTGGAACGTCATACTTTGCCATTTTGTCTCCCGGTGTGCAAGCCCAAGCAGTTTCTTCTCCTTGGGATTTGCATTCAATTAACACTAATGTTAACAGCTGTGGGCCATCAGGAAATGGCCTCTCCCTGGCGCCCTGGGTGGGCTGCCAAATTATCATTTTTAAAGACGCAGAGTGATAATTGTCAAACCATCACCTGACATTCCTAGTGGGTGGGGGAGGAGCCCTCTCCTGCCCCGCCCATGCCTATCTAACTACCTGTGACAATCACACAGCATTCTCCCTAACTGTATCTCTGTCTAAATTTCCCTCATCTTATAAGATGTAATTTTAAATCTTATAAGAACACCAGACATTAAAGTAAAACTCACTGTACTCCTGTATGACTTTATTACATTCACAAAAACCTAGAATTCACATTCACGGAGAGTTCTAGGTATTATGACTTCAACATGTCTTTTGGGGAGGACAAAAAATATTATTTTGATTTTACATGATTTTGTATTGATTCTGCCTATATAATAGATATTTGCTTCAATTTTTTTTTCTTTAAAACAAATTGACCAAGTTAATTCACTGAATCAGCAAATATGTAGCAAATATCTGTTATACAATAGGCACTTTTCAAGTTATTGGAAATATAAACAGGTCATGAGTGTATCATGTAACGACTTTTCTAGTAACTGGGAATATCTCAGAAAATACCAAGAAATCTTTGCCCTCAGGGAGCTGGCATTCTAGTAGAGAGACAGAGAATGATAGTTTAGTAGACATTCTAGACTTCGTAAAGTAGACATTCTTTAAAATAGTGTTAAAGTGCTATTGATAACAACAATTTTAGGCAGAAATATGGAGTTTTATTTTACTGTGGATGATCTCAAAAGGTCTTTCTCATGAGTTGACCCTTAAGTAGAGATGTTAATGAAATGAGGAAGAAATGTTATGTCTTGTAAAAGTGAGTTGGAAGAGAGGGATTATTAAAAACAATGGATCTGATACATGGGCACATTTGGCAAGTGTCAGAAAGATACTTAGGCCCAAAAGACAAAAAAGCTATTTGAAACATGATGTATGCAGTAGAAAATACAGTATCTGAAGTAATCGGGACTTATATCAAGTAGGACCCAATTTAAGAAGGGTACGGACTTTAAAGATGGAAACTTTGGAAAAGTGAACTATTTCATAATAAATACTAAGGAAAATATAGATTGTAATTTTTAAAGCTTTTAAATCCAGAAGAGCATTAATTGATTATCATGTTCATTTTAAATTGCGAGACACATTAATCACTCATTAACTACTGACCACTTTTAATTAAAATGTCACAAAATATTAATATTCTCATTTTTAATACATTGTATTCAACTTACTTTTAACAGTGAGTTAAAAGTAAGTTGAAAAGTAAGGAAGAAAGAAAGACAATATAATATATTTCATTATCATTTGTAGAAGCCACGTATGTCTCCCTTAATAGTAAATGTTCTTAACATGTCAGAATATGAGTTAACGCTGCCACAGCAAAGAGAGTAAGTTGCTCCCAAATATTATGCATCCGTCCTGTGGTTGGGTTGAGTCATGTATTTATTTTTGGCCAATAGGCTATAAATGAAATCAATGTGTATCTGTTCCTGGGTGAAGCAGGTAAGAGCCCCGGGAGCCACTTATCCAGATGCACAGCGTGAAGGTGGAACAGAACAACCCACCCTTATTAAACTTCGAATGAACAAAAATTGAAGCATTTTATTTTTCATTTCTATGTGTTGATTCTGTAGCATGCCTAACATTATGCTGACTAGTATAGAAATTGGAGCCCAATTAGAATGCTGCTGCAAAAATAAGGAAACCTAATTATAAGGTATCAACTTGGTAGTTGGGTGGGGGAAGGTAAAGAAAGTAAGATCCAAGCATAAAGAGATGAAGATCCATATGAGCGGTAGCAAAACATGTGCTGAAATGTTGCCTAAGATCGCCTGGAAAGCAAATCCTATGCCTACTGAACATGTAGCTCTAGGCTAAGAAGTTAGAAAACATGATGTTAATAGTTTGTGAGCATGGCTGGGGCTGCATTTAGTAAGGTCTTACAAGAAAGTGACAAGCTCTAAAAATGATTGGTCAATTTGCCAGTGACAACATAAAAACAAATGCAGTCCTAAGGAGATTTTATTTGTAAGGATTACTGCAAGGGGCAGGAAAGAGACTGTTGCAACAGAGGGGAGAAGACTCTTGCGATAAGGGAAAATATTCCAACCATGAGATCCGCAAGCTCCTCAAAATTCAAGCAGAACAGGTCTTTTCTTTATGGGAAGGAAAATCAGGTCTAAAAAGAACTAAAGGTGCAGTTGGAAGATGATAAGGAAATGCTTTCCCTGAAGTCAGCAGATTATCCATAACGGGGGGCTGTATGCTGGCTCTAGCTGAGCGGGGGTCAATATTCAGATTCTTTCGGGGAGGAAAGAATCTTAACCTTTGGTCAAGTCACCTAACAGGCATTTTGTTTTGATTAACAGTGGGGGCAATGGGAATATGAAGCAAAAACAGAAAATGTGGGGGTCTGTGTGTGGCCTTGTCATAAGTAAACGAGAGTCATCTGTAAGTGTAATAGTAAATCATGGGGGAAGGGCAGTTTTCTGCCTCAAGCCTTTTCCACAACATGCAAGGATGGGGGGATTTCTTTAACCATGGCTGTTTTCCAGGTGCACGGGGATCAGATAAAGCTTAACATTGTCACTACCAAAAGTTGTGACGCATTCAATGACTGATGGAAAAGTCAATTTCTGTTAGATTTCAAAGACTTGGTGCAAAGAAGCCTAGTAAAATCTTTTGAAGAGTGGCATGGGTTAAATATGAAATTAATCATAATAAATTTCAGGTAACCTCCGTTCATTGAGAGGGGTCATA
Organism: Macaca mulatta; assembly: GCF_049350105.2. NCBI lineage: Eukaryota > Metazoa > Chordata > Mammalia > Primates > Cercopithecidae > Macaca > Macaca mulatta. The sequence continues at coordinate 24,331,335 of NC_133408.1, read as the reverse complement.
TGGGGCATGAAAATGAAATTCTCCAGTAGTAAAGATTTTATGAACATGTCTCCCAAGAACTGTGGGTATGGTAAATAGCGCATGAAAATGACAGAAATCAAATAGATAAAGAGACAAACTAAAATTGTATGGCAGTTTTGTTGGGAAAAACATCTAAGAGACTGGAGTAGAAAACTTTACCTATTTGGGTTTGTTAAAGAAATGGTCTCTAAGCTTCCCCCTATCAGAATTAGGCTGAGAAAACTGTACACCTGCAGGAAGGTATATATCCCAATATCTACCTCAAATATGAACAAGTGTAGCTAATCTTGAGAACAAAAAAGTCAGGAGCCAGGAGAAAAAGGACCTCTGAGAAAACAGACTATCAGATCTTAATCATGAACCGCATCTCAAACCTAGAATTCTTTAAAATATCTTCCCAGTGACATTTAAGAATTCCTGCAGACGGGTCATGGACAGTATAGGACCTTGCTGTATCCTTTAGGGAAGGTGTATGCATGTTGTAGGCATGGAAGGAAATTGATGTGTGCAGACAGGATACGTTACATGTCTTCTCTACCTTTCTTTTTCTTTACTATGGCAGCCCCATTGGCTGTGTAGAAGATTTAACTACAGGATGGACTAGGATACTCAATACATTCTGATTCTATAAGTGTGAGAGATAAAGTATTATTAAGCCACTTAGACACATTTTAAATTTTCCTATTGTTGTGACTGCAACATAGCTAAACATTTCATTATTTAAGGTAAATTATAAACCACATTTGCTAATATTGTCCTAACCTCCAACTCTAGCTGCATGTTTTCTAATTTCTGCTCTATAAACTTACATATAACATGTATACACGTTATATGTATGCCTAGATCCATTCTTTGTATTATTTTTACACAAAGCAACATGTTTCTCTCCTTAACAAATAGTCTATTTATAATATTCTCCCTGCAATAATAACTATTTACCCTGATTTTTCCTCACAAATGCAAAAGAAATACTGATTTTATACAGTGTTGTGGAAAAAATTCTTTTTAAAAAGGCTCTTTGGCACACTGTCAACTCCAAATTTGTAATCTAGTCAGATTACTTACAAAGACCTTAAGTGTATTAGAGTTCAAATAAGCAAGAATTTTTCTTCCTTTTTTTTTTGGTTTATTTTTACCTCATCTCAGGCTCTATTTTCAAAGATTTTTGCCATATAGTATTACTGTCAGAAATAAACTTATGGAGAAATTAGATTTTGTTACTAAAATAAATGTACTATTACTCATTTAAATCTTGTTTTAGAAAGGCTGATCATTTTATTCTAATGGAATATATTGAATTATGTTATTATAGTAATTATGTGATATATGAAATCTATAGCATTATATACATAAACCCATAGCACTCAAATTATAAACTAAATAATTGGTTATTAATATTTTTATTAGAACATTCACAATGTAAGTATTAATTTACATAGAAAGTACAAAATATTCTGTGCAAAAAACTTTACTGCTTCTAGACTAACATTTCTTACACATGCACATGGTTATATGGTCAAATTATTACATATGCAATGAAATTCATGGTATATCTGGTTTCATCACATGCTGATAAATAAACATTCTTACTTTTTGTGGAGTTTAATGTATATTAATGGATCTTCACACAGTCACTCTTAAATAATGATAATCGTGCCCCTTTACTATTAGAGTTTCCAAAGTTGTAACCTCTCACAGGATGCCTTTTCTGAAGGATATCTGAATACTCAAAATATTTCCTTTCTTAAATGTCTAGATTTTGATCTGTTTTGTGACATATATTATAAATCTGAAAATGACAACAGAACAGCAATAATTTTAGTAACAGATGCCCTAATTCTATAATCATTTCTCTACAATAGATATACTTTTTAAAATTTTCAGTTGAACTAAAGAGCTTTACTAACTAATGTATAAGTAGACATATATCATTCATCGGGGACTCCCCAGAAACCATAACTCTAAACATCTTTGAAAATCTAGAAATAGTAAAAAGTTCAATTTTCTATATCCTTACAATTCAAAGTGTGGTCCATAAAGTACATTAACATCCTCTAGTAATTTATTAAAAATGTTGAATGTTAGGCCCTACTCAAGACCTACCTAATCAGAATTTGTATTTTAATAAGGTATCCATGTGGTTTCTGTAGCTTCATTAAAGTTGGGAAGACACTGCTTTTTACACTATGTATAATGCTTGTCTATATTTTGATATAATTGAAAAGGAAAACAGTCATAATGAATATGATTCTAATATTTACTAAGTAAACTGATAAAAAGAAAAGAATGTGGCCGGGCGCGGTGGCTCAAGCCTGTAATCCCAGCACTTTGGGAGGCCGAGGCGGGTGGATCACGAGGTCAGGAGATCGAGACCATCCTGGCTAACATGGTGAAACCCCGTCTCTACTAAAAATACAAAAAACTAGCCGGGCGTGGTGGCGGGCGCCTGTAGTCCCAGCTACTGGGAGGCTGAGGCAGGAGAATGGCGTGAACCTGGGAGGCGGAGCTTGCAGTGAGCCGAGATCGCGCCACTGCACTCCAGCCTAGGTGACACAGCGCGAGACTCCGTCTCAAAAAAAAAAAAAAAAAAAAAAAAAAAAAGAAAAGAATGTTTATGGGATCTTAATGAAAAGGAACTCTTCTTCCCCTACCCTTTTTCTTCAACTCTTGTGAAGACTAACACATTCCTACTCATTGCACATTAATATACTTTGTAGAAATATACTTGAAGAAGCATACTTGAAGAAGAAATATACATGTTAACTTGAAGTTTCTGAGGTAATTGCTAACCTTCTATTTCCAAAGTGGAGGTTTCAGACTGGACCGTAACTCTGAAAAAGGATTTATGATCTCTTACTAGGAAAGAGAAACAGCAAGAAGAGATTTTCCTCTCTCTTAAGTTGGGTCCTTACATTTATAATGCCCAAGGGAGAAGTAAGATTCTGTTTATAATATTACAGGACTATATTGTGTACAATATGCTAATCATTCCATCACCTTTTTTCCTATCCAGATAAATCTAAATTTCATTTTTTTGTAAAGGCAACGATAAAAATATTTTCTATAGAAAACTTGAAGAAGCTGTTTATGTAAGGCAATTAACAACTTGCCTAGATACGAATTCATTGAACTAAAAAATATGTTCTGATTGCCATTCAAGCTTGAACATAGCAAAACATCAGTTTGCAGATCCAAAAAAGGGCCTTAGAGAGCAATAAAAGATGAAAATAATCATACTGAGCACACTAAAAAAATTAGCCCTGAGATAGCCCCTCTCTTTTGATACTCATTTATATCTTAGGAGTAGTTTTAAAATGGATTTATAGATAAATTTTTTTGACAAAATTCAATTAAAAAGAAAATTAAAAAATGAATCAATAATACTTGATTTTCTGTAGGTAAATTTCAATTTATTTTTAAAAGCACAGTCCTTTTAATGTCACCCAGTTTAAATTGAGCAAAAAATGTCATTGTGACCATTAATTTCCACATCTGTAATGTATGTTTGTGAATAATGAACCATATTTCCCCACTGTGTAAACTACACCACAGGGACTTACAAACACTTTCAGAAAGTTGTACAAACTCTTTTGGGTCACTAGGATACCATTTAGGAAATTAGCACTCATTAAAGTAAATGATACCCTGGTGGCTTGGAAAGGTCTACACAGCTTTCCAAAAATTATAACTCCCTGGGAAAGTATAGCTCAACGGTGATTATATTATTTGTGCTGCATTTAGCTTGATATTTTTAAATAAAGATTTTCTTGTGGTGTGGTAAACAAGAGAATATTTTTGCTGCACGTGGAAAAAGGCTAACTAAAATAGCTTTAAAGATATCGTTTATATGCTCTGTAAATAAAAAATAGTTGATCTCTTAATTGAAAGATAAATTATTCTAATATGTTGTATAATAGATCATAAATAAGATGCCTATTACATCTCAATTCTGTACTTTACCAATAGGCCTTAATTATTATTGATTATACATGTATATAGAAAACAACAGATATTTGTAACTACTACTTAAAGGCATTAGGATGGGATTCATACATATTATTTCCACTATTATGAAAATATTTGGCATATATTTAAATGACAGAATCTGTGAGTTAAGGTATGTGCAAATAGCTAACATTCATTGAGATATTAATGAAGATCGCTAGGCAATCTTCTTTGCATCTTATGTATCTTAATTTACTTTTTCCTCTTAACAATTCTCTGAAGTAGAGATGGATATATTATTATGTGCTTGAATGTATAAGAATAGATAAGGATAGTGATCATTTGAAAGAATAAGTTAAATGTGTAGGTTCATGCAGAAAATTAAATGCTAATTTCCAAAGCCAAGTCTACCTTAAAATTTGCTTGGATTTTTCTATACTATACTACAGAGAAGTAGATTACTCAGTTTTTAGGAGAATTGAGTATTCACAGTGAATTCTCTGATGCGCTGGAAATTTGTAAAATTAAAGTCAACTACAGTGCAAACTCACTGTAAATAACATTGCTTGGAAGAAGTCTTGTATAATCATCTTCACTTTTAATACATATAAGCTGTTCAAATACAGCAAGCCCCAAACCTGCTCCAAAGGTCATTTTCCATTATTTAGCAATAGTTACAATTGTTCCTATCCAGAGACTATTTTTTTCTAATTTCTTTAACTCTGCCTACTTCAAGTCAATACTAAAGTTTCAACAACACTGCTGTATTGTACAACAACACTGAAACTAGGCCTCATAAAACTTAGAAACTAGGCCTCATATAGAAAAAATTAACACCAGGTGGCTCTGGATAGGGTCCCACCCTGCCTCAATAGGGTCCCACCCTGATAGGGTCCCACCCTGCCAATTCCGGGAAACAACCTCATGGGGTCCCACCCTGCCAATTCCGGGGGTCCCACCCTGCCTCGAAGTTCCCGGAATCAACAACTCCAGGAAAAAAAAAAACCTCATAAGGTCCTGCTCTAACCAATTAGCATAAGACACCTTGCTCAGGCCATAGACAGACCCAATTACCACGCGCCTAAAGCTTTGTTTGAATTTCGCGCCCTAAGCTGTGTTTGAACTTGTATTTGCCTATATAAACAGCCTGTAACAAGCAGTCGGGGTCCCAGGGCCAATTTAGAGCTTGGGACCCTAGCGCGCTAGTAATAAATAACTCTCTGCTGTGAATCTTGTGTCGGTGATCCTTCGCGGCGACCCCTGCCCAGGAGGGAATCGACAGTTCGGTTCCAACATTTGGTGCGTTGGCCGGGAAGTGGGGTCGTCCGAGGACCCCCGACCCATCCAGCGGAGACCCATCTGGCCCGGGCCACGGACTGCTGACTGAACGGACCTACCAGGTACTTTCGTTTTGTTCTGTCTGTCTTGCCGGCTAACTCTGAACTCTGGGGAGTACTCCTTCTGAATTAAGTGGGGAAGGGGGACAGACGTGTCCGGCACCTTCCCACTCACGCCCTGGGGGACGCCCTGGCGGTAGTCTGGGAGAAGGCTGATGACTCGGTCAGCCTCCTCAAATCTGTAGGCAGGTCGCCCCTGCCGTCTGAATATTTTGTAATCTTGTGGCGCTACTCTCTGGCCGCGCGGCTTCTCCTTACTTGTCTGGTCTTTGTTTTTGTTACATTTGTTTTGTCCTTGTTATACGTGGACGAAATAAGACAGACGTTGACGACTCCTTTGTCTCTGACCCTGACTCACTTCCCTGACGTTCGGGCTCGAGCCCACAACCTCTCCATAGAAGTCCGTAAGGGACGATGGTGAAAATTCTGCTCGTCCAAGTGGCCTACCCTCCATGTTGGGTGGCCCCGGGACGGAACATTTGACCTCCCAATTATCTTACAGGTTAAAGCAACAGTGATGGATCCTGGGCCACTCGGACACCCGGACCAGGTGGCCTTCATAATTATTTGGGAGGATCTGGTCCGAAATCCTCCCTCTTGGGTGAAACCCTTCCTCCATTCCCCTTCCCCATCCCAATCTTCCCTCCTTGCCTTAGAAGCCCCAAAGAATCGGAATCCGGACCCGCATAAGCCAGTCCTCCCAGATGAACCCCAGAGGGACCTCCTCTTTCTCGACCCCCTGCCTCCTCCACCTCAAAACCCCCTTCGGGGACCTCCACCTTACGCTTCACCCTTGCCCCCTGTCTTGTCCCCAGCTCTTTCCTCTACCGCCTCGACCCCTACCCTTTCTCCAACTTCTCCCTCGGCCCCTCCCTCCACCCTGTCTCCTCCTCCAGCCCCGCCCAAACTCACCCCTCGGACGCCGCCGCCGACACCTCCTCATCTCCGCTTGTGGCGGACTGAGGACCCAGAAGGCCCTTCCACTTAGCAATCCTCCCTTTTTCCCCTCCGTACTGTCAGTCACACAGTCCAGTACTGGCCCTTCTCTGCCTCTGACCTCTATAACTGGAAGACCCATAACCCTTCCTTTTCCCAAGACTCTCAGGCCCTAACCTCGTTAATAGAATCCATTCTCCTCACCCACCAGCCCACCTAGGATAATTGCCAGCAACTCCTGCAGGTCCTCTTAACCACTGAAAAAGGCAGCGAGTCCTCTTGGAGGCCCGGAAAAATGTGCCAGGACCAGGAGGCCTCCCAACCCAACTTCCCAATAAAATAGACGAGGGATTTCCCCTCACCCGCCCGGACTAGGACTATGAAACGGCACCAGGTAGGGAGAGTCTCCGAATCTATCGCCAGGCTCTGTTGGCGGGTCTCAAAGGGGCAGGAAAACGCCCCACAAATTTGGCCAAGATAAGAAAGAAACCCCTAAGGAAAGGCAAGCCAGGTTAGCGAAGGAACAGATAGAGCGAGAGGATCGTAAGAACCGAGTAAAGGATAAGCATTTAACAAAAATCCTGGCGGCAGTTGTGAGAAAGAAAGGACCAGGGAGAGAGGGAAAGAAGCGGAGGCGGCCAAAAATGGAAAAAGACCAGTGTGCCTACTGCAAAGAACAGGGGACTCGCGGAGGCGTTAAGGACGAAAGAGGGCGCGGCCAACTCCCGGGGGGACGGCAGGCCAAGAGCGCGGCACCCAGGCCTGGTGCCAAGCCTGAGCCCGCCAGATAGGAGGCGGCCCCGCCGTGGGCTCGGCTCCGGCCCCAGCCCCGCCAGCATGGCCGGCCGGACCGTACGGGCGGAGACCCGGAGCCGGGCCGAAAATAACATCAAGAAGGTAATGGCGACCATCGAGAAGGTCCGGAAATGGAAGAAGCAATGAGTGCCTGTAGGCGACACTTCCCTTCGTATCTTCAAGTGAGTGCCAGTGGTGGACCCCCAGGAGGAGGAGCGAAGGCGGGCAGGTGGCGGGGCAAAGAGATCCCGTGGCCAGGAACGTCGGGGCAGGGGCGCCAGTCCCCGAGGGGGTGGCCCTCTCATCCTGCTGGATCTCAATGATGAGAACAGCAACCAGAGTTTCCATTCGGAAAGTTCCTTGCAAAAAGGCACAGAGCCCAGTCCTGAGGGCAGCCCCCAGCCCAGCCACCCTGTGTCACCTGCCGGACCCCCAGAAGGGGTCCCTGAAGAGGCTCAGCCCCCACAGCTGGGCCAAGAGAAAAATCTCGGGGGCATAACTGCTGGCAGCACTGACGAACCCCCAATGCTGACCAAGGAGGCCCTGGCAATGATCCAGCAGATGCATGCCTGGACACACTTGAGTAATTGAAAGCTAAAATTACTGATTAAAAAAACTGACTTTCTAATCCCAAAGACAAGTACCCTCGTAGAACAAGTGACATCTGCCTGTAAGGTCTGTCAGCAGGTAAACGCTGGGGCTACCCGAGTGCCAGAAAGGAAACGAACTCGTGATAACCGCCCAGGAGTCTATTGGGAAATAGACTTCACTGAAGTAAAACCTCACTATGCTGGATATAAGTACTTACTGGTGTTTGTAGATACCTTTTCAGGATGGGTAGAAGCCTACCCCACCCGGCAAGAAACGGCACACATAGTAGCCAAGAAAATTTTGGAAGAAATCTTTCCTAGATTCGGACTTCCCAAGGTAATTAGGTCAGATAATGGGCCGGCCTTCGTTTCTCAGGTAAGTCAGGGGCTCGCCAAGATATTGGGGATTAATTGGAAATTACATTGTGCCTATAGACCCCAGAGCTCAGGACAGGTAAAAAGAATAAATAGAACAATAAAAGAGACCCTTACTAAATTGACCTTAGAGACTGGTTTAAAAGATTGGAGACGCCTCCTATCCTTAGCTCTGTTAAGGGCCCGGAATACACCTAACTGTTTTAGGCTCACTCCATATGAAATCCTCTACGGAGGACCTCCCCCTTTGTCAACCTTGCTTAATTCCTTCTCCCCCTCCGATCCTAAGACTGACCTACAGGCCCGGCTAAAAGGACTCCAAGCAGTACAGGCCCAAATCTGGGCCCCCTTGGCAGAACTGTACCAACCAGGACATCCACAGACCAGTCACCCCTTCCAGGTGCGAGACTCTGTCTACGTTAGACGGCATCGCACTCAAGGACTAGAGCCTCGGTGGAAAAGACCCTACATTGTTCTCCTGACCACACCCACAGCCATAAAGGTTGACGGAATCTCCACTTAGATCCACGCATCCCACGCCAAGGCTGCTCCAGAGACGTCCGGACCAACACCACTTAAGACATGGAAACTCCGACGCTCCGCGGACCTGCTCAAGATAAGACTCTCTCGTATCTAACTCCTTGCTTATTGTTTGCCCTTCTTCCCTGCGCCGTCTCTAGTGTAGTTTTTGACGCTAACCCCCAACCGGCCATTTAGCCTGACCTGACAGATAATTAATTTTAGTAATCAAGAGGTCTTAAATAAGACCTCCGAGAATACTCCTATAAAGACTTAGTTTCCAGACCTCTATTTCAACCTAAAAAAAAAAAAAAAATAGCAGGAAAGATAAAAGACACAGGCCCCCAGTTTACTGGTCCCACAGGAGTCCTATTAAGGACTCCTCAGGATAGACAAGAATAAAAAGGACAGGCTAGAAAAATGTCCATCAGCCGGAACAGGTTTTATGCCTGTCCCGGATGCAAGACAGAACCAATAAAAAAACTTGTAGAAATCTGACTCACTTGTATTGCAAAAACTGGTCCTGTGTAACTACTAATAATAAAAAGTAAAAATAAGCCACAAAACCTTAGTATATAACTATGCCCTTTGTCCAGCCCTGTACCACAACCCGATATTCAGAAAATTGCAACCTGGTTCGCATCAAGTTTAAAGATGCGGCAAAATCTGATAACAGATAGATAACAACAAAATTAATATAAGGTCTCTATTTATACCAGCACAACCTGCCTAAAATTCCCCTCCAAATCAGACTATTAGTCAATCCAGACACTGCCCCTGTTGCAGTAAAGCCAAACCAGGTTTTATTAAAAGCTAGAAAGCCCCCGGTTTCCATATCGGAGAAGCCCCAACTAAAAGCTCCTCAAAGCACTTCCCCGCCCTTAATCTCCCTCACCCTCGCCGACATATTAAGAATTAAGGTAGCGGCTAAAGTTAAGACCGGGACAGCAGCCCTAGTGCATAGTAACCATCATCTGCAACAACTTAAAGTAGCCATAGATAAAAACCTTAAAGCCATAGAACAATCTATCACAAAACTTAAAGAGTCCTTGACTTCTCTGTCTGAAATTATATTACAAAACCGACAAGGACTAGAAATTGTCTTTCTAAAAAAGGGCGGGCTCTGTGCAGCCCTAAAAGAGCAATGTTGTTTTTATGCAGATCATTCAAGAATAGTTAAAAATTCTATGGCAAAACTAAAAAAGATTAGACAAGAAAAAAAAAGAGAAAAAATCTCAACAAAGTTAGTTTAAAAATTAGTACAACCAATCCCCTTGGCTTAGCACCCTAATCTCCACCATCTTAGGACCCCTCATCCTGCTCACGCTCATCCTGACTTTCAGGCCATGCATACTCAACCACTTACTCACCCTTATTAAAAATAGATTACATGCTATGGTTCTGACCCAACAATACCAGACCCTCAGGACTGAAAAAGAGGCTCAAGATTGAGCCTCTGACACAAAAAGAGGAGGGAATGAAACTAGGCCTCATAAAACTTAGAAACTAGGCCTCATATAGAAAAAATTAACACCAGGTGGCTCTGGATAGGGTCCCACCCTGCCTCAATAGGGTCCCACCCTGATAGGGTCCCACCCTGCCAATTCCGGGAAACAACCTCATGGGGTCCCACCCTGCCAATTCCGGGGGTCCCACCCTGCCTCGAAGTTCCCGGAATCAACAACTCCAGGAAAAAAAAAAACCTCATAAGGTCCTGCTCTAACCAATTAGCATAAGACACCTTGCTCAGGCCATAGACAGACCCAATTACCACGCGCCTAAAGCTTTGTTTGAATTTCGCGCCCTAAGCTGTGTTTGAACTTGTATTTGCCTATATAAACAGCCTGTAACAAGCAGTCGGGGTCCCAGGGCCAACTTAGAGCTTGGGACCCTAGCGCGCTAGTAATAAATAACTCTCTGCTGTGAATCTCGTGTTGGTGATCCTTCGCGGCGACCCCTGCCCAGGAGGGAATCGACAGTTCGGTTCCAACACACTATGGTTACCTTAGTCCAGGACACTAGTATCTCTCACTTGGATTACAGCAGTAATCACTTAGCTGACCTCACTGACAGCTTACTTCTGCCACCTCACTCCATTTTTCACATTTCAATCAAAGAGATCATTTAAGAATGCAAATCAATAACTGAATTCCCCTTTGCAATACTGATGAGTGTATTTGCAATGTGTCTAAAATAGGATGAAAGTCTCTCTTTCTTTCCTTGTTATTTTGAAACTACAATCCTTTACCCAGCTGAACTACCAAGCAATTGTGGGGGTAGAGTAAACGCATCTTCAGACATACAGATTATCATGAAAATGGCTTTGAAACACTTTTGCTTAGGGATTTCTAGATAATATGTACACCACAAATGAGAACATAAACTAAGAAAGAAGTGTAGCTGGCAAAAGTGTCCAGCTGCTTGTTGCTTGCAGAAAGAAGCCAAAATAATAATGAGTTGTGACGGAATTATTTCCCAAAAATCTCCACTCCCTGTGGAGGGAACACAGGGGTTTTTAAAGAGAGAGGAGTTTGGAATGCAGGAGAGGAGGGGGGCTAGGAGGTGTCAGGTGGCGTGATCCACTCTAATGGCTTAATTTGACTTATTGTTCCATTTGGTGAAGGGGCCAGCACCATCCTGGGCCCAAGGAGATTAAAAATTAATTGCAGTCAATGTTGCAGTTAATTTCTAACCCCTAGTGAGCCTTGGCCTTGACTGCAGGGAAAATTCCGGAGGTACCTGATCCATGTAAGGATCTAGCCCCTGAAGTTTCTAAAGAAACATATGACCAGATAAGTGAGCATGGTGTGTGCTTAACAAACATCCACATAAATAAATGTGCATGACGCATGGGAGGGTAGAATGGGAAAAGAAAGGAAGCGGAGGTCCACAGCACATCCTGAGGCTGTAGTTCAAGATGAAAGGAAACTTATATTAAGTTTGTCTCAAAAGCTGTATCTTGAGATTGAGGAGAAAGGAGAAAGAAAACAAAAAGTTTTAAAACACGGTTTGAAGCCAAGCGAGCTATCCTGTTACAGAATGACAAAAGGACCCATAAGATACAATGAATATTCCTTTTTGTTCAATAAAGGGAAGAGACAAAGGGAAACTCCAGGATGATGAACAAAAGAAATAGAACGACAGCTGTGCACAGAATATGTGATATTGTTCATTAAAATAAGAGCAGGTTATATGTCCTGGGAAATGTGTCATTGATAAGATAAAATTTATATAATACCTAAGTATCTCAACACAGTAAATAAATTTGATGCAATTGTTTGGAGAATTTGGAGTTTAAATGGTGACCAAAACACACAAAGATAAACAAATGAAACAAAATAAGATAATTAGTAATGCCAAGAAAATACATATTTTTTAATAGTTTTCTACGTGGTTAAAATTTAAATAGTATTTAAACACTTATTTTTAACATAAGTCTGGAATATTTATCTACCAGAAATTTTATAAAACTTCCTTGAAAGGGTGATTAAATTGAAAGAATGTCTTGTATTGTATGTGAGAAATAAACTCTTTTGAACACCAGGAAATGATTGTTTTTCCTATTCTGATGTCCCAGTTCGGTACTTAGATCAAAAGAGCAATGATGAAACTATAGAAGCAAGGAAGTATCTCTTAACACTGATTTAGACTGAGATGGAGGAAAAAAAAGAGATACCAATAGCTAAAGATTATGCCCTTACTTTCTAGTAAGGCTAGTTTATACTTTCAAAGTAAAAATAAGAAAATAAGTACACCAAAAAACGACTCTCCCCTACCAGTCTTATATTTATTTTAAGCCCTCTGAAATTGCTACCAATACTCTAGTTTATACTTTCTTTTTTTTTTTTTTTTTTGAGACGGAGTCTCGCTCTGTCCCCAGGGTGGAGTGCAGTGGCCGGATCTCAGCTCACTGCAAGCTCCCCCTCCCGGGTTTAGGCCATTCTCCTGCCTCAGCCTCCCGAGTAGCTGGGACTACAGGCGCCCGCCACCTCGCCCAGCTAATTTTTTGTATTTTTTAGTAGAGACGGGGTTTCACCGTGTTAGCCAGGATGGTCTCGATCTCCTGACCTCGTGATCTGCCCATCTCAGCCTCCCAAAGTGCTGGGATTACAGGCTTGAGCCACCGCGCCCGGCCTAGTTTATACTTTCAAAGCAAAAATAAGAACATAAGTACACCAAAAAACGACTCTCCCCTACCAGTCTTATATTTATTTTAAGCCCTTTGAAATTGCTACCAATACTAATGATGAAGATGTTCAGACTCATTGATTTTCATTCCTTAATATTATTGTATTAGCCAGGATTCTGTAGAGATACAGAACTAATAGGAGATATATATATATATATATATATATATATATATATATATGCTGTCTGCAAGCTGAGGAGAAAGGAGAGTCAGGATGAGTCCCAAAACTGAAAAACTTGGAGTCCGATGTTGCAGGGAAGAAATCATCCAGCATGGGAGAAGAATGCAGGCTGGGAGACTAGGCCAGTCTAGTCTTATCACATTTTTCTGCCTGAGTTATATTCTAGCTAGACTGGCAGCTCATTAGATGGTTCCTACCCAGAGTAAGGGTGGGTCTGCCTTCCCCAGCCCACTGACTCAAATGTTAATCTCCTTTGGCAACACTCTCACAGACACACCCAGGATCCATACTTTGCATCCTTCAATCCAATCAAGTTGGCACTCAGTATTAACCATCACAATTATTACAATTATTATTAATTCACATGTGATTTTCATCATAATTTTATTACCGTAAGACAAGGGATTCTCATCTCATAAGAGAATATACATGAAACAATTTTAGTTGGAGTTTGGACTTTGCCAAAATCCAATTAAATATTTTAAGAAGATAGAACACTCAATTGAACAAATAGTCAAGAAGGAATTAGACTGAGGAAAGTAGGAATTTCATAGTACTTTTCTCATCTTTGCTCCACATTCTTGTATTTGATATAGTGAGGCAAGATGAAGTAGAAAACTTCCGAATTTCTGGATCCTCCATCAGGAAGGAAAGAAAAGAATGAATCTTGTGTTTAACATTCTGGATTTTCCTGGGGAATGTCCAAGGAATTGATTTCTGTTCCGATATGGGCCACTGATGGTGATGATTGTATACCTTGGATACCAAGTAGGAGGCCTATAGTGCCATAGAGTATTAGGACAATAAGGAGTTGACAGCTTTTCGGGTAGGTACTGGGGGGCAAAATGAGTGTACAGTGCTTTCAAATTAGGAATACAATAAAATTAAAAATGAAAGCTTTGAGGGCAAGCATCTTAAGAAAAACAAACAGTTAAAAGCATTGATAAATAGAATAAAACCAGACTCACAAGTTCAGGAAAGATATATCCCAGAAAATTATTGAGAGGTCTAAGAATCTCTGTCCAAGCTGACTGGTAAAGGTCTTCTCCTGCATGGAGGCAGTCTGTAAAGACTAGGAGAGGTAGCTATTTTCAAATACATAAATCTCCATAAAAGATCACAAGGCATACAAAGAAGTAGGGAAACACAGGAGAATCAAAGAGATAAAATAAATCTACAGAAAGCCACCCTCAAGAAACACTGATTTCTTAAGTACTTGACAAAGAATTTAAACAACTTTCTTAAAGATTTTCAGTAAGCTAAAGGAGAACACAGATGGACAAGTCAACAAAATCAGCAAAATGAAGCAGGAACACAAATAGAATATTAACCAATAGGAACTATAAAACAAAGAACCAAACAACTTTTAGAGCTGAAAAATACAATGCCTACATTGAAAAATTCACTAGAGGGGTCCATCTGTGGGCTTCACCAGGAAGAAAAAAGAATCAGCAAACTTGAAGACAGCTTATTCAAAATTACTGAGTCAGAAGAGCAAAAAGAAAAAAAAAATGATAAAAAGTGAAAAGAAAAGACTGAAATAACCAAAACCAGAAATAAAAGAGAGGACATTACAATTGAAACCACAGAAATAGAAACCTTTATGAGAAAATACAGACAATGCACAATGTGAGGGTTTGGAGTTCTGAACCCCCACCCAGTCGAAATTCCACAATAAATTCTGACTTACACCATAATTTATTACTAATAACTTGCTGTTGCTTGAAAGACTTACTAATGATACAAACAGTCAACTAACACATATTTTGTATGTTACAAGTATTATGTATTATATTCTAACAATAACGTTAGCTAGATAAAAATGTAACTAAGGGAATTATAAGCAAGAAAATACATATTTATTATTCATAAAGTGAAAGTGAATAATTCTGAAGTTCTTTATCTTGTATCCCTTTCAGTAGACTGATGAGGAGGAAGAAGAGTGGTTGATCTTGCTGTGTCAAAGGTGACAGAGGTGGAACAACATCTGCATATTATCAGATCTATGTTGTACAAACCCATGTTGTTCAATGGTCAACTGTACTATGAAAAAATGTACACCAATTTTGGGTGTACCATGAAAAACTGGATACCAAAAAATTGAATGAACTAGAAGAAATGAACACATTTCTAGAAACATACAACACACTGAGCCTGAACTGTGAAGAAATAAAACATCTAAACAGGCCTATAACAAGTAAGGAGTTTGAATCAGTAGTTAACAATCTTCTAATAAATGAAAGTCCAAGACCAGAAGCTTTCTTTGTAGATTTTTAACAAATATTTAAACAAGGATTAACATCAATACTCCTCAAACCCTAACAACATTGTGAAGAAAGAATAATTCCATACTCATTTTATGAGGCCAACATAATCCTGATACCAAAACCCAGCAAACACAGCACAAGAACAAAAACTTACAGATCAATATTCTTACTGATTATTAATGCAAATGTACTTAACAAAATACTAGCAAACTGAATTCAATAGCATGGGGTTTATTTCCTGGAATACAAGGACAGTTAAACATACAAAATCAATGAAATATACCACAGTAAGAGAATGAAGAGAAACATGAATACATGATTATCTCAATTGATACAGAATATGCACTTGATTAGACACCCATTCATTACAAAAACACTTAACAAACTAGGGTTAAAAAAACCCTAAACATTGTGAAGACCATATATAAAAAACCCACAGCAAACCTCATATGCAATAGTCAAAGATTAAACATTGGACCCAATAGTCAAAGACCATAAGGTATTTTTTCTGAAATTAGGAGCAAGACAAGGATGTCCACTCTCAACATTGCTGTTCAACGTAGTACTGGAAGTCCTAATCAGAGGGAGCTGGCAAAAAGGTAAAATAAATAAAAGGCATCTAAATTAAAAAGAAGTAAAATTATCTCAGATGACATCTTATGTGTAGAAAACCTTGAAAATTCCACAAATAAATGTTTAGAAGTAATAAAAATATTTAGCAAGACTGTAGGATACAAAGTTACTATGCAAAAAATTAGTTGCATTTCTATACACTAAAATAAACAATTCCCCCCAAAATTAAGAAAGTAATTCCATTTACAATGCTATCAAAAAGAATAAAATACTTTGGAATAAAGGAAGGAAAATACTGGTACATTAAAACTATTTAAAAAGAAATTATTTAAGAAATTTTGAAATACAAATAAATCAAAAATCATGCTGTGTTCATGAATTTGGAAAACTTCATATTGTTAAGATGTCTATAGTGTCAAAACTGACCTACACACTCAATGCAACCTCTATCAAACTCCTAATAGTATTTTTCCATTTATTTGAAACCTTAAGGGACCTTGAATAGCAAAAAAAAAAATCTTGAAAAATAAAAAAGTCTCATATTTTCTGATTTTGAAACATTATAAAGCTACAGTAATCAAAACATTGTGGTACTGGCTTAAAGACAGACATATAGACCAATGCAATAGAAATGAAAGGCTAAATTTAAACCCTCCCAGATATAGTCAAATGATCTCCAACAAAGGAAGTCAAAATGACTCGATGGTCAAAAGACAATCTTTTCAACAAATGGTGATGGGAAAACTTGATGTCCACATGTAAAACAATAAATTTGAACACTTACTTCACACTACATACAAACAATAATTCAAAATGGATTAGAGACCTAAACCTAAGACCTCAATCTATAAAAATCTTGGAAGAAAACAGGACTAAACTTTATGATAGGATTTGGCAATGATTTCCTTAAAAGAGCAACAAATGTATAGCCAACAAAAGCAAACATGGAGAAGTAAGACTTAAATGGTTTGGCTTTGTCCCCACCCAAATCTCCTCTTGAATTGTAGCTTCCATAATTCCCCTGTGTTGTGGGAGGAACCTGGTGTGAGATAATTGAATGATGAGGGCAGTTTCCCCTATACTGTTCTTGTGGTAGGGAATAAGTCTCATGAGATCGGATGGTTCTATAAGGAGAAGCTTAATTGGTTTGATTCTCATTCTCTCTTTTCTGCCACCATGTAAGACATGTCTTTTGGCTTCCACAATGATTGTGAGGCTTCATCAACCATGTGTAACTATGAGTCCATTAAACCTCTTTTGTTTTTTTTTTTAATAAGTTAGTCTCAGGTATGTCTTTATCAGCAGCATGAAAACAGATTAATGCAAGAATTACATCAAATTCAAAATTTCTTTGAATCAAAAGACAAAATCATCAGAGAAAAGGCAACCTACATTAAGGAAAATAAAATTTGCAAATCATAGATCTGATAAAAGGTTAATATCCAGAATATATAAAGAACACTTATAATTTAATAACAACTAAAACAAATAACTTGATTAAAAAATGAGCTAAAAACTTGAATAGATATACCTTCAAAGAAGGTATACAACTGGCTAATAAGCAGATGAGAAATGCTCAACATCATTGATCTTTAAAGAAATCCAAAACACGTTCACAATGGTATATCATCTTACACCTGTTAGATGGCTTTTTTCAAAACACATAGAAACAGAAAGTAGAATGGTGGTTGCCAGAATTTGGGAGGATTGGGAAATGTATTGTTGCTGCTTACTCAGTATAAAAATCAGTTATGCAAGATGAAAATAAGTCTGGAAATGTGTTATATAACAGTGTTAATTCTCTTAACAATACTGAACTATACACTTCAAAATGGTTAAGGTAGAAGAAAAAGTAAAACACAGTTACTTTAAAATAATAGTAAATGAGAAGTTGGACAGAAATAGTGGAGTAGCTGCCAAAATTCTTCTTCTGTAAAAATAAGAACACTGTCAAAATTATCGAAATTAATATTTTAGGACTTTGAAATATAGGTAACAGTTTGTAACAATGTGTTGAAATTTAGTGCAGCAATCCCTAAACAGCTGAATTTGGAGACGTGCGGAATTTTAATTTGCCCTTTCCCAGATACCTCTACCCACCTCTGCACTAACCATAAAAACTGAAATATCACAGTCCCACAATCACAGTGAAAACCAACAGCTTAGCAACCACTGGGTGAGGAGAAAATGGTAATAACAACCCCTTAAAGCAACATTCTCAGAGAATTGTACAGATGTCCCTTAGATTGAGTTTATGCCTTGATAAGCCTATTGTAAGACAAAAACATTGTAAGTCAAAAATGCATTTAATACACCTAACCTATGTCATAGCTTACCCTAACCTAACTTAAACATGCTCAGAACACTTACATTAGCCTACGGTTGGGCAAAAGCATCTAACACAAAACCTATTTTATAAAATTTTAAATATTTCATGTAATTTATTGAATATGGTACCAAAGATGAAAAACATAATGTGTTTATGGTTACTTGAGGAAGGATTTCTACTGCATATCTCTTTTGCTTCATGACAAAGTCAAAAAATTGTAAGCTGAATCACTGTGAAAGTTGGAGACTCTCTGTAAGTTTTTGACTACTCTGGCAATCCCACGGACACCCTCAATGCAAGGCTTGTCTTTATTTGACCTGGCTCACTATTTTCCCACTGTGAACAGTGTATTCCAGAGTGTTGGTTAGAAACAATCAGTGCAATCTTTGAACATTGTGGCTGCCCGAGACTGCAAAAACAAGGTCAAATAAGAATTGGACTAAAAAAACTTAAACGAAATGTCTGTAAGGGGTCTATAAAAATGCTTGACACATTCCTGAGAATGCAGTAGGCCACAAACTCATGTGCATCCCAAGGCTATGCACAGACCTAAGAGGGGACCTGAGAAGGCCCCAAGCTGTCACCTCTGACAGAGTCAGAGGATTTGTACAAACAGGTATGTGGAAGCTGCCTTCTCGAGCATGGAAGGTGTTCCTCAACACAGACACTGAATGCAATAGCAAACACCAGGAAACTTACCTGTTCCAAGGATGTAAGGAAATCTTGCTGACACATTGGTTTACTATTAATTTAACTGACAAAGACTTCAGTGGCCCCTTATGACAAATAATAGAGATTTTATACAATCATTTTTTTAAAAAGTCACTAAACAACAGTAACAATAACAACAACAAGAAACAACAAAATCTTTATAAGAAGATAGAATGTGATTTATATACTTAGTGCATTGCAATGTTTAAAATGCCAAGCTTTCAACAATAACAGCAACAAAAAACACATGGAAATAATAAAGAAAGAATGGCACACACATTAGGAGAAATAAAAATATAGTCTCTAGAGAAGGTTCCTGGGGAAGTTCATTTATTAGACTGGCCTTTTATATCAAGTTATGAAATATATTCAAAGGACTAACAAAAAGAATATTTAACAAACTAAATAAAAGTATGAGAACAATGTAACAGAGAGAGAGAGAGAAAATTTCTTAAAATAGAATCTGAAGTTGACAAAACAAATGTAAAATGTAGAATGGTTCAATAGCTGATTTCTGCTCCATAAAGAATTAGTGAATTTGAAAATGGATCAACAAAAATTATTTAGTTTGAAAAACAGGAATAAGAATGAGAGCCTGAGAAAACCTGTGGGGTATCATCAAATGTACCAGTGTATGGACAATGGGAGTACCAAACAAAAACAGAAAGAGGCAACAACATATGAAAGAATCTGTTGCTAAGAGGCCAGATCTATAAGAAACAATGAAGGAAATCCTTCAGGTTGAAAGAAAACATGGCTAGACAGTAGCTTAAATCCATACAGCAAATGAAGTACACCGATAAAGGTAGGTACATAGGCATTTAAAAAAAACACAATGTATTTTTGTTTGTGACTGTTTTCTTCTTCTGTCTTATTTAAAAGACAGTTGCATAAATCAACAACAACAAAATTATGTTGATGGTGTTATAAGGCATAAACATGACATTTGGATGCAAATATAACACGAAGAATAGGATAAAAAGGAGCTGTATTAGAATAAATTTTTGTATACTACTGAAATTAAGTAGGTATTAATCTGAGCAAGACTGTTTTAACATTAAGATGTTAATTGTAATTCCCTGAACAAGCAATAAGAAATATTTCAAAATATATATCTGAGTTGAATATCAATGGAATTAAAATAGTCCACGTGAAAATATGTACTAAACACAAAACAAGTCAATCATGAATGAATGAGGCAAAAATCATACATGAAATTCATAACTAAAAAAATAAGTCATAGACATATAATAAATAAATAGCAAGATATCAGGCATAATTACATTAAATGCAAAGAGAGTAAAAACTTTAAAATTGTAGATTGTCAGAATGTACTGTAGAAGACTGACCAACTTTATGTTGTCTATAAAAGACACACTGTATACAAAGTACAAAGAAGTTGGAAAACATGATGGGAGGTACATGACATTCAAATAGTAACCAGTGTAAGTTGAATGGGATATATTAATATCAGATAACATAAATTTTAATACCATAAAAAGTACTAGAGAAAAAATAGTTGTTTTATTGCAATAAAAGTGTAGGTCTTTCAGGAAGGCAGAACACTTATATATGAACCTAAAAATAGAATACCAAAAGACATGATGACAGAAACCAAAATTTGAAATAAAAAGTAGACAAACAGTAATTATTGCAGACTGACAAACTCTTTCAGTAATGGATAGCACAACTAAGCATAAGATCAAATAATAATAGAAAATTTGAACAACTATACATAATAAACATCTGTTGAACACTCCACCCAATGGCGTCAGAAAATGCATTCTTCTAAATTATATCTGGAATATTCTGCAGAAAGAACATAAGCTTCAATAAATAAGACTTCATCAAAATTGAATCTTTTTCCTTCAAAATAAAACACAATCAAGAATGTGAAAAGATATCTGGATAAGGGGTGAAAGCATCTACAAATCATGTATCTGATACGACAGAGGTCCCCAGTCCCAGAGCCATGGACCGGTGCTGGTCCATGACCTGGTAGGAACTGGGCTGTGCAGCAGGAGGTGAGTAGCAGGTGAGCATTACTATCTAAGCTCCGCCTCCTGTCAGATCAGCAGTGGCCTTAGATTCTCATAAGTCTACAAACCCTATTGTGAGCGGCACAAGTGAGGGACCAGGTTGCGTGTTCCCTAAGAGAATCTAACTAATGCCTGACAATCTGAGGCGGAATAGTTTTATCTGGAAACCATCCCCTTCCCCAATCTGTGGAAAAACTGTCTTTCACTTAGCTGGTCCTTGGTGCCAAAATGTTGGGCACCACTGTGATAAGGGACTTGTATTCAGAATATATAAAGAACACAAAACTCAACAATAAAAACACAAATAATATGATTAGAATGATGAGCAAAATATTTGAATAGACGTCTATTAAAAAGAAAGAATGACTCTTTAGCCATCTCTCTCTGGTCCTTAAAAAATATGCTTCTGCATCTCAGAGCCAGCAATGTTGTATCAAATTCTTTTCCCAACCAGAATGGCCTGAGTTCACTGTCTGTGACGTTTCTCTTATTCTTCTTTCATTGCATTTATCTGACCCTAGCCAGGAGAATTTCTCTAATTTTAAGAGCCCATGCTATTATATTGGGCCCATATATATAATTCAAAATAATATTTTTGTTGTAATGTCTATAACCTTAATTGCATCTGCAAAGCCTCCTTTGCGATGTACCATAAAATATTTTCAAATTAAAGGGATTAGGCCACAGATATCTCTGGAGGGGTGGCATGCTATCTACTACATACACCTCTGTTTACACACACACACACACACGCATGCACACATACACATAAATACACCCTGTGGATTCTAAGAAGTCATCCAAAGAGCAGATCTTCCACTCCATCCCACACCCTGCTCTGCAGAAACAGGCAACAGCACTCTGATTCCACCACGGGCATTTTCATGGAGTCCCAGCAGAGGGCTGATCTCCCATCCCCTGCCTGTGGATGCAGGTGTTGCCCTGATTCTTCTATTGAGATAATATTGTTCTGTCTGGAAAAAAAAAAAAAAAAAAAAGATCTGTCTCCTGTCTAGGGGCAGTAGTTAATACTCCATTGTCCCATCCATGTTAGTTTCTGTGGGGTCTTTTGGCAAGCTGAGAACTTCCACCCAGCTGAAAGGAAAATTAACAAAGCAGTGCAACTTTGTGCTAATGTATTCTGAATTATACCTTCTCCAACTATTGTCAGCAGGCCTATGAGGGAGCTGAGTCATCTAGCATCAGGGAGATTGAACAAGGCATCGAGAGTTCAAGCTAATCAGTATTCTACTCTCCACACACCTAGAGTCACTGGGCTCCAATGATTACCTGAAGTTCAGCTCCCACAGGGTAACAATGATACTGAATGAGGCAGTGTGCCTCAGGGCTACTGGGCACTTTGCTACCTCCTCCAACAGCATGAGCAAGGCTTAGTGTGGAGCTCAGTCTTTATCACCCACTGCTATGACAGAGGCAGAATAAGGTGGTGCAGGTCAGGCCCACATGGCTCTCTGCCTCATCTCTCCCCTTATCAGCTCTATGAGGAGCCAAGCTTATGCCTCCACCGTATTTAAATAAGATGGTATATATCAGCCATCTGACTCCATTTTGCCTAATGTTTGTGGGGTAGTGGGAAAGCAAGCATGCACTCTCACTCAGAGACAACAAGGTGGTATGAGTCAGTGCTGTGTTTTTTCCAGAACAGTATTGGTGGAGCTCAGTGGTAAGTTCGACAAAAACACCTATGCAGCCGTGGTGCCACACCTCAACAGGTGTACTGCAAACTTAAAAACATAAAATGCAATCCAAAATGTTATGTATATATTTGTTATATAACATTGTATGTAAATATTATAAAATATTTTAAAATTTCAAGAATACAACTGAAAATTATTCTTCATACCAAGAATCAGGAAAATCGCAAATTGAGAAAAAAACGAATCAGCAGAAATCGCTATGGAAATAAATTAGATGTTAAAATTCTGTCAAAAGTTTTAAAGCAGTCATCATCAAAAAAGCTGTTAAAAGCAATGTTGAATTCTCTTGAAAGAACTTTAAAAAGTTAAAAGTCTTAGAGAGGAAATAAATGTCATGAAAAGCTCCAAATCAAAATTATAAAACTGAAAAGTACAACAAGAACAACAAATGTGCACAAAGGGCTAAATAGTAGAATGGAGATGAGAGAGGATAGAAGCAATGAACATGAGGACAAACAAATACAATTTATCCAATCTGAACAACAGAGAGAAAGCACACTGAAATAACAGAGCCTCAGATACTTGTTGGACAAAAATGAATAAGCTAATATTGATGTTATTGGAAGCACAGAGAAAGAAAAGAGATAGATTGAAAATGTATTCAAAGAAATAATGATAGAAACATTTCCAAATTTGGTAAAAAAAATAAAAATAAAAAAAAATTAGAAACCTACTACAGGTTCACAAGGCTAAATAAACTCCAAATAGGGGAGTCAAAAAAAGTCTACACAAAGATGCATAAAAACAAAAATTTTGAAAATTAAGATTAAAAATATTGAAAGAAGCTAAAAATCAATTCCACATTACTTGAAAGGGAACACCTATTTTGAATGGCAGTAGATTTCTCATCTGAAATCATGGACACCAGAAGAGAGTGGCACATTTTTCAAATGTTAGAAGAAAAGAACTGCAAATTATACATTTATTGAAAATAACTTCCAGGTATTAAAGGTAAATAAAGACATTCACAGATAGAGGAAAACTAAGGGAAATCTTTACTACTAAATATAATCGTAAATACTCACAAAAGGAAGTTCTCAAAATAGAAAGATTAATTGGAAAAAGGCTTGAACCATCACAAGGAAAATAAGGAGATACTGGTTCTGGACAAGCTGGTACAGAGCAATGTTTTCCCATCCTCCCCCAAGAAATAACCTTGAATCCTTGAAATAATGTGACTGACAACCAAAGGAGCACTCTGTCAGACAGGCAAAGGAAGGAAAAGTGGTCTGAGACCATGTAATTGGAGGAAAAGCAATCAAAGGACATCCTAAGCGTTCCCTAAAACCCCAAGAGGAGAAAGTGAGTCAGACTGGCATTTCCCGTTTCTCAAGTTAGCAGCAGAAGACAGCCAGGCAATCTTGTTCTTCCCTGAGATCAAGCAGAACTCCATCTGACCATACCAGGCAAGCATGAATCACTGGCAAGTGGGATCAACCAGAAACTCTGCCAACAATAAACCAACAGGAAAAATATTGTCTTCTCTTGTCCAGTTTGAAATCCCCATCTTTGGTCAGAGACACTGGAGTGGCTGAGATAATACAATAGGGATCCTGACATAACAAATGCCTAGCCCAGGAAATACTCCCTACCCTGCACAAACAGATGAGGACACTATCACAACAAGCACCACCCAGGAAACCTCTTCATCCACACACCTTGAGATTACTCTCCCCCATGGAGAGACATAAGGTGGCCTGTTCTTGGGTCTGGTCTTTCATCAGATTAAATTAGATCTGTGTCAGCCCAGATCAACCTCAGTGGTATGAAATCAACCAAGTAGACCAAAATAATATCTCAAAAACTTTAAGGACAAAACTATCATTTAAACTACATCCCCATTCCCACCCTTGCAAATAGATTGGGATCTGCCTGATAAACCTACCTAAGGGGAATGTCTCTTAAATGAAAAGATTTTAATAGAACCTAGAGCCTCTTATCATAACAGACAAAATGTGTGGGATACATTTAAAAATCACTTAAAATACTAAAAGCCAAGAATATCGCAATGAGAATGAAAAAATATGCTATCTCAGCAAAGAAATAAAAGTTATAAACAAGAACATCAGAACAGATAAAATATGTTAGACTCATTCTTGTGAGTTTCTCAAATTTTTTGTTTAAACAAATAATATAACATAATTTTAGTTGTGTCAATTTACATAGATGAAATACTTGAGATAATTATAATAACCAGGAGAGAAAAGGGACCTAATTCAAGTAAGTACTCTATAATCTACGTGTGGTAAAATTTCAATAACTGTGATAACTTATGCATGTGTATTGTAATAGTTGAAACACCCACTAAAAAACTATTCAGTGATATAATAAAACAACAAAAACAGCAAACTTTAAATATATTGAGATCAAATTCTAAAAACAATTGAAGTGACACACAAGAAGGTTTAAAAAAAAAATAAAAAGAGGAACTAGAAGTGGACCAAATAAAAAACAAATAATAAAATGGCACACTTAAGCCCTAACATGTTAATAGGTACTTTAAATGTCATAGCTTAAAATATACTAGTTAAAAGACAGAATAGCAGAGTGGAAAAAAAAAATGTTCCAAGTATATGCTATTTACAAGAAAACAAATACAAACACAATGACATAGAAAGGTTGACAGTAAAAGGACAGAAAATGATATACCATGCCCACATTAGCTTTAAAGAGAATCAAGAATTGCCATATAAGTATCAGATAAATTCGATTTCAGAACAAACTCACTAGAGACAAAAGTCATGTTACATCATGATAAGATAAACAATTCACCACGGAGATATAACATTCCTAAATGTTTATACAACAACAAGAACAAAAAAACCACAAAACATGTTTTAAATCACTTTAAGCAAAAACGGATGGAATGAAAGGAGAAATAGACAAATTTGCAATTATAATTGTGGACATCAACACTCCTTTCTCAGCAATTGATAGAACTACTAGACAGAGAGAATAGAGAAGATTGGAACACCACAATCAACAGAATCCAAATGACATGGAGCACTCCATATAACAATACCAAAATTAGCATTTTGAAAGCACCCATAGAAAATGAAGATAAACTAGATCCTGGGTCATTAAAAAACAAACAAACAAACAAACAAAAAAAACAACCTTGGCCGGGGCCTGGTGGCTCTCATCTGTAATCCCAGCACTTTGGGAGACAGAGATGGGTGGACTACGAGGTCAAGAGATCGATCGAGACCATCCTGGCCAACATGGTGAAACACTGTCTCTCTCTACCAAAAACACAAAAATTAGCCGGGCGTGGTGGCGGCCGCCTGTAGTCCCAGCTACTCGGGAGTTGAGGCAGGAGAATCACTTGAACCCGGGGAGGCGGAGGTTGCAAGTGAGCTGAGATAGCCCCACTACACTCCAGTTTGGCGACAGAGCCAGACTCCGTCTCCAAAAAAAAAAAAAAAAAAAAAAACAAAACTAAAAACAAACAAACAACCTAAAACCCTTAACAGATTTAAAAGCATTGAAATCAGGCAGACTTTATATTTTCTGATCATAGTTGATTCAAACTAGAAACCAATAACAGAAAAACAGGTAATTTTCCACATTGGACATTAACAACATACTTCTCAATAATATAATGGTCAAAGAGAAAATTTATATAAAAGTAATATATAAAATTGAAGGAAAATGAAAATAAAACATCAAATATGTGGGAAGCTCCTAAAGTAATGCTGAGAGGGAAATTTATAGCACTGAATACTTAATTAGAAAAGGGAGAAGATTTCAAATTAATAATCTGATTTCCTATCTCAAGAAAATAGAATAAGCAAATCAAAATCCACTTAAAGCAGGTGAGAGAAAGAAGTAAGAAACATGAAAGCAAAAAATCAATGACATGGAAAACAGAAAGATAGAGAGAAAATCAGTTGAAGATAAAAAATGTGGCAAAAATCTGTTTAGACTGGTTACCAACAGCTTTTGCAAATATTATAGCCCTTAAGCCCATCCTGACCAAAAACTCACACATTCTCCTTAAGACTGAGAGCTCACAATTTGTCAGGGCCAGATAAAACAGTGTTGTTCACATTTGGCTTGAGGCATAGGGGAAACTGAATCATTCATAAGCAAAATAATAGAAAAGGCAGAAGGGAGCTTTGGTGAATAAAGGCAAGCAGGGCTCAGAGTCTTTTTATTCCTCACATTACCATGAAAGTTAAATAAACAACAACAAAAGTCTGAATACATTGATCTGCAGAGGTTTACTGCCTACTCCTCAGGCTATCATGAATACAATTTTCTTCACATTATAGTTTTACGGGATTATTAAATGGTAAATATGGTGGCAACAGGGAGGAAATAAGCCAAATTTACTGTTTAGCAATAGGATTCTGAATGTAGATTTAGCATGTAGATTTATAATTAATTGCAGAACAGTTAAAATCATTACCCTCTTCACTTGTTTTAGCATGATTTTCTTTCATGTTTTATTTTAAGGCATTTCTTAATTTAGTACTGTAAGTGAACATCTTGGTTCAACATTTTGAGTGGAATTATTTTTTGATGTTTATTAGCAATGTAGAGCAAATAAATTTTATTAGATACATGTTATCGGTGATTAAATAAATAGAAAATGCAAACTATGTAATTTTATACACCTAATGCATTTTTTTCTCAATTTGTGATTCACTTCAGAAATATAGCATTAAAAGAGAGTGGACATAATTAACCATGTATGGGATATTAATGTATGCCTTTAATAGGGATAACGGCTTTCCAAGAGTGGGATGATTACTTTTATAACCCAATTAAAATGTAAGAGTTAGTGTTCCTTCATTACTTAGATTGCATTTTATTTTAGAATCCAGAAGTTTCATATATTTTGCTTTAAGGTTTATGCATGTGAAGTGCACATTTGAAAAATGGAGGCATAGTACTAGTGAATTACTTTCCATGTAATCGGATAAAATTGAACATTGTCTTTTGATTTATTTTAACCCTATAAAAGTGTATTATTTCTCTGCTCATTGCTTGCTTTTTAAAAGAGAGAGGGGACATAGTTACATGACCAAAGCTGTGTCTATGTACGAACAGGTTTATCAGCAAACTGGATGAACTAAAACTGTGTTTGTCAAAATTTCTTTTACTTACTAATCACCTTTTTGTAGCGTGGCAGGGAATCAAGGAACTGTGCCATTGTTCACAGGTCATAAATATCAAAATTACTGAATTTGTCTTTCTGGATGTGGATTAACCTTTAATTATCAACCAGTTCCATTTTATTTCTAAAGAGTTAATTTAAATATTAATGTTTAAAATTACTTATTATGGCTCATTTAAAAATTAAACTGCATTGTTTCATAAAAATTAATAGGAATTAATGAGTCAGGCCAAATATGGATAAAATGTCACTTGGAAGCATGATGTCAAGTACATGATAAATAGATATTTGTAAAAGATTATTGATCCTAGATTCTAAGAAATATGTAGTTGTATGACTATGTACTACATCTCTAATGATAATCATAAAATAATACAAATTTGAAACATCCACCTACCCACATGCTAACATGTATCCTAAGCCTACATAGCTGTGAAAGAAATCAAGATAATATTCAGTTTGAAATGAGTTTTATCTAAATAAGTGGAAAGCACTCAAATATTTTAACATTTTTAAACTTGTATAAGGTTCTCTTTTAAATATCTTTACATACAGTAGCCTGATAAAAATGAGATCTTAATTGTAGGGGCATGTATTACAAAAATGATTGCAATTCTTCATTTCTCTCTTGTTGCCACTTGCAAGGCTGATTGAAGCTATTCCCATCAGGAATTGAATCTGCTTCACCATTTCTTTAGTGTAGGTTGTCCTTTGGATTTGGTTTGGTCAATGGAATGCAGAATTTTTTCAGTGTTGCTCATAACTCTGCCCCTATATGCAAACACACCTCCCCAGACTGCTGGTGGATGAGACAGCATACAGGGAGCTAACAAGTCAAGTTTAAAATACGGTCTCTCACTGTCCTATAGCTAATATCAGCTACATGTGGATGAATTCAGCTGTTCCCACCTTGATTGCTGATTGGCATGTTCAGGAACTTAAAAAAAAAAAGTTTTGTTTTAAGCAACTAAATTTGGAGTGGACTATTTCACAGAAATAGCTAACCGATAAAATTCGCCACAAGAAATGTTAAAAGTTTACATTATGACACGTTACTTTCAATATTACCTTAAAATAACATAAACATTCTAAAACATCATGTGAAGCACATCAGACTGAATATTTCAAAAAAAAACTACAATATAAATTGTTCATAAGCTATGCAAATTTTGTCTTAGAAAATGTAAACTTTTTGACTAAAACCACAAACTAGTTTGAATTCATTCTTTACATATATAAGCTTCCTGGGTTCATCCTTTTTATCTCTACTATATCATAATTTATTTCTTAATATTTTAGGATCTAAAATAATATCATCAATCATGTTTTTAAATTTTTAAAATTTATTTTGGAAACCACGGTCTAATGACCAAGTTTTTATTGTTATTATTGTGCTTCTCTGTTTCTATTTTGTAAATACACAATCCACCAGACTCTCTATCATGACACTATAACCCTCCGCCCTAATTAGTTCCTCTAAATATAACTTTTCTTTTTTGATAATCAATTTATTTATACTGTTAGATTTTCTTATCTCTCACGTGATGATTATTTATTAAAAATAATTAACTACTGATGTGAGACATCAAAATTATAGTAAATTACTTCATTATAAAAAGAGTGATGTAAGTTAAATCAATTGTACATAATAGAGCCATATAATCAACATAATGAGAACCTAGATCCCAATGTGTTTATTAGGTTGTAAGATTCCAATCCCTGTAATTGGGAATTCAAATTTTAGAAGTGAGTATAAAATGCTCAAAATATATATATCCTCATCTAAATCTTTACTGGAAGATACATTAATTACCTTTGTAATAATAACAATTTGTTTTGCTTTTGGGATGCCCATCAGGTTTTAATTTTTACACCCACAAACACAGTTTTTCAAAATTTTCTTTTTAGAATTACTATTATTCAATGGAACTTTTTTAAACCTACACATAGCTGTCTGGGGACTGCCAAGGGCAATAAGCTGAGAATATGTGTTTTCATTTGTACTGGCATTACTCTCTAAAATATTGCTATGAATCACAGGATAAACTCTTCTGTGACATACCAAATTAGCTTTACAGAGAAGACTCACTGGTGGCAGTATAGGAAATAACAGTTCATTTAATAGACTTTTTAAATACCTTCAATATTCACCTAGAGATATGTACTACTTACAAACTTTAGCATCCCCAATACAAAATGTCTCCTCAGCAAATACAAAAGATTACACCCAAAATACCAAAACATATGCTTTTTATCATCATGGTTGTTACTTTCTGATTTAGGTTCAGCCTTCTCTAGAGGCTATTAAAGAAAGCATACATTTTTGCTGACATTTTATCACAGCAATAAAATGAGATGGGAATCTATACTCAAAAGACCACTAAAATCAGTCAGCATGTTTACTGCAGAAAACAAGTTGCCAAACACTCTAGGATAATTCAGTAAAATATGACCAGATTTATGGATGAGTGTATTTTTGCACAACACTCTCAAGTTGTAGCATTTTTATAATATATGTCTATAATATCCATGAAAGACACCCTCAGTGAATATATTATACTTCTAATATGCTTACATGAATGTGTGATAAATTATCCCCAGAAGGTCAAGAGAAATTGAATTTATTTTTAAATTTTTACTTATCAAATCACACAAAAACCCACACATATAAATCAATTTACTTGATTACATGCTTCCTGTTTATACAATCACGTGTTTTTATTAGTAAGACTCGTTATACCTGTCAATGTTAGTGTGGACTCTCGTATGACTGCTTTTATAAGTTCCTGGAAACAATGCTTTTGATCCTATGTAACTAAAACCATCCATAGTAGGGAAAAATATCACTTTGAAACACAGATTCATAAAAAAATAGTATATTGTGGACAGAGCTAAAATATATATGTAGCAGGAGCATTGTACAAGTTTTAGCCAAGTTGTGATTCATAAAATAATACCAATCAAAGTGCTGTTACTGCAATTGTAATTTTTACAAGCATTCTGAAGAACAGGAGAAATAAAGGCAACCTGAAAAGGAAAAATAATCTATTTTATCATTAATTGCCATATTTATACAGTGCATTACTTATAGCAAATGTCAAACACAGAGCTCACGACAATTACCTGTGTCTTCAAGATTCCCTTACTGGCTGTCTAGATAGTCAAATTGAATCATGATATTGTTTATTGAATGCCTACTACGAAAAAACAGTAACCTAGATTAAAAGTAGCTCACTTCCTTGTGATGATGAAAATAGACATGATGAGATTTAAAAAAAATTGTGGCCAGGTGCAGTGGCTCACATCTGTAATCCTAGCACTTTGGGAGGCTGAGGCAGGTGGATCACCTGAGGTCAGGAGGTCAAGACCAGCCTGGCCAACATGGTGTAACCACGTGTCTACTAAAAATACAAAAAAAAAAAAAAAAAAATAGCCCTGTGTGTGGCATGCACCTGTAATCTCAGCTATCCTAGAGGCTGAGGCAGGAGAATCTCTGGAACTTGGGAGACAGAGGCTGTAGTGAGCCAAGATCATGCCACTGCACTCCAGCCTGGATAACAGAGCGAGACCCCATCTCAAAAAAAAAAAAAAAGTACACATGTACACAAGCTAAGGTGTTTTTGCTGCTGTTGTTGCTTTTAATTTTTTGGCAAAAAAAAAAAAATAGTTGTAGTAGTGTGAGCACTGAAACAAATTATTTTGTGAATAGTACAGAACATGCTGATAACCAATGCATCAGGTCAAAAATGTAGAATTAGGTTCAAATGAAGAGTGGAGATGAAATGATTTTCAATTGTAATAGGAACATGGATGGACATCTCAAGGGTCTATGTCTTACTTTACACTCAAATCCATACTTGGTTGGATTATACACACCCCCTTAAACTATGTTTTAGTCTAATTTGAATTTATTGATAATTTTTTCTTCTAATCACACACACACGCACACACGTGCACACACACACAGGATCACCAGGGATACTCCTGGAGAAAAACCATGAAGGGAAACAAAGTATGGAAGGGAAAATGCAAATCCTCTACTTTCTTACCTGGAAAGGACGCAGCCACTTTTTTGGAATGATATGATTAGGCTTTGTGTCCCCACCCAAATCTCATCTTGAATTGATTCCCAATAATCCCCACATGTCAAGGGAGAGACCAGGTGGAGGTAATTGAATCATAAGGGAAGTTTCCCCAGTGCTGTTCTTGTGATAGCAAGTCAGTTCGCAGGAAATCTGATGGTTTTATAGGGGCTCTTTCCTGTTCGCTCAGCACTTCTTCTTCCTACCACCTTGTGCAGAATGTGCCTTGCTTCCCCTTCCTCTGCTACCATGATTGTAAGTTTCCTAAGGTCTTTCCCAGCCATGCGGAACGGTGAGTCAATTAAACCATTTCCCTTTATAAATTCCAGTCTTGGGCTGGTTTTATAACAGTGTGAAACAGATTTATACATGGAACATCCATTCCATCTCTAATTTCTTAACAATAAAATTAAATATATTGTACAAATTTCATTCTTTCAGCAGTTTAGGGTTATCTACTCTGCAGTATATGAGAAGATAGTTTGAATATTTTTCTGTAATGATTGAAAGGAATATATTTCACTTAATCTTATTTTTAGTTCTTAAGTTTTTTAAAATACTTTCCTTAGATTTTGTTTTTGTTTACTAGTTTTTGAGAAGAATCATAGATTAATTATTTTTAGTCTTTCTTCTTTACTAACATACAATATTAGGGCTATAACTATCTTCTGAACATGGTTTGAGATACATCCCATAGGTGTTTAATATTAAATCTTTAATTATTATTCAGCTCAAACCATTCTCTATTTTAAACTTTTGTTTTTATTATACTTTAATGTAAGTTAAACACACGTGTGTGTGATTCCAGTTTAATTGTACTGTGGTTAGGGAACTTACATTATAATTTTATTTTATTTTATTTTATTTTTATTATTATTATTGAGATGGAGTCCCACTCTGTCGCCCAGGCTGGAGAGCAGTGGCACGATCTCGGCTCACTGCAAGCTCCACCTCCCAGGTTCACACTATTCTCCTGCCTCAGCCTACCGAGTAGCTGGGACTACAGGCGCCCGCCACCACGCCTGGCTAATTTTTTGTATTTTTAGTAGGGACGGGGTTTCACTGTGTTAGCCAGGATGGCCTCGATCTCCTGACCTCGTGATCCTAGTGACCTTTGGAGCACTCGGCCTTCCAAAGTGCTCGGATTACAGGTGTGAGCCATCATGCCAGGCCTAGAATTTTATTTTTTAAAATCTAAACTCTTTTTGTTGAAGTGCAAATTATATACAGACTTATACAAATATAAACTTCACAAATTAGAAGTGCATAAAAATTGCTAGTATCCCAAAAGTCTGGTTCCATGTTGACTTCCAGAAGTATTTCCAACTGAAAGTTAACTATTGACTTCCATCAGCCTGAGTTTTCCTGTTACTGAAATTTAAAGACTGGGAAAATACAATGGTACTCTTTTTTATGTCTGACTTCCCATGCTAAAATTTGTATTTATTAGTTTTATTAAAACTGGGGTTCACAGTTTCTTCATTTCATTGCTTTATACTATTTCATTTTATGAATATAGTATATCTATATGCATTTATTTTATTTTCTGGTACTGAATATTACCAACAATACTGCTTTAATATTCTTAAACATAGCTATGGTACATCTAAGTATACATTGCTGTTGGGCATATACCCATGGGTGAAATAACTGAACCATAAGGCATCCAAATGATGGACATAAATAGACAAACAATTTTCAGTTTTGGTGAGCTTTAGACTCCAAACTATATTGTAAGTATATTCCGGTTTCTCTGCATGTTTGCCTAAACATAATATATTCATGTAATTATTTTGTACAAGTTTAGCCAATTTTATGTTATAGTATCTCAAAGTGGTTTAAATTTGTATTTTCCTGTTGTCCAATAATGTACACTTTTGTATAAGTTCAATTACTGGATAGCATCCTCTATGAAGAATCTGTTCAAATATATTGCCCATTCTTTATTGAGTTGTTTAATAATTGTCTTTGTGATATACAGAAATTATTTATATAAGACACAATGAAAATATATTGTTCTACACTAAGGGTTGCTTTTTCATTGATACTGTTATATTTTAATTAACATAAATTCATCATTTTAATATGGTCAAATTCACAAATCTTTATTTTATATTTAGTACTTTGTGCTTTTATCTTAAAACAATTTACATTGGTATATTGTATGGGTATATAAACCTTTAAGCTATTCTGTATATTTGTAATTTTATATTTTACATTTAAGTCTCAAATGCATTTAGAATTGATTTTTTGTATGATGTGAAATACGGGTCCACATATTTTCATGTGGATGTCCAATGAACCCAACTTATTAAATCAACACCACTTACTGAAAATAAAATACTAATGCAGGTTAACAGCACTTGTTATAAGTCATATAACTATATGAGTCAGTGTTTCTCAAGATATCCTATGCTGTTTTATCGATATATTTTTCCACATTTATGTTAATATTACATTAACTATTGATTGCTTTAACATAAGACTTGGTACATGATATAAAAGCTCTATTTTTGTTTTTACTTATTGTGTTGCCATTTCTTGTATTTTTGCCTTTTCATATAAAACTCAGAAGCAACTTCTCATTTTTTACATAGACATACAAACATACAACCCATGCTTACACATAAACACATATACACTTCTCAGATTTTCAGTGGAATTGTTTTTAACTTGTAGATCAACTGACCCAAAGCTGATATATTTAAAATGCTAGATATTCCATTTAGGAACAAGATACGTCTTTCTGTTTACTTAGACTTTCTGTCCTTTTTCTTTTCTTTTTCTTTTTGTAGAGAATGGTACTTAGATTGTCCTTAAATTATCTCAGAATATTTTATTTTGTTATATATGTCTTCCATGTTTTTCATTAGCGTTATTCCTAATATTTTTGGTGGGTTTTTGTTTTGTTTTGTTTTGTTTTTTGGTGCTGTTGTTAGCAGTTTCATTGAGGTTTAAAATTTTATTGCCTCCAATACATGGAGGCTTATCATCTTTTATAATGAATTTGTATCTAGAGAATTTGCTAAATTAACTTATTAATCCTCTCATTTTATCTTTTGATGCTTTTGAATTTTTTCACTGTATATATTATGTGTCAATTACAACAATTTATTTTTTCTTCATTTCCAAATCTTATTACTTGTTTGTTTGTTTACTGAACTGGCTAGAAATGTTAACAGAAGTTGAAGAGAAGTAGTGTTTTGATTCTGAACTTGTTTTGCTTCCAATCTTAGCAGAAAATGCCATTCTGAACATTTTGGATATGTTGGTTTAATGTTTTTAAATCAAGTTAAGAACATTATTAATTCTTCCATTGAGATTATCATATTTTTTCTTTATTACATTGATATAGTGATAGGCATTTATTGCTTTTTAAAGTTAAGCTATTTTAAAACCCTAGCATAAACTCAGTTCATCTTCGATATATTTTTCTATGTAAGTAAATTTAATTGGCTTTTGTTTGCTTGGCATATGTTTTTATATATATTATGGGAGATGTCAGCCTATAATATTCTCTTATAGAATGTCTTTGTCATAATTTAGACAAGAATATTCTAAGGCAATAGAACAATTTGAGATGTGATTTCATGACAGATTCTCTAGCACTAGAACCATATATTTCAGGGAATCAAGAATTCTCTAAGAATAAGGGCTGAAGAACAAATGGAGGCAAGTATGTCATCACAACTGAAGGCTATCTCCAGGCTGTTGTTACGAGGAAGCTCTGGAGTGCATACGGTACCACAGAGGAAATAATTCTAGCAATTTCATGGAGAAGAGGGCAGCTGCAAATTTCATTAGCCAAGAATCACTGAAGTTGGTGAGTGTCTATGACAGTCGCTAAAGGAAACTCTGATGAGTTATTCCATCCAACACAGTCCCCGATGAAACCACAAAGATTCAATTGTTTCTCCCATTTTTTATACTACATCTAAGGCTCAGCCTCACCAAGATTCCATTTGATTATTACAATTTTCAGAACAATTACAAGGGAAGGCCTAATGAGACAAACTCTAATTCCTGTTGCTTCACTTGGTCCGGAATTCACAACTGATCATCAAAATCTCCACTTTCCCTTCTCCATTCTTTAGTTTCCCCCCTTTCAGCTAACCTTTATGCTGATCAAAAGTGGCTTGTCATATTGGTTGACTCAGAACTTCGTAGTTGAAATCCTACTTGTCGTATTCTCATCAGACTTTATTTGTTGTACTTGCTCATTTGCAGATAGAAATGGGCATGGGAATACCAAAGGTTGTCCTGAAGTGTTGCAATGTATTTCTCTTTCTATTATGTAACAAATGACCTAACTACCTGTAGTGATTAGGGGCAGTTATCTTTGCCAATATGCTAACTCCTCAGTTCTTGCTTGTCTAGTGGCATGAGTCACCCAAAGTCATCAGGTAGCAGATATACCTTTAAGTTTTTTCAGATATAATTTCTGATCTTGCTATTCATCGTTTTGGACATGGATGTATTTAAATACGATACAGCAATCCCCTTTTATTCATGGTTGCACTTCAGCCATTTCAATTACCTGCAGGCAACTATGGGCTGAGAAGATTAAATGAAAAATTTCAGAAATAAACAATTAATACATTTTAAATTGTGTGTCATTTTGAGTAGCTTGATGAAATCTTGCGCCCTGTTGCGCCGTCTCATTTCGGATACGAACTGTCCTTTTGTCCAGAGTATCCATACTATCTGCCTGTTAGCCATTTAGTAGCTGTTATCATTATCCAGTTGATTTTCCTGGTATCACATCACTTATGTTTAAGTAGCTCTTATGTTACTTAGTAATAACTCCAAAACACAAGAGTTGTGATGCTGGCAATTTGGACATGACAAAAAGAAGCCATTAAGCGAATTCTTTTAGTTAACAGGTGAAAGTTCTCAAGTTAATAAGGATAAAAAAGCTAATATACATATGGTTTGGAACTATACTGTGGATCTTGGATCATATCTGTCATGGATAAGGGAAGAATACTATAATCAGGTTTGTTTTAAATTCCATGTCTGATGACTTCGTTGTCTGGATCACCTGTAGAGCTGTTTATGTTGTAGGAGTTTATCTTGGTTTTAATCTTTTGATTTTTTTTATGTTAATACCAAAAATTTTAAAAATTGCATATTGTACTTTGTATATGAAAATTTTACTAGGTATTTTTATTTTTATTTTCCTTCAGGAAGAATTAGCTTGTTCCCTGACAGAAGTTAGAGTAAGGGCAAATTACTTGTCTCTACAAACAACTCAGATGTTTTGAGCCAGTGTTGTAGGGCTTACCTTTTTCTGGTTTTGTATTTTATTATAGGGCATAGTCTAAATAAGTCTAAACTGAAGGCATTTTTTGCTGTCATTTCTCCACATCTGTCCAGCAGTCTAATTTTACCTCTGCTGCAAAGTAAGACTATTGAAAGCTTTTAGCATTTTAGTCACTTAGCAATTGCTTTCTGATTGACTTCTTGGATCCTCATCCCCATGCTTTTTAGAATATACCTAAGTGCCTAGAGCAGTAAAGCACTTGAAATTCTGAGAACACTTCCCTGGGTCATTCTTCTCCTCTAGGATTCCTGGCCTTCACATTCTGGGTGTGCTGTTACTTCTGAAAACAAATATTTACCTCCCCCCATAATAATATCTCAAACTCAAAGTTTCTGCTTTCTGCTAAGCCTTTATGCCTTATCCTGAGATTTAGGGAAAACAATCCCCAACATAGAAGAGTAGTATAATCTGGCCCCCTGCAATTTCTTTATGTTCTCTCTATCATCTTGTTGCCTCAAGTTCTATTTACTTGTGCTCTTTGATACTGAGTACCAGATGCTTTTGGCACTTCTTCAGTTTTATGAATGTGTTTTTCTTATTCATGTTCCTCAATGGTAACCAGTTGGGCACCACTACTTTATAAGATTTCAATGCAATGAAATCCTTTGGAAATTAATGGGCCAGAATAGGATTTTTTTGGGTGAGTATTTGAATAAACCAGGCTATATTCTATAATTACTATAAGCTAGTTTTCACATTATTAAATCCTGGATTCTTCCCACGTATTACTCTAGTAGAATTAGACTTTATCTCATTAATTATCATTTTAACATTACAAATCACTTTAGAGTATATAAATATATAATTGGAAGTTTCATTTAAACAGCAAACTCTAGGCTGCTATAATATTGTTTTAAGAAACAGAAAGTAATCAAAAAGTAAATCTTTTGCTTTACATTGCTATTATGGGTAGAATTACGTGCTCCTCAAAAGTTGTTTAAGTACCCCAAAGGATTATAAATCATTCTACTATAATGACACATTCTCATATATGTTTATTGCAGCACTATTTACAATAACAAAGACTCAGAACGAACCCAAATGCCCATCAATAATAGACTGGATAAAGAAAATGTGGCACATATACACCATGGAATACTATGCAGTTATTAAAAAAAGAATGAGTTCATGTCCTTTGCAAGAACATGGATGAAGCTGGAAACCATGATTCTCAGCAAACTAACACAGGAACAGAAAACCTAACGCCACATGTTCTCACTCATAAATGGGAGCTGCACAATGAGAACACATGGACACAGGAAGGGGAACATTACACACTGGGCCTTGTCACGGAGTGGGGGTCAAGGAGAGGGACAGCCTTAGGACAAATACCTAATGCATGCGGGGATTAAAACCTAGATGATTGTTGATGGGTGCAGCCAACCACCATGACACATGTATACCTATGCACATTCTACACATGTATCCTAGAACTGATAAGAACAGATACTACACTTGATCTTAAGGCTGAGAAGTGATAAAGGATATATACACACACACACACACACACACACATATACTCAAAAGTATACATATATCCCTCAATGGAGGGGTCAACATTTTCCAGATATATATATATGTAGTTGTTTAAGTCCTAACCCTAAGTACCTGTGAATGTGACCTTACTGGGAATAGGATCTTTGCGATGAGCAAGTTAAATGAGGTCATTAGAGTGGGCCCTACTTTAGTATGAATGATGTCCTTTTATAAAAAGAAAATTTAGACACAGAGACAAACACAAATAGAAGGAAAATGATACAAAACACAGAAAGAAAACCATCTAGAAGCCAAGGAATGCCTCAAGGCACACAAAACTTGGAGGGAGGCGTGGAACAGAATTTCCCTGGCAACCCACAGAAGGAGCCAATTCTGGCAATGCCTTGATTTTGAAATTCTAGCCTCCAGAACTGTGACTCAATTTGTGTTTCATCCACCCAGTTTATGATATTTTGTTACTACAGACCCCCAAAATTAATATAGTAGATAACCACCTGGAAGCTGTAATCTCTATACCTAAACCCCAGACAGACTATTACAGATCTCTGGACCTCTTCCCTTTAGGATTCATGAAAAGCAAATCATTAATTGGTCTATGTATTAGCTTGTAAGTACAAGCTTTTTAGTAGCTTATGATAAAATACCGGATTTTTAAGCTTATGTCTTTAAAAAATGGAAACAAATATAGCAAGTACTAATAGAGTTAAGAAGTTTTAAATGTTAAGGGGCTTTGAAGCAGTTTGTAGAAATAGAAATAACATCTCATTAGAAGTATATAAATATAAATATATTAATTGTAGCTAAAAGTAAGATTAGTAGACTAGCCTTCTCTATCTACCAAAAAATAAAAGTTCTTTTTTTGATTATTTTAAATTTTTTAGTTTCTTAGCATATTAAAATATATTTATATATTAATCATCCTGTATAATCTCATGTATGGATATATTTACGGAGACTTTTCTAGCCCAGACTTAATATAATTTATTTTATTCTAATACTATTTTAGCTTTGTTTTTTATATACAAATATTTGGTCTATCTGTGCATTTTATTGTAACCTGAAGAACTGTATAGTTTTCTGAACATGTTTACAAATGCTCTAACTGCTATCTCAGAGTACTCTTTACATTTGAGATTTCTCAATGGCGAGGTCAATATTTTCCTACTACAGGTAAGAAAAAAAGAATGAGTATCATCAAATACATTTCCATGTTCATGTAGATTTTATGGCAGATATTAGATTCAAATGCAGTACTAGATGGTTCCATATTACACAATAATCTCAAGTTTGGTAGAGTAGAAAAAATTAGTGTTAAACTATCTCCTTAGCATTCCAAGAAAGTCAGGCTGACCATACGATTTTGCAAGTCATCAGACTATCAGTTACTTTGGTATTAAATTATGTTTCCAGTTATGCATATGTAACTCCTAAGGTCCTTGACATTAGGAACTAAATTATAACTGCTATAAATAAATAATGCGAAACAAATGCTTTTCATTTTCCAATTAAATTTGAATATATAACAAGGATTTCAAGTACCAGAGATTTTAATAACTGATTAAATATATCTCCCTATTAGAAGAAACCACTATACCCATTCATTATATTCCCCTTTCCTTTGAACATGTCTAGATGGTCAAGATGATTTAGCCAGAGGAAAAAACAATTAATAAACATTTTGAGCAAAATAAAAAACAAACAATCCCCCCCACAACAATGTGATAATGCCCCAGATTATGAGGATTTAAGAAGAATTTAGGGCATGCAAGAATGGCAGGTCTGGCAGTCAGATGCAGGGGTCATTTAGTGCGAATCTGAAAGAATTTCAGACGCCATAGAATTTAAATGTATGTAGGCCATGCACAGTGCTGACCATTATGAGGGACACATAATATTTTGTCATTGTAGACTAAAAGGGTAAGTCATAATTTGCTTAGCTGATGTGATGCCACATTACTGGATCATTACAAGGTCTTTACTTTTCAGCTATTAAAAAGCACTTGATCTTCTGCAATCTTGTTAAATTTGTTGGAAGTTGAAACATTGAATAATATTCGAATTTCTTTCTCATTAATTGTGTCCCCAGTTTGAATATGTAGTTTATAAGGCTCTCAAAATTACAAAGTGTTTCACATGTGTCTCTGCAATTACTTGATAGTTTCCAAGGTGTATACACACACACACACACACACACACACACACACACACACACACACACAAAGAGACACTTTTTTTTTTTTTTGGAGATGGCGTCTAGCTCTATTACCCAGACTGGAGTGTGCTGGCGCTGAAAGGAGCTGGGCACATTCCTCAGCCCCGGGCTCAAAACTCCCTGAGCCTAGCACAAACACATCCCATCCTCCCATCCCACCACCATATATCTCTCAAACTCCCTGAGCTCAGTACAAACACCACCTGGAAAGTCTCCGATAAGGAGACAGCCGTTCAAGGTTACTGAAAGCGCAGGAGCCAAAAGAATTTCTTTGTTCCCCTACAACTTTCGGGCTATAAAAAGCAAATGCTCGCATTGTTCGGGGCCCTCTTGTATACTGTGTAAAGGAGGGACCAAGTTCGAACTTGTAGTAAAGATCCTTGCCGCTTGGCTTTGACTCTGGACTCTGGTGGTCTTCTTTGGGGAACAAACAGTCTGGGCATAACAGCGCAATCTCAGCTCACTGCAACCTCCGCCTCTGAGGTTCAAACGACTCTCCTGCCTCAGCCTCCTGAGTAGCTGGGACTACAGGCACGTGCGACCATGGCTGGCTAATTTTTGTATTTTCATTAGAGATGGGGTTTCACCATCTTAGTCAGGCTGATCTCAAACTTCTGACCTCGTGATCTGCCTGCCTTGGCCTCCCAAAGTGCTAGGATTACAGGCATGAGCCACACACCTGGCCAAATAAAGTTACATTTCTGTTAGAAAATTGTTTTACTTTACAACTTTCATCAAAATATTAAAATTTGATTTTCAAAATGTGGTTGGGCCATGAAGCATTTATTTTTACTTTTGTGACTTGATGGTTTATCACATCTTTCCACTCATATCAAGTTACTTTTTCTATATTTTTGTTAGAATTCTTACCATAGAAAGCACATTAATTGGCACTTTATCACATACATAAAATATTCTTTTGACTTTTTTAGTTTCTTAGACTATTAAAATATATTTATACATTAAGCATCCTTCTATAATCTCATGTATGAATGTTACATTTTCGCAGGTTTAGTTAACCCAGACTTTATGTAATGTGTTTTATCCTAATACTATTATAGCTTTGTTACTTATATGCAAATATCTGATCCTTTTATGCATTTTATTGTAACATGTGATGAACTCTATAGTTCTCGGAAAATTTTTACATATGCAATAGCTACTGTATCAGAGCACTTATCTATAATGCCCTTAACTCCTAGTAACTGATATCTCGTTATTTTCATCATCACAAAGTATTCAGGAGTAGGTCTCTTGATAAAAACAAATTTCTGGTCATCTGTCTGCCCAATAGACAATATACATTTTTTTCCTTAATCATATTTTGTTGTTTCTAAATTTTAACTGGACAATGTACACTACATGGAATAATAACTAAATTAATCAAGAAAGCAGTGTATTAGTTTGTTTTCAGGCTGCTGATAAAGACATACCTAAGAGTGGGTAACCTACAAAGAAAAAGAGGTTTCATGGTCTCACAGTTTTATGTGGTTGGGGAAGCCTCACAATCATGGCAGAAGAGAAAAGGCACATCTTACATGGTGGCAGATAAGAGAGAATGAGAGCCAAGCAAAAGGGGAAACCCCTTATAAAACCATCAGGCCTCATGAGACTTAGTGACTACACAAGAACAGTATGGGGGAAACCAACCGTATGATTTAATTATCTCCCACCTGGTTCCTCCCACAACACATGGGAATTATGTGAGCTACAATTCAAGATGAGATTTGGGTTGGGGACATAGCCAAACCATATCAAGCAGTATTAACAGAATGAGAGAGAAAAGAGATACACACACCGTGAAAAAAGCACCCTGCAGCACGTTAACTTATACGTGTATGTGTTTTTGTGTTTATCATCCCTTCTAAAATGTATACTCTTTGAGTGTCGAAATGTTGTCTTTTTCAATGTTGTAGTTTGAGCATATAGGATATTGCTTGGTACATGATATGAACCTAATAAACATTTATTGAATAAAATAAATTTAAAATATTTAAATAAATGTGTGAGCAAATTTGTTTTAAATTTAAACAAATTTAAACAAATAACAGACAGTGAAGGAAAGAGAGATTACAAGGAAGAAGCTGTGTAATTCTAATAATAACATAAATATCAGTAACTGAATACCTTTTAAGCACAACGACCTACAGTTTGCATTTTACCTACTGAGTTCCTTCAAAGTGCAATGCATGGGCTTTTCATTTTAAATAATATATACATATAATTCATATTTTTAATATATTTATCACAACATTATTTAATATTTTTTATCATCCTCAATG
The DNA here is from genome assembly GCF_049350105.2 of Macaca mulatta. Taxonomy (NCBI): domain Eukaryota; kingdom Metazoa; phylum Chordata; class Mammalia; order Primates; family Cercopithecidae; genus Macaca; species Macaca mulatta. Next base: position 24,288,232 of record NC_133408.1, on the reverse strand, counting down.
CACAGTTGCTAAAACTACCACTTGAAAAAAAAAGCTTGTTAAGATTAAATGATTAGTAAATAGTAGAACCATAAAATTAAGTTTATATTTTCAAAACCTCTATAACCAATTTTCCCTGACTATCCCAATATGCAATTTAAATTGTTGGGTAAAACCCAACTTATCCCACTAGTCTACTTCCTACGAGAAAAACAAAACAAAGCAATTATTTAGCCATTGATGACACCTAAATCATCAGCAAACTAGTGATGTGTGATAAATAATTATTTGTGAGTGGATTATGAAGTCAAATTCGCTTTGGTTCCATTTCTTTTCTCCCATGCTGTGGACCAATTTAGGTATTCTACTACTTTTTCATTTTTTGCCACAAGCAATTGTCCCAAACTGAATGGATTACAAGAACAAAAGATTATTATCCTGTAATTTTGTTGGTTAGAAATGTGATCCAGGTCTCACTGAGCTAAAATTAAGGCATGAGTAGGGCTGCCTTATTATCTAGCAGCTACGGAGAATAATCTCTTTGTCTTTTTCACTTTCTAGAGATAACTTGTATTCCTTGGTTCATTACTCCATTCCTTTATCTTTAAAGCCATTAATGACAAGGTGATTCCATTTCATTCCATCATCCTTCTGGTTCTCTGCAACTAGGAAAGCTATTCATGTAATCCATAGCTTGACATGACTTTTTTTCCCTGCCCAGTCATAAAAGTTAATGTCTGCATGGACATAATTGACAATATGGAGAAAAGGAGCATGACAAGTCTTTATTCACAAAAGTTAAACAGGTAAATCCATTGCTTAGATTTGGAGAAATTTTTAAGTTGGCACTTATACCTGATAACAAAACATTTTAGTGTGGGGAAAATGTGGCTTTTTCTTGGTTGGAACCTACCATAAAAGAAGAATAATCATGATCAGATGAACCTAAAAAGAAGTTATTGATTGGTGGCGCTCACTGCTAGAAATAATAAGCAATATCTGTCCAAAGCTATGAAGTAGGGAAACGAGGAGACATTCAACAGGGCGGCAAAAGCCACTCAAAGAATTCTTTTGTTCATAGCAGCAGACGGGAAGGCACACATCCCTGACTGCATAAGCAATGTTTCTTTGGGGCTCTTAGAATACTTGGTGGCAGTTAGAGAGATACTTTTATATGTACTGGAATGCCCTTTTGGGCAAATGAAGACAATTAGAATAATTTAAGTTACAGTCGAACACGGAGTATGAAATGCAATCTATTACACTGAGGGCGAATAGGTTAGATGCTTCCAAATGTGCGGGGTTTTTTTCTTTGTTTGTTTTGTTTTTGTTTTTGTTTTTTTCACAATGATCAGAGTCAGGTTTAGCACAGATATTCTGTACATTAAATATGCTTGGAAAATCCTGCCATAGTGACCAGGGTTATTGTTGAGTAAAATGAATATGGGAGATTTATTTGTCACCTTTAAGTCATGAAACTCAAATGATACTGACATGGAAGTAGAGGATGAAGAGTAGACAGATTATCTGAGCCATACAAATGACAAAACACAGTGTCCTTTAGATCATCATGCAAGAGTAATGATATGGTTTGACTGTGTTCTTATCCAAATCTCATCTTGAATTGTAGCTCCCATAATTTCCATCTGTTGTGGGAGGGACCTGGTGGGAGACAATTGAATCACGGGGGAGGGTTCCCCCATACTGCTCTTATGGCAGTGAATAAGTCTCATGAGACCTGATGGTTTTATAATGGGGTTCCCCTTTTGCTTGGCTCTCATTCTCTCTTGTCTGCTGCCATGTTAAGTCGTGCCTTTCACCTTCAGTCATGATTGTGAGGCCTCCCGAGCTACGTGGAACTGTGAGTCTATTAAACCTCTTTTTCTTTATAAAAGACCCAGTCTCAGGTATGTCTTTATCAGCAGCATGAAAATGGACTAATACAGTAAAATTGGTACAGTTAGAGTGGGGTGCTGCTGTAAAGATACCTGAAAATGTGGAAGTGACTTTGGAACTGTGTAACAGGCAGAGCTTCAAACAGTTTGGACAGCTCAGAAGAAAAACAGGAAAATGTGAAAAAGTTTGGAACTTCTTAGTCTTGTTGAATGGCTTTGACCAAAATGCTGATAACGATATGGACAATAAAATCCAGGGTGAGGTGGTCTCAGATGGATATAAGAAATTTGTTGGAAACTGGAGCAAAGGTGACTCTTGTTATGTTTTAGCAAAGAGACTGGCAGCATTTTGCCCCTGCCCTAGAGATTTATGGAACTTTGAACTTGAGGGAGATGATTTAGGGTATCTGGTGGAAGAAATTTCTAAGCAGCAAAGCACTCAAGAGGTGACTTGGGATTTATTAAGAGCATTCAGTTTTAAAAGGGAAATAAAGCATAAACGTTCAGAAATTTGCAGTCTGACAATGTGATATAAAAGAAAAATCCATTTTCTGAGGAGAAACTCAAGCTGGCTGCAGAAATTTGTATAAGTAACAAGGAGCCAAATGTTAATCACCAAGACAATGGTGAAAACGTCTCCAGGGCATGACAGAGATCTTTGCTGCAGTGCCTCCTATCACAGGCCCAGAGGCCTAGGAGAAAAAAAATGGTTTCCTTGGCCAGGCCCAGGGTCCCCCTGCTGTGTGCAGCCTCAGGATATGGGACCCTGCATCCCATCTGCTTTAGCTCCAGCCATTTCTAAAATGGGCCAAGGTACAGCTCAGGCTGTTGCTTCAGAGGGTGCAAGCCCCAAACCTTGCCAGCTTCCATGTGGTATTGAGCCTGTGGGTGCACAGGAGTCAAGAATTGAGGATTGGGAACCACCACCTAAACGTCTGAGGATATTTGAAAAAGCCTGGATGTCCAGGCAGAAGTTTGCTGAGGGGTGTTGTCCTCTTGGAGAACCTCTGCTAGAGCAGTGCAGAAGGGAAATGTGGGTTTCAAGCCCGCACACAGAGTCCCCACTGGGGCATTGTCCAGTGGAGCCATGAAAAGAGAGCCCTCATCATCCAGACCCCAGAATGGTAGGTAGATCCCCAGCTTGCACCATGCACCTGGAAAAGCCATAGACACTCAACACCACCCTGTGAAAGCAGCTGGGAGGAAGGCTGTACACTACAATGTCACAGGGCTGGAGCTGCTCTAGAGCCTGGGAACCCATCTCTTGTATCAATGTGACCTGGATGTGAGACATGGAGTCAAAGAAGATTATTTTGGAACTTTAAGATTTGACTGCCCTGCTGGATTTTGGACTTGCATGGGACCTGTACCCCTTCATTTTGGCCAATTTCTCTAATTTGGAATGGCTATATTTACCCAATGGCTGTACCCCAATTGTATCTAGAAAGTAACTAACTTGCTTTTGATTTTACAAGCTCATAGGCAAAAGGGACTTGCCTTATCTCAGATGAGACTTTTGACTATAGACTTTTGAGTTAATGCTGAGATTAGTTAAGACTTTGGGGGACTGTTGGGAAGGCATGATTGGTTTTGAAATGTGAGAACATGAGATTTGGGAGGGGCCGGGGGTGGAATGATATGGTTTGGCCATGTCCCCACCCATATCCCATCTTAAATTATGTTTAATTGTAGCTCCCATAATTCCCACATTCTGTGAGAGGGACCCAGTGGGAGATAATTGAATCATGGTAGTAATTTCTCCCTTACTGTTCTCAGGGTAGGGAAGAAATCTCATGAGATCTGATGGTTCTTTAAGGAATTTCCCCTTTTGCTTGAGTCTCATTTTCTCTTGTCTGCCACCATGTAAGATGTGCCTTTCACCTTCTGCCATGATTGTGAGCCTCCTCAGCTAGTGGAACTGTGAGTCCAATAAACCTCTTTTTCTTTATAAATTATCCAGTCTCATGTATGTCTTTATCAGCAATGTAAATTTGCAAAAGTAACCTCATAGATTTGATCCTCTCGTTAGAGGTCCATGGGTTTTATAATTAAAGACTTAGAGAAAATATTTGCAAAACCCATACTTGAAAAGATATAGGTATTCAAAATATACAAAGAACTCCTAAAAGGCAAACAGTAAAAAAGCAAACAACCTAAGTAAAATTGGGCAACAGATTTGAACAGACACCTCACAAAACAAGATACATAGATTGTAAATAAGCATATGAAGTGATGCTTAACATCATGTGTTGTTAGGGAATTGCAAATTAAAATGACAATGAGATTCTACAATACGCATGCTAGAATGGCAAAAATCCCAAAGTTGATGTCAGATGTTGGTAAGAATGTGGAAGAACAGGAATTCTCATTCATTGTTAGTGAGAATGCAAAATGCTACATCCAGTTTAAAAGACAGTTTGACAGTTTTTGACAAAACTAACCATACTCGGACCATAGCACCCAGCAATCATTTTCCTTAGAATTTAGCAAAACTATCAGAAAATCTTTTTACACAAAATACCTGCACACAAATATTAATAGCAGTTTCATACAAAATTGTTAAAATTTGAAAGCTACAGATATTCTTCAATAAATGAGTTGGATAAACAGTGGCCTATTCACACAATGGAACCTTATTCAGCAATAAAAATAAATGAACTATCAAGTCATAAAAAGGCATGGCTTACCGTGGCTCACGCCTGTAATCCCAGCACTGTGCGAGGATGAGGCAGGTGGATCGTCTGAGCTCAGGAGTTTGAGACCAGCCTGGCCAACATGATGAAACCCCACCTCTACTGAAAACACAAAAATTAGCTGGGCATGGTGGTGGATGCATGTAACCCCAGCTACTCGGGAGGCTGAGGTTGAACCTTGAACCTCAGTGAACTGGAGAATCACTTGAACCCAGGAGGCAGAGGTTGCAGTGAGCCGAGATGGCACCAGCGCACTACAGCCTGGATGACAAGAGCGGAACTCTGTCTCAAAAAAAAAGGAAAAAAAAAAAAACAAAAACCAGATAGAAGAGGCTTAAATATAATATATTGCTAAGTGAAAGAAGCCAATCCAAAAATACTACACTAGATAATACCAGCTATATGACATTCTAGAAAAGGTTAAACTATGAAGATAATAAAAATATCAGTGGTTACCAGGTGTTCAGGGTAAGGAAGGGAGGGATGAATAAGAGGGAAAAAGGGGATTTTTAGGGAAGTAAGACTATTCTCAATGACAGTGTAATGGTGGATACATGCCATTATTCATTTGACAGAACCCATGGAAGATGAAACACAAAGAGTGAAGTGTAATGTAAACTATGGGATTTAATTGAAATGAAGTAGCAATATTAGCTTATCAGTTGAGTATGTACTGGACTATGAATACGTACTGGACTAATTCAAGATCTTATGTTTATAATAGGAGAAACTCGGGGGAGCTTGAAGATGTGTATGGGAATTCTACTTTCTGTTCAACTTTTCTGTAAAACAAAAGTACTCAAATTAAGTTTGTTAATTTAAAAAAGACACAGCATTACTATAACTATCCATTACTATAACTATCAGGATAGTTGAAGAGATGGGTGTCCTTTAAAAATTATTTTAATTTTTAATTTTTATGTATCCACATATATGTACATGTATATATGTATATGTGTATATATGGGGTATACAACATATTTTGATACAGGCATAGGATGCATAATAATCACATCAGGGTAAATGGGGTATCCATCGCCTTGAACATTTATCTTTTTTTGTCCTATAAACAATCCAACTATACTCTTTTATTTATTTTAAAATGTATAATAAACTATTGATGACTGCAGTCACGTTGTTGTGCTATCAAATACTAGATGTTATTCATTCTATCTAATTATATTTTTGTACTAATTAACCATCCTCGTTTCCCACCACCCCCACCACTACCCTTCCCAGCCTCTGGTAACCATTATTCTACTCTCTGTCTCTGTGAGTTCACTTGTTTTACTTTGAGCTCTCACAAATGAGTGAGAACACATGAAGTTTGTTTTTCTGTGCCTGGCTTAGTTTACTTAATATATGACCTCCAGTCCATAGGAGATGGATGTCTTTAAAATTCATAGCTTAAACAAAAGTTATCTGTAAAGAGTATCTTTGATTTTGAAAATGTTTACATTAATGACAGTATATGTGAACACAGGTTAAAATAAATGGAAAAATATTCAGAAAATACTGGGTAAGAAAATTTTAGCAGATACAACATGATGGCACACAGAGAAGATCAAGTGACTAAACAGTGGAAGTGGCAAAACTTATCAGTGCTCGGTTTGTTTAAAAGCATTAAATGACTTTGACAGAAGTTTAGCTTTATTGTAATATCATGTTATTTAATATTTTTTTGTTTGTTTGTTGGTTTTTGTTTTTGGAGACAGAGTCTCGCTGTCACCCAGGCTGGAGTGTAGTGGCACAATCTCAGCTCACTGCAAACCTCCACTTCCCAGGTTCAAGCAATTCTCCTGCCTCAGTCTCCTGAGTAAATTCCTCCTGGGATTACAGGCGTTCGCCACCATGCCTGACTAATTTTGTATTTTTAGTAGAGACGGGGTTTCACCATGTTGGTCAGGCTGGTCTTGATCTCCTGGCCTTGTGATCCGCCCACCTCGGCCTCCCAAAATGCTGGGATTACAGGCATGAGCCACCATGCCTGGCCCTTATTTAATAATCTATGGTACTAGTATTTTTGTCTCATAACAATAATCTTATTTTTTTGTAAAATAAATTACATAGTAATATGTGACAAATTAATGTTTTTGTATTCATTCCCTTTCACCAGCAGTTGATGCTTCATATATTTCAGCCGTAGTATTTAGAACTCAGTATTGAATATGTGTTCATCCATCCCTTCACTACTCCATATTCAGGAGCCATGTTTGAGTGCTCTATCTGTCTGTAGCATCTATCACAATAATTGATGCAGGGTAGATGTGGAACAGGAAATTTGAAATCTAAAACTATTGCTGAACCATTATTTTTTTTTAAAAAAAAGATGCACCATAAAGTTCAATATGTCATAGAAATATAGAAACTTCTATAGTAAGAACTGTGACTTTTTGAAGTCCTAGGCTGATCTTGATTCTCCTCAGTAAGCAAGAACATTGACATCCTGGTAATTAACGAAGTCTAGAACAAGAAGATCAGATGAATGGGAAAGATGTTAGATAAATGGTCTATCCTAGGTAGGATAGATAAGAATCTCAGTCTATTTCATGTTATGCTTGGATTTTTAATTCAAAAATAAACATAAAGTCTCTTTTTAAATTTCCTTGAAATGCAACATTTAATTAAAAATATGCAAACCTTTATAAATTTTATTTAATTCATAGAATATGTTTATGTTAGAAAATGGTATTGTTAACATGTTATACATTAATTTCATTAACCCAAATCATCATGATATAAATTGTTTCAGTTGTTTCCTAAAGAGAAATTCATATCTGATGTCTATTTTCTTTTATTATTTTCTTTTCAATGGCATAAAAAACTTACATAGTAACTTTACCAGTTTTAAATTCAAACTGAATACAAATTCTGGTTACATCAACATGAATGATCAATTATAATTAATTACATGAGAAAAATCAATTAATGATGGCCATTAGTAAGCCAGTATCATTTTCAGTGTCTATTGTGAATTTTATCCCAGTCCAAACCGATTTGATTTTAGAAGTAAGACCTTGGTGACTGTATAGGTCCTCAACTCTGATGACTTTATTTTTCTTAGGAAGAAGAATATGGCTTATAAAAAACTATGATTTATACTTGAATTGTAAATTCCACTTGCTCTGTTTATGGCATTTTATTTTGGGTCGGGATAGTTCTATATTACATGACCTATTACCATTTAGTTTGTATTGCTGGCAAACAGTTTCCTATTTATAACACGAAACTATTTACTCCCTGGGGAGTGTTGACTCTCAGTTAAATTAACCACCGCTGAAGCAATTACCATTTTAAGGAGCCAAATCCCTTTTGAACAATTCCAATTATATTTGGAATCGAACACCACAGGTTTTTAAACAATTATGTACAACATTGCCACGTATCCACAGTCTCCAAAAAATTAATTGACTAATAAATTAGGTGATTATTCATTTATAATATGTGATAATGCTTCTTTTTCCTTTTAGGAAACCATGGCTTCTTAATAAAGACTCTTAAATGCCAGATGGACATCTGGAAGTGCCTTTATCTTATATTAGTCAACTCATTCTGTAGTATTTAAGTCTTTTTCCTTAATACTCAAAATCTTATTTCTTAACGCTATACCCCAGTTTATTTTTGACTGACTCCCTTGGTGACTTGGCCATAGTAAAATTTGACGTACTTGGTTTGTTAATTCAGCTATTCTCTCCATGATGTCTTTTTAGTTTGCTTTCTATCTCTTCAATGCTCCTGCTTAACATTTGAGTCAATGCACCAGTTTTTTTGAAATAGAATCCACAGCCATGCAATATACCAATGTGATAATCTCTTTCATATTTCCTTTTTCATGATTGTATTTTTAATTTTCCTGAAGTACATCCCTACTTTTCCATTGAGGGGATAGTGATGGAGGAATTAAATATCTCAGGACAAAGTAGAAGAAAATTTTAATATTTGAATCTAATATTTAATATAAATTTGTAAGTCTGCAATTAAAAATGTGTTTAAAAGTTAGGCCTATCTGCAGAGAAAAGGTGTTTAATATTTTTAGTCTCCTCCTTTTGAAACATATGATTAAATAAACCAGGTTATACAGCTATACTAAGACCAGAAGTCGGGAAATCGATAAAGTCAATAGCGTCTGCTTGTTCCTACCGAATGATAAAAAGAAAGATCTGGAAAGAGAGTGAAGGAATATTTCAACGTTTATGTTTTCTTCCTTCAAAGATCTAACCAGCAATGATTTCCAGAAAGAATACAATTTTGCAGAGACAAGAGGGTAGAAAGACATGGTAGAGAAATAGCCCACCATGGACCCAAGGGTTCAGCCATGCTGTAGGATAACAAGAAATAGATAGAGATTCAAAAAATATAGTGTCCCTAGCACTTGAGGGACCCTGAGGAGCAGTTAAGCCCTGCCCATCTTCAGCCATGGAGATAAAGAAAATTAACATTGTTTGCAAACCTGCTTACCCTAGAGAAAAGGTATCACTCAGAAAGCATATGGAAAGAATACTGCAGTTGATTATCCCCTCATCTTCTTTTGCTTGGAGGGAGAGAATAAGGAAAAACAAAGAGGCTCAGAAATTCATCAAAGGGGGTTATTCTAAATGTCCTAATTTTCTGCCCAAAGTAATATTACAGAGCAATTATATAAAGCTTGCAGTGCCTTTCTTCTGCAGTTTATTTTCTCTTACCATTTTCTAAAATAAATTTTGAATTCCCCTTTTCTGAGCCGTCTTCTTTTCTCAGTGTTTCATGGCATTACCATCGCCTACGTGAATATACAATATTATAAACAATGATTATATTGATCTAAATAGCAATAAAGTTTTAAAAAGTTAATTTTCTAAAATACAATTGAATTTAATTGGTTTACTAAAAAGAATACTCATAACCCATTTCTCATATTATATATGTTTTGGACTTGTGGAAAATCATGTGTTATAATTACTCAAAAATATGTAGCAAAATATACATTAGGATTTTGTTGGCTATGTCTATAACCTTATCAACCTTTATAATGTTAAATAAGCTCAGCTATTCTTAGAAAACCATACAAAAATGTAGAGCTTAATTTGTTAATATAAGATGAATACCTTTGTAATAACAACTTAGGACAAAAAATAGAAAACTCTACTCTGCCATGTATCCCAGAAGGCCTTCATGTGCCTCCTCCAATGTCTGTCCCCTTAGTCTCTCTAAAAGTAACAGCTATTCTGAAATTATGGTAATCACTTCCTTTGTTTCCACATGGTTTTGTCATCCAAATGTGCATCTCTGAACACTATAGCTTAGTTTTCTTTAAAAAACATTGACATACTTTTAAAGTCTCTTACAAACTGCAGATCTCCGTACCTTCTTTCTCCCTTGAAGGACAGTGGTTGTTTGATTTGTTTAGAGTCCCACTGTCTTGAATTTGCTGATTGTTCACTCATAGAGCAAGTTGACATGTTCCTCTGCCCTCTGTATTACCTTTAATTTGTCAGCTGGTCCCAGAAGTTTAGTAAGGTTACAGGTGATGTTTTCTTTCTCCAGGAGACACACATCAGGAGACACATAGGAGTATGTGTGTGTGTGGATGTATGTGTTTTGCTTTTTAAAAAAAAATATTTGCAGCTGTTGTCAGATAGATCCAGTTATTTATTTGGGTTGTAGAGTAATATTTGAAGTCAGTGTGCTTTTATTTATTAGAGGAAATAAACTTATAAAGAAGCAGTTTGATTTTCCAGGGGTAAATTCATGTAGAGAAATAGATTTAATGTATGATTATTTCTTAATGTTGTTTCTATTTTTAAAACAAATTGTTTATTCTGACTTACTTAGAAGGAGACCAGATATTTTTCAATCACCTTAAAATCATGGATTTAAATGTACGCTATAGATTTAAATCCATGATCATACCTGTCCTTATTGAAGTGAATGTTGTCTGTTTTTGTCTAGGGAGTTTACTATTCAATTGGCACAAAACTACATTGTCATTGGTAGCTTTCTTATTGTTTGCTGTTTTCAGATGCAAAAGTGGTTATTTTTTTTTCATTTTCTGACCCATACATAAAGGCAAATATTTCTCCAAGAAGCCTCCATTGTATAAGTGGAAAATAGTATTGCTAGATTAGTCTGGTCTGGGTGTTAAGGATGCATATTGATTCCAGACTTGGTCATTTAGGTCTATTTGGTACACAACACAGAATAAAGGGATTATTGATTGATAGGTAGGTAGGTAGGTAGGTAGGTGGATAGATAGACAGATAAATGATAGATGAGACAAGACAAGACAGACTATGAATAAATTAATCATACTGTTGTTTCTAACTCAAAGATTCAGGACACATGTTTTTGACTTAATTCTTCCATGTTGCATCTATAATATTATATCATGTATCTTCTATCTTTACACATTACCTCATTTATCTTTCATATTCCATCTGAAATTGTATCATATTATATGTCTATTATCTTTTTCTTCCACATAAAGAATCCTGGTTTTCAAAAGCACACAATATGAAGAAAATAAAATATAATTACTCGTTTGCTTTTTTCCCCATTACATATGTAGTTTTAGATTAGTAATATTAAGCAATGACAACTAATTGAATGACAACTAAATGACAACTAAATCAGTGATTGATGTTAATGAATAAAAGTAAGAATTGATAACATCGTAATATGTAGGAATAAATTAAATTACAGAAATAACATATTTCAGTTGCTACATGAATTATGTAATACAATGTTATAATAAATAATCTGTGCTATATGCTGTAGCATGAACGCCAGTATACGTTGGTACCCCTCCTCTTCTCAAAGGGCAATTTTTCTGAGACAGAAAAGTCAGGGTCTCATCACTCTCAAGTTAAATAAAAGGGAAGGCTTTAGTTCTATTTCATCCAAGTTTGCTTTGCTCATTTTTATTTTGGGAGATTCATCTATATTTTTGAATGTAGAAAAAGTTTGTTTATTGTCTTTACTATATTTTATCCCTGTTTTTAACTACATCATAGTATATATTTACTCATTTCTATAGTTAATGTGTTATTTCTAGTTTTGTGTTATATATATTTAATTATATATACACAAAACATATATATTTAACTACTTATATTTACAGATTTAATTTGCATTTTTTTTACGACTAACACAATTAAACACATTGTCATATACTTATGAAAAATTCAGGTAGTCTTTTATAAATTGACTCTTAGAGAAATTTGTCATTGTTGTTTTATGTTTTTCTATATGTCCTGGAAACAACTCCCTTTTTAGATATATGTATTGAAAATATCTTCTATCATTCTGTTGGTTGTCTTTTACCCTATTTATGACATGTTTTTATGAACATATTCTTAATTCAAATGCAGTCTCATTTATCCATTTTCCCCCATAGTTAGCACTTTTTAAGTCTAATTGTAAAATATTTGCTTATGTCAACAGCATAAGTATACTTGCCTGTATGTAATTCTAAACACGTTATTGGTTTGCTTTTCATATTTAGGTCAAAATCTATCTGAAATTGATTTTATGCATGCAGTAAGCTAGGGGTTAAGATGATTTAGTTTTTTATGTTAATATTCTGTTGATCCAACAGAATTTACTGAAATGTTGTTTTTTTTTTTTAATCCCCACCCATAGCATGTCAGTGTCAAACATTTTATGTACCTGGAAACAATTAATGTGTAAGCTATTTCCAGAGTCTCCCATTCGTCTATTCATCTATTATTGTACCAATAGCACATTGTATTAATTGATATCACTCTATTATATGTCTCAACATCAGGTAGTTTAAATCTTGTAAGCTGTTCTTTACACAGATTGCTTTGGCTATTTGCTCTTTGAAACTTCATATAAATTATATATCCACTTGTCAGTTTTGATTAAACTTTCTAGGATATGATTGGGATTGCAATGGATACATATATAACTCAAAGTTAATAAAATACACAGTTAAGTTCTAAAGGTATTCTAAATAAAAGAGGGATTATGGCAACTCAAAAGTTGCTTATTTTATAAGTTTGCCGTTATATCATTGCATAGGCTTTTGCATAAGTAACAAGAACAGAAAGAACATCATAAAATAGATAAGACCAACAAAGGATGAGAATAATGAATTCATGTCACCAGGAAAAATGGCCTGGGGATCTTAAATGGATGTTAAGGAAACTTGATTGAGTGGCTTTATTGATGTATCAATAAAAGAGAGAATTAGAATACTGAAGCAGGGCTGGTTTGAGTGGGGAAGGGGCAGTCAAATTTTTGTAAATACCAGCAGTAAAACGAATAATACAGCAAATATGTTTAGTCAGGAGAAATGTGATATGGATTACATATCTAAATTTTAATCTAAATTTTGTCACACATTTGGCAGAAAAGATTTTGAATAAAAAATTTTATATTTGTATTTACTCTTCATTTGCATTGGTGTTAGATAACGTGTAATTTCCACTAAGAAGCCTATGTGTGCCTAGTACACTAGACACATCAACTATCATAGATCTCTGCATTGCAATTATCTGTTAAGTAGTCTGTATAGTTTATTATATTCTAACTTTTCTGTGGGAAAAAAATGTTTGTTATACTAGTTGTTTCATGCTTAGTGCTTAAAATATTGATAGGTATATGATAATAGCAATGGCAAATGAGATCTAACGTTTATGAAGTGCTTAAATTTTCAAATTACAATTTTGTCATATGATGCCTTTAAAGACCACTAATGTGGTATTTAAGTGGAATGCCATTGATATGCTCTACAGTCACACCATTTTAAAAAGTGAGGAAATGGAAGTATCAAATATTGTTTCTTTTAATAAAAATTAGTAATGCCATTAATAACTTTTATATATCCATTGCCCCTTTTCTTTTTTGCAATCTCATGCCGTTTTTATATTTGATATATGTGATATAAGTAAGACAGTTTTAATGGGAATATTAGTTAATCTGAGTATATTCAGTCTGAATATTCTGTAAATTTCATCAGGTTTTTCCTATATCAATGATATAAACAAAAATTCTCATTTTGAGTCATTTTTAATGCATACACAAAATCTCTATTTCAGATTTGCTCCAATAATTTAGCACCTTCTACCGCCATGTGAGGCAAGTCGGGCAGAGAGTAGTTTGGGGGTGTAAGAGACAGAGGTGAGAGGAATAAAAATGATTTGTATTAGAAGAGAGGATATAGGGTAAAGAGCATCATGCAAATAGAGGACCCATGAGAACAGAGACGAATGAGGGCATCAGTGATAGAAACAGTGGAAACAAGAGGAAAGTAAAGTGAAAATAAGAGAGAAATAATTCACTTACAAAATTGCTTAGGACTGAATCTTAGATTTCTGTCATACTTGAGATAAAAAAGGGCAGAGGCAACTCTTTCACCTCCATAATCACTACAACCCCAAATATCTAATCCTGGGAGAGGAATTCACGCCTTCATTAATTTACAGTGATATTTCCTGTATTTAACTTTGAAAGAAGCTGTTTTTCAGTTCAATGTGACATTAAAGTAGAGGTAAACTTTTCATTACACTGAATAATAACTGACCTTCAGAAAAAAATAATTTGTAATACAATGGCAACTTTTACACTTTGCAAAACACTTTCATAACCAAGCATTTTATGGCAAAAGTAATCTCATGAGCTATGAATGAAAACATTCAAGTCACAAAGTTACTTGGATTATGGAAATCTTATGAGAATATGTAGCTGGCATATGGCAGGCCATGACTCAGAACTTGCATTTCCAGCTGTGGAACTTACTTTTACTTCATAAAATTAAAATCTGGTATTGTTTTTACTCCCATAAAAATATAAAAAGGTTATTTTATCTTATTTTTAAAGAGTTGTCATGATAAATTTAAAAGCTTGAATAAAAACAAATCAATTTTTTTCAGTTCCATAAAATGCTGAGACAGGAATTTTTTAAGTTATGTTGAGATAAAAATCAAATAATAAAGGATTAAAAAGAGGTTGCAATAAAAAAAAAAAAAAAAAAAAGAATGGAGAAGACCCAAGAAATGCTGACTATACATCTTGGATAGATTTCATTAAAATCTAAAATTAAAATCTGGTATTGTTTTTACTCCCATAAAAATATAAAAAGGTTATTTTATCTTATTTTTAAAGAGTTGGCATGATAAATTTAAAAGCTTGAATAAAAACAAATCAATTTTTTTCAGTTCCATAAAATGCTGAGACAGGAATTTTTTAAGTTATGTTGAGATAAAAATCAAATAATAAAGGATTAAAAAGAGGTTGCAATAAAAAAAAAAAAAAAAAAAGAATGGAGAAGACCCAAGAAATGCTGACTATACATCTTGGATAGATTTCATTAGCTCTTCTATTCTCTGTTGCTCTTAAATGCTGACTGTATAAACTGAGGAATTTGATATAGGAGAAATTATTTTAAACAGCCTTCCATTTTAACATGTGGCAAACCTATAGTATGTTTTCATTTTGAATCTAATATAATTCTAATTATGATCATTAACCCTTGTGAAATAAAAATAAATTAGGTTACCATTAAAATACATTCTTTTACAAATAACTTCTTCACACTATG
The DNA here is from genome assembly GCF_049350105.2 of Macaca mulatta. Lineage (NCBI taxonomy): Eukaryota > Metazoa > Chordata > Mammalia > Primates > Cercopithecidae > Macaca > Macaca mulatta. The sequence goes on along the minus strand of NC_133408.1, from coordinate 24,273,125 downwards.
TATTTTAGTAGTGTTTACTAGTTCTTCAGTAGAACCTCATGGTTTAAATTTTAAAAGGCCTCAAAATTTTAATACAGTCCCAAATTTTAAAGGCACTTTGAAAACAAAAGGAAAAAACATGGTTCGAATAATGGAAAGTAATGGGCTTTAAGGTTATTTGAAAGATTCAGAAAAACAAAGATAAATTTTATATATTTATATTTACAAAAAATTATGTTTTCTGTGAATAATAAACATATATTGGTCATCAAACATAGGAGAAACCTGTACAAGGAAATCAAATTGTATCTGACAGATAAAGTCAAGTTTTGGAAATCATCCGTGGATCATCTGAAATTCATTAATATGTCTCCATTTCAAATGATACTTCATGTATGATACAGGCTTTAGTGTCTGAAAGAGTTTCATGGAGTCAACATTGTTACTAGTCTCTGAATGATCATATGAAAATTTGTTAATAATTTATTACTTTCCATTTTTAAATCAGTTTATTTAGGATATCTGTAATAAGAATTTATTCAGAAGTTGAATAAAACAAGTCTCTTTAACTCTTTACGTCTGAAAAGTTCTGCAGACAGGCAGTATGTAATTTGTAATAATCGTATTTTGGAGGACAGAGTTTCACCCAGAAGGAAAAGGTAGCAGCAGACAACAACAACAAAAAATTCATATGCAAATGTATTTGTGGAGAGACATTTCACATTTGAAAAAACCTTTGGGCACAATTAAACTCCAAATATGACAATGATGATAGCAAAGATGTTCAATTTTCCTTACCATCTTTTCATTTGAATAAAATGTTCAAATTTTAGATTCATACATTTCTTCAGGCATTGGATAACTGTTCTGTAAGAGGCATTGACCCCTTTATGTTCTTCAGATAGTCATGTTTCTCATCAAGTAATGCTAAAAAAAGATTGCTCCTCTACTCTCTCAATAAAAATCAATAAACATGTTGCCTGGAGGATCTTTCTTTCTAATTCACTCCCCTGCTAAAAACAGGATATGAGAATACGTCTTTCATACATAGCACATCCAAAAAAAAAAAAAACTCAAAGAGATTTCTTTCATCTTTTGCTGCTTAATGCTTTAATTTACCATCTTAAAAGTGTTAAAAATAACAAAAGAGAAAACTCAGAGCTTAGTTTTGGAAATGGAGGAATATTTGTGTTATTTCATATAGTTGTAATTTAGTGAGATGCCATTTTTCTCGTATTTTTTTTCCATTCATTCAAGAAATATTTATGGTGAACCCTTTCACGAGGCAGGAATATAGAACCACCGGATAGTCAAAGCAACTTCAATTCCTTGAAGGTCTTGCTGCCTAGATGGTAGAATAATGAAGACAGTGTAGAAGTTTTGATGAAATGGCAGCAGTGGGCCATTGTAGAGACTTAAGTTCTGATTTCCATATTATCATTTAAATATAAATAAAACTTAAGGTACAACAAATATCATTTTATATTAGATGTATTGATCAGAATTTGAGTGTCTTTTAAAAACTACAACTTCTGCTCCATTTTCAACATGAAAATACCCATTAAGTTATTAAGGTCTTTTTCATATTTTTTCCACTCATACTTTTGTTACCACAACCTCTCAACTGGATTATTTAAAGTACTTCCTTTTTTTCTTCAAACTCACTCCTTTTTTTCTGCCTCTGACTATTTCAATCTCACAGTTAGATTTAATATTTTAGAGCAGTGCTTTCCGATAGACTGTCTGTGATGCTAGAAATGTTCTATATCTGAAGTGTACAGTATGGTAGCCACATATTGTTATGGAGCCCTGGACATGTAGCTAATGCTACTGAGGGCATAATTTTAATTTATTCAATTTTAATCAATGTAAAAGTAAATAGTTAATTTTGCTAGTAGCTAATATATTGAATGGCACTACTGCAGAATAAAAATCTAATTATTTCCATTCATGCTCATAAGTCTTCTAGTCCATGTCAAACTCTTCAATATGAATGAAAATGAGTATCAATATTGATCTTTGCTTATGTGCTAACCTCATATATACTCATTCTCCCTTCATTCCATGAAATCTATCGAGCATCTAGACTTAATTTAGTTTAGTATATTTGACCATACACTTTTCTATCATTTAATAATGTACATGTCATTCTACGTAGGTGGTTCCACTTTTATCACAACAGAATTGTAGGGCCAGAAATTGGATACTGTACAGTGGAAAAATTTCAGTGATTTATGAGGATGAGAAGAAACTCATTGTATTAGTTATCTATGGATTAGAAGCAAGTCACAGATTCTGAATGTACTCAAGGAAAATTATGCTAAAGAGACTGCCAGTGAGCCAGTTTAGTTCATTATAGTTGACATTCTGCTCTCCGGTCCCAATGTTTCACAATCAAATGAAAATATATTCACCTCATTCCCAAATTCCCAAAAGTCTTATTTTATTCCAGCATCAGTGCAAAGCTAAAAATTCCATCATCTACATCTGGTCCAGGTATATATAGATGATGCTCCTGGTTGTAATTCGTTAAGTACAGCTTACGGTACAATTCCTCTCTATTGTGAACCTGTAAAGCAAAATAGCCAAATTAGCTACCAAAACACATCCAGCATACAACTGTGGAACAAGACTAGGATGCCCACTGTAGACATTCCAGGTCAAAAGGTAGGAAATACAAGGTAAAGGAAGGCTCACTGGCCCATGACAGGTTTGAAATACAGCTGTGCTAACTCTACCTGGAGTTCCTTGATTAGATTTCAATTCCTAGGAAAAATATTGTTCATGGCTTTCAGCTATGTTCTTTACATTTTTAGTTCCAGTCATAAATTTTTAAATAAAATTTAGCACGTTTGCATCTTAGTTTTATCAGTCACCATCCTTTCTACCTGTATAATTTTTGGTGTCTGGAAATGTCCTTTAATTATGTATGTTCTCTTTCCTTTTGGTCCAAGCTAGCGGTGTTTGTACGGAACTGAATTTCTAAGGAAGTTTATAAGTCTTCTGTAGACTTCCCTGGAATTTACTCCATTAGACAAAAAGTTATGGCCACAGGTCTTTCTGAGACAATTTTTCTGTATCTTGGCCTGTTGCTGGGATAGCTGAGGGACACTGCTCTTAAATTACCTAAAGACTCTCTAATTTGATTAAGACGATCTATAAGTCACACCCTTAATCTTTTGAAAGTCCCTTTGTGCAATTGACTACTCTGATCTTTCCATCTTTCTGAGGCTTTAGGATAAGAGTGTACAGGCATACGGTCTTAACCTCATTCTTTTCTGTAACGTACGCTTTCCTGATAATGAGTGAATCTCTGAATATTAATGTATTTTGCTCTTTGTGATAGCTAATAATTTCAAAATCATCCAATCCTGATCCCTTTTTTTAAAGCAAGTCTTTCTTCTATTTCTCACTTCTTACACTTTAAGCAGAAAGAAATAATCAAGCCCCAACTTCAGTATTTTGTTTGAAAATCTCCTTAGCTGTATGACTGAATTATTACATACAAGTTCTACTTTCCACATAAGTGCGGGTGAAAAATGTTTTAAGTGTTCTGACACTACATAGCACAGATATTTCTTCCTCCAGTTTCAATAACATGTTCTTCATTTCCTTCTAAGCTCTCACCAGCAGTACTTTAGCATCCAAATCTCTATCAACAGTCTGTTCTTGGTGATTTAAACTTTCTCTGCCTTGCTCTTCCAACTTGTTCTAGCCTTGACCCACTGCCTGGTTCCAAAGCCAGTCTCACATTTTAGACCTCTGTTATAGCAGCACCCCACTCTTAGATACCAACATCTGCATTACTTTTTTATTGGTTAAGAGCAAGTTCCGGTTTTTACACACCAGAATTATACAAGGGAATTATACAGAGGTTTGATTCATTGGGTGTTACTTTAGGAAGTGTCTACCACAGCTATGTTCATGTTTGTATAAATGCTAATGAAAGACATGTTAGAGGGAATATGTTTGAGAAATAGATAATATCAAAAAATTATACTGCACATTACCATTCTCACACATGTGTGAAGGACATAAACAATGAGAAGAAATTATGCTAATCTGTTCACTGGAGCGCTTGATGCACAAACTAAGGATCGTATAAACTCTGATGTGCTTGGAAACGTTTGATGGTAAACAGCCAATTGCTTTTTAATCTATAATAGGATTTTATACTAATATAAAACTAATTTATCTTTATGGAGTTTATCAACCTTAGTAAATACTGATTTTTTTCTACACAATGAAGTAAAAATAAAGGGAAGAAAATTATTTCTATGTAAATATAGAATATGTTGTAAAATATTCTTTGAGGATAAGATATTTTGAATTAAATTCAGTTATTTAATTATTCACAGAAGATCTCTTATGGGCCAATTACTGTGCTAAAGAAAACGTGTTGTTTGAGTTATAGTATTATCTTCCAGAAGATGATAGTCAAATCAAGGAAATGTGAAAAACTATAATATTACAAGTAAGAAAAATGTTACAAATTGGGCAAACAAAAATGTAGTGGGAATGGAACCAGAATCAGAAAGCAAAACACATTATTTCTCTTCTATAAAAAAAAAAAAAGCTTTTTGTGGAAATAGAAACTGCCTGATATAATTAAGACCTACAGGAACTGCATGAGTGCTTGAGCAAAGCAACTTCTCAGAGGTAATAAAGCTCCATTAAATCACTTACCTGAGAATTCTGAGAGGGTACTTAACAGGGAATGAGTCTGTCTATGTATGCATGCATGTATGTATGTATGTATCTATCCATCTGTCTGTCTATCTATCCATCCATCCATCAACTATCATCTATCTAATGATCTATCATCTATCTATCTGTCGTCTATCTATTGATTGATCTGTTATCTATCTATTATCTATCTACCTATCTATCTATGATGTGGATTGTATAATTGCTAGGTAATTGACCCAAAAAAACTCTTCTAGGATAGACTGTCTATCACTTCTTAAAATGAAATCAATACAAGGAGAAACCATATTATAGTTCTTATAAGCTGTACTTTTATTTGTTTGCTTATAATCCAATAGCATTTTCTTGAGCAGAAAGGCCATACAGAATCCACTCCAACTTATATTGTGGTAGAGAGGGTCAGGAAGAAAGAAAATTGGAGAGGGGCCAAAATCTCAGAAAAAAGAAAATGGATGCTGGAAATAGAAGCTTGATTTCATTCAAGTCCCAAAACAAATTTTACATTGTAAACATAAAAGTGTTTTCTTGACATTAGTAAAATACCAGACAATTCAATATGTTTTTCATATATTGTCTTTTTAAAATATCACCTTAACACTGTTTAATACATACTACTTTTATTATCCTCATTTTATAAAGAAAGAAATAGAGGCTTACCGAGTTTAAATAATTTGTTAAAGGTTGTACATCAGGTAAAAGACGAAGTAGACCTTCAATTCACCCGATTTGGCTACTGAGAGCTCATTACAGAGTGTATCTTTTAGAAGCAGACCAAGATTAATTGGATTCTTTGTTATACTATCTCCGGAAGGGAGTCTAGAATTTTAATTAGCATCAAGATATGATTGATTCTCTGTAGTAGATAACTTTAGCTTCAAATAAAAAGCCAGAAAACAGTAGAGCTTACCAGAACCATTGTCATTTAAAATGAACTTTAGCATTTACCCAAGTCCCACCCATACTTAGAATTTACCCAAGTCCCACCTTATACTTTAGTTCGGGGGGAAAAAAGATTATTGTACTGACTACCTAATAAAGGATATAAAGGTATAAAAACACATTTCTTTAAAACACATATTTGAAATGTATTATATTGATGTTCTAAGGGATTGTAAACTATTTTTGACAGCAAAAAATTCAAATAAAATGCATGCATATGTTTTTTTAGAAATACAATATATATAAATCCTAAATCTATGAGTATTAAAACTACCTAAAATAAATTACATGAAACAATGAAGTTTCTGTAAAAAATAAAACCTGCTTTTAACTAGAACATTTTATTAGTGCAAAATTAGTCAGAACTAAGAACATTTTTGAGTTTAAAATATATTTCATTCTATTTGACAAACATACCATTCAGGAATAATTATTTTTCTGCAGATAATCATTCATTCATTCATTTGGGAATAATTTAGGACATACTTATGTAAAAAGGTCTACCTAATTTAATCCACATTAGTCAGTTATGTAATTAGTTTTCCATTGCAAAATAGATGTTGATGTACATACCAAGGTTTTGTCTCTAATTTGTATTACATTCTTTAGCTCCAATTGAAAATTAGTAATATATATATCATAAAAAGATGTATAGGCTATAAATGCATTTTTATTGTTCTCACTCCAAAAATTTTCTACTACAAATCATCAAAATATTATTGTGTTCTATTTCCATATATATATATATATATATATATATATATATAAAATTTTCTGGTACACATTGACAATTCAAAGGAAAACTTTGAATTGTGTTATATATTTTAGAAATGGTCATTTCAATTTATGGGTTAAAAATGGTGCTCTGTATCAGTAGACAGACAATTTAGCCAGATATATTATATGTCTGTGTTTGGCAACTACATATAAATTGAAGGTTTACAATTATATATTTTATTATTTGGTCCATAACACTATTCATATTTACAACAAGTTTTGGGTATTTCCTTCCCAGGACTTATCAATGTTAATAATTCAATGAATATTTAGTTAATTGAAAGTGAATATAAACCACATAATGTTATCTTTTACTATTGTTTACAGAAATAATAAAATTTGAAAATATATAAAATGTGAAAATTTTCTAAATGAAATATATTTTATCATAAATTATCAAATAAATACTAATACAACATTTTAAGCTGAATTATTACTGGGTTAGCCCAATGTATAGCTTAGTTGTACTGGCAATATGCAACTCTTGATGGGCAGTTACAGCTTTGAGGTCACTTGTATCCCATTTTCAGATATTTCCCCTATTCCAGGACACTGTAGCACTACTAACACCATTTAACCAATATGTATAATTCTCTGCTGCAGGTGACGTGGCCTTGTTTCAGAACGAGGGTATTGCATTTTAGAACTCCTACGTTTGCCATAAACCTCATGCAACATCTTTTTCTACTACAGATAACTCTGATATTATGGGATTTGCTGGGTCATATGGCCCAAGAGCCAAGCTATGTACACCACACTGTTGACCTTCTGCTGAGCCCTTTCTTTATCTGGGTCTCAATAAAACTAACAGGCTGCCATCTGAGCACTAGGTTGAGATGTGGCATATGCTATCTCCAGAACCTGAAAATTCCTACCAGGTGTTATGCTTTCTTAGTAAGAGGAGGTATGCAGTGCAAGTATTTTTTTTTTCCATAAATAAATAAATCAGCATGCTCTGGACAACTAGATTCTTAAAAACTATTGAAGTGCTGGGCAAGTGAATATTTATAAGTTTATCTCCAGATATGGGAGGAACTTTCATCTTATAAAGGTCTCTCACGTGTTTGCCACATCTTCCTTTTATGAACCAATTATAATAATGTCAAAAATACAATGGACCAATATCATGTTTTGGAGAATATCCAGATGGTTTCAGATCTCATTGGTCTATATTAAGACAGAGGGCAGAGAAATTATCATATCCTTTGGGCTAAGCTGCCATTTTTGTTACCTTTTTGTTACATACCACATTCACACCACAGTGTTTTGAGGCTATTAATCTGGACTAGAAGATGACACATTAGAACCTACAGCTGTAACATGAACTCACAAGCTTAATTAATTGAAAATCTGATGGGAACAAGCAATGTTGCATGTTTAAGTCAGTTGCACATTCCCCTGGGATGTGATATTGCTTTCCGTTTACTCTCCTGGACAGGATAGGAAAAAGGCAATTCCACAGTCTTACACTTGGCCATGTCTACTCCACAGACCTTAAAATTATGTGATCTAATTATCAAGCTTGTCCATTACAACTATGCATTATATATACCTATGTTATACTATATTATATATTAAAGCATATCTTTTATATATGCTATATTATATAGTATATAGTATATTACACCCATATGTCTATCTATACACACACATACAGTCCACAGTGTATATATATTGAGTATCACTTATCAAAAATGCTAGGGACAGAAGTGTTTGTTATATTTTGGATTTTTCCAGATTTTTGAATATTTGCATATACATAATAAGATGTCTTGGGAATGGGATTTAAGTCTAAACACAAAATCCAGTTATGTTTCACATACACATTATACACAAAGCCTAAGTGTAATTTTACACAGTAGTTTAAATATTTTGTGCATAAAACAAAGTTTTGACTGCAACGTGTCATACGAACTCAGGTGTGGAATTTTCCATTTGTGGCACATCATGTTGGTGCTCAAAAAGTTTTGTACTTTGGAGCATTTTGAATTTGGGAACATTTTGGATTTCAGATTTTCCATTAGAGATATGTGTGTGTATACACGTACATATACATGTGTGCATGTGTGCATACATACACACACAAGTACATATATAAATGTATAATTGCAATGGACTAGCTTGATAATATCCACATATCTATATCCTATCCATAATATGTATGTGTGCATGCACATTTGAAGTGGAAAATGTTCCCTTGTCCCCCTCGTAGGGCTTGTGATAGGGGTGTGGCTCGCTTCTTTAGTGCCCCGCTGCTAAAACCTGCAGGGTAGCATACAGATGGGCAGGCTGTGGGGCTCCGACCCCACGGCATTGCCTATGGGTGAATGCTTACAGCTCCTGAACCCCCAGCGGGCGTGTGTTACTGTGTGTTCTTTTAATTTTGCTGTCTATAGGTGGCTTGTGTTAACCAGCTCAGTTAGACCCTCCACCTTGTCACAAGGACAGAGGGCTTTCTGTATCCTGGGTTCTCGCCCTGGTGTACGGAAAGAATCAGATCACACGGTGGGCTTGGAGAACGAGTGCAATGTTTTATTGAGTGGAGGTAGCTCTCAGCAGATGGGGGAGCCAGAGGGAGATGGTTTTTCCCTGGAGTCGGGCAGCTTGGCGGCCTGGGCTCTCCCCTGACTGCCCCAGTTGTTCTGTGGTTGGTGGCCTGCCCTTGTGCCAGTACCTGTTGGTACGTCCCCCTCCACGTCAGCTGCCCATGTGTTCCTCCGCCGATGTGTTCCTCTTGACGTCCACCTGCCTGAGTGTCTGCCTCCTAGGGCTTCAGGGTTTTTATAGGCAGAGGATGGGGGTGTGGCAGGCTAGGGTGGTCTTCGGAAATGCAACATTTGGCCAGGAAAACAAAAAATGCCTGTCCTCACCTAGGTCCGTGGGGGTGGAGTCCTAGCCAGGAACCATGCCCCCCTCTGCCGAGCACTCCCCTAACCTCTTCAATATCATTTAAAGGAACAATGCCCTTCCCAGCATTTCCCTTCCCCATCACAACTGGGGCTGGATTCACTTATAACCTGGCACCCATATGCCCCGACTCTACAAGATGCTGTGATAACACACAGGTTCCTCAGTATCAGTGACTATTTATACTGTACGTCTAATAGTCACTGAAAGGTTTGTGTTCTTAAATGGATTAAGTGACTTAGGGTCCTTTGGAGAAAAAGTGACAGACTCATTACCAAATAGATTGGACATTGTGCTGCAGGGTTCTTTCTTAGGTAGACTTGGCCTTCATCCAGCCATGTAGTTCTGAATGTTAACACTGCGTAAACCTTAGCACCTGGACAAGGGGCTGTGCCATTTTATTACAATGACTTCCCCAGGCTCGTGATCACTTATTCTAGATGTCTTTTGTTTACATAGATTGAGCAATACCCTTTTTGGTTGCCCATTGATGTTGCCCCTTGGAATAATGTTGTAATAATCATTCCCTTTGCTCTTGCTGATTATACATACCCTATTTTGTAGCCTCCCATTACATTAATGTTTCTGCGTTTTTCTTCGTGGTTGAGTATTAACCTGCGGCCTCTATTACTTCAGGATTTTATCATTACTTTTCTCTTAGGAATTCCAGTTCTGTAACAGTATCTCTAATGGGCAGTCATGTCCTACAGAGGACAGCCGATGCTGAACTTTTAAATGAGTTATTTTAATTGAGTAATAAAAAATCAGACAAAACTACACTTTATGTTTGGAAAATCACTGAGTGGGTATACAAAGAGAAAATTGAAGAGAAATATTCTTTGTGGAGAAAAATTGCAAAGTGTGCCTGATGTATTTAAGAAATAGCAAAAGGACAATGTAGCTGGCATGAACTATCAAAAGAGTAGTAGGCATTGATGCTATACACATATGTACATGTGGATATGTACACAAACATATATATTTATGTACTTATGTTTCTGTGCATATATAAAGATATCTTTCTGAATCCCCATGCAATGTAAAATTAAAGCTCTTACAATTGCTTTCAAAGTTCAGCAAGGTCTATACAGACATAAATATATATATATTAAAAATATATAATACACACACATTTCTCATACAATAAATTTGTATTTTATATGTAATATTATATATTATAAGAAATTAACATATTATTATGTTATGTATTTATTATATATTATTATAAATGTATATGTTGCTGATAGTATACATATTATGTAAAAATATATATAGTGTGAGAAAAAATATATATGTAGACCTTGTGAGAGCTTGAGAGCCATTGTAGGAACTTTGATTTTATGTTACATGAAGTGTAGAATAGTTCTAGAATTTTGATAAGGTAACTAACATCACTCTTCTTAAAATACTCTCTTATTTCGAGATTATACTGTAGCAAGCGACGTGTGGACGTATTAACTTTAATTAAGAACCCAATACAGAAATAAGTGAGAAATAACAGAGAATGTAACTTGGATGATAACGTTGGAGTGGATGATTAATGGTCAATAATTTATTTGATGACAATAAAATTAATGGGAATAATAGCTCTATCCCCAAGATATAAAGTCTGAGAAAAGATTGGATGAGACACAACAATTGAATGCGATGTATGATTTTTTTCCTTTTTTTATGGATCCTGAATTTGAAAAACAAAACAAAACAAAAAGCAACAAAGAATATTATTGGAACAATTAGGAAAATTGAATATGAACTGTATATTACATAACACCATTGTATTAAGATTCAATTTCCTGATATTTATTTCAAGGTTATGTAGGATGAGTGTCCTTGTTCTTAGGAGATGTATGATGAAGCGCCACAGTGTCTTTAATGAATTCTTAAATACTTCAGAAAAAAAAAATTAAAATGGATGAGAAAAAAAGGTCAGTACTATTTAGAAATAGAGAAAAATAGAGCAGATGAAATACACTGTTAGATTGAATTTATGCTGCAGGAGAAACAGAGTATTCAAGAAAAATGATAATGTTTTCAACTGAGCAAGATAGAATTAAGTTTCCATCAATAAGATCCTTTCAATAAGATTGAAAAGGATGTGGGAGGAGATAGGTGTTGAAGGAAGAACAGTGCTAGTGTGGTTTTGGAAAATTTAAGTTAAAGCTGCCGATTAAACATTAAATTAGTGACAATAAGTATGTAGTTATTTTTATTTTTTACTTTTTAATTTTAGATTTAAGATGTACATGTGCAGGTTTCTTACATGGATTCATTGTGTAATGGTACCATTTAGGCTGCTAGTATACCCGTCAACAAGTTAGTGAATGTCGTTCCCAATAGGTAATTTTCAACCTGTATTCCCATCTCATATTCTCCTACCTTTTGGAGTCCTTGGCATTTATTTTTTCCATCTTTATGTCCCTGTGTATCAATTGCTTAGGTGCCCATAATAAGTGAGAACATGTAGTATCTGATTTTCTGTTTCTGAGCTATTTCACTTAGGATAATGGCCTCCTGCTCCATCCATGTTGCTACAGAGGACATAATTTTATTCTTTTCATGGCTGCATAGTATTCTATGGTGTATATTTACATTTTCTTTATTTAATCAGCCATTGATGGACACTTAGGTTGATTCCATCCCTTTGCTACTGCGAATAGTGCTGATATTATGTATGGATGTAGGTGTTTCTTTTATATAATGATTTCTTTTGGGTAGGTAGTCAGTAGTGGGATTGCTGGGTTGAATGGTTGTTATATTTTTAGATATCTGAGAAATATCTGTAGTTATTTCTAGAATTTTGTAGTGAAGGTAAGTGTTCACAATAAAAAACATAGATTTGGATATCATTTAAGTAGTGAAGTGATTTTAGCACAGACTGGATGAAACCATAAAGAGCTTAGGAGAAAAAGAAAACACAAGAATGAAAGACTATTTCCTCAGCTATTATGGTAATTTCTAATTGTAGAAATGAGGTAATAAAAGAAAATTTGCACTCATTTCTAGTATTTTAATGATAATATATTCAAATGTTACTTGTAAATTTTTTATATAGCCAATGATCTCTTTCCCATAAGCAGAGCAGTAGATATGAAATAATGAATATTTCAAAACTATTAGGGCATCCAGTAGATATTAGAAACTGAGAATAGATACATCAAAACACAAATTTACACACCTATTTTCAGTTTCACCTCACACTACTGCACTTATAACCATAGATATTAGATACAAAAATGAAAATACCCTGAGTGAATCATGGCCCCAATTCCTACTAAGCATGTGGAATCTTTGATATAACTAGTGTATTATTTCTGATTACTGATTTGAAACTTACCAATATTAGCAAGAAAAATAGTGGAAGTCATGGTTAAATGCAATGATTACTATAAACACATACACACATGTATAGATAGTAATGTATATAGATTATCCTATGTATAAAATGTATCTGGGTACTAACTCTTCCCAATTAAAGATGCTAAGAAATATTTATTGAACACTCATTATAACTTATATTTTGTTCTTGATATTTTAGTTTGAAAGATGTCCAAGACATGTTTTCTACCTTTGAAAATCTTACAGTCTAGGATGGGAAGCGCATACCTCACTAACAATATCCATATACTAAATACAGATATAGTAATAAGAATATTCAAAGTCCTACACAAGTACAAGTAGAACATTTTATTCATTAAAATTGTTTATTCATTAGAATCATACATTGCATTCAATTGTTATGTCTCATCCATTACATAAATGAAAAAGAAGGGTAAAATCCTGCCCCCGTCATGGACCTTGTGAATATAAATTTGTGAATGGTAACTTCATTTCTATTACCCTTATGTTTTAAATTTGAGAGGTATTTCGAGAGGAATGAATACAAGCATTGAGCCATCAGCTGAACACCTAGGTAATGCTTTGATTTAAGTTCTGAGATCAAGACTCAGGGGCGAGGGCACTGCTGGAGCGCTACAGAACAGCACCATGTGTACATACCACCAGCGGCTGAATGACCCAGAGGGGTTCACCTATAGTTTTCTTTGCAGGAGAAATCTCAGAGGGTTTTCAGCAAAGTTGTAACAACTATGTAACCCAGACCTACATTTCCCCCTTTCTAGTAGATTCAAAGAAATCTCTATAATCAGTTTCTTGAAATTGGAAGTGAGCCCACTGTGAGAAAATTGACGAATGTTTGTTTACCTGCTGGCTGTAAAAATTGAAAAATAGCAACCTAAGGAAGTATTTGTTTTGATCTTGTATTTTGCTTGATGATTATGCAGCAACTGGAAAGGGGCTATAGGGCAAGAAATCAGGAGGCGGCCACACACTCAGAAGTTCAGTGCTGGCCAACAGATATTCATTTGCTGCCAAAAGATTTCTGCTCACCAGAAAGCTGAATGGTTCCATAATATTTATATTCCCTGCAGCTGCAGCCCAGTTTATAACTCAGATACTGGAGAATCTCCACATCTGTATCTCATGGATACAAATAGAAACATGCTAAAGGAGGATACCTTGGGATTTAATCCTTTTTAAATTAAGGTTTAAGCACACAAAAAAGTTACAAAAATATGTTTGGGGGTGTGGCTAGGAGATTGGGGGCTATTGCAGACTTATTAAGTCACGTGACATCAAATATTCCAGAAAGCTTCATGTTTATTATAAACCTCTTGGCGTATGTTATGAAAAAGTTAGATACTCTGTTTAAATATTGTGTAACTCAGTTCTATCTTATTGTTACATATTCAAACATAGAAAGGAAAGTGTCTTTCAAGAGGTCAAAGAAAACAAAAGTGTCAAGAGTTCAAAGAAAACAAAAATGTTAACTTAGAAAAGTAGACTAGGAATTCTAGGGCAAGAAAAGTCACAAGCTTGTGAATGCTACAGGTGGGTTTTCAATGTATATGGAAGTAGTTTGCATGTCTCAAGCAATGAAAATAAATATAATTTAAAATAGAGGTTTCACATGGCATGGAGAAACTGAGTCCATCAAAACTGTAAAAAGTGCAAACAGAAGATAAAAGGAATGTACATGTGTCTAAGAGAACTGTGCCATTCAGCAGCCAATAAAACACTACCACTTAGGAACATGTCAGAATGTAAATTCCACATGGGCATAGAGGTTTATTCATTGCTGTGTCAGTAGCACTTAAAACAGTATGTGGCTTACATGTTGCTAAATACTTACTTGTGGAATATTTGAATTAATGAAGAAAGAAGGGATGAGTGTTTATAGAGGAATGCAAAAAAGAAACATTTTTAATAATATAGAAAAGCTTTGTCTATTTGAAAGTAAATTGAACATAAATACCAAGTTGAGTCTAGGGACATGTTAGATAAGATACTTACAGTTTGTCTGAGGTGCTGCTGAATCCTCGCCATCTATCTGGGCAGAGACACAGAATTCACAATTACTCTGGACCTATGTTTCCTTACCTTAGTGCAAACCATTCTATCCACCTGCTATTTTCATAACAATATCTTCTGTTTCTCTTGAAACTTACTGTGTATTTCATTCATTTAGAGTTTGGTTAACCAATTAGATAAATCATTATCACTATGTTGATATGACTGACATTAAAAAATATAATTAGTTCTCCCTGGGGTATATGTCCACAGACGATTTGATATAAAGATGGATGATTAATGATAGATAGAAAGATAAATTGATATAGATAAATGATAGATAAAAACATATAAGTAGACTCAAATATTTGGGGGTCTTCAAACCTACAAAACTGAAATGAAGAATAAAGCTATCTCCAGCCCTCTAGGAGGCTATTTAGGAATAGCTTTATTAAAAGATTTTATTAAAATCTAGTTATTTTCAGATGTTTTTACTGAATTATGTCCATAGACACATAAAAAGTGATACTACATTAATATGATAGTGATTAAAGTTCAGGTTCTTTTCAGATCATTTTTACTCTGCATAATGAGCCTAGAAGAAAAGAGGAAACCCAGAGCTTAAAATGGATGTAACGTTCTAGATCATAGTAAGATTAAAATGCTTTTCCTATAATCGGCCATTATGAATTCACACTGGAAATTTTGGCAGGAAATAATTCAATTATTATGTACTATAGCCATTGGCCATTCATCTTTTTCACTCCAATCATTCATTTTTATTATTACAGAATGTCATGAGGTTCTATCTGCAGTTTTAAATTGTTTTGCAATGCCAAGGGAATGGTCTCACTTATTATTGCAAAAGTGTCTTGAATATGACTTATGGCTATATTTCCTCTAGGGATTTCATCATTTCAGATTACAAAAATTCATTAATCTCCAAAGTCCTAAATATTGTTGTTTTTGTAAATACAGAGCATCCCTGATACAATGTCATAGCTTCACCAGAAATTAGAAGTCATTTATATCTTTTTATTCTTACCCATTTAGTGAACCAATGAGAAAGTTCAGTGCCAAGAGATGAGCCATGTCAACAATGACCCTAGAGTTAAGAGGGTTTGTCTCAGAATTATAACACCTACTTTCTAAATTTGGACCAGTATCTTATCCATTCTATTAGTGGTTTCCAATCTTCTCTAATACCACCAGAAAAAGAAATTAATGGGATCAGGATTCTGGAGCTTCTGAGCACTCTGGCCCTGGTTCCACTGGACATGTTTTATTCTATCCCATATCTAGCTTTTATGATAAATTTTGCTAAGAAAAGGTTTATCTTGCTAAAATCTTCAAAATCTTATATACTAGTGATATGGTTTGACTGTGTCCCCCCCACCACATCTCATCTTGAATTGTAATTCTCATAATCCTCATGTGTTGTAGGAAGGAGTCAGTAGGAGGTAAGTGAATCATGGGGGTGAGTTTTTCCTGTGCTGTTCTTGTGATAGTGAGTAAGTCTCACGAAATTAGATGACTTTATAAAGGGCATTTCCCCTGCACACACTGTCTTGCCTGCCACCATGTAAGATGTGCCTTTGGTCCTCCTTTGCCTTCCACTATAATATTGAAGCCCCTGCAGCCGTGTGGAACAGTGATTACGTTAAACATCTTTGTCTTTATGAATTACCCAGTCTCGGGTATTTCTTCATAGCAGTATGAAAATGCACTAATACAACTAGAAAACAAATATTAAGTAAAATGAATAGTACTTAATATAATTCCTCCTCTTAAGACAGAAAATCCCCCCACAAGATGTATGCATGGATGAAACTAAATAATATCCCTAAAAATGGTTGGCAAAAATATTTCCTGTTAGCTATTAGAGTGCCTTCTGAATATTTGACTCTAAAATCATGTTTTTCATCAGTAGAAGAGACCAGTAGATTATATCACTTGGAAAAGATTTCACGAGAAAGCACGTTGGAAGAGTCTCAGGTGGTGGTGACCACCCAGATGAATATAAACCAAAACATTGTAGTTGAGCTTCCAATGCAAAGAAGAAAGCAGTAACTGGTAAGCAGACTCCAAGCACTGTTTAAAAATTAAGCGAGAAAGAAGGTGTGAAACAAATGAGATTGAGAGTCTGTGAATACAAATAATTTAAGCATTATGAGAAGAAACATGTTTTATGTGGTCCAGTGTTTCACTAGGGTTATGGATAACATAGAAAATGCATCACAAATCTTACTTTTTCTTTCCAGATGGTTTGGCTTCTGAGTCCATGTGTGACTCATTTCCAAAATCTCTGGACCATATTCCTACACCAAACACAAGCCTACCAGCTGTTCATTTAGTCCCTCATCCTTAAGTGGCTAGTGCAGAACTACAAAATCTATGGAAAGCATAATCTACTCTTTATGACTCGATACTCACCCAAATTCTACCCACTTGTTATGTTCACACCAGATGAAGCACAAGGTCCTATCTCCTTTAGAAACTGTTGTTCTAAGTCATGTCTACTTGCTTATGAGATTCTATAATATCATTCATTAGCCCAGTCTCTGGACAGGGATTCAGGAATCCTTAGGGCCATCGACTATTTTAATTGTGATATTGACTCATATAACTTCAGATAATGTATCAATTATTTTTCTTTTTTTTTTTTTTTTTTTTTTGGAGACGGAGTCTCGCTCTGTCGCCCAGGCTGGAGTGCAGTGGCGCGATCTCGGCTCACTGCAAGCTCCGCCTCCCGGGTTCACACCATTCTCCTGCCTCAGCCTCCCGAGTAGCTGGGACTACAGGCGCCCACAACCGCGCCCGGCTAATTTTTTGTATTTTTAGTAGAGACGGGGTTTCACCGTGGTCTCGATCTCCTGACCTTGTGATCCGCCCGCCTCGGCCTCCCAAAGTGCTGGGATTACAGGCGTGAGCCACCGCGCCCGGCTCAATTATTTTTCTTAAAATAACTTATTTTTCTTGAGTATAAAATTACTATGAAGAATTCCACCTGCAGCCATGACAAAGTCATTCGCACAAGATTGGCTACCATAAATGTTAACTCTAAAAACATATGAGGAAGTTATTTTTAGAGATCGAACAAGTTTCACTAGATTGTATTATTTGGGAAAAGTAATTACTTGACATTAACACCATGGTTATTCCTCAGTAGATAATGGCATTCTCCCAGTTGGTCCTTTAGAACTGAAAGCAGAGATGGAAACCCCAAATGGATGACCACTTTGCTGAGTGTAGGAGGCTGCTGCAGCTGATGAAATGTAGGGCAGAACACGTATTAATAGGAAGATGGAGCTGCACGAAGTGACAGGGTAAGATCCCAGGCTCTTCATCAGAATATATGAGAGGTTCGTGGTTAAAGTATGAACTATATCTGCGGAGTTGGAGACTCTAAAGGGATACAGGTATGCTGAACTTTTCCTCAGCTGCATGACAATGTTTCATTGTAAAGGAAACACAACAGCAGGGTTATCCACAGCAGCTCTAGCACATCCATCACACAAAGTGCTTGATAGGCAGTTGAAGCAATGCATTGCTGTTGTGTCCTAGATATTTAAGGATATTCTAAGACAAATATACAAACAAGGAAAAGGAAGCAGAAATAAGCCAAATAAATACATGTTATATGACTAAAGAAAATATTTACAAATATATAGCAATGCATTAGAATTATGAGACAATATGGTTAAATGATATTAACAATTATGAAACAGTGCATAGGATAAACAAGAATAAATCAATTATCAGAGAATGTAATTGGAAAAAGAGATATTTTCTACAACAACAAAATTACAAAAAATTTAAAATATTTTTTTTTAAAAAATAAGAGCTAGAAAGTTTATTTTAAAGCTCTATGTAATGTTCCAGACTGAGGTAGGCAGAATTCTAAAAATTACCCCAACATTCTACTCCATGATCTATAACCCCTGTCCAATGTTTTACCCTTGAACATCATGGGTCTGTGACTTAATGAGATGGCTGCATTATATGAGAAAGGTAAAGGAATTCGCAAATGTAATGGAGGTCTCTAAAACAGTTGGGTTCCAGGTTTTATCAAAGAGTGATTATTTGGGGTGAGGCAAACCCAGTGGGTTGGAAGAAGAAGCATATTCTCTTTTGTAGCATTTTAGAGACGGCCATGTGGCAAGAAACTGGGAGTGGCCTCTAGCAGCTGAGTACCTCAGTTCTATACTTAAGGGACTGCTGCCAAAAATGATTTATCTTGAAAGAGGACAGAGAGATTCAGACAAGATTGCAGATCTGTCCGACACTTTGATTTCAGCCTGGTGAGATCCTGAGTTAACCCTGCGCAGGTGCCTGGCCTCCTGTCAGTCAGACAGCACTCCATGGAATATATTCTTCCACATGATGACTCAACTATCCTGGTATCCTGATATTCTTATATTGGAGTGGATCTGCACCAAGGAGAAGCAAGTCACAGTCTAATCACCATTCGAGCAAAGTTTCTATGAGAAAACAGGAAACATGCTAGAAGCTGTACTAACAGAATATTTCCCAGTTTAACATTTTAAATATGTCCTCCACAGAATGTAGTATTGGAGCTTTTTAAAATAAACCGAGATATCCAAAAGAATTACGTTACAAAGTTCAATTCTGCTAATATTCAAATCTAGTCCTTTGTAGAAAGACATTCAAAAACTCAAGTTACAATAAAAAAAAATGCATCACAGATAGCAGAAAAACAGTTTATACCTAGATGTGAAAAAATTATAACAAGAATTTAAAAGAAAGACAGTCTTTTGGGAAAATTGAAAAATCATAGTCAAATAAAAATTATAAAAATGGCAAAGTAAACAAACCATGAGATGCCATTTCCACCGATCAGAATAGAAAAAATGACTACAACCTGAAAGGATATACTTTCACACATATACAATATAAGTATATCAATCACAGCTGTTTCAAATACTGAAAAGTCGGATCGATTACCTAATACAGGTGATTACTATCAGAGAATCATTAAAAATTTGGTATTAATACATTCATGGAAAGACATGCAAGTATGTGTAGACAAACTAATAGAAAAACATTTCCTCAGGCCGGGCGCGGTGGCTCAAGCCTGTAATCCCAGCACTTTGGGAGGCCGAGACGGGCGGATCACAAGGTCAGGAGATCGAGACCATCCTGGCTAACATGGTGAAACCCCGTCTCTACTAAAAATACAAAAAAACTAGCCGGGAGAGGTGGCGGGCGCCTGTAGTCCCAGCTACTTGGGAGGCTGAGGCAGGAGAATGGCGTAAACCCGGGAGGCGGAGCTTGCAGTGAGCTGAGATCCGGCCACTGCACTCCAGCCTGGGTGACAGAGCCAGACTCCGTCTCAAAAAAAAAAAAAAAAAAGAAAAACATTTCCTCAAACATTGTTAATTGACAAAACAAGTCACTACAAAGTAAATTAAATGTAATTCAAACTAAAACATAAAAACCAAGTCTACTATGAGTATAAATATTTCACAACTATTTAAAAAATAAATGAAACAGCAAATTATTCTACTTGTTAACTCTGAAAGACATGGGTTTTTTGTTTGTTTATTTTTATTGTTGTGTTGTTGTTTTTGAGATGGAATCTCTGTCACCAGGCTGGAGTGCAGCTGCGTGATCTCAGCTCACTGCAACCTCTGCCTCCCGGGTTCAAGCAATTCCCCTGTGTCAGCCTCCCAAGTAACTGGGACTACAGGTGCCACCACCACACTCAGCTAATTTCTGGTATTTTAGTAGAGACGGGGTTTCACCACGTTGGACAGGATGGTCTCAATCTCCTGACCTTGTGATTTGCCTGCCTCAGCCTCCCAAAGTGCTGGGATTACAGGCCTGAGCCACTGTGACTGGCCAACTGGCCAAAGATGTGTGTTTTGATTCAGAATACTTCTTGATATACGCTTGGATCTTTTTCAACAAAATGCATTCCTATGTTACTTAAGTAAATCACAAAATTAAAATAATCTAGACTTATTTAAATTTGAAAATGTGCTTTTCAGCCATTTTGGAAATAAATACTGTCAAGTTGATGTTTCTTTGCAAAAGAAAAACAACAATAAACTCAAATGACGTCATACTGGGTGAAATAAAGCAATGAGGCCTGACAACTGCCATCGTTAACATTTAGAGTTTCTTGTAAGAGTTGTGCTTATTCACTAGATAAACAAGACACATTTAAATAAACACGAAATAAATTATGCATATTGTAATTGTGAAACTGATTTGGAGTTTTATGCCAATATTATCTATGTATTTATCTTACTATATTATAAATCTTCATATTGATTACAAGTACTTGAAGCAGGCCAGCTTCTTTGTATTGGAGGTCTGTCAGTATAGGATTTGACAGGAAAATAATTACTATTAATGAACATACGAGTAAAATATCAGAGGATGAAGTATCAAATCAGAAGACACAGTACTCAGATGTCAGTTGTCAAAGAAACCTGGGAGACTGATAATCGCAGTTGAATATAAACAAGGAAGAGAAGGTGAAGTAAACATCGTTAACCACAAACCAAAAGAATGCAGTTGTAGGAATCCTGCTGATCAAGAGCCTGGGGATATTGGAAGAGAAACCAAGGCATAGGAAAACTGGGCAATATGATAAAATACAATCCCAAAATCTTAAAGAGCGAGGCATAAACAGAGTCCTGGTAATCCATACCAATAGAGACAAGAAGGCCTGGTCGGGCGCGGTGGCTCACGCCTGTAATCCCAGCACTTTGGGAGGCCAAGGCAGGCAGATCACGAGGTCAGGAGATCGAGATCATCTGGCTAACACTGTAAGACCGCGTCTCTACTAAAAATACAAAAAATTAGCCGGGCGCAGTGGCGGGCGCCTGTGGTCCCAGCTACTCAGGAGGCTGAGGCAGGAGAATGGCGTGAACCCGGGAGGCGGAGCTTGCAGTGAGCCGATATCACACTACTGCACTCCAGCCTGGATGACAGAGTGAGACCCCATCTCAAAAAAAAAAAAAAAAAAAAGAAGTCCTTTGTTGTCCATAGCAACAGAAGACAGTGTGTAGGTCACTCATTCCAGAGCAGATGTTATTTGTTCTGGCCTGAAATTGTGCTTCCTTCTTATGAGGACTCTCATAGATTGATGGTTGTTTGCTGGAAGGTGGCTTTTAACAGATTTCTGTGATTTCTGGCCTTTTAATTTTTTTACTTTTATTTTAGATTTGGGGGTACATGTGAAGGTTTGTTACATAGGTAAACACATGTCACGGGGTTTTTGTACTGTTGGGTAATTGGCTTAATACCTGGGTGATGGGATTTCTGGCCTTTTAAAATAGAAGCAGAAGCAGCTGATGAGATTTCCTGAGAGTTTTGATCCTTGATCACTTGTGTCTTTTCTACATTGCCTACCAGAGGTTGGACCTGTAGGCCAGGTTCTAAATATGTTTTTAAAAAGAGTGAAAAAAGATACCCATTTCTCCTATTTTTTTCACAAACATATATATATGCACATGTGCACACACACACACACACACACACGCTTAGTGGAGAGAGCAAAAGAGAGAAAGGAAAAAATAATCATTAATAAATTACATTAATTTAAAACAATTTCTATATTCTCACAGTACAAATCATTAAATGGGTCCTGGGAATGCTTTCTCACTTGCTAACATTAAAATTATGAAGGTATTTCACAACTTTAACTGCAAGGCATTTTAGAAAATAATTTTCAGAAATCTCCAGTATTCTCCATACATGGTAAACCCTTTAAATATATTGAGTAAATAGTTGTTTCAAGATATAAATACTTATATTATTTTGTTGCTGTAGTTTTCTCTTTTGTAAACCTATTAGTCAGAATAAAATCACCTTATATCCAGTTCTTCAAATTTTAGGAATGAGAATATTTAGTGGCATTCCAGTGCAGCATTGGAATGTTCATTGAAATTTAAGATTTCTCAAAAAGAAGGAACTATTTCTCATCTATATGTATCCCTTAAGTAGGAGATACCTCATTTGAGTAGCAAATTCTGAAGAAATCCTGAATGTAAAATGTTATTTGTTAAATATGGAGAAACTGAACCCTTTTAGGGAACGTCTTATCTAAAAACTTCAAAAATGTCAGCAATATTGACAGTGAAAGATATGAGCTAGACAGAATGTAAAATGGTTATCAACTAAAACACTTCAGGCTGCAAGCTGTGGCTTCAGAACAAGTTCAAATTGCTTTTCAAACTCTACATTGGCTTTTTCTCTGTGTGTCCTCAGCACCTCAAACTATTTGAACATCTGATAAGAAATAGAAGCATTAAGCTGGTCTGTCCTGATTCTTGTGTACAATTTTTCGTAAGAGAAAATAGCAGCCAATCTTGTACACCCATATTTGTTTTCCTGCTTCTATGTAATCAAAATCAGAAAGTCAACAAAATAAACAAATGCCTTATTTTCTTTACATATTATTTGCTTCTACATTAAAATAATACTTCTTCATTTAAAAATGTTTCCCTGATCTTTACAAAAGATTAAAATTTTAACTAAACTATAGATCAGTTGAAGCCCAAAATACAAGCAAGTAAGAATTACAGCCACCTATATTGAAGAGAAAAAGAAAACGGGTAATGCTGAATATTGCAAAGAGCAAATTGCCAGTGTACTACCCTATCTTTGTTAATGGGTCAACATGGTGGCCCAGTCATCTGGGCCATCTATATAGCAAGTCATCTAATGGTTTAGTTTCATTAGCCTGTGATGTATTATTTCACTTTGCTCCTGCATATTTATTGTTTTAATTATATTTTAACACTGCTTTATTAAAATAAGTGTGCATTCCTTGAACACACACTGGGCATTGAGGAAGAAAGTCTGTATGTGAAAAGCTGTTCAGTAGAAAGTGGAGGATATTCCACCACTAACATTTTATTATTTTAATCCAGAATACAGATAATCAACTCTTGAATAAATATAAGATAAAAGCATTATATAATTCATGCATTTTACTCCAATTGGTATAT
Source organism: Macaca mulatta (assembly GCF_049350105.2). Lineage (NCBI taxonomy): Eukaryota > Metazoa > Chordata > Mammalia > Primates > Cercopithecidae > Macaca > Macaca mulatta. The sequence goes on along the minus strand of NC_133408.1, from coordinate 24,249,486 downwards.
GTAATGACTTTACCTGAATTGAGAAGAAGCATTTTGAATCTTATAAATGTCCTTTATGGCTTTCTATGAAACTATATTTGAATGAAGGCACATCAACAGTGGCAGAATATATTTCACATACGAACACAGAAACACATGGATAAGCAAAAATGATGAATAGCTCACAGTAGTTAAAAAAATACTGTGTCTTCAAAACCCTTAAAGGTATACACATAGGCAGAGAAATGGCAAGGGAATCAGTAGTAGAAGTAAAGAAGAGCTAAATCACTCAGTCTTGTATATCATTTAAGATATGTGAACTTTATTATAAAGCAATAGAATATATAATAAATTAAGTTAAGAATCATCAATGAATTTTCATTCCAAATAGTCAAAGTATGATGAGTAACACAATATTAGTATTGTCTCAAATATCTCCTCTAAACTTATTTAGTAACTGCAAATGAACTAAAAAAAGTATTAACTAAGGAGTAGAGTAACTGGACAATCATTTAACTATATGGTCATAATTAAAATGACAAGTAAGACTGATGGGATCTTGTGCCTCTGGAGGTGTTACACTAAAAGAACAAAGTACCACTTATAAAATATTGTAGCCAAAAATTAATAATAAACTTAATCATGAGAGAACATTAGAAAATCCAAAATTAAGAAAAAGAGAGTTGGTTTGTATTTTTCAAAAATGTCACAGGTATGAAAGACAAAGGATAAGAACACTTTTCAGATAAAAAAACTAAAGAGAATGACAACTAAATGTAGCAAAGGATGCTACACATGAATGGGTGCTGGGATAAACAATTACTTTAAAGGACATTATTATTATTATAAAGCAAGCGACATATTTAAAATATAACTTTCAAGGATTAGATGCTAACATTGAATCAAATATACATTTACTGAATTTTAAAGTTATACTCTTATAAAAGAAAATGTCATTATTCTCAGAAAATACACAGCAAAGTCTAAGGGGGTAATGATGCATGATACATGCCCTCTACTCTAAAAGCTTTCATAACAAATAATATGGAGAGGGAAAGAGAAAGAGAATGATAAAGCAAATCAGACACAGATGTTAACATCTTGGAGAAGACAGTATGTGGGAAATTTTACAATTTCTTTGCAAAATCTCTTTAAATTTAAAATTATTTCACAACAAAATATTTTAAATGTTCTGAACAAACATAAAATTTTTCTTCAAAGAGTTAAAGTGTTATGATTTTATTTATTTATTATTCATTTATTTTTTGAGAGAGAGTCTCACTCTGTTTCCCAGGCTGGAGTGCAGTGGCACAATCTTGGCTCCCTGCAACCTCCACCTTCTGGGTTCGAGTGATTCTTCTGCCTCAGCCTCTCAGGTAGCTGGGATTACAGGTACCTGCCACCATACCCGGTTAATTTTTGTATTTTTAGTAGAGATGGAGTTTCACTATGTTGGCCAGTCTGGTCTCAAACTCCTGACCTCAGGTGATCCACCCGCCTTGGCTTCCCAAAGTGCTGGGATTACACATGTGAGCCAACATGCCAGGCCAAAATGTGATTAGTTTAAAATATTAACCTGGGTGCAGTGAGGAGTTCAAATTAGAAGAGTTTTTATCTGATTACAGGCAGACCAGCTGTGAAGGTCTAGTAGTTATTCAGGTGAGTGATGACTATGTCTTTTCATACTTCATTGAGAGCAGTGATGGATAGAGGCAGAAGAAAGAACTTGGTCATACACAAGCAATAGAAAAAGGGAGAGGGATGTAAAGAAGGTATTATGTAGCTGGTGCGATCAGTGCAGTAGGGATCCAAGAAGGAATTAGGTTAGCTTGCAGTGTGAAACGCCTGTAGAACTATTACATGAGAATATCGAATTGCCATTTATCTACACTGATTTATAACTCAGGGGACAGATAATGGTGGAAATATGGTTTGAGGTTCATATTTTGTCACCAAGAACATGCTTTATTCTGTGATAAACATTAGGGTTTTAGCATTTGTCCTGGAAAAAGTGAGAAGCAAATGATTATGGAAGACAAACAAAAGAAGAATTTCAAGAAGGAAAAAGTATTCAGATTTGTTATAAACATGGCAAAAGTCAGGTAAGATTAATGCATTACTTTGCTAGGATTGTTGTAAAGAACTATGACAAACTGAGTTGCTTAAACAATAGAAACTTATCATTTCACAGTTCTGGCACCTCAAAGTTCAAGATCAAGGTATTGTCAAAAGGTTTGGTTCCTATTGAGGGTGACGAAGGAAAGCTCAGTGTCAGGTCTATCTCCTGGCCTTACTGAGATCCATCTTCTTCCTTGCCTCTTCACATCCTCCTCCATCTGTGGGTGTTTGGGTTCAAATTTTCCCTTTTTATGAGAACACCGATCGTATTGGACTAGGCACCCAAACTACTCTGGTATGACCTCACCTCAAGTCATACAATCCAACTCCTAAAAATCAGAAATGAAATATTTTTGAGTTGACCAAGGAGGGTGATATGGTTTGTCTCTGTGTCCCCACACAAATCCCATGTTGAATTGTGATCCTGAGTGTTGGAGGTGAGGCCTGGTGGGAGGTGATTAAATCTTTGGGGGTGGTTTCTAATGGTTTAGCGCCATTCCCCTGGTGTTGTTTCATAATAGAGTTCTCATGAGATCTGGTTGTTTAAATGTGTGTAGCACTTCCTCTTCACTCTCTCTCTCTCCTGCTCTATCATGTGAAGATTGTCCCTGCTTCCCCTCTGCTTTCTGCCATGACTTTAAGTTTTCTGAAGCCTTCCCAGTTATGCCTCCAGCCTGTGGAACTGTAAGTAAATTAAACCTTTTATTTTTTATTACCCAGTCTCAGGTAGTTCTTTATAGCAGTGTGAGAATGGACTAATGCAGAACATTGGTATCAGAGAAGTGGGCCATTGCTATGAAGATACCTGAAAATGTGGAAGCAACTTTGGAACTGGGTAACGGGCTGAGTCTGGAATAGTTTGGAGGGATCAGAAGAAGATAGGAAGATGAGGGAAAGTTTGCAACTTCTAGAGACTTGTTGAATGGCTGTAACCAAACTGCTGATAGCGATACAAACATTAAAGTCCAGGCTGAGGTGGTCTCATATGGAAATGAGAAACTTATTGGGAACTGGAGTAAAGGTTACTCTTGCTATGCTTTAGCAAAGACACTGGTGGCGTTGTGCCCCTGCTCTAAAGATCTGTGGAATTTGAACTAGAGAGAGATAATTTAGGGTATCTGGCAGAAGAAATTTCTAAGCAGCAAAGTTTTCAGGAGGCTGCCTGGCTGCTTCTAATAGTGTATACTCATATGCATTTGCAAAGAGAGTTTCTGAAACTTGAAATTATACTTAAAAGGGAAGTAGAGCATAAAAGCTTAGAAAATTTGCAGTGTGATCATGTGGTAGAAAAGAAAATCCTCTTTTCAGGAGAGCAATTAAATCTGGCTGAAGAAATTTGCAAAAGTAAAGAGGAGCTCAATGTTAATAGCCAAGACAATGGGGAAAATGCCTCCAAAGCATTTCAGAGACTTTCTGGACAGCCCCTCCCATCACAGGCCTAAAGGACTAGGAGAGAAAAATGGTTTTGTGGGGGCAGGTCCAGGGCCCTGCTGCTCTGTGCAGCCTCAGGACATTGCACCTTGCATTCCAGCAACTCCATCTCTAGCCATGGCTTAGCCTGAGCCATGGTACAGCTCAGGCTGTTGCTTCAGGGGTGCATACCTCGAGACTTGGTGGCTTCCATGTGGTGTTGGGCCTGCAGGTGCACAGAAAGCAAGAGTTGAGGTTTGGGAGCCTCTGCCTAGATTTCAGAGTTTGTATGGAAATGCCTGAATGTCGAGGCAGAAGTCTGCTGCAGGAGAAAAGCCATCAAGAAGAACCTCTACCTGGGCAGTAAAAAGGGGAAATGTGGGACCATAGCCCTCACACAGAGTCCCCACTAGGGCACTGCCTAGTGGAGCTGCAAAGAGGACCACCATCCTCTAGACCCCAGAATGGTAGATCCACTGACAGCTTGCACCATGTTCCTCGAAAAACCACAGACACTCAATGCCAGCCTATGAAAGCTGCCAGGGAGGCTGTACCATACAGAGCCATAGGGGCAGACCTGCCCAAGGCCTTGGGAGCACATTCCCTTTCATCATCGTGGCCTGGATGTGGGACTTGGAGTCAAAGGAGATTATTCTGGAGCTTTAAAATTTAATGACTGCCCTGCTGGGTTTCGGACTTGCATGGGGCCTGTGACCCCTTTGGTTTGGCCAATTTCTCCCTTGTGGAATGGGAGTATCCATTTTATCTTGGAAGTAATTAAGTTTATTTATTTATTTATTTATTTATTTATTTATTTATTTTTATTTTACAGGCTCATCGATGGAAAGGGTTTGTCTTGTCTCAGATGAGACTTTGGACTGTGGACTTTTGAAGTAATGCTGGAATGCACTGAAGACTTTGGGGGACGGTTTGGAAAATGTGATTGTGTTTTGAAATGTGAGATGAACATGAGATTAGGGAGGGGCCAAGGGTGGAATGATATGGTTTGGCTCTGTGTCCCCACCCACATCTCACATTGAATTGTGGTTCTGAGTGTTGGAATTGGGGCCTGGTGGGAGGCAACTGGATCATGTGTGTGGTTTCTAATGGTTTAGCACCACCTCCCTAGTGCTGTCTTCTGATAGAGTTCTCACAAGATCTGGTTATTTAAAGGATACAGTACTTCCCTCTTCCCTCTCTCTCTCTCTCTCTCTGTTCTCTGCCATGTGAAGATTGTGCCTGCTTTTCTTTTGCTTTCTGCCGTGATTGTAAGTTTTCTGGGGCCTCCCCAGCCATGTTTGTATATTGCCTGCAGAACCATGAGGCAATTAAACTTCCTTTCTTTATAAATTACCAAGTCTCAGGTAGTTCTTTGTAGCAATATGAGAATGGACCAATACAGAGGGCTTAACTGAAGTTCAAATAAGAAGTTAACTGCATGTTAAGAGAAGCAATGAGGAAACACCAGCTATCAGCGTTAAAAAGGAAAAGTGAGGCGAGGGAATGAGGGCTACCATCCATGTGGTGAGTTCCACAAGAATGGCTGCTGTGGAAATGACAAAGATCTAGGGGAACTTAATTTTTAAATTTTGGAATGTAAAAGTAAAACAGAAGCTTGAATTCCTAAATTTCAGAATTTTCTTAAATTCTGAAAAGAAGCTTAAATTTTAAAAGGAGGCTCTAAGGCCAAATTACAAAAAATGGATAGCGAAGGGATTAAAAGAAAAAGAAACTTATAAGAAAATGGTAACCCATTAGCCCACGGGACTCAGAGAAGTCCAGGACCACCAATCTCATAGTAACAAGGAGATACGGATAACAAATAATTTATATGTTTACATATCTGTAGGTATTTTAAATGAAAAATATGGGACATTATTTTGCAGACAATTCACATGTAAGTAACATTTCCATGTATATAAATTATATAGATATTATTATATTTTTACTATCATGGATGGCACTATCAACATCTTCTATTATTAGATACACTTTATAATTCTTACTGGGAAATTACCAGTGTAGAGAATGGGTTATTTTTCTGGAGCCTGAATAGTAAAAGAAAATTTGATGCAATGTATTGGATCATGTCCAAAGCTAGATATCAATAAATTTTATTATAGATTTTGCTCTTGCATTGGATAATTCAGTTTTCTTATTTCTGAAATGCATAAACTAACCCCAACTTTATTAGGTGCATATAATTCTATGTAAATCAAACAAGATTAAGAAGACTTGTAATTCTGCATTCAAAAGTTAAAAGTATCTAATCCCAGCACTTTGGGAGGCCGAGCTGGGTGGATCACGAGGTCAGGAGATCGATACCATCCTGGCTAACATGGTGAAACCCCGTCTCTACTAAAAAAAATACAAAAAAAATTAGCTAGGCGTGGTGGTGGGCATCTGTAGCCCAAGCTACTCGGGTGGCTGAGGCAGGAGACTGGCGTGAACCTGGGAGGCGGAGCTTGCAGTGAGTCCAGATGGCGCCACTGCACTCCAGCCTGGGCGACAGAGTGAGACTCAGTCTCAAAAAACAAAAAACAAAAACAAACAAACAAAAAAGTTAAAAGTATCTCTAAAAGGTACTTTTAAAATCTATTTTTATTTTTCCATAATGAAAATAAAATGAATTCTCAGAAAATTTAGTCATAAACTTTTCACAGTATAATACTAGCTATATTCATTCTGTATTCCCATTACAATATAAAACTTTCTCTGGAATATGGATACCTCACAGTTTTTTGTTGAGCGTCAACATGAGTTTTTCTAACCACAGATTTCTAGATACATACCTGATATACCAAAGTTCACAAGAAATGGGCAATCATTAGTGATCCAGCTAAAGCATGTGATTAAATTCCTATGGGAAAATATAACTCTTTTAAAAATTGAATTTAGTTAGCTGAAAAATGTCAAGCGCGATTAAAATTGACATTTTATTTTCTTGAGGATCATATATTGTAATGAGCTTGGGTTCTAAAATGGTTTTATCATCTCCTCTAGTTCTTTAATTCTAGCATTCACATTTATCTAAAACACAAATCAACAAGCATGATCAAAATGAAACAAAACTCTGCACTTGTTACTCAGATCAGCTAAACAAATATGGTAAAGTAATCGATTTGAGATTTGCAAAAACTATTCAAGTTCTTTGAGGTAGGTAAAATTTTAAATCTAATTACTAAAAGGGTCATATCTGGAGAATAATCTATTTTCATTTATCTAAACATCATCTACTGTTATCATTATTATTATTATTATATTTAGTTTGTCATTCCCTGTCCTCCTTGCTGTCAACCACAGAAACCAAATATTAAATGCACCTCTTACCCTAAATAGGCAACCTAATATTTTTATTATTACCATCGTTAAATTTTAGTTTAGCTTTCCCTGGTCTCCTTGCTGTCAACCACAGAAACCAAATATTAAACTCAACCTAATAACTTAAATGGGCAGTCTATTATCCCTAAATACAACCTAAATTACCCCTACATGCTTTTGAAGAGTATATAATGTTGCTAGTTCTTATATTTAACATTTTACAACAAAAGAGTGAAGATAAAAATCTTGATAAATGTTCTCCATCTCACCCTCACCTGCTTTCACTGGGACCTGGTTGTCTCCAACTCCTCACGCCCATAACTTTTACATTTTTGTCAGCTACTCCTTTATTTTAAACAGTATACTCAGGACTGCCGGGCGCAGTGGCTCAGCATTTGGGAGGCCGAGGTGGGGAGATGACAAGGTCAGAAGATCGAGACCATCGTGGCTAACATGATGAAACCCCGTCTCTGCTAAAAAATACAAAAAATTAGCCAGGTGTGGTGCTGGTGCCTGTAGTCCCAGCTACTCAGGAGGCTGAGGCAGGAGAATGGCATGAACCCGAGAGGCGGAGGTTGCAGTGAGCAGAGATCGCACCACTGCACTCCAGCCTGGGCAACAGAGCCAGACTCTGTCTCAAAAAAAAAAAAAAAAAAAAAAAAAAAAAAAAAAAAAAAAAAAAAAACAGGATTTATCCTTAAGAAAATATATCACTTCCCAAGCTCACATCTTCTCATAAAGACACAGATCCACCTCTCATTTTCCCTTTTAGACTTAGCAGGCCTCTACAGTCATGGTTTTAAGGATTATCAATGACTCCTAATAATCACATCCTATATTCGAAACACTGATACTCCTCTAATGTCCTGTCCCATTAATCACATTATAAGCCGCTTCCATTTTATCCTCAGAACAGGGTTTCAGATAACCTAGATTCTCCTTTCTGACTCCTGTACTATCTAATCATAAGTCCCAGGACTTATCAGTTAGTGACTTTTGTCTTCAATTTTCTCAGTAGTGAATTGAAGGATAGGTTTCATTTCCCATTTTTCTTGGGTAACAAAGTTACATAATGGGAAAATTACTGACACTGGAGCCACTCTGAAGTGGGGACAAATTCTTCCAGACAATTTATCACTATGTGAACATGATGAATTTACAGAATCACTCAGAAGCTGAGATTTCTCACTCATGGTAAAAGAATATCAGTTCCCCAGTTTTTACAGCATACACTTTCTACAGTTGTGCTATGAGGCAAAAATAAAAGATCAGAATGTTTTATAGTCTTAACCTTCCTCTCTTAGATGAACATCATCTAATCATAACTGTGCATCAGGCCTTTATTTTCAGCCGAGTGCTTGATCACCCAGGATGTCCAGTGTAGTAGACACACCAAAGTTTATCTATATCCGTTTGTCCTTTTCTCCAGGTATGAAAAAGTTGTACATGCTGCCCTCCTGGTGTAGAAAGGGTCATGTGGCTAATTTGAACGAGCAATTGCAAATGCAAGCAACATACATGACTCACAGTTTGAAGAACCAAGCTGCCAGTGTGAGTCTCCAGCACTTTGAGTGGGTGTGTGCCGTCCAGAAAAGGCAGTACCAGATGATACATGGTTATGGCATGGTACAACCTTTCTCATGTGATTCCTAAGTTGTCCTGTAGAACACAGTTGCTTGAAGAATGGCTCAACTCCCTGTAGACTTTCTATGAGAAACAGAGAGAGATATATATATACTTGTATGAAGGCAAGATTGAAACTCACACACACACAAAAATTCTAAGATATTCATTTTATTCAGTCAGCAGGATGATGCCCCATTATTAGATAGCAGATTTTGTTTGAGAATCTCAGTACCAAACACCTACTGAAATGTAATTTGAAAATGTCTTAAAACTAGAGAAACAATCATATTTCAAATAAATAAAATGACTGCATTTCTTGAGAGAATGTTATTGTTTGACATTATTCTCTCACATTCAGATAAAAACACAAATTTTTCATGCCTTAGCCAACTTCCCACTATGATCCCAGGACCTCCTCCCTCCAAGACCTTTCTAAGTGTGCTGTCTTCTTCTCTTTCTCAGGTACAAAATGGTATTTTTAAATAAACAACAGAGTTTTTAATCACTTAGTTCTACTTTCAGTGTGTACTCAACGAATCAATAAAAATTGCTTGAATTTTTATTTTAGGGGAACTGTAAGCAACAAGTAACCAATTTGGATTTTCACAGAGTCAAAACTCTGACTTCTACTTCTACCTATATTTTGTTACAACAATTTTTGTATTTCACAGACATGTAAATAAAATTGAAAATTTCAATCAATTTACCTCTCTGAAAATATTGACTTCTATTTATATGTGCATATATGTATGCATAAGTATATCTGATACATACATTATTAGATATTTTAATATACATTATCTCATTTGATAGCAAATGTATTTTTATGGTGACAAATGATTATAAAATGATATTTAACCCATGCACTTAAATACAGCTCTGCTTAATTTTATAATCAAACAGGTCTTATAATATAGAAGATGATATTTTAGAAATCCTTAAAGAAATCGATAGACATTTGTATTTCCTGTGTGCTTTGAAGGAGAGATTTACACATTTTTAAAAGCTCCAGGGCTTATAAATATCCCCTGTAAAACAAATTATAGTTTAAAACCATTATTGTTTCTATGTAAAAGGAACTCAATATGGTTAAAAGAAAACATTTTCTTCATTTATGTAAATTCTGAATTTTATATTTTATTAACATAATTAAGCATTAGGGGGTGACAATATCCTTTAATGAAATTCAACATTTAATATGTTGCTCTTTATTTTCAGAGAAGAATAAAGTAGGAAATTATGATGAATACATGAATTACTGACAACAACCCAGTTTAAAGTGATTTTACCCTCAGAGATCTGAACCATTCTAATGCTAAGGTGGAAGAAAGACCAAACATAAAAGATTTTCACATTCTTTTTAAAAAACCTCCACTGTAGACCATTGTATGTAATGATTCTTCAGCCAAAGGCAATTTTCTTCTCAAGGTATAAAGTCTAATTAGGTATTAAGTCATAACCATGTGTTTTCAGGGTTTATTGTCATAAATTAAGCCTTTTCTAGACTCCAGACTAGGCAGGAGGAAATAAGTTCATGCAGGAGAAAGAAGGAAAGGAGAGAAAAATAAATGTATACACAGGATGCAATTATTTCTCTTTATAATATGGACATTCGTTACCAACAGAATTAAAATAGTGAACTTGGATATACTGGGGAACCCAATATGACGGTCATTGCCAACTTCTTCAGGAATTACTAATCAATAGTTTCCAGGTGGTAGCCTTTGGAATGTAACAAATTCACCTGATGTTATTACTTTTGTGTAATTTCCTTACTAATCATATTTCTTTTCTAGAGTGTCTGAAGTAAAAATTCTGTTCAGCTCCTACTTATAGTTTGCTCTAATAATTTTCACACTCCATAGACAGGTTAATGGAACTGCAAGTTTAAATCAGTTTGTCTCTCTGAAAATAGTGACTTATATTAATTCATATACATATATACATATATGTATGTCTAGTGCATACTCATATACATTATCCCAGTTGAGAGCAAATGTATTTGTATTTGCTGGTGGCAAATGATTCTAAAATGACATTTGACCCATATACTCAAAAACAGTTTTGCACAATTTTGTAACCAAATAGTAATCATAGTACAGAAAATGGTGGAATTCTCAACAACACGAAAGCTAACACTGTCAGGCAATGTATTGGCAGAACTGTTGAAAATCTATCATTAAATTAAATAACACTGACATTATGTCGAGAAATGTTGCCATGCACATCCTTAACTCATTAAACAATGCAGTGTTGGAAAGAATAGAAAATAATATATCCCTTTCCTACTGTCACCCTCATTACAGAGAAAAACTTAGAGATGTTATTTATCAGAAAAATAATTATCTTCTATGATGAAATTGGCTGTTTTTGAAATCATTCTGTAAGTGAAATGTGAAGAGAAGGTCTCATACAATGCTTTGGAATAATGTTATATGGAGAGCTATATATTTTTAAATATATCATTGTGTCAAAAGATTAGCATGGAGTATTAAAACTATTATCATCTTACATGATTATCATAGGAACATAAGGAAAAAATAGTGAAGAGTTGGAGGAATTGACCAGCCACTAAGGAGAAAAAATAGCTGAGCATATACACCCGTATACAGTTTTAATAATTGCAAATGTATTTTTTAAATAAGAAATATAAAAAAAAATACACCAGAACAATGAAGGTCTTGTAGAAGACTGCCAAAAATAGCTTTCTAAAATACATGCTAATAGAAGCAAAAAATAATTTAAGAAAACTTCTGGCTAGCCATAATAATATTTACCTTCTGAGAAACAGAAAGTCATAAAAACAATGTAAAATAAAATAGAAACAATAATGAAAAAAGTTAAATGAAATGAAATAAAAATAATTACCAATGTTTTAGAAAAGACAAAATTGAGAATAATAAACTTTTTATGAAACTACTATGCTAAAGTAAACAAATCTATGATTAGAGACAAATCTATGACCTAATGTCATCAAACATTAAAGGATATAGACTTCAGTAACTTGCCTGTTAGATACCATGAACACTGCTCAAATAAAAATACATTTAGAATGCCAGATGAACTGTTACATAGGTAATTGTTAATTCATAGTTGACTTTAGATATGTACAAGGTAACATCACTAACAATCATTTCAGAATACTACCTAATATTTAAAATGAGAACAATCTAATTTGTACTCTAACACAAGAGAATAAAAACCAAAATAAAGTATGCCTAAAGACTGGAGTAGTATTAGTATATAAATGACAAATTAAATTAAATACATAAATATATATATATAAATATAATACACATTTATACACAATGCTATATAAACTTATTATAGTTATAAGAGCATAAATAGTATTATATACTGTTTAGCAATACTAAGTATGTAAAAAGACAAAAGGATGATATAATTGTGATTAATTTGGGGAAATAATGAGAGAAAGGGAAAACTATTGAGAGGTGTGGATAAACATATCACGTGCAATGTTCTTTTACTCAACCTTTTTAAATATTAAATACTTACAATGATGAAAGTTTATTTCTGGATTCTCTGTTCTGTTCCAGTGGTCTATGTGCCGATTTTTATACCAGTACCACACTGAAATTGGAAAAAAAAAAAAAAGGTAAGTGGCTAAGAGAAATCTGCAACAGAGAAAGCTAACAAAATTGATGTTTGACATATTTGAAAATATGAAAAAATTAGTGATATGGTTATGCTTTGTGTACCCGCCCAAACCTCCTCTTGAATTGCAATCCCCATAATCCCCCTGTATCAAGAGAGAGACCAGGTGGAGATAATTGACATGTGGGAGTGGCCCAAACCTCCCCTTGAATTATAATCCCCATAATCCCCCTGTATCAAGATAGAGACCAGGTGGAGATAATTGACTCATGGGCGTGGCCCAAACCTCCTCTTGAATTGCAATCCCCATAATCTCCCTGTTTCAAGATAGAGACCAGGTGGAGATAATTGACTCATGGGCGTGGCCCAAACCGCCTCTTGAATTGCAATCCCCGTAATCCCCCCTCATCAAGAGAGAGACCAGGTGGAGATAATTGATTCATCATGGGTGTGGTTTCCTACCTGCTGTTCTCAGGATAGGGAGTGCGTTCTCACAAGGTCTGATGGTTTTATAGGCAGTTCTTCCCAGCTTCACTGCGCACTTCTCCTTCCTGCTGCCCTGTGAAGAAGATGCCTTGCATCCTCTTTGCCTTCCACCATGACTGTATATCTCCTGAAGCCTCACCAGCCATGCTGAACTGTGAGTAAATTAAAACTCTTTCCCTTATAGATTACCCCATCTCTGGCAGTTCTTTATTAGAAGTATGAAAATGGACTAGTAAAATTATCAATTTATTTTTGTTTACATATTTATAATTCTACTATTATTTAAAAGCACTGTGTCAACAGAAGCTTTTTCAGCCAACAGAAATAGAAACTAATGCACTACTAATTTTACAGATTCATATAAATGAATCTGAAAGACAAAAGTCATTTTTAAACAAACCTATAAGATTATTGATGCCCAGGTATAGGATTTCCTTCCGTAAGTTTTGGCAAGGAAAAATTTTTTACTGAGTTCATTTTTTGTTTTGTTTCTTTGTCTTGTCAGCTAAGCCATAAGCCATAAATGTTTTTGTGCTTTACTTCCAACGGTACATAGTTATGCAAGTTACAACATGAATATTCTGTTTATGTGTGGATATGAGAAGGTAAAATAACTATTTTGTTTCAAGAAAATTTCTGCTTAAATTACATAAGCCTGAGACTTATGTCTTTCTTTCAGCACCATAGCCCTCTAGCTTAAATGGTAAAAACAATTTCTGTACCACAGAACATGTGATTTGCTTAAAGAAGATGTATAACAAAATGGGAGATCTTGCATTTAATTCTTATTTGTATTAATCTTAATGAAAACAGAGCGACTGCTTTGCTGCATGGTAAATTTGGGGAAGCTGAGGCAAGGAGAACACTTGAGTCCAGGAGTTTGCCATCAGCCTGAGCAATATGGTGAAAACCCGTCTCTACTGAAAACACAATTAGCCAGGCCAAGTGGTGCGGACTTGTAGTTCCAGTTGTTCTGGAGACTGAGGTGGAGGGATCAGTGGGAGGTAGAGGTTGCAGTAGGCTGAGATTGTGCCACTGCCCTCCAGCCTAGGCAACAGAGAGATCTTGTCACAATAATAATAATAAGTTAATAAATACTAATTAAAAGATGAAAATATATGAAAGAAAAAACTTACCTGCAAAGGTAAATATATTATTAAATTCATAATACTCTAATATTAATACTGTAATAGGAGCATATAATCACGTATCTGTACTATAAAGGTTAGAAGACAAAACACTGTTACAAATAACTGTAGCTACGATAATTTGCTGAGATATACAAGGCAAAATGTGTACAAGATATATAAGATGTAGATTGTGACATCAAAAACATAAAATGGGGGGATGTCTTTAATAAAGGTTAGTTGTTGTAGCCTAAAATGGACCGTGATCTGTGATCACCAAGAAAAAAACCTATAATAGATACACAAAAGATAAAGAGAAGGGAATCAAATCATGCCACTAATGTAAATCATCAAATCACAAAGGAAGACAGCAAGCGTGGAAAAAAGGAATAACAGATCTAAAAAACAACAAGGGAACATATGATAAAATGACAGTGATAAGTCCTTACCAATTAATAATTACTGTGAATATAAATGTATTAAATTCACTAATTAAAAGACAGAATGGCTTAATAGATAAAAGACTCAGCTATATGCTGCCTGAAAATAAAATATAAAAATATAAACATGAATATATTTTGTTTTCTGCAGATACTCCTACTGGCCCAACAATAATCAGAATGGCCAAAATATCACAAAGAAAGTTCACAGTTAAAAACCACAAAAATAAAACATTATTAGATCGTGAAAACAGACCACCACCCCATAGCACGCTTCATGATTTAAGATTAGATTCAGCAATAGTATTGAGGTTTAATATGTTCTACACTTTGCTCTGTTAGTGTAGTGTAACACTATTCATTTGTGTGGTGTGTGTGTGTGTGTGTGTGTGTGTGCATGTGCATGATGACGGACAAAATTACTTATTGCAAAGCCCTCATCTTTAAGAAGTCTATTATCTCAATCTCATTGCTAACTTGTGATGAGAGCATTTAAAATGTGAATATTAGAATCAACTCATTCCATTTAGTCCATGAAGTGACAGCAAGTCATATTTCAAGAGTAGAATTTTGAAGTATTTCAGTAATGAAACAAATATCCATAAGCTAAAGTACCCACTTACTTCAGAAGTTAAACCTCATGTAAAATAGATGAACATATGCACATGTAAGTACATTAATGCTTTTTCATACTTTCATACTGTTAATTGCCCCATAACCATAATTTATATAATAAAATTCAGTGTAGAGTTACTGGAGGTGGCTGAAGGAGTGAAAGTGTTTAAAATTACCTTTAAAAACTCTGCACATGGTATTGGGCTCAACAGTATACAGATCACATTCAAGGGAAATGATCTCTACATCTTGACAATGTATGATGTGAATCATGTTCTGTTATAAAAGCTGTGCCATAAGAGATTAATATTGTCTAAAAAATGGTACTTGTGACTTTCCCGTTTAACGCTGTTCAAAGTTACCTACACTAAGATCTACACTTCTTACTAGAGCATTTGGAAGCAAGTAAGCCCAGTTGGCTAATATAGCTTGGTTAATTTCCTGAGTTGTTTACTGGGTTTCAGCAACACAGATCCTTCTTCATGATATCAAAGTTTAGTTTATATCTTTCTTCCAGTGTATCAAACAAACTGCTTAACTTGCAAGAAAACACTTTTCCATCTCCTTCCCTTTGATTTTTCTCTCCTGATTCTTCAAAATAACTTCCAGCCTCAAATTACATTAGAAACTAACATTGCTTCACTATCCAGACCAATCTCTTTAGTTTTTTTGTACAGGTCTTTTATTTTTATTTTTTTTTTCATTTGTTTCTTTGGAACTTTTACTTGCAGACAAGAATGTAAACTGCATGAAGGCAAGCATCATGTAAAAATAACTCATTCTTGATTTTCCAAATCCCAACATGCTATTTGATATATAGTAGTAACTCACTAAGTATCTTTTGATTTAGTGAATAAATAAATGAACAAAAGTTAACATAAAATGTACAACAATAATAATACTGTGGAGATAGTCTTCTAAGATAGGCTTCTGTGATTTTCACCTCCTAAGATTCATGACCTTGTGTATTTACCACTCTCCTTCAAGCTGGCTGCACCTATTGAGTTACTTCGAATGAATAGAATATGGCAAAGATGATGGTGTTTTACTTCCATGTTCAAGCTATACATACATATAGAGAGAGAGAAAGTTTAAATACAGTATTTATATGTAAAATGTAGATATATTGTTTTGTATACACGCACATATATACACACAATATATATACAAATATGTGTCTATAGAGTGTATATATACACACACAATATACAAAACAATATATAAATGCTCTGACACATAACTGTGTCAACACAGTGTATGTGTGTGCATATATATATAACCCTATATATATAGCCCTATATATATATATCATGCTGTATATATATTTGTGTGTGTATATATATATATTTATATATGCACACCCCTTTATGTGTGTGTGTGTATACACAGGACTGACAAACTCTTTTGCTGTTTTGTTGAAGCAAACTGTCATGTTAAAACAAGCTGCTCATGTAACATAAATAAGGCTGACCTACGTTCAGCAGCCAAAAATGTTATAAATATTATTAAAAAATCAAAACTCTGATGTCCTCAGTCCAACACCTCCTGAGTAAATAAATCCTGCCAACAGACACATATGCGAACTTAGGGGTTACTTCCTCCCTAGTTGCACCTTCAGATGCAACTCCAGCCCTGACTCCCACCTTGATTGCAGCCTTGAAACAGAGGAACAGTTAAGCCACAACTGAACTCATAACCTACAGAAACTCTGAGATAATAAAAGTGTGTTATTTTTAGTCTTTAGATTTGGGGGTATTATTCTGTGCCATTTTAGATAACAAATAGATTTTGACTGTTGGAGAGTCTGCAAGGGAGCAAGTTTCACTATTATGAAGAAGGAAATATTACAGTAGAAAAGGTATGGAAAGAAAAATGAAGATTGGAGACAATGAATCTGTGCAAAAAAGGCCAGGTAATTTTTGCTTGTGATTATCCATTCCCTATGTCATGCAGCTTTATATTTCTGTAACTTGAAGATCAATAACATTTTCTAGTCTGTGACATATAAATTTCTGCTTTCTTCAGCTAGTCTTACTAGGTTATTATTTATTTAAATCAAATTTAAAAATTACAACAATGGGCATCATTATACAATTGAAAAAACAGGCAATATTTAAGTAATTAATTAAGGGAAAGAATGTAAAACGTGGATACTTAGGATGTGTGATCCTTGAGGGTTAAGATATAAGTCTGGAGAGATCCAGAAGCAGAAGATGTATTTAAGGGGAAAAAAGAAGCATGATATTGAACACATGAAATTTAGAGTGATGAGGGAGTGGTTCTTGGGGAGGAGACAAGGAAGCGAGTCTAATTATTTAACTAACAGGATAAATAAATCAATGCAGTGGTAATTTGGTTGATTAAGCATCATTTTCCATTTTAATGCTCTATGGATCTCAAATTAGCTGTGTATTAGTTAGACTCATTTGCATGAATGGGAAGAAATCTCAAATTGACTTAGCTTAAAAATAAAGGAACAAGATGTTCTAAGACATTGAACTTAGTATCAAACAATTTTACTAAAATGAAGCTGAGGGACAGAAGTGGGCATCAGGGGCACAGTAACTCGAGGCTTGAATAATCAGAACTGTATCTCAGGCATCTGTCTCTGAGTTTCTTCTCATATTAGTTTGATTTTAACTGCAGATATTCTCAATGGGGTAGGAAATGCATCTACCAACAAGATTATAATTTTGTATTCCATACCTTCTGGCATTGCTAGTAAGAATGTTATGTACTCAAATACAAGTCAAAACACCGTGAAAGACACATATTGACCCAGACTGAGGTATATATATATATACACACACACACACTCTTAATATAAATATATATAATTATATAAATATATCTAATATATAATATAAATATATATCTATAATTATATAGATATATAATATATTTATATTGTATAATATATTATATATAATATAGATTATATATTACACATAAATATATTATATATAATTATATATGATTAATATTTTATATTTTATATAATATATTATATAAATATATTAATATTTTATATTATATACAATACAAAAATATAAAATATATAATATAATATATAATATATATCATATAGTATGCAATTATATATTATATAAATATATGATATATAAATATATAATATATAATTATATATAAAATATACAATATATAATATATAAATATATAATATGTAATTATATAAATATATATATATATATTTTGGGGGACAGAGTCTCACTCTGTCACTAGGCTGGAGTGCAGTGGCGATCTCGGCTCACGGCAACCTCTGCCTCCCAGGTTCAAGTGATTCTCCTGCCTCAGCCTCCTGAGTAGCTGAGACTACAGCCTCAAGCCACCATGCCCAGCTGATTTTTGTATTTTTACTAGAGATGGGGTTTCACCATGTTGGCCAAGATGGTCTCTATCTCTTGATCTCGTGATCTGTCCACCTTGACCTCCCAAAGTGCTGGGATTATAGGCGTGAGCCACCACGCCTGGCCGGTTTACATATTTTGACCAGTTATCTGTCCCATTATATGAACACAACACTGGTGATGGCCATGTGAACTGAGGACATGAGCGTTCATATAAATAGGGAGTTCTGTGTTAGAAATAACACTAAAAGCATAGGCAACAAAAGGTAAAACGTAGATGCACTGGACTTCACGAAACTTTAAACTTTTATGTTTCAAGAAACATTATCAAGAAGGAGAAAAGACAACCTATACAGTGGAAGAAAATATTTGTTAATCATATTAGACTCATATATGATAAGGGTCCAGTATCTAGTATATAAAGAACTCTTACAACTCAACAACAAAAATGCAAAAATCCCAATGAAAATATGGTCTAAGGACTAGAATTAATGGTTTTCTAGAAATATACAAATAGCCAAGAAGCACATGCAAAGGTGTTCAACATCATCAGTCAGAAGAGAAATACAAATGCAAATCAAAATCTTCATGAGATACCACTACACAATGGGATAGCAATAATAATTATTATTATCATTAAAAAAATAACCAGTGTTGGCAGGAATGTGAGAAATTGGAATCCTGACATCTTCCTGATTGGAATGTAAAGTTGTTCAGCAGCTACAGAAAACAGTTTAGCAGTTTCTCTAAATGTTAGATATAGAACTGCCATGTGACTCATTAACTGTACTACTAAATATATGCACAAAATAATTAAAGCAAGTATTCAAATACTTCTATATGAAAATTCATAGTAACACTAATTACAATAGCCAGCATCCCAATCCAAGTGTTTATTTACTTTATATTTTAAGTGTGTGCTAGGATTTTTTTGAAGAAAAGATTCTAGAAAAGGATCAAATTTTAAAACTGATGCACTGATTCAATAATTCAGACCATATCTGACACATTTTTTCTGTATATTTTCAAAACTGTAATAATAATTTGGGTACCACTAAGAAAGAATATTTTCTCCAAAATGAAACACAGATATTGAAGGCAATTATTACAACTTGTTTTACAAACTATTTTGAGTTATATCATTATGATTATAATAAAATAATTACATACAACTTCACATGTATAAGTTATTGTTAGCCGATGTTGGTGTGTCTGTATATGTGATGTTGCATTATTTGATAATCTTACCTTGTATTCAGCAATAGTAGTTTGATAATGTAGTCTAAAACTAATATGATAATTCATTTTTAATAATATATGGGTGTGTGTACACACTCACAGTTATTGCATTCGGGGGCCTAAGAATCAGCATTTTTAACAAATGTATTCTCATTGAAGAGTCTGTCTCCAGGCCAAAATCTTATGTGTGACTTTTCATGCCTGATGATAGGCAGTTACAAATGCTTTATCTCACAAGTCTCATGGGCAAAACTGTCCTCCCATCCCACGCCTGATGCACAGCCGGTGTCTGGTAGTCTCTAAAGGGAATTGCAGTCAAGGACTCAGGCCACTTTGGTAGGCCATGCTCTTTGCATATCTGCATTCCTAGCCCAGGTGTCTCTATTCCTATGTCTATTCAGAGGCTTCTTTATTTGGAGTCTAGGGCCAAAAACTTCCCCAAGTGCCTGTACTAAGATCTTTTCATGAAACAGTGGGAAGGGACTTGAAAATACATTTCTTCACTTCCACTTAATACTCCGTACTTTGCCACACCTAACTCTTCTCCTTCTCTCTCCCTCTCAGATTCCAAGGTCCATAAAACAAAAGCCATTTGTTTTGAAGTCTTCCTTGACAGTGAGACAATTCCCCTATCGATGCTGACACATCTGACCCTAAATGATTTTGTAGGAGAAGGGGAACATTCGGGGATCTGATAACTTCTCTTCTTGCTTATACTATCACAATGATTGAAGGCTCAACTGTTACTTTCGTTTGGTTTGTGGTTTCATTCAACTACTCTTGACACAGGGCAGTTGTCCTCCATCTCAACTCAGCTCTTAATCCTCATTCCATCAGTAATTCTCATATATAATAGATGTGACACAGGACTTTCAAAAATGCAACAGATTAGCAGAACTTTGTGAAGTCATGATTAAAGTATGTAGTTATAGCAGCCACACTGTGTTCCCCAAACACCCTCTGATTATCTGTGCTGGGTACATGCTAAATACTTCAGCTGCGATGTCTTCCAGAAAATTTCTCAAACACTTAGATATGCTTGGGGTTTATGAAGGCTTCTCCTCCCAACTGTGCCTCCTCACCTATCCTCCGTGGTAGTTTTGACCAAGGATAGAGTGGTATAGAAGTAAGAAAAGACCTTGCTTGCCTGGCACTGGGACAATCTCAGGTATAGCTCATGCTGCAGAGCTCTCTATGAGAAGGATGCCAGCAGACATTTCAAGATATGCCCTTACTCAGCTCCTTTCCTCTTCCTCTGTCCTGGTTTACTCCCTTTAGAATTACTCTTGAGAACAGTTCTTTGATAAATCATTTGCACAGGAATTCTCCCCTTACCTTGTGCTCCTGAGAAATTTGACATAAGTGTATAAAGTATGGATAGAAAATTGAAGAGAATTGTTTCACAGCTTTTTCTTATTATCAAACTAAAACTACAGAATAAACAGAAACAAATCTGAAGAAAGGTTTAAAGAAAAAATAAGAATAAATTATTATTAACCAATAAACAGTATCACTTCAGAAAGTAGATTTTCTCTAAAACGTCTTCTCTATTTTCTCTAAAATGATTTTCTCTATTTTCCTCTAAAATGTCACCAGTCCAAAATGTTTTACACAAGTATTTTATGAAACATATGAGATATATATTAAGTTACTTAAATCAGAGGTCCCCAGTCCCCAGGACCATGGACCAGTACTGGTCTATGGCCTCTTAAGAACTGGCTGCAAAGCAGGAGGTGAGTGGCAGGCAAGCTAAGAAGCTTCATCGGTATTTACAGTCTCTCCCCATTGCCACTGGCATTACCAAACTCCGCCCCCTGTCACATCAGTGGTGGCATTAGATTCTCATATGAGTGTAAACCCTCTTCTCAACTGCACATGCAAAGGATCTAGGTTGCGCGCTCCTTATGAGAATCTAATTTCTGATGATTTGCCATTGTCTCACATCACCCCTAAATGGTACCATCTAGTTGCAGGAACACAGGCTCCAGGTTCCCACTGATTTTACATTATGGAGAGTTGTATAATTATTTCGTTATATATTACAATGTAGTAATAAGAGAAATAAGATGAGCAATAAGTGTACTATGCTTGAATCATCCCAAAACTATCCCCCCAACATCCATGGAAACATTGTCTTCCAGGAAACTGGTCTCTGATGCCAAAACGCATGGAGACTGCTGACTTAAACTATTAATTATACAAAAACCAATATCTCTTACAAATATTTTGAGGGGAAAAATATTCTAGTGATATCAAAATAGGATATCACAAAACACAACAGATCAATTGTATTAGGTTGATGCAAAAGTAATTGCAGTTTTTGCCGTTACTTACACTAGGCAAAGTAGAAGCCAAAATTTTAAATTAAATATTATCAAGCATATACATCTCCTTATTTCAAAAATTAGGACACTTAATAAAGTCAGGTAGTTTTTATTGTGAGAAGAAGTTATACTTATTCCATAGAAAATATATTACTGTATTTCACCAAATTAAAGGACTAAAGGAGAAATTCCTGGTCACATTGATATATGAATTTAATAAATTTTACACTGATTTTAAAGAAAAACAAATATATTTTATATAACTGGAATGAACACATTTCTTAAGACTACCTGAAATTAAGAATAAATATATCATGTAGATTGGCAATTAAAACCTTCACCTAAAGTGAAAAAAACAGACAGTTATTTTTAATATATTATTATATATTAAATATAAATATATATTTTATTATATATTAATAAATTATTATATAATATAGTTCCGGGAGAAAGAGGTTGAGTAATGTGAATATATCATAAATGAGGAAAAAGTACTCCAAATAAGAAAAGTAAATTAAAATTATTTGCAAATAATTTTTACCCAGAAAATCGAAGAGAAACATCTGAAAAATATCATTAGAACTAATGAAGGAAGTTAATAATAGGAATAATAACTTTAATAAAAAATAGGAAAAAAGATGCACCAGCTTCGAAAAGTGTTATGAAAAGATCAGTACATATTAGGTAGAAGCCATTAAATATTCATAATAAGAAACATGGATAATATGACAAAATTTCAATTCACTAAACTTATAGTAGGTTTGCATATTGGAAAGAGAATATCAAATTCTTTACATTATATTTACACACTATTTCTCCAGATTAAATTTTTAAAGGATCAAATCCCAAAACTAAATATACTGGGAATTTGATTGGAAGATCACTGTAATAAAAGTTTCACTTGAAGAGAATTGATACCTTAATATATTGTCATTCAATGAATGACTCTCATGAATGAGTGTCAGGTAATATGTTCTCACTCATTCCGATTGTTTTATCTGTTTCATTTCCTAATTCATTCTTCAATAATTTTTTGTTCCATAGAGAACTTTTTCTTTTTCTTTTTCTTTTCTTTCTGAGACAGAGTCTTGCTCTGTGTCCCAGGCTGGAGTGCAGTGGCGCGATCTCAGCTCACTCCAAGCTCCGCCTCCCGGGTTCAGGCCATTCTCTGGCCTCAGCCTCCGAAGTAGCTGGGACCACAGGCGCCGCCACCACGCCAGGCTAATTTTTATATTTTTAGTAGAGACCTGGTTTCACTGTGTTAGCCAGGATGGTCTCGATCTGACCTCGTGATCTGCCCGCCTCAGCCTCCCAAAGTGCTGGAATTACAGGCGTGAGCCACCGCACCAGGCCTCCATAGAGAACTTTTATAAGACATGTAGCACTAAAACAGAATGGAAAATTGACCAATAGATGTAATAGAAAGTTTAAACAGAGGAGTTTGTATTTATTCATTCAATAACTATACTAAGCATATGACAAGTATTTTTCTAAGTATATGGAATCCTATTATTTGCCCATATAAAGTTTAAAGAAGAATTTCATAACATTATACAGATGATATACCTATCTGTGTGTGTTTTGGTATAAATTATTCACTTTACCTAAAATATATGTAATCCTCTATAATATAACATTCATGATAAAAAAATTCTTAAATGATCTCAACTATATAAAAATCACAATTTAAAAAGCATAAGAAAAAAATTTTGACAAAAGTGGGGTTAGGAATAAAATTCCAAATGAGCTAGGAACCAAGATATGATATTAAAACTACTCTGTCAGCTGGTCATGGTGGCTCATGCCTGTAGTCCCAGCACTTCGGGAGAATCAGGCAGGAAGGCTGCTTGAGGTCAGGAGTTAGAGACTATCCTGGGCAACATAGTGAGACCCTGTCTCTAAAAAAATAAAAATAAAAATAAAATTAAAAAAATTTAAAAACCACATTGTCATTTAGTGACTTAATATGACAAATGTATACTTACTTTTTGTTGTAGCACTCCCTTTCATTTTCAATTATACCCTCTCATTAACATTAAATTGTATTATTACCTAACTTAATAATTAAGACTGAGGTTACACACACTTATTGGCAATTAATATTGAATATCAAGCCACAGGTGTGCTTGAAAAAATATATATTGCTTTCAAATTCATCAATAATAATATGTCTTATATGTTCAGGTGTTCCAGTTTTAGTTTACACTTTTATTGTTGAATATGTGTCAACAAATACCTGGTGAGAATATACTTAAATTTTCTAGTTATCCAATTTTGAAATTATTGTTTATTTCGTCTCATTACTCTAAATACAGAGTAAAAACAAAATAGGAAGTGTCACATTAAATAGTTCTAAGAAATAACTATCATTTTGATTTGCTTCTTTTTTATCCCCTTAGGATAAAACAGAAAGGACAATTTATATCTTGAATTGCCCTCAAAATAATCCTAATCTGAGAAGTAAAATGACTAAATGTTTAAGGAAAAACAAAAAGTATTGTATAGAATATTTAATTTGACCTGATAAACACTATGAAGAACATTCATATACTTTAAACTAATAAGTAATGCTTATTTGAAGCTTATAGAATCAGTAGTATTAGTGTGAGAATTGTAATGGTCATCAAAAATCTGACAAAATGTTTTATCCCTCTTTTGTAGGGTAAATAACCAAGTATATTTTAAGAATCTGAAAGAAAAGGAATGGAATCTGTGTAAAATGGCTTATGAATTGGTCTTGTACATTAAATGCCACCCAATTGCTTGCACTTCTCATTCCAAAGGCATTGAATAGTTTCATTCCTATCAGAAATAATAGAAGTTGGTGTAGCCAGGGAAGAAAATGAAACCCCAGATGATTGAGTCGGCTACAGAATAAAAGTTACAATCTGATTCTTCTTATTGTTTTCCTAGGAAGAAATTGGCACAAGTAAATTTCCAGAAATTTCTAGAAAAAGTTGGATATTTGGAGTGAAAATATATAAATGAATGCAAGTCATGATTATTTGGAGAGGAAAATAAACTATTATAAAAAATTGCAATTAAATAAATTCATATTATACATATCACAGCCTTATAATTTTGGTTCTTTATTCCTACGCTCCATACATAAAGTGTTTTAAGATGCAGAAATAATTGTTACATTACTTTTTATTTAATAACATATTGTTTTTCACTAAGATATAAATATAATCCTATTTTTGTTATGAAGGCATTTAAAATATATTTTTTTGTTTTGCTTTTTAATTTTCTCCTCTGACAAAATTAAATACTGTGGGGAAAGAAGTAATTGTTCTCCATTTTTCCGTTGTGCTTAGATATGGAGCTGGACATTATATTTCTTTGCAGTTAATAGGATGAGAAAATGTTATGGCAGTGACAACTTTTTATTTTGCCACCAAAAATTACCTACCAGCAGAAAGCTATACTGTGTCCCTAAATTATAATTTATTTTAGGAATAGGAGGATGTTGGTATGAAAAGAAATTCTAATTAGTGAATGTAATTGAATGTGATTAATCTATATTAATTTCAGCATCCAGAATAAGCTATTGTTTAATTAACTTCTTATACATATAAATTAAATTTTATTACATTAATTGTAATTACTAAAAATATACATGTAAATAACTATATAGGAATAAATTGCAATCAAAACAAAGTTGTTTTTTTTCAAAACTTGCTTTTATGAGTCACAGAAAGTCAAGACAAGCCAGTAAGATTTAAAGAAAGTCTCATGTTGAAATTGTTATTAAAAATTGACATATGGAAAGGTTGTATCTCATCACTGGTATGCTAGTAAAATTTAACTGTCTTTCTGAGGAAACAAAACCTATTATTGTAATGTTTGCTGATTTTGTGATACAGCTATTTCCACTGTTGACAATTTCAAACTCGTCACATGGCACCACTGATAAGGGAGTTGGGAAAGAATGTCTATGGAGGTCTCTTGTAAGCCAATGCACGCCAGTAGCTCCAGCACACCCTGTTACTGATGATTATTTTATTATGATGAAATGGCAGCAATTGATTCAATTAGGGATTGGCTGCATAGAGTTGTTAAATACAAGATGACCGCAAAGTAAAATAAGAATAAATCTCTGATGACCCAAGCATAACGCTAATACACAGAAAATCAGAAACACAGTATCATTAATTCCAAAGATCACTCAGAAAACAAAATGTCACTCACTGGCTTTGATTCCCAATGTATATACAGATAATTGGAGCTCAGCGTACAATTATTTGTAAAGTTGGGTACAACAATTAAATAGTCCACTGTGTACAAATAAAATACATCATCAAAATTAACTGAAGATTAGTTAGAAAAATAAGTATATTAGCAGAGTTTGAAAACACTGAACAATCTACAGAAATTATCTCTCAAAAATGGTCAATGCCTTTAAAATTATAACAAATAGATTATTTAAGTAGTTGAGAGTTTCAAAATGGAGAAATGAATGACTGCCATGATCTTTCGTTATCTGACCCTTTCCTTCCTGTCCAGACTCTCCCCTAGCAGACTCCCTTATGATCCCTCTAGCCATGTACGCTCTTGGCTTTGCCATGTACCTTTCTGGCTCTTTTTATAATGTGTTGACTTCCCTTGAATTTCAGCAACTTGAGGCTTCTTGCAGTTGTTACCAAAGTACCAGGAATTCAGTCTAGATCCTGCTGCTCACTGCACAGAAAACCAATGACTGAGAGGATGAACATTGCCAAAAAAGGAGCCTTTAATCGGGTGCTGCAGCTGAGGAGATGAGAGATCAGTCTCAAACCCATCTTCCTGACTGAATACAATTAGGGGTTTATATAGTAAGGAAGAAATGTGACTGTGTGGGGAACTCGGGGAGGATAAGGAACAATCATGATGAATGAGGGGCCTGGCATCTCATCATCTGAATGCAATAATCTGGCTAGTTTCAGGTTTTTTAATACTTTTTTAGAGGCCTGGGGAATCCTTTCCTGGGGAAGGAACTCAGATAAAACAAATGTAAGTTTCAAGCTTAAAGCCCAGAAGGGTCAATTTCTATGTTCATCCAACAGAACTGCGTATGAAAAAAATTGGGTGGGTTTAATGGTGTTCTGGTATCCACACTTCTATCATTGAGACACTATTCACCTTCTCTTACATGTCACCTATATTAATGTACTCCAAAGCACTTATGTTTCTGAAATTATATAATTAACTTTTTGCGCAGATATTCATAATGTGTCTCACTTAATACACTGTAAGTTCCATGAAAGCAAATGAATTATTTTTTTATTGTTGTATAAGGAACTATTACAGTGGCTTAAAAAAATGAAAATTTGTTATCT